>NW_023503941.1:2168941-2781087 GCF_014529535.1 Bradysia coprophila | reverse complement strand
AGGCTGTATACTTTGGGAAGGTCACGCAGATGCAGAACGCGGTTTACACACCACGTTTCATACAAAAAATTCACCATGCCATACAAATTCAATTTTGAATTTGTTTGTATGGAAAAGGTGTGTTCCCGCGTATCTAATAAAATGGCGATCTGCGTGACCTCCCCAAAGTATACAGCCTTGATTCGACTAAGTTCAAGGTGGCTGTGATTTTATTTTATTTATTCATTTCATGGCAACATGCCCCCTGACTACTTACACTTCCAATTGTTTACGATCACTAAAATAACCGCTGGCGTGACGATCGACGGTTCGGTTTTGTGTGCAAACTAATGACAACCAACTTTGCTTCTAAGGGAATTCCCCGTATTTAGTTCATTTGCATTCATTTCAAAGAATTGGACGCACTCACTTATTCATTACTATGTGAAATTGTGAAGTTGGTTTCAATTAGTTTGCATCCTTTTCCCCGCCATTCCTCACGTTTCCGCCATCAGTTTCACCAAACGAAGAGATCTATAAAAAGGACAAGATTTATATAACACACAAAAAACCATGACGTTTAAAAGCAGCAGATCTGATTCGTGTGACCAAGGAATAAGCAAGGTTCTGAAAGAACAGGTTAAGACACATCTGAGTTGATCACGAAGGCGGTGACACACAAATTTTGACAAACAGATGCTATTTATTGAACATACTCAATACAGATTGTTTGAAATGTCAACTTGAAGAAAAAAAATAGTTTTTATCAGGTTGACATTTCAAACAATCTGTAATGAGTATGTTCAATAAATAGCATCTATTTGTCAAAATTTGTGTGTCAGCCGCCCTCGTGGGTGTCTTAACCTGTTCTTTCAGAACCTTGGGAATAAGGACCAAGAAGATGCGTTTTGCATCAACGAGCCAACTGGAAAAGAACGGATTAGCGAGAGCCAATCGACTAGATAGGCTCGGTTTTGCACAAGTCGATGAGACTTGGAGTTTAATATTTAGAAGTCGTGAGACCATTTAGAAGTCGTGAGACCAGATTCGACTAATCGATACGGATTAGAGAGAGAACCATTGGTTCATAATTGCATAATTGCAAGATTAAATCAGTGTAAATCATGATATCTTGGTCTTACTGTTCAATTTGATTGGAATCTTCAACATCTTTACAGTCGCTTTGAATGATTCACGCGGCATGCCCTGAAACCAAAGCTGTGAGAAACGGTTAAATTCTTTGCACATGTTATTTATCGGTTCATGATATCCATACTTTGTCCTGTGATCACCAACAACAAGAAAATCATCAGCACGAGTAGGGTGAGGATTTAAAACAATCTTCCTAGCTATCTGAGGGACGTCAAGATTTCCGTTTAGAAGATCAGAAGCGAAAAAAACACACGCATTAACTCTACGTCGAGCTAGCGGTTCAACATTGATCGATTCACACCTGTCGATATACGGTGGAAGTCTGTGGTTTTCGTCGCGCCTCACCGTTCGCCGAAGTGCGAACATCAGAAACTTCTTCTGGATCGATTCAATCCGTCTTGGTACAGATGCCAAACGACTGAAGCATACTCTAAGTACGAACGTACGTGCGCGGAATACAAACTGATTTGGGTGTGAAATTGAGTGGGTAGTGCTATTTTCATAGATTTTCTTTTTGTAAAATCTTTTCAATTTGACAATATTTTGGAAATGCTCAATGTACCAGTTTCTTATTTTTCGTATTTCTACTGATATTTGACAAAAAATTGCGTAAAAAATCGATCCGTCTCTTCCAATGAAAGTGTAAAACAGGTATGGTCTATTGTCCGCTCTGTAGACATAAAAATTTGATTTTCGTACTTAAACGCACTCATTTTCATATTATTTTGACATAAAATGTGAGTGCGTTTAAGACGAATTCGCCGATCGACCATACCTGTTCTAGACTTTCATTGGTCCCTTCCTTATTCGGTAAAAGTCTACATAATATATTCAAATATAACTCCGGGAAACAAAAGCCTTTTTGAATCCTACGCATCTTCTTGACCAAAGAGGAGCGCCGCAAACAAATAAAGAAACCCTTCAAGTTCAGCTCATCAGAACACGTGAAACTAAAGGAATTAAAACCAAAAAGGAAATATTGGGGACGATACCGCCATCGAAGACGTTACATGAAATTTTTTATTTGTAAATATTATTAATGTAAATTGAATAAATTAGTAATTAAAATAAATGACTTAAACATTATGAGAAAGTGGTTTTCTTGCCCTACGAAACTGATCAAAGTCACTTGGTCCTTATAGCAGTCGTTGGCATTTTCGCATTATTATCATTTTTCAACAAAAATGGATTCGAAAATTAATCTGCCGTCACTGCGAAAGCAAGTTCCTAAAGGCAAGTCAGTCATTGACGAAATTAATCGTGGAAGAGAATACTCCAAATTGCTCGAGCAACGTCAGTCCGCTGTACCAATTAAATCGATAGCCGCAGGCCATAAGGAGAAACCTAAGTCCGATGATGCTAAAATTCAAGTTACAACCAAATCTGACCCAGTCAAACAAGTTGGACAAATCAAAGATCAAACAAAGCCCGACCCAGTCATCCAAGTCGACAAAGCAACGCTTGGCCAAATCGATCAAAATACCAACACCACCTCTGATGGCGGAGAGGCACAAATTAAATGCGACACAAAGCCGGTTGAGCTCTATCAACAATTGTATCCTGATGTCTATGTGGAACGAACAGTCGTTCCTGAATACCAGCCGAATTACGATGAAATGCCACGCGCTGCTCGCAACATAATAAACCGAGACACATTAAGCCTAAGACAGCACATGAGCCTGCTCGCCCAACCGAAAGTCGTCAAGCAACGGAAAGTGGAACCACCGTATGTTGTACGCCGAAAAGTGCCGGGCCCATCGCCTCGCATTATTCAACTAGCTCGACCGAAACGGCGACAAGCGCTGGAGACATGCAATCGATTCGGTGCAACGATGGAACAGTTTTGCATCGAAAATTGTCATCGAAACGTTCAAGACGTAACATTTGTACCCGTCCACGATGCCGTCTATTTCATCGAATTGAACAAACGTAGACCGCTCGTCGAGAAGGAAAAACTGAAGTTGCGCATGAAACGGCTTCAAGAGAAGATCAATGAGGCGAAAATGGCGAAGACGAAAGACATTCTTCGGACTTTGTATTCGTCATTGAAAAGGTACTTAATGCCGCCATCGTCATTGCCGGAAAAGAAACCGACTGAATGTGCTGAATGTGCTAAAGGTCAATGCGCTAGTTGCAGCAAAACTGATGACACTCCAGATGACGGTGACACAGATGATCAACAGGACGATGATATTTTTGACGATGAGACAAAGAATCTGAGTTTGGTACTCAGGCGTAAGATGGAAAAATTGTTGAATCAGGAAAAGAAAATCGAAAAGGTCGAACAGGGTAGTCACTGGGATCTATTGTTGGAACAAGTTTCCAAAAAACTGGCAATTTGGGCGAAAAAATTACAAAATAAGGAAGCCATTGTGGACAAACCCAAAGCCACTGCAGACGCTACTACTGATGCTGCTACTGACGCTACTACTGACGCGAATGTAACCAAGTGAAATAAATTAAGTTCAATTTCGAACAAACATTGATGGTCGTCTATTTGTCGAACACATATCAAAAGAGTAATTCGACACGTTTCAATATGTAGCGCCTCTGTTTTACTAGTATCACTGGTCCGTGTCGGTAAGGAAACGATTTTTGTGAGTCTAGTCTAGTCACCTTTATTCGGCATTATTACGTATACGTATATTGGTAGCTCTCTGTATGTTCTCTCTCTATATCTCTTTATTGCCAAATTGCAACGTAAAACAGAAATAAGAAGATCATTTCGTGTACTTTTTGGAGAATTGTACGTATTCCCGTACAGGGAATAAATACTTATTGGGTAATTATAACTTCTGGGATGAGCAGAGGACTGTGACTGCATCTGTTGATTTCCGGATTAACGATTCTAAACTTGATACAATCACTCAAAATGTATTCCGCACAGCAACACTTCACAATTTCGTGTAAATTTGTTGAGTATTTTTTGTTCTATCTAGGAATCGACAGATCCAGGTTAAAGTATATGCCCTTAGCTTCTAGAAAACATAATAACCACCCACTTCCGTACACGCAATTCCTTATCAAAAACATAGCTAACGCCGACCCGTACGAAACACCTATTCGTATCAAAAGCCTTTACTGTGAAACTCGTCATTTCTTTTACTTCATTCTCTACTGAAAAGCTATTCGCCCTTTAAAATCACTTACATTATCCACTCTTTGCCTTGTTAGCATATACAAATAAATTGCCGGAGGCAATATAGACAGCCCCGTACGAAGTCAACTTTCATAAATTCCTATTTAAACAGCTATATACCGCTATATTTACCTATATTTTCCTATAAATAAACATTTCACAGATAAATATATGCTATTATATGCCTGTATATAGCTCAATATAGGTGAATATAGATATATATATAGATGTCCATATATGGAATGCCTGAAACACCCCACACACATAACAAATTATTTCCATGTTAACAGAAACACTCTAAGCATCATTTTTCCCAATATATTTCACTTTTATTAAAATCCAATATGGCCACCGGCAGCCATTTTGTTAAGAGACCGGAAATTTTACCGACGCTTTACATTCGTTAATACCTTTCAAAAAAAAAAAATTCATGAAATTCGGTCAAAATTTAATCGAGATATTGACAAAATACTCCACGTTCACTGTACGGCCGAGTAGCCAGAGAAGAGCTCACTCCAAGAGACCTAGCTCACGCTCCGGAAAACATAATTTCAAAAACTTTTTTTTTTCCTGATTGGTACGGTCAATACCTATCTAATAAAGCTAAAACAGACGAAATATGTTCAAATGTGGCTGACCTACAAGCAAAAACTGCTTGCCGCCCTGTGCCTGTTTCACACCAAGGGGTCTAACTCACGAGTCGGTCATCCGATTTCCGATTTCCATAAACCGGAGATATCTTCGAAAAACCGTAAAGCACTTATTGGGCCACAGCTCGGGAGGGGTCGATCCAAAATCACTCATCTTCGAACTTAGCCTGTCTTTTGACATTACCAAACGGGAAAAAAAAGAATTTTCAAAATCGGATGCGTTTTACTCAAGTTATCGTGCAGACGGACATTTTTTTTACTGATTTGGCATCTCTAGACAACCACAATAGGTTTCCCCTTACTCAGGGAGTCCAATTCGACGTGTTACGGACGTATGCGTAAACGCATAAGACCCCAGTACTTCGTACGGGTCTAAACAGTGCAGTCGTATCTCAAATGTAACTAAAATTGTAACATCTGAATACCAATTTTCTGTAGATGGGGTGGTCTGATTGGTGCAAAAACAGAAATTTGTTACAAAGGTTTGACTTCAACCGCACAAAAAGTCACATTTTGCTAACTTGATAAATTCGGTAGCCATTGCCCCTCCGTTGCCCGATGTTACCTTTGTTTTTGCCATAGAAAACAAACGAAACGTGGCTCGAATCGACGAAAAAAAAAGTCTCGTTTCACGTTCGCTAACAGAAGATGGACTCTTCACATTCTTCCCGCTAGACTCTGCCGCTCAGCGAAAGTCTCTCTGAAGTGAATGTGAATTTCTCTCTGTGTGACACAAAGCTCACAAATATTATAGCCAAACGCACCCAACGACACGCCAATTACAGAAAGAATGGTTGTTCCATACATTGGTATATTTCGGGAAAACTCTATGAAGACGAATCATGCTCTACATATTATGATAGCGAACATTATCTTCTATGCCATTCATTATATTCTGTTTTGGTTGTGTATATAGCGAGAATACTCTTTATTGAAAATCGGTTCCCCTCTACTTCATAACAACATCGTATTAGACACAACATTTCCATTCACACAAACACAAACACATTCGGGACATTATTTAAATGAAAATCCGAATTTTCCGAATCCAAACCCATAGCCTGGCGTGTGTGTGTGTATATAATATGCGCTCATGTTCTCTGTATGTGTATGTGTGTATGCGTGTTGTGAGTTTTCATTTAAAAAAAAATTACCGCAGCCATATTGGTACAACGAATACTGGTAGTACTGGTAGATTTTTCGGTTTCGCCCTTACACGACAAAACTAAGAAGTTGGGCGCCGTGACTTATTTCATGGAAAATTGACGCCTTTCCGTGGAAATCGAACTGGGTCACAAAAAAATATTGACGGGCCACCATCGGTTGATAAGCGGAAAAAGTTTTTTGTTTTTGTTTAGTGTTTGTGTCCGAAAAAAACGGTGTAACAATCGAAAGAAAACCAGTTTCCAAACCGAGTCGATTTTCCATGGAACGTTTTGTGTGAAACGAAAAAAGTTTTTTTTTTTTTGGTGTGACACGGATACATTGCTTTAACCAGAGAAAATTGGATAGAGGTAAAAAAAAAGTGAATTTCGTGTTTTAAATAGAAAAGCGTCGTTGTTTGCAATTGAAATTGATCGAATTATCGTTCTGTGGATACTGGGGTGGTCAATAGTGGGAATAAAAGTCGGCATAAGAAAACACGAAAAATAATCGAAAGCCTAAGAATAAGTGTTCGTTTGTGTTTTGTAGTGAAATATTTTCTTGTTCTCAGTCTTTATTGGTAAAATCCAACAGATAAACGAAAGTTGTCCTAAGCGTCGACTGTTTTATGCATCGATTTGTGTGTGATTTGGTTTAGTTAATCGAAATATTTTCTCGTGCAATTGTCATGTCGATGTGAAATTTTCGTTCTACATTTTTTCTACCAATTCGAAAAGAAGGAATTTTTTTTTTCATTTTATCGCTGAGAAAGACACACATTCACCAATACATGCACACACATACACACTGAGACAACATACACCATTTGGAGGAAACATACCCGTAAAACGGTTTTTCCAACTTTTCATTATTCTACCCATCCATCCACATTCTGTGTATGTTAAATTCCTCTGTGTGTGACGATGATGAGCATATATTTGGTTGGAACGTGAAAATGTGTTTGATTAGAGGAAAAAGCAAGTGCTGTTGAAGATTTATGTTAATTGGTCTTTAATTAGTGGTTTTATATCGACGCAGACAGAAAATATACCAACGACAACAACAACAAAGAACAGAAAAAATAAACCGAAAAAGAAGAAAACTTCAACACTCACCGATTTCCCCATTTACAGATTTCATTTGGATTATCCACTCGTGGTTAACCATCAGGTGATTAAAATTGTTTTTTCTTTTCGCTTTTTTCTATTCGCTTTTCTCTCTCTGTTTTTGTTGCTAATTTTAATCGTGATGTTGTGGTGTTAAACAATCGTTGACTTTAGCCCGAGATCATAGTAATACGGTGACAATGTAGTGGGTAGTGGGTAATAGGGAAACGAAGAAATTTTCTTTGTTTCAGCTTGGCTTTATCCACGGCGATGACACTATTCTAAACGCTCAAATGTTTTCCAAATTATAAAGAAATTGTTCTACTGTCAAGTTAGTTTTTTAAAGCTATGTTTTAATTCATACAAAACAAACGCAGTGCCGGCTGTGATTTCATCAGCCTCCGAATATTTTCTATGTTCATGCTAGGAGCAGTGTTGTGTGTCACCACACAAAAACAAAATGGGAAAACTTGTGGCCATTTTCGAATAAATTTGTCTCTCACCCAAATCATATTTGGTGGGCTGTCCCTAAACGAGTTAGAGTCATGGTACAAAATGAACCAGGACACCATTGACACCATGATCCCATTGGACAAATTATTCTCGTTGGATAAAGAAGCTCCGGTAGTTTTCCAATTGATTTAACAAATAATGTTCGTTGAAAGGGCACAGTAGCTCCATTGCTCCATTTTTCCATTTTTTTCGCGGAAAATTCAATTGTGCCAATTCTCTCAATCCTTGACTTCATAAGATTTCCATTCGTACAAATTAAAGTCAACCGGTCGGTAGAATGAAATTTTGACAGAAAATGTATGGGCCAACTGTCAACCCAGTTTCAACTTGCGTGAAAATATAAGAATTTCATTTCACCAACAACAAGTATACAACCAACTTGAATTAGTCTAGACATCGAACTAGAAATTATGTGACATTAAGTATCAGATTCACTTTTTCAAAGAATTTTTTGGACTTTTGGTCTTTTTGGAATTAAAATTCACAAAAATTGTTATTTGTGTATCTTGTTTTGGGCGATTGATTTTAGGCAATTTTGCGAGTTGTAGCCCGAACGAAGTGAACACATGAAAAAACCCTTACACCTCTCAATGTCTCAATGTCTCGATTACGCATGATTTCATCCAAGTTTTCTTTGTTGCCCTAACTTACGTGGCTTCTCAACTCTTCCAATAATCCGAATCTGTAAACTGGCCGATGCTATAACATGAACAATGAAAACCGGTTTGAACGTTTATGCGACAGTATAAACGTTCAAACCGATTTCCTCGCTACGTTATGTGTAATTCACGCACTCCCATCTATAAAGATCGAATAAAGGGACGATTGTATGTATACCGATTCTCAATTCAGTGAACTGATTGACTGATTGACACAGTAATTTGATTTGTCAGTGCGAACTAGGGAGAAAACCATTTTTCGTTTCCACTTTTCCGAAACAAAAACAAACGTTTTCGTTCCATTTAGATACAGAGACTACACACGAATAGTGTTTCGATTCGTTTCGATTGATATGCGGTGTGACACCCAGTTTCATTAATTTATGTCTTTCTCTCAGTCAAACACTTTAAAATGCGAGCGAGAAAAGAAAATCGATGAGTCAGAAACAAGTGTCTCTAAAGTCGTCGCTATAAACAAAGGAAAAACGTTTTTGCTGAGCTAGTGCTGGATAATTCAATTTCTCATTGAATTAAGCTTCCAGAACCGTTCAAAGTATGCCCATGGAATGTATTTGATCCATATCTGTTCATTCAGCAAATTTCAAAGAAAAAGCCTTAAGCTTAGACCGCAAACACACGAGCAATTTACGAAAGCGTAAAATTACTCGTGTGCTTTCGGATCTACGAAAGCTTTTTGAAACGATGACAAAATCATCTTCGTTTCAGTGCGTTGAACCTGCAATTTAGACTGCTTTGTAACTTCCAATGTCCCAGTTTGAGACTCATGTCAAATAACTAAAATTAAAGTTAATCGGTAGACAGATAGCGAAGTATTTTTAGCGCCAGCCGAATTGACATGTATCAATCACATCACTCAGGACTGTCCCAAAGGCCTTTCGGGCGTTGAATGATAAAAATTTATGAAAAGCTCTTCGTTCATACAGAAAATCCCAACAAAAATCTCTACGAGAAAAGTGTGACGCAGTCTTTGTAGTACAATTTCTAAAATTTCTAAAACGCAGGTCTACAATATTTGTAAGGAGAAATTTTGGTGGATCTCTGAGGGATCTTTAATTTCTAACAGGGATCCCGGATTTTTTTTGAAACGGATGTTTTAAGGATCCCATGAAATATTCCATACAAAAGTGTAAAAGTCTACGCCCGTTAAAATTTTTGGTGCTTTCGGACAAATTTTTTTTGGTAAAATTTTTTTGGCAGATGATGAGGAAAGCTAAGCCAGCTTGTTTGAACTAAAATTGGGTGTAAAATTTAATTTTTGCGTAACGAAGCTGAAAGCGTCAACTCTAGCGATATCATTCATTTTAGAAATTGTATTTCAAAGACTGCGTCACACTTTTCTCGAAGAGATTTTCGTTGGGATATCACTCGTTTTGGAAGTTCTAAGTCAACAATTTGACTATTTTTCACAAAATTTGACAAAAATTGAAAATTTGACGAAAATCGTAAATTTGACGAAAATCGAAAATTTGGTGAAAATCAGCTACACCGAAAGTGGCCAAATTTTTCCAGTTGACAAACATACCCTGAAATTGACCAAATTGTTCTAATTGTAAACCATAATATTCAAAAACTTTGAATTTTGAAATTTCGACCGAATTACAACCAACTTCACAACAATCATAACAACACTATCATCATAACCGTGGATTTACATAGCAACGTAAAAGTGACAGATGCAATGTTTTTTAAATACTGCAACCCGAAATTTCATTCATAAAATTAAAATTATGAATGAAATTTCGAGTTGCCGTATGAGAAAATTTTTGCATCTGTCACTTTTACGTTGCTATGTAAATCCACAGTAACACTTTCAACACAAAATGGCTGTACATTTTTGTACATGAGAAAATGACGACTTGGAAAACGCAATATCTCCGGCTCCCGAGCACTTTGGTTGGCAGGTGATAGCTCATTTTCCTTGTATTTCAAGTGAGAAAATTTTCTTCGCTCTTTTTTTGGAAGTTAGACTGCGTCAAGTCCTCCGCTATCGCTTCTCTGAAAATCTTCGATCAAATGAAGTAATAGTTTGAACTGTTAATATGCTTGCCGTCTGTGACAGGTTAAAGCTGTTCGGGTATTGCGGGCCGGACACCACTACAATTCTAAGGTATAGTTTAACCAAAAGATAAAGAGTTTTAGAACATGAGCCGTCATTGAAATTGATAGCATTGACATTTAACTATAATGGAATACGTATGGACTAATCAATAACACCACAAAAGTACCACAAACTTTAAGATCTATCTCCTTCTATTTGATCATTCGAGCCACTAGATTTTTGTGGAACAAATTGTTGTCAGCATTGGGTCTGGTAATCGATAAACAAAAACAACGCTAGCAGTATAATGACGACGCACTTCTAACCTTTACTCTGTCCTATATATGAGGTTTGTAGTGTAATATACCTACCGTATTAGATCGCAGATAGTCATTCAGTTGAGGTTGGTGATATTTACATTTTCAATTTAGTTGATGTGGTTACTGGTTTTATGTTAGTGTAACGCGCACATTTCGCATAAATGCTAGGAAAGTATAGGAGGAGAAAAAAAACCGTCTTTCCAACTACAAAACTGTATGCCACTTATGTAAATGATGCGGTTGAATTTGCGGTTATAAATTCATTGTACCCGTGATGGCATACGACTTTTTTCCGGAGTTTCGTTATGCTGAGGCGTATGCTCATTATTCCACTGTGTGTATATATTGCTGATTTAACACATTGACACACTTTCGTAACGTGGCGGAAAAATGATTAAAGTCGAACGCTGAAAAAATGAAAACAAATAAAAAGCTCTAACGAAAGAAAATACTACCGTCGGTTATCACATGCGTCATTCATCTGTGCATACAGTTGTTCTTAATCCTGGAGTAAGATTACCTCCTTTACTGACCCTACACCCTTCTGACCGAAAGCACATAAGACTCCTGGATTGGATTTTTTGTGGTAATATTCAGACGAAGAAAAGACACTCTAGAGAGTGACTTTGCATCAAGTTATTCACTTGTTTCAGCTGTGACACTCATTCAGTCGTAAGAAGACAAACGTAAGAATATTGATGAGGCGACATAACTACACGGTCAATATCGTCAGGAACGATATTTTCGTTTTTTAGACGATAGTATCGTTTTTTAGACGATAGTATCGTCCAAAAAACGATAGTATCGTTTTTTAGACGATACTATCGTCTAAAAAACGATATTATCGTCCAAAAAAATTTCATCCAGGACGATAATATCGTCTAAAATTATAAATTTTAAAATATTTTCAGAACGATATTATCGTTTTCTTGGCGATATTATCGTTTAAAAAAACGATATTATCGTTAAAAAAACGATATTATCGTTTAAAAAAACGATAATATCGTTTTTAAACGATAATATCGTTTTTTTGGACGATACTATCGTTTTTTTGATGATACTATCGTCTAAAAAACGATTTTATCGTACAAAAAACGATAATATCGTTTTTTTGACGATAATATCTTCCTGAATGAAAATATCCGCTGGACGATATTATCGTTATTTTCTTTTTCTGAACAAATTTATCGTTATTTTGGACGATATTATCGTCCTGGTCGATAATTTTAATAATAATAATATTTATCGTTTTTATCGTTTTTTTGGACGATACTATCGTCTAAAAACGATATTATCGTTTTTTAGACGATAGTATCGTTTTTTAGACGATAGTATCGTCCAAAAAAAACGATAATATCGTTCCTGACGATATTGACGGTGTGGAAATGTCCCGCCACCAAGAATATTTCGTATAACGTCTTGCTCCGGTCATTGAATCCAGTGCTAAATATCGCAGTCCAAACTGAGATAGGTGGCGGGACTTTTCTACACCGTAAGAGCGGTCAAAATTTAAAATGGAAAGTGCGGAGGTCTTTCTAACGTAGCGTCATTTTCATACAATGAAGCGTTTGAAATGTATTTTTCATCGAATCGTTCACTTAAAATTCAAATTTTAGGCACACTTACGGCGTGACTTGTCGTCCCGAAAGTTATTATCAAAGACGATAATATCGTGCAGCGGATATTTTCATCCAGAACGATATTATCGTTCAAAAGACGATGTTATCGCTTTCTGAACGATATTATCGTCCAAAAACAGATAAATGATAAGTTGGTACGCCTGTGGCGATATTGAAGAAACATGTGAATGACAGTTGGCTCCTATGGGAGAGAATTGCATATAAATTCTCTGACATTCTCTCTCCCATACGAGCCAACTATCATTCACATGTTCCTTCTATCTCGCCACAGGCGTACCAACTTATCATTTCTCTGCCAAATATGATATTATCGTCCACAGAACGATATTACTATTTATTGAACATTCTCGACATATTCTCCGAAACTATACGCAATTGACCGCAAAGGTCCATCCATATCCGCCCCAGATGGAAATGCTCTGTTAGCTTTCATATAGAACGGAATGCTCGACGCACTCTCCACACCATAGCCCATTCTTGATTACAATACGTTACAATATTACAACAACAACAACAACAAAACCGTACAGCGATTGCATATTATTATTATATCCCTCTGCCGACCCGTGTTGTTGAGATTATACGAGTATCACGTACCTAGATCTATCCAACATTCATCACATCCATATAACAACATACCATATACACACACACACAGCGTGTATTACAATTCGTCAATAGGAAAGTATTTCGTCAATGAATGGAAAGTTGTGTGCCGGGAAATGGGTTTGTTGGGCGGGAAGGTGGAAGCGGTTCGTATTGAATAATAATTTGTTGAGTTTATTTTTCGTTTAGCGCATTTTTCATGTTTTTATGATTTGATTTTGATTTTGAATTGCTCGGTTTTTATTCATATAGCCGTCGTTTTGCTACTATCTAGTGGTCTCATGCCACTTTTAACAAATCATTGGTGTTGATCAATGTGTACCAGGACAATCATTGTGATTGAATCTTATTACTAGTCATATTGCCGAGTCTGTTCCTTCGTTCGATCTAAACATTTTCTAGAAAATCTTTTACTTCGTCAGTTTTAACATACATAGCACTACTCCTAGCACTGAATCGACGAGTGTAAAATTTGGAGGTTTTAGTGATGAGAGCTACCGCTTGGGATTTTTAGGTCTTTTTTCTTTTAGAAAAAAACCCTATTGTGGACACTTCATCTGTCCGTCTGTCTGTCTGTCTGTCCGTCTGTCTGTCTGTCCGTCCATGTGTCTGTGTCACAAATAAAAAATGAGACGAAAACAGCCTTGATTCAAAATTGCAATGCTACTATGAGCAAATCAACACCAGGCAAATAATAATTATTTGTTATCTGATAACCAATCGCTCATAGTTGGCATTGCAATTCGAAAATTTGGTAGTTGACTACCACGGTGATGGTTGACAACCGAATTAATTACCAGCGAGATGTTTACTTTTCGAGGGCTTTGCACCGACTGATGCAATTATTCTGACTGCTTGTCTATTTCCACACGAGAATTTGGTAGTTGGCTACCACGATGATAAATTGCAATGCTACTATGAGCAAATCAACACCAGGCAAATAATAATTATTTGTTATCTGATAACCGATCGCTCATAGTTAGCATTGCAATTAGAAAATTTGGTAGTTGGTATCTGACAACCAAACGTAATTTTCGGCAGAGATGTTTACTGTTCGAGAACTACGCACCGACTGACGAAATTATTCTACCTGCTTGCCTATGTAAAAAACGAAAATTTGGTAGTTGATAGTTTTGGTAGATTTTTGGTAGTTGCCAGCTGAAATTCAAAATTGCAAAGTCACTATGAGCATATCAACACCAGGCAAATAATAATTATTTGTTATCTGATCACCGATTGCTCACAGTTAACATTGCAATTCGAAAATTTGGTAGTTGGTAGTTGGACTACCAAGGCTATAATTGACTACCAAACGTAATTTTTGGGGAAGAGATGTTTACTATTCGAGAACTACGCACCGACTGACGAAATTATTCTACATGCTCGCCTATTTATAAATCGAAAATTTGGTAGTTGGTAGCTTTGGTAGTTGGTAGTTGCGAGCTGGATTGACATTCAAAATTGCAAAGCCACCATGAGCATATCAACACCAGGCAAATAATAATTATTTGTTATCTGATCACCGATTGCTCACAGTTAACATTGCAATTCGAAAATTTGGTAGTTGGTAGTTGGACTACCAAGGCTATAATTGACTACCAAACGTAATTTTTGGGGAAGAGATGTTTACTATTCGAGAACTACGCACCGACTGACGAAATTATTCTACATGCTCGCCTATTTATAAATCGAAAATTTGGTAGTTGGTAGTTGGACTACCAAGGCTATAATTGACTACCAAACGTAATTTTTGGGGAAGAGATGTTTACTATTCGAGAACTACGCACCGACTGACGAAATTATTCTACATGCTCGCCTATTTATAAATCGGAAATTTGGTAGTTGGTAGCTTTGGTAGTTGGTAGTTGCGAGCTGGATTGACATTCAAAACTGCAAAGCCACCATGAGCATATCAACACCAGGCAAATAATAATTATTTGTTATCTGATCACCGATAGCTCACAGTTAACATTGCAATTCGAAAATTTGGTAGTTGGTAATTGGACTACCAAGGCTATAATTGACTACCAAACGTAATTTTCGGCAGAGATGTTTACTATTCGAGAGCTGCGCACCGACTGACAAAATTATTCTGCCTGCTCGCCTATTTAAAGCTTGAATTTTTGGTAGTTGACTACCAAACTGGTAGTTGACTACCATACTGATAGAGAGGTGGTAGAGATGTTAACTGTTTGAGAGCTGCACACCGACTGATGAGATTATTTAGGCTGCTTGCCTATTTATAATTCGATAATTTGGTAGTTGACTACCAAACTGGTAGTTGAATACCAAAATGGTAGTTGACTACGAAACTGATAGAACGATGGTGGCGATGTTTACTGTTCAACAGCTGGATATCGACTGAAGAAACTATTCTTCCTGCTTGCCTATTTGTAACTCACATATTTGGTAGTTGGTATCTCGAGAAGTGAGAAAATTGAGAGAAAGAAAAAAGACCTCACTAGGCTTATAGCCGGTCTATTCTTGTTTGTATTCTATCACAGCACTGCTTCTCGCATTAACATAGAAATCATTCGGAGGCTGATCAAATCACAGTAGGCACTGCGTTTATTTTGTACAGATAGATGTAAGCGGTATGTTTTAACTCATACAACGAAAACACGTCATCTATCTTTACAGAAGAAACGCAGTGCGTACTGTCATCAGCCTCCGATGTCTATGTTCATGCTATGAGCAGTGCTGTGATATTGCTATAACACCCCACCCCCAGATTTTCACATCGTTGTCGATTACAGATGACATCGGTCTTGTACTTATCGACTAGAGCGGTAAAAAATGTTCGTTACCGTTGAAATTAATCAAATAACTCGACCTCATGCATGCATGCTGCGTAGGGTGTGTCTCAAACACGTAAGTCTGAAACCATCACTCAACTTAAATGCATTTTCGAAGTACTATCCCTGCTGCGAATTTTGAGTCCTCTGTCGATATGTTCGGTACGGGGTAGGCATGGGCGATAATGAAAATGATTATCGATAATTATCAATTATCGATAATCAATAATTATCGACTTTTTTTATCGAAAATTATCAAAAAAATATCGATAATCGATAATTATTGATATTTTGATAATTATCAAGATATCGATAATTCGATGTATCGATATTTCGGTCCGAAAATCCGATATTTATCGATATATTCCGATATATCGGTATATTATCATGAATTTTCAGATAAAATCAAAATATCGATATTTTGATAATTATCGAATTTCGATATTTTGATAATTATCGATAATTATTAAATTATCGATAACGATATGATTAATCGATTATCGATAATTTCTTTCGGTTGATATTATCGATAATTTTGAACGCCTCCCATCCCTAGTACGGGGTTCGGTTGCTTAACTTGGAGTAGTGTCAACTCCGAAAGCATGCGATTCTGCGCTTCAACGAATTACCTTCCACCCTAAATCGACTTGAGAAGGGTTCCCACAGAAACGAAAAAACAAATTTTTTCGTCTAAGTAAACCAGCCGAGAGTGTTAGGTCTGTCAATTTTGAGTTCTTAATTTCTCTGCATTTATGACACACCCTAATGCTGCGCAACAGTAAATGTACCAAAACTTCTGGCATAAGTTCGATAACAAGCCTCAATGTAATGGCGCGCACACACTGATCTACGGCACCATTTACGCTCAAATTGAAATCGTACTTTAACTTTCACCTGCACCATTTCAATGGTGGAATTTTTAGTCCATTTGTATCGAATCCAAAATTGTTTGATGAGTCGTGGCATTGAGTTTCGCAACACAAAAACTTACGAACGAGAGTGGTGAGTGTTATACGATAAAATCGAAGTCAGACAAATGGGCGCAATTATAAGCTCCGCTTATCTAATTGTTATGCTAAATGATAAGGTCAACAATTAGCTGGTATCGTTTTTAATGGCACCATTGTCTCCAGCGAGACATTCTACGATTCGATATAATGTGGAAGGTACAGTGAACGACATCTCAAATGTCTCACTGTCATTTTTTTCAGAGAATGTCATTGTGAATTTGCAATGACACAATAAAATTCTCAGAAAAATTTGACAGTGAGACATTTGAGATGTCGTTTACTGTATGATTAGAATTTTGGATTTTCATGCACGTTACATGCCGTGTGGAGAATTTATGAGTTTGATTTTATTGTTCTGCATTTGATTCGGGGGGAGGGAAAATCAAGAAGACTACCTTCGCGATGACAGTCTCCTAAGTCAGTCGATGACTTAATGAATCATTCAGCCAGTAATGATCAGTGACGACCAACGCTACCATCACAAAATGCAATCAAATTGACGGTGAAATTTTCCTTTATTCTCATTCCAGAGAGTTGCAATCGGGAACAAATCATGGCGAATTGTATTAGACGGGGGACCGAATCAGTCACCCCAACAAATAAAACACTGGCCTCGTAAAGGAGTTGTGCACAACAGCAACTCTTCACTGTACGTGAGCTCTCACCTCCATCACATTTGCGCCAGAGCGATGTCAATTCAAGTGTGTTTTCCCCAAATCTCATTTCAGGATGTCCTGTAGCGTATCTGAGCTGCCAACGGGGTGTCGACTCCGAGGCATGGGCTCGGGAACGCAAGGTGGTCCATTGACAACCGCATTGACTGGACCACCGGAAACTAATTCAAATGTGGGACCCCTACAACGACCTACTTCGCAGAAACCGTGCTGTTTTTGTTGGTGCTGCTGTTGTTCATGTTCGTGGTAAGGCAAACATTTGTTTTTGAAAATTGTTTTTTTTTTGCGTTTCGATTGATTTTAACTTTGAATTGATGCACAGTCAGAGGCAGTGGGTTTTCAGCTGATCCACACATACAATCAAGGCTGTTTATATGGATTTACCACTACCACGCACGTGTATATGAAGTTTCAATAAAAAGTTTTCACTTTATGTGTAGATCAGCTGA
Organism: Bradysia coprophila; assembly: GCF_014529535.1. Classification (NCBI taxonomy): domain Eukaryota; kingdom Metazoa; phylum Arthropoda; class Insecta; order Diptera; family Sciaridae; genus Bradysia; species Bradysia coprophila. The sequence goes on along the minus strand of NW_023503941.1, from coordinate 2,763,193 downwards.
AAAACAGCTGAAGCAAATTCATGCTGAAAATTCACTGCCTCTGACTGTAATTTTGAATTTATTATTGGCTAACCGACGGTTTTCTTTCATTTCCCGTGCATATTCACAGGGCTAAATGGTGAGTGGTTTTCTTAATATCTAGCTGTAAACATTCATGTATGTAGTAGTGTGTGTCACTAATGTGCACGGTGTGCCTGAACCAAAAATCACAAAATTTTGCCCTTCTGATTTCTCTTCGTATTTTACTTTTTTGGGTCATAACAAACAACTTTTGTTCGAAGGGTAGAGTGGCGCAGCGGGCACTTTTCGAAATAATGTAAAAAATTAGGTGTGTTTCGTCGAATTCCATACATTCTCACGAGGCACGTGAAAGTGACGAAAGTAAATCTCCTCGTATATGGAATCTGGCGATTGAAAATTGTTCGTCGACACAAATTAAACATTTTTTTTGTATGGTGACACCAATGGGAAGCCGAAAGATTTGATATAAATTTGGCTTCAAACACGATCTGAAAGTGAAAAAAACATGGAAACTGTCTACACGGCAGTTATTTCGAAATCTATCCATTACCCATTGGTGTCACCATACAAAACGAGCCATCAGAACAGTCGGAGCGTTTGCTGCGACTGAGCCCCGTACAAACCCGTATATCTATTGCGTACGTGACCCTAGTGCGTCTGTCACCCTACTTTGACCGTAAGCCTATTGCGCCGGTTAATGTAGTTAAAGTAAAATTATTATGGAATGTGTACATCTTAGAAATTGCGCATAGCGCAATTACGAAGCCCCGTACGACGTTCCTTTCAAATGAAACAAAAATTTCAAATCGCCCTAAAATTTTATTTTTTTGAAGGGCCTAGTATCGGCCTCAGTCCGAGGACCCAAATTTAAATTTTTTTTCAACTACATTCTATTCGGCCTTTGATTACCTTCCAAATGAAACAAAAATTACGAAAAACGGATGAAATTTACTCGATTTATATGTAAAATACACATAGGGCCCTAGTAGTGGCCTTAGTCCAAGGACCCAAATTTAATTTTTTTCCAACAACATTCTATTCGGCCTTTGATTACCTTCCAAATGAAACAAAAATTACGAAAAACGGATGAAATTTACTCGATTTATATGTAAAATACACATAGGGCCCTAGTAGTGGCCTTAGTCCAAGGACCCAAATTTAATTTTTTTTCAACAACTTTCTATTCGGCGTTCGATTACCTTCCAAATGAAACAAAAATTACGAAAAACGGATTAAATTTACTTGAGTTCTATGTAAAATACACATAGGGCCCTAGTAGCATTTCACTTCTAAGGCCCTAACTCACGGTCCACTCACCCGATTTTAAAAAACTTTTTTTTCCTGGATTGGTATTGACAATACCTATCATTTGCCGTACATTTCCATCGTTTATTTTGCCATAAATATCACCAAAAGACCTTAAATCACTTAGGTGGCCCTAACTCACGAAGGGCCGACCCGAATATGCCCATCTTCGAACTTAGCCTCACTATTTCGACTATCTTTCAGGGAAAAAAAAAATTTGAAATCGGATTTGATTTACTCAAGATATCGACGTGACAGACGGACAGACGGACAGACAAAATTTTTATTGCAGATTCGTCATCTATGAACATAGGCAAACACTTTGCCCTTACCGTCTGCTCCGAATTCCATCAATTACACACGGCATCGTAATCCTATGAGCCCCTTTGTACTTCGTACGGGGCTAAAAATGTTTAATTTGTGTCCACGAACAATTTTCAATCACCAGAGTTTTGTATGTGATTTCACATTCAAACATTGATATCTCCGTTGTTTTTAACGAATAGAGTCAGATGTTGCTAGGTTTGCATCTTTTATGGAGTTTTATCGATTGGCATACTCATTTGTGCAAAATGTTGAGTAATGCTCAAAACAAACGAGGCATTGAAAACGTGTTTTAGTCCTAGTTTTCATGACGAAATTTTCGAAACTGTCAAATGAAGTTAGAACTTTTTCTATTCAAAATTGCGACTGCTGCATCTGTCAATGAAAACTAGGACCAAAACACGTTTTCAATGCCTCGTTTGTTTTCAGCATAAACATTTTCTTCTTACTATCACGCAAATACCCACACAAGAGTATGCCAATCGATAAAACTCCATAAGGGTCAAAACAAACGAGGCATTCAAAACATGTTTTGGTCCTTGTTTTCATGACGAAATAGTCGCAACTGTCAAATAAAGTTAGAAATTTCTCTATCGAAAATTACGATTGTTGCATTTGTCAATGAAAACAAGGACCAAAACACGTTTTCAATGTCTCGTTTGTTTTCAGCATAAGAGATGCAAACCTAGCAAAATCTGGCTCTTATTCGTTAAAAACAACGGAGATGTCAACGTTTGAATGTGAAATCACATACAAAAATTCAAAATATCGGATTCGACCGCTTTTTTATGCAGCGCTACAAACCATACCACTAAACGCGTGGATAGAATAGCACAATCACTTCGGTTAGGAAAAACAATCGATCGGGGAGAATAAAAACAGAAATGATGACGTCAAAGCAACTTAAAGCCATTGTTGTCTGTTGCTAGGTTTTTTGTGACTTACTGGTTTTTTTGTATGAAAAATTTACCGGTTGCAGTTCATCTATCTGTTGCAATTCCTTGAATCGTTTCCTCCGCTGTGATTGTCATTTGCGAAAAATGGGGTGTGCATCACAGATGGATTATGCAGCACTCTATGGGATATTTGTGACTTATTAAGAAAGAGATCTTGGAGAGTTAACCGGTTTCAAATGAATTTCAAATTTAAATTTAATTGACTGACATCACTGAGGATAATTCGTCTTCTTATACACATTGTCTTTGCCATAAAATATTTATGATTGTGTGGGTGTTGCGAACGCTATATAATGCGGAACATATCGTCGTTTCCCACATATATTTATGAGAAATTAGAGGTGAGCGAGTATCTCGAAAATATTTGCAAATTTGAACCCGACCTGAATCCGTTCCGTTTTTATCTGTTCAGGATTCAGAAAACTTTTGTTTCAGGTTTTCATTTGAATCTTCGGTCGGGTCTGTTTTTTTAGGTTTTTTCGGTCACGTACCCGAACCTGTTTCACGTTAGGTTCGCTTTTCACAAATTCTGTGAGGGTTTCGGTATCTTTCGGGTTAATTTCGCTTGATTTCGGGTCGGGCTCATCTGAGATAAGCTTTAAACAAAAAAACAAAGACCGACGACCCGTGCACCTCTATAACATGGCATATCCCATCAACTTAATGCAAAATTAAATCCCATTTTACAAAGGTTAAGTCTTATTGACATTCAATTTGGATATTTGAATAGTGTAAACAATCCAACAACCGAAAGCTGCCGCATAACGCTATATATGCATGTATGTATATGGTTGACATTTCAGAGCGGTCACACCACGGATATATTGAACCGTCTATAGGTTTACTATAAAATCTATTATGGCGATAGAGAGGCAGACATGTACGGTGTCGTCTTGTTGACTTCACATGAAATGCTAGAAATGAAGTGGGTCAAATTGATGCAAAGAAATAAGTGAAATTGATTTTTATTGTCTGTAAAACGAGCGCGACGACGATGTAACTTGAGAGTTCAATGTGAAACTCGTGCTTCACTAAAGAACTGATCTAATTTTCACTGACGTCATTAGATGGCTCAATGTGTAACATTGAAAAAAGATGAAACACGAAGACTGACAAGCCAAACATTACTGCGATACCATCCACAACAGTAAATGTATAGGTAGCATCAATATGTAAACAAATTTTCTTCGTTTAAACAGACTGGTCTGCGGTTTCGAACCCACGCACTTTCAACTCAATCGCTCGCTAACATTGAGTGCTAATCATTGCGGTGTTTAGTTGTGCATAAATGACCTGAGCCTACATACCGGTTTTGTTCAGTTTCGCCCCAACTCATGCTGCTTGACAGTCAATTTACCATTTAATGACGACACAAAAACTATGAATCATGCAAGCACCTCTCTCCTCTCTCTCAACTGGCTGACAATGAAAAATGAAATTTTCCGAATTTTCCTTTATTTTTTAGTTAGACGCGTTAGACGTCCAAAACACGCAACAGTCTAATTAGGTTATAAAGGTGATTTTGAGCATGAGATTGTTACGTTTTATGGGGTAAAAAAAATGTCATGAAAAGTATTACTGCGTGAATGTACTCGATGTCGAGTCGACGACACTGTAATTTTGCACACGTAAAACAGGAGAGTATAGTTGGACATGATTGGTTTAATAAAAACAAATATGAAATTGATGACTGTGCGGTATGAAGGCGAAATTAAACATATTCAGCAGGGCATAATCGACTTGAGTTATTGTGTTAGGATATGGCTGTTACGGTAAATGATAAAAGTCAGAAAATATGGCCCCAATTAGCCAAATGCGGACCGGCGCCGTGGCATCAGTAAACCATTGTTGGTTGCGTTGGTAGACACTCTAAATGTATTCGTAAACTTTTAACTTCAAGCTCATCTTATCTACAATCGTAGTCCTGAAGGATGCATTTCTCAAAAGCTCCTCGTTCTAATATTGCGGGGGTCGAAACAATCCTCAACTTTTTCAAACTCTAGCGGATTTGTATGTCAAGTTAAATCCACTGTCGTCCATTTTCTATGTGGGTGAAGTTATCACAGCTCAAGAAAATTGCATTTTCGTAAGATTTCCTTGAGACAATCTTGAGGTTTCGAAGTGACAGTTTTGATATCGACATTTTTGACGTTGTCATTTTTGACATTTAAAAAATTTCGTCATATCATCAGCTGAATGCACCTGTACACGCTTTCAATTGAGATTCTGACGAAATTTTTTAAATGTCAAAACTGTAAATTCAACTTAAACGGATGCAAAGCGGACGAATATGATTTCAACTTTACGATGAGTCCCAGCTCTTTTTGCGTTGCAACGCCATCTGTTATCAACTCTCTGTTGTGAGATGGTAATTGACTTGCATCGCCGATTATGTTTCTGTCATAAGAAAGCCCGTTCGTTCACTCTTACCCCTCTTACCGTTAACTGCAACCTAAACCCATTTTTTTTAGTATTTAGGTGGAGAAAATTCGTTTCAAAAATTAACAAGAGGAAGGGAGACTTACTGAAAACGTTGTGTTTTGTGTTTTTGTGTTTGTGCCCTACTAACGCACTTCAAGTATGAGTGGTACTCTAAATAGAGTACTGAAATTTGACACTGTAAAAACCATTTCATACAGAACAGAAGTCTATTCGGCAGCTGTCGACTAATATCACTTTTGCTTGAAGTGCGTTGGTTCAACACTCACATTCTAAAGTACGTCTTTCCTTTGTACTTAAGAGATTTCGAGTCATTATGTTCGAAATTTGCTATTGACAATATTAATGACAACGGAATCGTACTGGTCCTGCGTAGCCATATTATGTTTTTCTGTTCAAGTACACAATTTCCAGATTTAGGTCAAGTAGAAAACATAAATTAAAATCCAAATTATTTCATTCCAAAAACAAAAAAAAAGTTTTTTTTTTCATTTTATACCCCAACATCCTAATTCTTACGATACACTGACCGCAATAGTATCGAGCGACGAATCTGTCACTGAAAATATATTATATTTACTACCGACAGTCAGGGCTCTCTCGCTCTCTCTCTCTCTCTCAAATTGCTCTCTTAACTCCGTATGTCTATCGTCACCAATTCAAGAAAACATTTTTAATGGAAATTACATATACCAGAGCTTAAGCGAAAACCCATTCGAATGTTCATTAATCATTATGCACACGCACACATCACAAGCACCACCACCACCACTGTCAGCACATGCGCCCGATCGAATATTGTATACACATTGAATGAATGGAAAAGAAAATTCTTCCATGCAGTCAATATAATAAACAAAATTGCTCACTTTTCACCGTAAAATCGGCGATGAACGGAATGATTGGTTTTACACGCTTCCGGGTCGAAAAGCGTACCTTTCACTTATTTCGGCACTTTTTGACATTTACAAAACTCAGAGAAAGGTGTCGGTTTATCGTGATTATCGGTCTCGTCTTCGTCTCCGATCAATTTTGTCACGAAAATGTGACTTTTTGTCATTCTAATTCTGCTTCCCCTTCGTCTGTAAACAACTATTCCATCGAAGTTCCTTTTCCGATTCAAACACTCACAGACCAAATACACCGACGATACAGTCCGCTTTTCATAATTTTGCTAAGTCTGACTTCTCAGTATTTAGTGAATTTTCCGTGCGGTAACTCGTCTGTTATATTGAAGCGGGCGGTGGAACACGGTCGTATATACGGAGTTTTATTTCGATTTGAAACTTTACAATCAGAAGTGCAGAGAAGGAAGTGTTGTTTGTGACATGAAAAATGTGAATTTCTGTTGAAACGAGTGATGATTTGAAATTGTGACACTGACTCATTTAATCACATGTTAACGACGTTTTATGCGGTTGAATGTAAACAGATTTTTTTCAACATTTTCTGGGAATACCTTAGTGATTTGACTCATTGTCGATTTAAGTCTAAAGTTTTCCGAGTCAGACTTTTACACTTTCACACGAAGATCTATTGAAGAGCATTCTTTGTATAGACAAACATCTAGTTTTTATAGGTCGATTCGGTATTAAAGTAATTCGTTCCATTTGTGATTATAGCTCCATCGAGATTGCAATTATTTGTTCTCACAAATTTGTAATTTGATTTTAATTATTCGGACTTTTTAAATCGATAGTGGCTTTGAATCTTCTGGTCTTCTAAATTCGGGCATTCGGGCTAGAACCGTTCCAGCTTATAAACTATTCGGGCTTCTAGGCCTAAACATTTCAAGTTTCAAGACCTTTCGGGCTTCTAGTCTATACCTTCCGGTCTTTTAAAGCTTCTAAGTTTCTTAACCTTTCGGACTTACATACCTTCCGGGCTTCTAGACCTATCGGGCTTCTAGAACTTTCGGGATTCTAAACCTTTCGGGCTTCTAAGCCTTTCGGGCTCCTAAACCTTTCGGGCTCCTAAACCTTTCGGGCTCCTAAACCTTTCGGGCTTCTAAACCTTTCGGGCTACTAAACCTTTCGGGCTCCTAAACCTTTCGGGCTTCTAAACCTTTCGGGCTCCTAAACCTTTCTGGCTCCTAAACCTTTCGGGCTCCTAAACCTTTCGGGCTTCTAAACCTTTCGGGCTTGTAGAACTTTAGAGCTTCTTCTTCTTCTTTGACTTTCCTAAATTTCCAACTTTCTTTGCTTTTTCGATCTAAAAAAAAATGGAATTGAAATAAATTTTCCAAACTCAATTTTCTTAATTGAAACAAATGTGGGCTGCAAACGGCGTGACAAGTAATTTTGATTAGAATTCAAGAAAAACAATTCCAATCATCTTCTCGATATGGTGAATTTACAAAAAGAAAATCGTCGATCGAATGCATGAAAACTCGTGTATGTGAGAAGAAGAAAAGAAAATAAGAAAACCGTTCGATGAGTCGAAGTGTGTTGTTTTATGTTTTCTCATTTTAAATATAAAAAAAAAATCTGAAACGTTTTCTGTTGTGTATAATATGGAATACATAGCAAGCAAGCACCAGAGCAATGCGGTTAAATTAAATATTTAGTTTTAAACCATAAGTAATAAAACATAAAAATAAATGTTTTTCCTCATTCGTTATAATGCGTTAAGGAAAGCAATGCTACTTTGTGTGCGGTTGAGTTGAATTGTAGAAAAGATTCGAACAGAGAAATGTTCTCCAACTTTTTTTATCAGATTTTACATTCAAACGGTTTCATCCACCAGAAACGTCTTAATCCCTCAATTCATTAACTTACACTGAGACAAAATAAACCGATTGAACTAGAGACCCTTCGGGTGAATAACGCTTGACTTGACCCAACTCGTCGAGTTTAGGTTGAAGGTGGTTTGGGTCGGGCTTAACGAAAACCTTTGAGTGAGGACTTTGAGCGAATTTTAATATTAAAACCGAAATCATCTCAAAGCGTTCAATCGACTCGAATTCCCATTTCTCCTTTTGTCCACGAAAATTTATTGACAAAGCAGTAAATCCTAAAATTTCACTCATCTCCGGACCTGGATGACTGTCTTGAGCCTCAGCTGAACACGACTTCAGTGGGAGTTTTGACTATGAAAATAATTTCTTTTTAAAACGAAAACCCAACACAACTCGAAATTACTTGGCGCTGTTTTGGCAGTCAATGTACACTGATCTTGGAGATGGCACCGAAGATTTAATTTCAGAATCGGAATTTTAATTAGTCAAATTCAACGAAAACAATCATTAAACTGGCTCTCTCGCGCGTTAGCACATAGCGACGCGTTGTGTAAATAATAAATACAAAAAGAGAAAGAAACGAAGAAAAAAGTTTGAACCAAAAGTCTGGTATTGAAAATTGCTTCAATTCGGTACAAGTGTACGTAAACAATGTTTGGTATATAAACGAGCCCACATTAGCAAACGAAAATAATCTTTGCAATCAAATCAAATTGTGAATAATATATATAACAGCGGGCGCGTCCATTTTACCATGCAACCGGTGTACTCACTGTACGGCTGTCTTAAAAAAAACAATTTTGAAATAAAGATCTCAGACACAATGCAGAAATTTGATCAAAAATACCACTGACGACAAAAATAATGACAAGCTCTAGGTAATATGGTCATTTATACAGTAAAATGAATGTTAAAAAAATTGAAGTACCAGATTCACCAGATTCGAAATCAACAGATTAAAAAATCTCTGATCGATGGATGTAATAGACCCGATAATAATACTTGTCATATGCTTACCGTCTGAAAACAGGTTGACCTTACCAGAACTGCAGCGAATCGCAATTGAATCTGTTACTTCATTTGTTTAACGTATCGCGCAGTATTCGATACAAAATCATTTACTTCAGTCGTTTCGACGGGTTCAACAAAATTTCGGTTTCCGTACGACGTCAGCTGAATATGAGATATACACCAGACCTTAGTTACTACGGGTACTTCGGTCACTCAAAAACCGAAGTCTTAGAACAAACATTTTTTGCTTGAGCCATGTTGCATAAGTTTCACCATTCTGACTGATATGCACGTTTCGTTCTGTATTATCTCCTATGAGGTGCGGGAAACCAAGGAGAGTATACCCTTCACAGACACTCAAATTTACGTAAGAAAAATGCTCGAGAAAGGAAATCAGCTGTTTTCCTGACTACTGGCTACTCAATATCTATTATTTGACACATCAATGTTGAGCAGGTTTTTCTAAAGCTATCCGATTAAAACTGGAGAAGACAAGGGAGAACACACAAAACAGGCTGTTTTGATGACTCCAGGCACAATGTCTATTGATCTAAAAAGCCTGATAATCAACACATTTAATTGTTTGACTGGTATTGACAATAACGTTCATTTCGCATTTTGACATATGAGAAACGAGCGAAAATATGTTGTTTTTCGCACACTGAGGAAAAAAGGTACTGTTGTACAGACCCAATATTCTCAAAAATTGCATGTCTTCGTCATCGGCCATCATTGTAAAGAAATCTTCCGGAGATGCACGTGAACAACATCGCAAAAACACACTGTTTTGCTTGGTTTTTCGCCAATAGCTACTGATCGACCAACCTGATATTCTGATTCGTCTCGTCAAGGTTGCTAGGAATCTCGAGCCGCGTCATTCACAATACTTGACAAAATGGCACATTTTGTATAAGGAAAATGACACTTTGTAGCAGGGCCTACTTTTTAGAAACTTTTAGAGAAAATCGAGAAAATCAAGAAATTTCTAGAAATATTTCTTGAATTTCTCAAAGTTTCTTGATTTTCTCGAATTAGAGAAATTTCAAGAAATTCCAGAAAATTCAAGAAATTCGAGAAACTTCGAGAAATTCAAGAAATTTCAAGAAACTAATTTCTCGAGTTTCTTGAAGTTTCTCGAATTTCTCGAATTCGAGAAATTTTAAGAAATTCGAGAAAATTCGAGAAATTTCGAGAAATTCAAGAAATTAGTTTCCAAAAAGTAGGCCCTGCTTTGTAGGCTATTGTGAATGACGCGGCGCCAAATTACTCAACACCCTCGTCAATACCTTTCATTTAACATATCGCACACGTATGACGACTGTTCTGAGACCAAAAAAAAACTTTTCATGTTTTCCCGCACCTCCCTGGGGTGAAGGCGTTTTTGAAATTATTCCACACTGCACAGTCGCCACCAAACTTTCTGAGTCAAAAAGGAGTTTAGAAAATCCAACGAGAAAATTGTGTAAAAAAATCTTAAAAATACGCTCCGAGGTGTCGCTGTCGAATGCTCATTCAAAAAGAAACGTTATCCACCCACGTAAAATTTCTATCGCATCATACGAAAACGTCTTTGTTGTGTACATGTGGCCCTCATTTCTTTTATACTCCGGCGTAATCACGGTAATTGTGTTCAAAACTTCGCTCAGTAAAATTCTCAGCCATAACTGTGCAAAACGGCATGCTAAGACAACGAACGCCTACTGTACGAACTTATAAATAATTGCTATCCTTTGCTCAAATTTTCCTGTTGAATGCACGCGCCATATAAGAACAAAGACACGCCGCTCCGATAATTGTTCCGTAATCGTTGTATCAATTGAAAAAAGTCTTTTCAAAACAATTAACTCGTGTCTTTCGTGTTCATTTCACGGATCCACACATTAATCTTACAATTTCTCAAAATTATATGTCCCTCGGCCTTCGATGTGTACATCTATTACCACACCACACGTTCTAACATATATTGTAATAAACGCCCAGCATCAGGTGTTTGTTTACTCATCGTTACAAATCTATTATTACATTTGCTCCTTGTTTTAGTGGTTGTCGGATTAATAAAACGCCATGAAAACAATGAAGTTTTGAAGTTTATTCAGTGAGTGGGTGTTACACTTATAATGTCTTATCAAAACCAAACCAACAACGTGGCGAGTGGGTGTTCGTTCGGGGTGGTTCTAATAAAGTCGTCTTATGATTTTATAATGAAGGATACGAGTAGGCAATTATGGTTTCTAGATTTATATTGTTTTAATGAGTGCTCGTATAGACGCGCTCGCATTAAAATGAATGGAATAATATGTTTCGGATGTGAGTCGTGTGTATAAATGGGGGGGTGATGGATCTCCTCCCAAATGGATTCATTAAAAACATTAGTTTTTGGATGATGATGATGAACAATCCATTAGAATGATTTGCAAAAGGTATTTATTAGGAGAATAGGAGTTAAAGCATCACTTGAATGAATTGGTTAATCTTCCACATTGTCACGTCCATTGGATTTAAATGGAACGGTTTTAATGTCAAGCGCAATGTAATTGTTCGAAAGTGGTGTGGGTTTTCAATTATCTGAATTCAACAAAAAAAAGCTTACACCGACCACTTCGTTGTGTTAAGCGAACGGTCATGAAACGCTCTCATTTTTAGGTCTTTTTTCCATAGGAAAAAAAGACCTATTGTGGGCACTTCATCTGTCCGTTCGTCCGTCTGTGTCACAAATCAAATGTGATTGATAAAAGTTGCAATGCTACTATGAGCAAACCAACACCAGGCAAATCAATTGTTATTTGTTATCTGGTAACCGATCGCTCATAGCAGAAATTGCAATTTGAAAGTTTGGTAGTTGTTGGTAGTTGGACCCCCAAAATATTTAGCAGCAAAGATGTTTCTTACTCGAGAGACGCACACCGACTGACGAAATTACTCTGCCTGCTTGCCTATTTTATAACTCAAATATTTGGTAGTTGACTACCACGGTGGTAAATTGCAATGCTACTATGAGCAAACCAACACCAGGCAAATCAATTATTATTTGTTAACTGGTAACCGATCGCTCATAGCAGACATTGCAATTTGGTAGTTGTTGGTAGTTAGACCCCCAAACTATATAGCAGCAAAGATGTTTCTTACTCGAGAGACGCACACCGACTGACGAAATTATTCGGCCTGCTGGTCTATTTATAAATCGAGTATTTGGTAGTTGACTACCAAAGTGGTAGTTGACTGACTACCAAAGTGGTAGTTGACTACCAAAGTGGTAGTTGACTGACTACCAAAGTGGTAGTTGACTGACTACCAAAGTGGTAGTTGACTGACTACCAAATGTAGTGACTGACTACCAAAGTGGTAGTTGACTGACTACCAAAGTGGTAGTTGACTGACTACCAAAGTGGTAGTTGACTGACTACCAAAGTGGTAGTTGACTGACTACCAAAGTGGTAGTTGACTGACTACCAAAGTGGTAGTTGACTGACTACCAAAGTGGTAGTTGACTGACTACCAAAGTGGTAGTTGACTGACTACCAAAGTGGTAGTTGACTGACTACCAAAGTGGTAGTTGACTGACTACCAAAGTGGTAGTTGACTGACTACCAAAGTGGTAGTTGACTGACTACCAAAGTGGAAGTTGACTACCAAAGTGGTAGTTGACTACCAAAGTGGTAGTTGACTACCAAAGTGGAAGTTGACTACCAAAGTGGTAGTTGACTACCAAAGTGGTAGTTGACTACCAAAGTGGTAGTTGACTGACTACCAAAGTGGTAGTTGACTACCAAAGTGGTAGTTGACTGACTACCAAAGTGGTAGTTGACTACCAAAGTGGTATTTGACTACCAAAGTGGTATTTGACTACCAAAGTGGTAGTTGACTACCAAAGTAGTAGTTGACTACCAAAGTGGTAGTTGACTAGTGGTAGTTGACTACCAAAGTGGTAGTTGAATACCAAAGTGGTACTTGAATGAGTACCAAGCTAGTAGTAAACAGAAACTGAAAAAAAAATGAAAAAAGACCTCACCAGGCTTCACCCGGTCTATTCTTGTTATATTGTTTTGACATAATTTGTGATTTCGTTGAAGATAAATCATATCTGTTTTATAACTTCATTGGAATTAATTTCAATTGGCCAGTAGATAACCAACGCCCTCACTGGTAATTTATTGAAAATTTAATTTTTGTATCTATGCCATGCCCTTAAGCTTCCTACCTTACCTTCTGTCGAATGCATCGTTTTGCAAAGAAGAACTACACGTCTTTCGTCGTCTTTCTCATTAAACATCCCAAAGGTATACACAAAGGCTAACTAATTGGACCGTTTTGCCATTGAAACAACTATATTATAGGTCGGTGCATTTGTGTTCAATTGAAGTTTTCCTTTTACGGATTCAAAAACGAAAAGAGAAAAAAAGAATCCAAACGAAACTCGTTGATTTGCATCGATAAATCGAAATTGTTTTTCAAAGGAAACGGCAGAATCCAGTCGATATGAATATAAATCAAACGAACTTCATTCAAATCGAAACGGAAGAGTCAGTTTTAATGAATAAAATGATTGAAATGCATACAAACACAAAAGGGTAATTCAGGTTGATTGAATCAAATCAAAAACACAGAACTGGTTCATTGTTCGATGGCTTTCGACTGTTCTGTAAAGAATGTAAAATGTTTGCCATTGGAAATGGTTCTTTGTTAACAGGTGGAAGAAAATAGGAAATTACAACAAGGGCGATGTTTGCGGCCAGAGACTTTGTGACAACTTTCGATGAAGAATTTTCTATTTCTCCCAGACGACGTTTTTATGCTTGAATGCATTTTTCTTCACGAAACGAAAACATCAATTGACCAGATTATTTTTGGAAACACAAACAAAGTGACAGTTCAAATGAGAAAAGTTCTCTTTTCTCCCCACTGGAAAAAAAGGCTCACTTTTCTCACTAGAAAGGTCATTCGGTCAATCGTTAACAAATTGCAATTTCATCATAGCCTGTTGAGGGGAACAAATAAGATTAATCATACCGCACGTTACCAGCTTAAGTCATTCAAGTAGTGGGGTCAGCGATAATGCTGCAACGAATTATAGATTCACTAGCAATGGGCATGAATCTTGTTGACGTGTTCACCACTTGTCAGCAAACTTTCTTTGGCTGAATATGGTGCTGTTGTAGTTTTCAGGATAAAAAGTGGCACGTGCTCCAATGCCCTATCGGTGCGCTAGTTCATGAATATTTTTTTTTTTCGTTTTACCACCTAAGTTCGAGCTGATCAAACTTCGATAGGTGGAAAGAAAAAAGTAGGTTTCATCCGGACGCCATCATAAGGCTCTCATAACAATGATATTGATCAGGGCCTATGATTGAGAACTGTATTTACTGAAACTACAGTCGACGACTTTCAAATAAGTGACACATTTTGCATCTGTTGTGTTTCACCTCATATATGTTTATACGCACGCGCGCGGTTGTGGTAAAACCGTTTATAAACGTAAAGGCATTTTAGTTTCTATGTGTTGATCAGATGAAAAACAGCTGATGCGAAATGCATCACTCATTTGAAAGACGCCAACTGTACTGATAATTGACAAAATTTGCTGAGAAAATTTTGAAGTAAATTTAGTTCATTTTGGGAAATTTCTGCAATTTAAGCAAATAAAATGTCGAGTAATAGACGGTGATTGATGTGCAACGTGCTACCAATAGCTTTTCTCATATGTTTTATCAATGGCATCACGGATACCTCAACGAATACGTTGACGTTTATTTGAAATCCGATTCAATTTTCGTTCCAATTTCAAATGAAAAGTAAGAGAAAATCGGTCCCGGTCGCTATAAGTTGAAAATTTCCGTCTCTGAATAATTTATGGTTACTATTGAGACGAAAGACAAATTTTACCGTTCCAATAATATGTGGGAATGTGGACACATGTCAAACCGTGCGCCATATAATTTATGACAGAGAGGAATTAAATTATTAAAATTAAAATTGTCGTTCGGCTAATAAAATACCAGGATTTGGTTTAACATTATACAGCTTTTCATAGCCAATAGTAATCACATTGGTAGAATAGTCTATTATGTTGGTTGAGGTGAAGTAAAATATGGTTGGCTTATTGATGATGCAATTAAAATCATCAGAATTTTCAACTGTAATTAAACCTGTTACAGACGGCTTTCATCTGTTATCGACCACGACAGCAATAACAAGAGACAAGCTCTGACTAATAAGGTTTCCTATTGCAAAAACAGTGCCGCTTTTAGCTTTTGGGCGCCATCGGGCAATTGGAAAAATAGGCGGCAATTTAGTAAAGCTAAATTTTTTTAAGGACCTCGGGCGCCATTTTCTTCTGCTCCACTTCGGGCGCCACGGGCATTCGCCCATTTGGCCCATATGGAAAAGGCGGCACTGCTGCAAAAAGCATGTTCTCAACAAATGAAGTAAAGATTTCTGAAATCAATCTATGAAAATCTTCAAATGAAGTAATAGTTTGAACAGTAGAACTGTTAACATGTTTGCCGTCTGTGACAGGTTAAAGAGAAAGAATCTGTCGTTCGCCAAGTTTCTAGCCTAAATAAACATAGGCAGAGTTAGGTCATCTCAGTATTTGTGAGAAAGTGACCTAACAACAACTTTTTTCTTTTGTTTTACTGTCAAACTTGACAGAAGACTGAGTAGACCTTGACAGTAGACATTTGTAAATTTCGTCGACAAAGGACTTTCAATGATTTTCTGAGGACTTTCTTTACCATTTCTGCTGGATTTCCAAGAATTTACATCGATTCTTAAGCTTTTTTTCTTAAATTTTGAGAACTAGGTCTCTTCCTTGTGGTTATGGTTAATAACAACAATTCACCAGGTCGTTTGGCCTCTGTAGAGGCGCCCCATTTTTTTGAAGTACTTCATTCTCTGTTGCTTATTTTCATGTGTAGCAACTTCGCATTTGTCATTACATACTCTATAATACAGAGTAAATGTAACTATTATGAAGTTGGTTCACATGAAAATAAGCTTCCTGTCCTATATTCCCATGTTTTTATCGATAAAACAAGAGTAGTTTTTGTACCCAGAGCTAAGACAGGAAAATTCGATTTTTTGAACACTAGTCCCAAGGACATATAACATTGAGTGCAAATAATGAATTTGTATTGATGTCGTTTGGGTCCTAGAAAGTGCATTGGATAAAATATTTGATTTGACATAAGCCGACGTCGCACTAATATGATAAAGCGCAACGTAAGAAATTCCATATGCTCACTTGCTGAGTATCCTATACGATGCCGTATGCTCAATATAATGAGTGTAACACTCAGAGTGTTTGATGATGAGTCCAGTAGGGCTTCCAATTACACTCCTCAACCAGTGTCACTCTCTCCATTTCAATTTTTTTGCTATCAAAAGTAAAAAAACCGAATTCAACTTTCATCATTTATTAAGCTAGAACAGGTTGCTTCACAAGACATCGTAAAGACCCAGGCACGAGTGGATGATTTGATAGCGGCCTGAATAATCTAGCAGCGTGTCAGTTTTGTTCATTTAAAATGATTTTGGTTAACTTTCGGTCCCTTGCTTCACTTTTTGACAAATGAACCGCCCCTGCCTGGTTTTTGCTAACGTCGCGTCGCGTCGTGCTGCTTCACATATTAAAATAGAGCCAAATCACATCGAAACTTTTTGTCATGAAGTGACAGTTTTGACGTTGTCAGTTTTGACATATGAAAAAATGCCGTCATAACCTCAATTGACAACGTGAACTGTACACAAAATTTGTCTTTAAACAATTAATTTTGAATAATATTACAGTGTAATACCAAACGCGCGATGGGCTATTTGTTTGAAGTGTGTACAAGTCTGTGCCAACCTGCACAGATCCATCGGAACCAGTACATTGTTTGAAAATATTTCAAAGTTTAAAAAGTAACGCTTGACCATGCGGGGCCTGCTTTGAAATCGCTAAGGCTTTTATTTTCACTTCGCTGTTGATGCTATTCATTGCATATTGCAGACGAACAATGAATGCAAAGACATCAGATTTATTTTGTGGCATAACTATGCTGAACGGAAACATTCCGTTCACATGTGAAACTGATATTTTGAAATTAGAACAACAACTTACGGAAATGACATATAGTTTATGCGAATGCACTCGGTGTGCACGTGCATTTATCGTAACATTCTGACTCTGATGGTAACCTGGGCGTGATATATAGGACTTAGATTACAGCATCGTAGTTGTATAACAGACGGTAAACATTTGATGATGCATCATACGCAATCATCATTTTAAAATGAGATAGAAAAACGAAACCCAGGGAAAAATGTTGGCGGAATTTTTCTTTTGCTCTGCGAAAATGAAAGCAAGAGAAACGATTCTCCCTTTATGCGATGAAAATGGCTTGCGGTTATTTGCATGCAATAAGGGAAAAAGAGTCTCGTTATAATCACTCCCATCATGGGCGCGCGTTAGCATAGCGCCCGTGACGCAAGTCCTATTACTAGAAAAAATTTAAAAAAAATTTTTGTCGTAGACTGCAGAACCATATATACAGCAAATATTGAAGTTCTACAATTCAAATCCAAATGACTCCAAATTAGCTTCAAAAAAAACTAGGCGTCCGTACGAGTTCAACGAGCTATCACACGTTCTTGTAGCTTAAAATTTGGCCACGCAATAAATCTTCCAAGAAGCCACTATCCCATACATTTTGGTCTATTACAGTACTTTAAACGAAATGAAAAAATCCTACGTTACTTTGTTAGTCCGTCCGGTCCGTCCGTCCGTGTTTCCAGTTATAGCCTATCTCCTAAAGTCTTCTTTAGAATTTCTTGAAATTTTGGGAGTAGATTCTAGTCGTCATTCTAAGACATTCCAGAAAAAAAAATTTGGGGGGAACGGGCCTCGTTTGGGAGCTAGCGCTCCTCGAAGTTCCCATATAAGTCCCATATAAGAACACCTTTAAGTGTGTGTGTGTGTGTGTGTGGATTTTTTGAGTGTGAAAATTTGAAAAAAAATTTTTAATGTTGGGCAGTAGGAAAAATTAAATTTGGTGTATGGTTGGGCAGCTGGAAAAATTTGATCACTTTCGGTGTATGGTTGGGCAGCTGGAAAAATTTGATCACTTTCGGTGTATGGTTGGGCAGCTGGAAAAATTTGATCACGTTCGGCGTATGGTTGGGCAGCTGGAAAAATTTGATCACTTTCGGTGTATGGTTGGGCAGCTGGAAAAATTTGATCACTTTTGGTGTATGTTGGGCAGCGGGAAAAATTTGGTCACTTTTGGTGTATGGTTGGGCAGCTGGAAAAATTTGATCACGTTCGGCGTATGGTTGGGCAGCTGGAAAAATTTGGTCACTTTTGGTGTATGTTGGGCAGCGGGAAAAATTTGGTCACTTTCGGTGAATGTTGGTCAGCGGGAAAAATTTGATCACTTTTGGTGTATGTTGGGCAACGGGACGTATATATAGCTATATTGACCTTTATATAGCTATATTGACCTATATATAGCTATATTGACCTATATATAGCTATATTTACCTATATATAGTTAGTATATAGCTATATAGACCTATATATAGCTATATTGACCTATATATAGCTATATTGACCTATATATAGCTATGTTCACCTAAATATAGCTATATTGACCTATATATAGCTATATTGACCTATACATAGCTATATTGACCTATATATAGCTATATTGACCTATATATAGTTAATATATAGCTATATTTACCTATATATAGCTATGTTGACCGTTATATAGTTAGTATATGACTATATTGACCTATATATAGTTAGTATATAGCTATATTGACTTATATATAGCTATATTTACCTATATATAGCTATATTTACCTATATATAGCTATATTTACCTATATATAGCTATGTTGACCTATATATAGCTAGTATATGACTATATTGACCTATATATAGCTATATTGACCTATATATAGTTAGTATATAGCTATATTGACCTATATATGGTTAGTATATGACTATATTGACCTATATATAGATACGTTGACCTATATATAGTTAGTATATACCTACATTGACCTATATAGTTAGTATATAGCTAAAATTTTAAAAAAATTTCAAAATTTTAAAATTTTTTCAATATATCCGCATACCTCACAGCCCTGAAACACATACCTCACATACCTGAAAATTTTGAAAATTTTTGAAAAGTTTTGACAATTTTTGAAAATTTTCAAAAATTTAAAAAATTTTCAAAATTTTAAAAAAATTTCAAAATTTTAAATTTTTTTCAAATTTTTCAAAAATTGTCAAAACTTTTCAAAAATTTCAAAAATTTTCACAATTTTCAAATTTATCAAATTTTTCAAATTTTTCAATCTACTAATTCTTCCAAAAGAACTGATATCAGTCAAAAACACTCAAAGAGTAAAAGTGACGCAAGTCCCTGGGCATACTTCCAAAACAACTGATATCGCTGTAGGTGACGCATTCTGCGGTTAGGCGCAAAAATTGTAAAAGCAAAAATTTTACCAAAAAAAATCTTGAAAAAAATTAACAAAAAAATTTTGCGTCACAAGTGGCAGATGTTGAGGAAAGTACTGTTAATAAAATTGTTAAAATAGGGAAAAATACGTCCTGAAGCAAAGGAAAAACGGAAAAAAGCCGAATCATCTGCCACTTTGTGACGCAAAATTTTTTTGTTAATTTTTTTCTAGATTTTTTTTGGTAAAATTTTTGCTTTTACAATTTTTGCGCCTAACCGCAGAATGCGTCACCTACAGCGATATCAGTTGTTTTGGAAGTATGCCCAGGGACTTGCGTCACTTTTACTCTTTGAGTGTTTTTGACTGATCCTCCCATCACAAAGTGGAAAGAACTTTCTTTTCTGGACCTAAGAATTGCAATCTTTCGAAGGAGGCCAGCAGAAGATTCAAGAGGCACCGGTACTAAGCTAAAATTGTAGCCTACATTTGTGTGCCGTGCCTGTGCCTGGTATTTCCTTTTTGATGATATCTTGCCATCAGAATTCTTTTTTTAAAAGTGTACGACCGCAATTCCCTCGTTTGACCGGCTCTGAGAAAAGTGAGCAGTTTAACGAAATTTGCATAAACTGCTCACGTTTCTCAGAGCCGGTCAAACTGCTACAACCAAATGTATGCCTCTTAAGGGCAATGGACCTTTGCAAATGTGTAGCCCACATTTAGGCGGAAAAATATTCGTTTTTTGATGATTTCTCTGGACCAAAAATGTGTCGCTTTCAAAAGTAAAAATTGGTTTGTGGGTGATAACTTATCCCCTTTGGAGAAACCTGTGCAGATTACATACATTTACAAGGTTTCCAGACCAATTTCTTTAGTTCCTAC
The DNA here is from genome assembly GCF_014529535.1 of Bradysia coprophila. Lineage (NCBI taxonomy): Eukaryota > Metazoa > Arthropoda > Insecta > Diptera > Sciaridae > Bradysia > Bradysia coprophila. The sequence goes on along the minus strand of NW_023503941.1, from coordinate 2,743,069 downwards.
CGTTTCGCTACCTCCCAACCGATTAGGAATTAAATCTTCTCATGAAATAGTAGTCCCTAGAAAGGTTTCATTTGAATATCGCGCACCCTGGACCATATCTGACTCGGGTAAGTCGACAATGTTTGAAATCCTTCTAACTATATTAAACGGAATAATTCAACGCGGGCCATTATAACCGCATAGTTTGTGCTAAGCAGTTCAAAGCAAAGCTTATAAATAAAATAAAAAATGTAGAAAGGAACCACGTGACGTGTAAAATAAAATCAAAATAAACTGTGGACGAAGCACTACATAAACGACAAACAATCATTAAAATTTGAAGAAAAAAATGACAAAAAGAATTCAGTGAAAGGTGAAAGGAAACCAAAAAAATTTTGCACACAAAAATATTCAAATGAAAAGCCATCAAAAATGCTGCTGTTCGACTAAACCTGCATCCATGCACAATAAAATGAGTGAAAAATGGAAAACAATTGTGAGCAAAATACGAAAAGGGTATGTGTCCGAGCAAAGTACTTCAATTTCATTTAACATTCTCGATTTAGAAACAAAATTCACAGGAGAGGACTTACGGCATCCGGTAGAGAACGATTCACTATTTCACTGAAAGATGTCGCTGCAACAAAACCAATGTCAACAGAAAAACAATTAATTTTTTACTTGACGGATTTTAGTCAGATAAAATGCCACCGAATTGTTGAGAGAAAACTGTGTACTAAACTACTAAAGGGTGACAAAATTGAATCGTGCTCAATTTTTGATCGTAAACGCGATTCGTACTTAAGTTTTTCAGGGTCTCCCAGAGAGTAAATGTTCCGCCGTCGTCTCGCCAATTTGAGCGATTATCACAACTTTAATCGCTTGCTTTATGATGCGTCAGATAAGCTCAAATTGCAACATGTTAGGCAAACCAACACATGCATGCAATTGTTGGGTTGGCATACGAGTTTTTGTCTTACGGAAGAGAAATTTCCCGTTATTTGCACCTGCTTTATACAGTAACTAATTCGAGGCGGTGATCAATCTCTTGCTCAATGATAAATGCAAGATTAGGACGATGACACCTTTTGATTGGAAACGAGCTCTGATCGGCTCCTTTACGACATTTATTGATTGATTGATTCGTCGGTCACTTTGAATGTCTACACGAACATTCGTAAAGTTTTCCTTTTGATAAATTATTCACCAATTAGCTGGTATAACAATGACGAATGTCCTTGTGAGTTGAGAAAGAAAAAAAAGGTCAAAAAATCATTTATTCAAACACAGAAAATTGTAATCGTCATTCGCATTTCGCCTACGTGTCTTCGGTTGTTCCATTTAAATTCTAGGTATATATGAAAATGGAAAGCGTTAATAATGAATTTGTGGTGTGGAAACCGTTGCGGTAACATATCGTCATGTCAAGCCCGAAGTCATTTAGCTAGAGTTTATAAAGCAATGTAGAATAGGTCGGTCGGTTATAATTGTGGTGATTAGAAATTGGAGAAAAGTGTATAAGGTAACCGGTATTCAACTTTGGAAAAATTGATTCGAAGCGATTGCAGTTCATCGTACAATTCAGGCGCATGAACGTTCACAATTTTGTTCAACGTCAACCGTTGAAATAATCAGCATTGTCGAAGAGCAGAGCGTCGAGCAACTGTTAAATCGAACGATTTCTTGCTTATTTCTGTACCATCAGCGCCGATAAAAAATTATTTTTTTTGTTGGTGAACGTTTGACCTTTACAAAAAAAAGGTTACAGTTGGAGAGGGGAGTAGGTGAGGTGTTATGTTAACTAATTTTTCATCGTGCAATTTGGAAGAGCTGTCTTCTATATCTACATTGACAATGTAGTAGCACTTTCCTTTCCTGTTGTCATAGGCCTTCGATTTTTTTCCATATTGTCAGAACGGCTAACACTGCTAAGCCCCTCCTAAACCCTTTCAAATGACTTGAACGGTTACTTTCTCTGAAACGGTCAATTCGTTTTACGTGAAAAGACCGATGTCCCTACTACATCACAGATGGCGTTAATGCGAAACATGAGATAGTAGTTTAACTAGCGAACTAAGACAAGAAGATGACAGTCAATATTATACCGTTACCTAGATTTGCAGGCTGTATATGTGACAGTTGGGATCAAACGTCGGTCTATTCCATCTGTCAAAGTGACTTTTTAAACGTCAAACCAAAATTTTTAGCCAAATAGTCACAAAATCGTCTATTCCATTTAAAGAATTGAGGAAAAATAACCAACTTCGTAACTATTTGGCATAAAAATTTTGGTTTGACGTTTAAAACGTCACTTTGACAGATGGAATAGACCGACTTTTGATCCCAACTGTCACTATATATCCTATATCCTATATAGGAGCCATGGTGCGTTTAGCGCTTGTTTAAATGAAACATTTTGGATATTATTACCAGGCACAATAATCATTGTTAGTTCTCATGCATAACCTTTCATTGTCATGCACCAAGGTCAAGTAGTTAATGCTTGGATACCCTAAACGTACAATTATCCATTTTATTCGGGTGAAACGTTTCTGTAACCAAACACTCAACCGACGAACATTGCCAGACTGAAATGTAAATTTGAAAATACTTTCCCCCAATTATTATATCGCTTTTTCATTCATTTCCGATTTTCACGCAACATCATTTGCTATAAATAAGTGGGGAACGTTTATGTAATATGTAAATGTTCGTCACAATTGAAAAGAAAAACGGAATCTTCAGCAAAATATTTTCCTTTTTATTATTTAATAATAATGGCAGAGATATTATAGATTAAACAACCTGAGTTCAGTGTGCACGGTGGATGTCAGTAGCGTGGCATGTATAGGAAGAAGGAAGCATTTGACTAGAGCAGAGATTCTGAGAATCTGCGATAAAATCTTCCACGGCTTGTACTACAGTCTCACCTCTGACAAGCCTTCATTCTGTCATGTTAAGTCAAAATAACGTATCGCATTTGTGTCTCTGCCTTTGAAGAGCTTGTTTTGTATTCCATTGAAATCATCGACTTTACAAAGCTTTCGAAAGCTCTCCACAGCACACATACAATACGATACGCAACTTTCAAACATATTAGGCGAAGATAATCGCTCTCACTTCTTCTCGAAAACAGTTCATCCGTTTACATCACAGTAAAACAAATGCCGATGAATCAAAATGAATTGAGAGAGTACTGTCAATTAGTTGACATTTAGATGGAGGCAAAACGGAGTGCTACTTTTTCAACGGGTTGACTGCGATTCAAGCTGACCTGCTTGCGATTCAAGCTCACCTACTGGAGAACTTTCTTTGACTGCTGTAGAGCTTTACTTCCGTAAAAGCTTGCATTCTCTGATAGCTTTAACACCGTGAGAGAGAGAGAGAGATAGAGAGAGAGCTTTAACTCTACTTAAGTTTACACATCCGAATCGCTTTAAGGCTTGATTTCCACTTACCAAAAAAGTGTTCAGTGGGAAAGACAAAATTAAATTTTTTCAATTTTTGCTTTGTTTACGTGTTTACTCTCACAAGGTACTTTTTGTTGAGTGGAAACCATACTTAACTTCCCAAATTGTGTCGTTGAACCTTGAGACAATCACTATCCACATTGCACGCCACTGCGTCAAATCAAAATCTGAATGGAAACTATGACGATGAACGATAAAAAGGGCTAATAATTTATTTAAAGAGCGAAATCGTTGCTGGCACGCACAGTTTATGGATGAATCCAATTGTTCGTTTCCATTATTTGGTTTATTGCCGGTGCCGTTTTTTTTCGCAAAAACTGTTAGTTCCAATATTTTGGTAAAGAAAATGCGTGAGTAATCTCTTTCCGGCATAAAATCCCTTTATTTCGAGAATTAGGCTTCTATTAACCGTTACGGTGACGACCGTAACACAATATTTCCACTCACAATTCAATGTAGAATCTCTGGAATGTTGGAACAAACAAAACCTTTTCGAAATTTGTATTTTAGAAAAAAATGCGAACTCGAGTGGTCGGAGGGTCTCTGCAGCAGTTGTCGTGTGTTGAAGGTATGTCACAAGATTGACGACTTGCCACCTCTAGTCAAAAAGTTTCAATGATCTTATCCGTACAGCTCCGACTCTTGGATGCCCCACACGAGTGCTAGTGCTCATCCAGAATGAAAACATGGAAATCTTGAAGTTGTTGGTCTCTCTATGTTAACCTGTTACAGACGGCAAGCATATGACCGGTATTATTACCGGGTCAATTACTTCCATTGATCAAAGTATTTTTGATCGGTTGATTTCAAATCTTGTACTTCAATTGTTTCAACATTCATTTTACTGAATAAAAGACCATTTTACCCAGAGCTTGCCATTATTGTTTGTCGTCGTTATCGATAACAGATGAATATGAATATGAATATAAAGGAATATAAAGGAATGGAAGTAGAATTTCCATTAAATTTCAAATTCCACCTTGTCTTTTTCAGACGAAATTTTATCGTTCCCTTTACTACATTCGTTTCTTTCACCGGTGACGTCCTTTAATTGCAACATCAGGTAGAGAACGACGAACAACCGAAACCATCAAACATTTACGAAAATTGTTTTTCTTCAGGATTAATGTCAATCCTTTGTCACATGTTCCTTTTTATTTGAATTTTTTATCCATTCGGCATTTATCAATAATTTAAAATCTCAATTCGAAATGGTGTGGTGATGCGAAATGGTGGCGTTGAAATAATGCTCACGCACTCGTTCCGGGAACGTGAACATTTTAATGCTTAGATTTGGTTTTTATGCGTTCTCTAGAACAGGATTTTCGCACCTGAAATTTAAATTTGTGTACGGTTTGACTCGAGGGTTTAATTTATAAATAAAATATTTTTTTTGTTTTGGAGAAGTAGGAAAAGAACCATTATGGAGACGAGTGTATAAGGATAAAAGGGTGTCATTGTCGGGAGATACATGGCCCATTCGGCATGAGAATATCCAAGTAAAAAATGGTTTTTTGTTTACCAAGGGGAGAAAATAGGAAACTCCAACAAGAGTGAAAGTTTATGACCAGAGCGAAGCGAGAGCCATAATTCGTTCGAATTGGAATTTTCTATTTTTCCCCGAAGTGAACACATCCGTTCGTGACGTGAATTAACCTATTTTCTCCACTCAATGAAGATGTGGTTTTGTTGACAGTCTGATGACAGTTCAGGTGAGAAAAGTTTTATTTTCTTACCTCTTGTTCTTCTTATGGAGCGAACAAGAGTTTATTCTCTTTGCAAGTGTGTGTGTTCAATTCGAAGAGAAAATAGAAAAATTTTAAATCGAGCGTATTGCGGCTCTCGCTTCGCTCTTGTTGGAATTTTCTGTTTTCTCCACTTGAATTGGTAAACAAATAACACCATCCTCTGCTACTGGGGTCATACCTCACGAGGTAGCCGTTCCATACAAAGCTTCCACGACAACAGACTCAGTTCTCTCTTACATTTTTTCGTTTCGATTTTGTTATTTCTCACTTTTGTAGTTTTTTTCGCTTTTGTTTATCGTTGGTGTACCTACATGTTTCGATTGATGTTTCATCATCAACGAAAACAATAATTAAATTCGTAACAATTTCCTGTTTACCGGGAAAAAAAAAAATCCCACGAAAATTGAATTTCATTTAAAAATAAAAATTCATTCTTAATCGGCGCTCATCGCGCACTTGAATGTTTAATGAAATTACTGGAGTCATTGTGCTAAGAATAGAATTGGAAATTTTCGGATCCACACAATTTCGATTCGAAATTACGATCAACATTTCAACGTGCAAACCGGCGGTCATTACATCACAAGTCCTTCGGCAATAATGGTTAAATCTACTTCCAAAAGATAACAAAATTCGTTCGGTGTAAGATGGACTAAAAAGTGGTCCTTCAACACATTAGTGGTTGTGTTTCCACCAAAACGTTAAACAAAAAGGAAAGGGCAGACACTCAGGGTGTCACAGGCTTTACGGAACCCAAGTTAGAGGTGGAATAGTGATCTTTTAACCGCTGCATTCGTTACGTTTTCGTGTGGTTAATGTTGTTGCAAGTGCGTTGTTTTGTATAAAATGTTGCTGGAGCAACTTAACTTAAGACATTTCTGTAATTTTGTCTACAATTAATTGAGAAAATCGTCACATTGTAATGAACGGTAATGGTAACACACCGTAGCAAGCAAGCTTCACTGATCTATGTTCGATGTGGTCTACTTAAATCCTTGTTATCGAGCAAAGCTTAATATATCCCAAGATCAAGCTGAACCAGCGTTCCGTGCTTTTAAAACCTTACGATAGAAATCTACCTCGCAATTTATGTAAAATGAAAATTTTCTTCTTCTCTTTCATTCTAGTTTGGCAATAAAAAGTGCAGAAGACAATGGACCTACTAGAAGAGACCCAGCTACGGATCTTTTATGTGATGGTGAACAGTAAGTTTCAGCAAGAGATTTTTCATTTTGTCCTTAAGCTAAACAGCCGGAGCGTTACTTCAAAGAGCAATGTCGACCATTGGGAACATTTTCGCTGTATTCGAAGTGATTTCCCGTGTCCTTAAGGCAATACTTTATGATCCTCCTGAGAGAATGGGATCTTTAGTCCCCAATCGATATTTTCACTCGAAAAATTTCTCTCCCGAAAGTCATTTTGAGAATTTTATGTGAGCTGAAAGAACAAACTCAGGCTGCACTTATCCTCGACACTGTCGAGTCGACAGTTGACGGTAGAAACTCTCTAGCATTTCAAAATTGATTATGAAAATTTTGACCCACACTCTAAAGCTAAGCACATTGATCCTGATACGAAAACCAATCGTTCTAAGACTTCTATATTGAACGAGGATATGCCTAGTGTATATCTCCTCATCCGCTCCACATTGTAGAAATTGATGTTAAAATGACAAATTCAGGGCAATGGACCCTTCATCTACATTTTTCTCCATTTGGCCAAAAAAGTGCCATCATGGCTTCACAGTTAAAAATCGATTTTAAGAATGTGTAGGCCAAAAACCGACATTTAAGTAGTGAGGTTCTTTGTAGCCTACATTTAGGCGAAAAATATTCGTTTTTCGATGGACTCTTCTTCTACATTTTTCTCCATTTGGCCAAAAAAGTGCCATCATGGCTTCACGGTTAAAAATCGATTTTAAGAATGTGTAGGCCAAAAACCGACATTTAAGTGGTGAGGTTCTTTGTAGCCTACATTTAGGCGAAAAAATATTCGTTTTTCGATGGACTCTTCTTCTACATTTTTCTCCATTTGGCCAAAAAAGTGCCATCATGGCTTCACGGTTAAAAATCGATTTTAAGAATGTGTAGGCCAAAAACCGACATTTAAGTGGTGAGGTTCTTTGTAGCCTACATTTAGGCGAAAAAATATTCGTTTTTCGATGGACTCTTCTTCTACATTTTTCTCCATTTGGCCAAAAAAGTGCCATCATGGCTTCACGGTTAAAAATCGATTTTAAGAATGTGTAGGCCAAAAACCGACATTTAAGTGGTGAGGTTCTTTGAAGCCTACATTTAGGCGAAAAAATATTCGTTTTTCGATGGACTCTTCTTCTACATTTTTCTCCATTTGGCCAAAAAAGTGCCATCATGGCTTCACGGTTAAAAATCGATTTTAAGAATGTGTAGGCCAAAAACCGACATTTAAGTGGTGAGGTTCTTTGTAGCCTACATTTAGGCGAAAAAATATTCGTTTTTTGATGAAAAATGGAAAAATGTATTACTTTTAAAGGAAAAATTGGTTTGTGTAAATTGATGTCATCTGCACAGGTTTCTCCAAGTGTGATAAGTCATCACTCACAAACCAATTTTTAGGAACACATTTTGGCGTGCTTTAATGGTATTACTTTGAAAAAAAGATTTTTGTTCAGAGAAATCATCAAAAAACGAATCTTTCTTCCGCCTAAATGTAGGCTACAAATTTGTAGAGGATCCATAGCTTTTAAATTGAATTTGAATTTTACCCGCTTTAGTTTGAATTCACATTAATTCGTTTTCATTCCGTTTTGCCTCCGTGTACATGTCATTTGGCATTTCATACAATGTAGCACATTGTTTGAAATGACAACTGTCGCGTAGACGGAGGCAAAACGGAATGAAAACGAATGACTCGGAGGCTACCTTTAAGTCTGGTTTAAGTATAGTTTCCACTTAAAAAGAGCACTCCGTTTAGCCTCCGTCTACATGACAGTTGTAAAATAGAACAAAAGAACTGTCACGCAAACGGAGTGGAAATTGAATTTATTTCAATTTTTTACTCCGTTTACGTGACAGTTCCTTTGTTCTATTTTACAACTGTCATGTAAACGGAGGCTAAACGGAGTGCTCTTTTTAAGTGGAAACTACACTTTACACTTAAAAATGTTCGCCTTGAAGTATTTCTATTGGTTGAGATTCGTCTCTCTCTCTCTCTCTCTCTGTTTTTAACCAATAGAAATCCTTATAATTAAATACCTTTTAATCGAAACACGAAAATAATTTCCTTTTCTCCTTTTTAACTTGCATCAAACAGACCAACGTTAGACGAAATTAGAAGTTGGGGTAAAAGCTTTGATAAATTAATGAGAAGTCCAGGTAAGTGAAATGCAATTTTGATAATCCAAATCCTAGTTGATCCTTTGTCCATTCGTTTTGATTATATTCTAAAGTTTTCTTTCGTTAAATTTAAATATTTAAGCTCGGGTGCAGGATGTAATGCAATTTTAATGAACTTTCAGTGTTTCACTTCCGACATACTACAGCTGGCTATAACCAGTACTAAAGAGTTCTAAGTCTGGCAAATCGAAACAAATCAAATTCTGGTTAAAATTCATCCGTTCGGATTGTGCAGAATGTTGCTGTAGACCGGAAGTAGGGAAGGTTAAATTTCTCAAATTAGGGTTGATCTCTCAGGTTGAACCTGAAGTTGATCTATTTAGAGTTTTAACACACGTCACTGCATCGTTGATATTTGCAACGGAAAAACCCTATATGCTCAGGGTACAAATAATGCCAGTTTCGCTTAAGTATCACCAGGGCCGTACTGGCTACCAAAAGGCACCTTTGGGAATTTTTTGTGTGAGGTCGATGAAATTTGAAAAAGGACCCAGAATGGTCAGTCCGGCACTGACTAATGAAAGCAAATTTAAGAAAAGTAAAGGAAGTAACAATTAAAAAATCCAATTTGTTTACGATGCTTTCGTTTTAGCTAGGGTCGAAAGTGGCTTATTACACACCTAGGGAAAACAAGAAAATTGATTTTGGGATTCAAAAGCATGTAAACTCCATTAAAAAACTCGGGACAAAAGTTGAAAAGTCACGTTTTCGTGTTGTTATTGACCTCGGCTTCGCCTCGGATCAACAAAATTCACACGAAAAATTTACTTTTCAACTTTTTATCCCTTGTCATGTAAATATCTATTGTTTTCGCTAAGACCTGAGGAAAACAAGAAAATTGGTTTAAATTTCAAAAGCGTGAAAAATCCATTACGTGACTCGGGATAACATTGAAAAGCTACCTTTTCGTGTTGTTATTGACCTCGGCTTCGCCTCGGATCAATCAATTGGATTGTAATCGTTGAAACTGGGACTTCTTCATTTTCTCCCGCTACAATCAAGTTCAAAGTTTTTGTTCTAATTCAGTCGCCGACAAATACGTACATTACATCAGCACCCGAACTAAGCCATTCAATGCTTCGAAGCAGACCTTTGCTCTTCCTTTGATTCTATTCCAACGAGATGCCCGCATTAATGGTTTTATCCGTTCTCCATCTAGGTGGTCGTAAAGTATTTCGTGATTTTCTTCGTTGCGAATATAGCGAAGAGAACATTTTATTTTGGTTAGCCTGCGAAGAATTGAAAAAGGAAACCAATCCGGAAGCGATAGAGGAAAAGGCCCGATTTATTTATGAAGACTATATATCGATTTTGTCACCGAAAGAAGTTAGTGAATCGAATTTCGATTGATTGTGATGCAGAGCACTAAAACGTTTTTTTTTCTTCCTTATTTTTTTCTTGCGGAAACTTCGCTTTTTCAGGTATCTTTAGATTCACGTGTACGAGAAATAGTTAATAGAAATATGGTGGAACCAACGCCACACACGTTTGACGAAGCTCAACTACAAATTTATACATTAATGCATAGAGATTCGTATCCGAGGTGAGTAAATCCATGACAGAGAAAATTGCAAATCAAACACTCGATTGGGGATGCCAGAATGATGGTGATATATGCCTCCAAAATGCACCGATTTTTTTAAATAAAATTTATTTTGTTTTCAAAATACGACACCCATTTTTACCGATACTTCAGCCGTCAAAAATGTGACTGGAGGCTATATGAAAAAACTTGTCTGAGTTACCTGGCAACTAGAACATTATGTTCGACCACATTTTCAATCAGCGGAATATCTTAAAACAGTTGAAACTCAGAAATATTGGGTCGGCCATTTCGAAGTTTTATGAAGGCGGCTCAACGTTTCAACAGTTTTACTAAAAAAAAATCGGTGCCCTTCAGAGCCATCCCGTAGAACAATTTTTTGTTTAGAATAATGAGCTACATCGATAAAAAATAAGTTGCAAAAATTGCCTCGACTAATTCTTATGTGTACATTGATTCATATGGCTGCTGTTGAGTTGGTAGCCCTGTACATTCAGAGCCTTTCATTCAGAGTATTACTTTTGTGAGTAACGTCTTACTCACACTGCAAGAGAAAGTCGGATTTCATAACATAATAGAACCAACAAGCAGGACCAAAAATATTTGGGAAATTGTTTTTCTAAATTTAATTCCAAAAATAGGTTGCGCCAAGAATAGTAATGAGCAATTCTCTGGCGTTCTAAAGCAACACACTCCAAGAACTGAATTTAAATGAGAGGCCTCCATGACGTATTAGTCCAAAATTCTCATGTAATTTTGTATGTTGGTATACCAGGTATGGCCGATTCATCAAAATCTGTCGATTTCTATTGAACGCACTCATTATTTTTGTCAAAAGAATATGAAAATGGGTGCGTTAGAATCCGTTTTTAAAATCGGTATTTCCTCCGAGGTGACGTTAGACCATACCTGGGTAGTTTATATTCATTGGGTATAATATGCCACTGCGTTTGACGGGCCCAAATGACAGTTAATAGGCTACATCGCGAGGGAATAAACGCACTCACTTGCTGTGGGGATAAACAAAAAACATAACCGCACATACGCAATTTTCCAAACAATAATGTTTTGTTTTTACGATATTATGTGCAGGAAATTCATTAGAAATGTAAATAAATAGTGAAAATTATGAAATACTGTGAAAATAAGCCTTGTCATCGAGATTTCAGCCGAAAAAAAAGATTCATTTTTGGTTTGGAATGACAAACATCCGATACGAAATCGCCAACAAAAACAGAACATGACAAAGGTCACCGAAAACTCTACGACACGACTTATTTTTACAATATTTCATAATTTTCACTATTTATTTACATTTCTGATGAATTTCTTGCACATAATATCGTAAAAACAAAACAATATTGTTCGGAAAATTCGGTATGTGCGGTTATGTTTTTTGTTTATCCCCACAGCAAGTGAGTGCGTTTATTCCCTCGCGAAGTAGCCTATAAAATCTGTTACATTGCGTGTTCTTTGAGTGCGTTCGCGTTGTCTAGAGGTGTGAGGCGTTCAATAATGATTAGGCTCAAAACACACGTGTCAAAAATCGAAATTCTCTTTGTTCTAGTTTCGTTAAGCATCAAAGAACAAAGAAAATTTTTGCCGAAGCACTTTTTCGTTGCCACGTTTGTTCTGAGCTTTAGAAATTCTGGGTGTGGATAATCTGATCATTAAGTACTCATTTTAGACTACGAAACGTTTATTTCTGTAAAATGTAAATCAGGTTGATTACAGAGAAATGGTAACAGGAGCTAACGTGTTGAATCTGCGATGTAGAACGTACATACGAATAACAGTTAGATTGTATGGGAAAGAAGCAGACACTTTTTACTCTTTTACCACTTCTCTTCCATACAACTCAGACATCATTCTTATGCCCGTCCTGCCTTATGCCGAATCGCCACGTCAGCTACCATTATCATTGCTCCAAAAACTACCGCAAAATTTTGAAGATCAATAATTCCAATTTGTCAATTCAATCTCTCTTTTTTCAACCAATTCAGGTTCATCAACTCACCCCTATTCAAAGCCCTAGCCCAAATACCTGAAGGAGTATCAGCATCAGGATCACAATCAGAAAGTCCAACTTAGTCTTTTTAATCGATAAGTGAATTCTAATTAATTTTTGAGCCGTTTCGCGTTGAAACAGTTAATATAAAACAGAAAAGTTTAGAAAAGATGAAGAAAACTTTCAATCATTCACCCCATTATAAGAATATAGAAGATACCAAAAAGAAAAAGAAAAATTTCTGATAAAAAAATGTAACTCAAAAAGTAAAAAATTAAGCAAACCAATTTACAAAATGATGATGATGATGATCATGATGATGATAATATTATACAACCAGCGCTATTTATAAAAAGGAAAAATCAACACACACAAAAACATAAAATCTTAAATTACAAAAATATTTAGCATTTAAACTAGTAAAAAAGGAACAAAATAACGAAACAAATAAATTTCTTAATTTTTAAAAAGATATGAGATAAAGGAGTAGAAGAAGCAGAAGAAGAAAACGTTAAAAGCAAATGCATAAATAAAAACAAAACCTAAAAATTTAAGAGAAAAACAAAAAAGAAAGAAAAAATGACTTTTTTATATAAATTATATAAAAATGGATGTTCAACGTATTGTTCAACTTTACATTCAAACACAAAGATTAAAGTTAAATTCAAAACTAAATGTAAATTTAAAAAGTGAATCCAATCGGAGAGAAAAACCAAATTTAGTTGGATTATAAACAAACAAAAACAAAATGCAAAAAACATTTTTTTAGAACATTTAGAGCAATTAATTTTTAAAAATTAAAAAATTTTTAAATAATATTTAATGAATCAACAAAACAAAAATGAAAACAAAACAAACAAGCAGGAGAAGAAGATGATAAAAATGATTTAACGATTATAACATTAAACATTAGTGAACCCTTAAATTAATAAACAGAATTAGAAAAACAAAAACAAAAATAATTGACCAATAGTCCACGTGTATATCAATGCCACTCACTTTGAAAACCTATTATGCCATATATTTTCTCTCTATCAGAGAAATGACAACCCCACAATTAGAATGAATATGTCGATGATTTCAGAAATACTACCAATTGGCTCATTGCAACAAATGATGCGACGCGCAGCGGGAAGAAATAGACCATACGTTTTCACATAGAATGTGGCGACAATGATTTGTTGTGATCAAAATGTGATCAAACTTAAGGCAATTGGGCTCAAAAGTCAGTCAATTTCTATTGCATCTGTCAAAATGACGTTTAAAACGTCAAGTCACCAAAATGTTTCAATGAAAGTAAAAGGAACAATAGAACTAATGACAATTTAGTGAAAGAGAAACGTTTTCGTAAATACAGTTTTTTGACGTTTAAAACGTCATTTTTGACAGATAGCTTTACTCATTTCCGATTATCAAATATTTCAACATAGAAATTAGTGTTGAACGTGAAAATTGCAAATAACTGTGTGTCAGAGCAGAGCGCCACCTGTTATCATTTCTCTGATTTCACTACGTAACACGGAAAATTGTTCTGTTTTCTGACACTATCTGATTGTGCTGAGCAGCGCCATCTCGTTACCATTTCTTTGCCGTCATAATATACATATTGATGGTCTGAAAAGCTAGTTCGTTATTTGCTACACAGGACAAGTGACCTTTCAATTAAAGCTGTACGATATAAGCTGGCTGAGACTAACAATCGTTAATGGCCTTACCACCTCTGACTAACAAAAGTGTCGGCTCAACCATATTGTTGCTTTGTGGTTAACCTATTGATGGCGAAAATAGCTTAGCGAAACCGTGACCGTTGTGAGGGACCGCAGTATGCACGTGGGCTTTCGGCCTGTGACAAAAAAAAATGGAAAAAATATTTATGTAAAATGTGTAAACGATTAGCACAAGTGATTTAGTGATTTTTTTACAATAAATAAATTTAATGAAAATAGAAAGAAGTTTAAAAATGAAAAATAATATTTTCTCAATGTATTAAATCTAAACCAAAAAAAAGGAAAAACAAATTAGAAAGAGAAAGTAAAATTATTTATTAAAAGAAATAGAAGAAAAAAAACTAGATGAAACCAATATACAATATACTTATACAATGAGTTTAGAAACTATAACTACAACAACAGCAACAGCAAAACTTTATTATAAAACCATCATTTTTTTTCGTTCAGTCGAACGCTTTTAGTTTTAAAACACAAATGAAAATGTCGGAGATTATAAAAAATATAAATCATTTTAGAGTGTAGCTTAGCCACCCATGATTTCCAACCTGTTGCGACGCGTAGTGGAAATGAAATATCGTCCATAGTTAAAATTGCAACCCTAAGTGGTGACAAAAATAAGTGTGTCTTTATTAGTACAAATCATGCGTAGAACGCAATGCCATCTGTTGATTGTGAAAATCGCTAATACAGCTCGTCGACGTCTCAGACATTTATAGACCATTTTAGTGTCGTCAAAATGTCAATGAAATAGAGGCAAGACTAATGACACAGATTTCTATATAGTTGTCTCTCTCTCTATCTGTCTATCTCTTAACGCATAGTACTCTTACTCCAAGCATGAACACTCAGATGTGAGATCTCAAATTTTGAGTCTATTTTACGCATCAATGCGTGTGATGTAACTCACAACGAAAACATGCCTGCTGTCTGTACCAAAGAAACGCAGAGATTACAGAAACCTCCAAACATTTTCTGTATCATGCTGACATACCACAACTGTTTGGACACTAACGTGCTTGAAGTCAAAATTAAATCCCGTCATCACTGGAAGCGATAACCTTGTATCGTTGTTATACCGTTCCTTAACCTGTCACAGACGGGTTTCATCTGTTATCTCGACAACGACAGCAATAATAAACGACAAGCTCTGACTAATAAGACAAAAAGCATGTTCAAAACAAATGAAGTAAAAGATTTCTGAAATCATTCACTGAAAATCTTCGATCAAATGAAGTAATAGATCAGATATATAGTAAAACTGTTAACATACGTATTGCCGTCTGTGACAGGTTAAATTCGGTTTCGGTCCAATATGCAAATGTCTTGGTCAAGGTTATTCAAGGTCGAATAGATCGGCATACTTAGTAGGCAGTTTTGTTATAGTTTCCAGTACTCTGTGATGTGTCCACTCTAGTGCTCATGAAAAGAATTGGCTGAAAGGTGCATTCATTGTGTTAGACTCGAGAGATGACGGCGTGACGATATCATTTTTTTAAAACCGTATTTATCTGGCTGTCGATTATCATCAGCGTCACCTATCGAGTATATTTCTATTGCGAATCGCTACGCAGCTACACTCTAAAAATCACGTAACAATCATCATTCTACTACATAAATAAAAGGCCTACTACATTCATTTCATAATTTTGCTTTAATTTTTAGAAATAAATTTAAAATTAAAAAAAAATAAAAACAAAACTTCCGCGCACGAAAACGTCAGTTCTGAAGATTCTTCGTTTTATTTTTTAAACAAATGGCGGACTAAAATGGCTGCATTAGAAAATTAAAAAAATAAATAAAATAAAATAAATTCAAACAATCAACCTAAAAAAACGTTTTTAAAGAAAATGACAATTTGTGAATGATATAAAAAATTGCATAGAAACGATAACAGGTGGCGCTGCGCTGATCCTACGTCTAGTCGAATGGCATATTCACAGTCATGCATCCACAAAATGCAATATAGAATCATATTCTACCTGTGGTGTCAACGCAGCGCCAACTGTTATAATTTCTCTGAAAAATTGGCCTACAGATTTATATGTTTTCAACCAATCGTTAAGCATTTATAACCTTTATTCTACCGAAAGGCACATTTCGGTCAACACTATTTTGTATGTGGTTTTTGCACCTTTAAGCACACATCCATCCACTCTTTTGTTACAATTTTTCCATTCGTCACAATCTGAATCTAGAGAAGAAAAAATTTCAAATTGTTCAATATCGCCAGTATCCTACCCTTAAGACGTTCGCTCTAATTGTTGAAACTGTAACGTAAAATTCGCCTGTTCTACTTCAAGAATAACGGAGCCTCGCAACGTGTCCATCTTTTTTGCAGAAATTTTGTATTTTTATGATTCGCTAAACTTTAGCATTCGTTAAAAATATAATGTAGTAACATACATGGTCAGCGATCGAAGTAGATAGACCGCTGAACAGAGCGAACATATTGGCATGACAATGAAGGTTTCAAACGGAAAATTGACATTATCAACCCCGATCATACGAAAGAAAACCCCATTTTCTTTACGGAATAACTCAGATGATATAGTGATTTGGTATACAACGATTTTGATTCCCAATTTGAATCTGAAAATAATTATTTTTAAATTTACCGCTTCAATGCCACTGAAAACCAGAAAAAAATATTTTTTTTAACGTATTGCACGCACACTGAATACACAAAAAAAAACAAAGAAGAAGAACAATACATTAACCGTGGACCCAAAATAAATTCTTTCGTAAAACAAATTAACTTAAGTAAAGTAAAAAAAAAATCTTCAAAATTTTCTATCTTCAATTCTTCACTTGTGATGAAGCACAAAAGCAAATCTGTTAAGTTTCATTTTAAGGAAAGTTATTTAACCTCAATGATACAATGATTTCACGACCAGAAAAGGATGCTGCGGGATATGATCCGGTATGGAAATACCTAAAGTCAATTGATTTTTGAGTCAATTCCATTTAGCAGAGAACTCAAATTTGCAATATAGTCATGGTCAGTGCCGCCTTTTCCATATGAGCCAAACGGGCAAATGCCCGTGGCGCCCGAAGTGGAGCAGAGGGAAATGGCGCCCGAGGTCCTTAAAAAAAAATTTAGCTTTACTACATTGGCGCCTATTTTTCGAATTGCCCGATGGCGCCCAAAAGCTAAAAGCGGCACTGGTCATGGTCATGGTGATTCATGCCCTGTAATACCATGGGACGACATACTAGTTTACACAAAAAACTGAAAAAGAAACGACCTGGTTTTTCATAGCTAAATACTTCCGTTTCTTGAAGTTTTACCCTGAAAACTACAACAGCGCCATGTTCAGCTACATTACAAGATCCATGCTCCGTTAATTACGTCCTAGACCTTATGTTCACTTTCCATAGCTGAATACGGTGCAACATAAAATGTGTCACCGAATGTCAGTGGCGCCACCTGAATACGAATTGCAACATCTATTTAATTTCATAGATCATGTGGACGAACTTCCAAACGTCAAACACGATCCCAGCTGTTAGACTTGCTGAAAAATTCGAATACTAAGTACATTCAATGCTGAACTATCGAAATGCTCTAAACGAAGATAAACGTGAGGTTTATGATAACTTTACGAATATTTAAGTGGGGTTGCGTCGGTTGCGCGACGAGTACGGTATAATGAACATATAGCTAAATATACACATCACCAAAGAATTGTGACATTTTCGCCAGTGGCGCCATCTGTATTTTCATAGCTAAATACGGTCTAACAGTGTTAGACTCTAACACACAACTAATGACACAATCTGAACATTACAGTTGCGTCCATGTTTTTAAAAAAATCATTCGAATTGACACTTTTGTTCACAGAACTCATTAAAATTGATGAAATGGTGTTGTTCCGCAGCTCACCGAGACGAGGAAGCAAATTAATAAAAAGAAATTTAATTCACTTTTGTATAAAAAAAACATAGATCAATAGAATACTTAAATGTCGGATAATGAAAATAGTTATTTAAAATTTAAAGAAAACAAAAAAAAAGATTTAAATTAAATATAAAAATGCACCAATATTTATAACAAAAGAAAAAAAAAACAAAGAAAATGATGAACAAAAATGAGATAAAATTTATGATATGTGGAAGGAAAAATGTGTAATTTTAAAATGTGTAATTAAAAGGTAAAAAATAAAGTTAAAGAAAATTAAATAAAACAAAAAAAAATGGCGACAGAGAGTGGGGAAGTGAAATGCATGTTTAAAAGAAGTAAATGAAAAAAAAAATAAACAAAAACAAAACAAAACTTTAAACAAAAAACCATATTAGAAGTGTGTCGATTTTTATTGTATAAAATTTAATATAAAAAAAAACATTAATTAAATGATAAAAAAATAAACAAAATACTTGAATTGCGTAGTAGAGGAGCATTAGGTCGAAGAAGAAAAAGAAACCGTCTCCATGCCGGAGAATATTTTGACCAAACTAACAATAGGGTCATATGGAACAAGTGGGTTGGCCTGTAGAGCATAGAATAGTGTCAATTGTAACTGCATGCTCAAAAGCGATTCCAAACTAGCTCTATCTGACAAAGTCGCACACACAAAAAAAAACGAAATTTTCACTTGACACTCACAAAAGCGACATCTACATTCAAATAGTCAAAATAACTTCCTTCAAATGAAAAAAAAACTAAAGGAACAAATCGATTGGCTGCTTACAAAGCAACGCAAAAGTGACCGAATCAAATCTTTTTTGTTCTTCTGTCACATTTGACAATGGAAAAATTTGAATTACGTCTCTTGCTATGTATCAAGGAAAGACTGCTTTCCTTACCCATTCTATCCTATCCTACTTAATGTTTTTCATCACATTCGATGGAAATTCACGTCCACCATTTGAAACTTGTGGTGTTTCGAAATTGTCTACTACAACTGGTCTCGATTCGACAGACGGCATATAGTCTAGTGGCGCTGTCATTGCTCGTAAGACTACAATTGGGAGTCCACGAAGGCGGGCTAAATGATTTGGAATTGCTTTTGTCACTTATCTTGACAAGAATAGGTCTATTATTCCAAGGTTATTTCAGCTGTCAAAACGTCATCAATAGAGACATAACTAAAAACGGTTGACGCAATGTTCACAATTGCGTTGAGGTTATGGTTCTGCGAATGCTCTCGTTTGTTTTCGGCCCCTCAAAAATCGTTTTATAGGTTTGTTCCGAGGTCATTTCGAAATGTCAAATTTCATCAACAAAAGGCAACTTAACCTTAACTTTCAGGTTGACGAAAATTTTAACGAAAAATTTACAAAGAATTTTGTTGACGTTTAGGTTATGTTCGTCTATGTGGATGAAATCGTGATCGTTCGTGTTGTCAAAGTTCGGATTTACAGTTATTTCGAACAAATCTATAGTACGATGGAACAGACCTTATTTTGGATCAATGTTGACAAGTGTATCTGGCATCTGGACAGTCTTTTTTTCATACAATTTCAATTGGCTAAAATGATCCCATTAATCTCATTCGGTCAAAATATTCCCCTGCGCGCAAACGGCCCCTTTTTTTCCTAAAACCAAATGCCACCTGTCCAATTGAGTATAAAAACAAATATAAAAGAAAAACGAAACCGTAAAACGTATTATATTTATGTTGTTCAATGAAATTTTTATATTTTTTTTCTTTCAAGTTTTTATCATTTTGTTTTTGTAGGAAAACAAAATTTTTTTCGTTTTTTTTTTCGTTTTAATTTTATTGAATTTAAATATTTGTTGAATTTTTAAATGAATTTATTTGCTGTTGATTTGATTTGTACAAAATAAAAATAAAAAATCTTTCCTTCGTTTTAACTAGACCATTGTGTGGCATATAAAAAAAATTTAAACAAAACAAATTTACTTATAAATTAAAAATAATTAAAAAGGAAAAAAAGGAAAATTCATCCGGCGATTATGTTAGGCCTAAAAATTTATTTAAGAAAATCCTTTAAAAAAAACAAACAAACATCGAGAATCGTTAAGAATATAATGAAGAAAAACAAAGAGTAAAAGCCGTGTGTTGTATATGTCTAAATCTTTTGAGTCTTGCCTATTCTTTGAACTGCGGATTAAAAGCGTTCAGAAATTGTTTGTTTTGCTAGGCTATCGGTAATTCCGTAAAAGTAATAATTTCACAGAAAAATGATAATAGATGGCGCTCCACTGACTATGCTTTGCTGTGTTGACAATATCTCAACACCCTACCACACCGCTAATATCTACCAAAAACAGTGCATTAAATTAGAGAGCTGCGGTATTTATTCACAGCCGAGTTCTTTAATAATGACGTCGTAAGTCAGCAGAAGATTCAAAATTAAAAGTGTCAAAGCTAAACGAACCGCAGTGCTGCGAATGGCTTTTATTTTCATGATCCTGCGCTGAAATTTATTTTTCAATTCATTTTATCCACTGAATCACCTAAAATTCTAATGTTTTCGATGACATACACTAAGCATCTGCAATAGGCCTGCTCCAAGGCCATACAAATTGTCAAATTTCATCAATAGAGACATCACCTCATCAATAGAGACATAACCTCATCAATATTTATATGAAAACCGATCTCTGTGGATGAAATCGTGTTCGTTCGGCCAGTCAAAATTTGTGTTTACTTGGAACAAACCTATTGCGCCAAAAACAGATGAGTTTAATCGTGTGACAAACGGATATGGTGACAGGTGAATACGACAATTATAAAAGTGAATTTGGTAGAATGATCAAAATGAATAAAAATTTGATTTCGTTGAAAATGCTAGTGGATTCGTTGACTTTCTAAAAATGTTTTGCCGTCACATAAAGCAATGAATCTCTAATTATGTAAAATCTGATTACGACTTTTAAAACTTGCACAGACTCAGATGGGCAGATAGAAATTTACATCGAAACTAATTGACATTCCTCCTTAAATAAATTAGAAAAATTGGAATTCTGTGTTGGGAGCTAAATATTTTTTGCTCGTAACGGTGTTTTCTGTCGATTTATTCCCTGAATTACCGAAGCTACACGGAGTGAACAAAAAAAAACGTTTTCTGATCGCTCCACCCTAAGAAACATTTGATTTGTCTAGAGTGAAACCATTTTTTCTAAAAATCTTTAATTCATTTTAAGAATAAATAAAAAATGACCCCGAAAGCTTAAGCAAAATAATAATAAAATACTCAGCCAGAGAAGAAACATTTTGACGTTTATTGACATATGTTGACGTTGATAAAAAAGAAGAAGAACAAGAAACAAAGAAAAAACAAAAATTAACCAATTCGTATTGAAAAGCATTTATAAAAATTACTAAACAAAAGAAGAAGAAGAATTAAATCAAATCAAATAAGAGAAAGAAAGCGCAACTGTTAATTTGAATAAATATAAATAAATGAAGAAAATCGATTTAAATATACATACCAATAAACAATAAGCTCAACGTCTATGTATAATTCTTTAGAATGATGAAACAAAACCAACAAATGGTGTAAGAAATCAATTCCAAAAATATTTCGTAATTTCTAAATGAAAAATTTTATTTTTGATTTCAATTTTTTGTTTTTGTTTTTATATTTTCGTCTGTTTTTTCATGAACTATAAATATTTTGACACGTGTGCAAAATATATATAATAATAAAAATAATAAATGATGAGTAAACAAAAAAGAAAATATGTTTTTAATAAATTAAAATTAAAAGAAAAACAAAAAAATTTTGAAAAAAACTAAGAAAAAATGTTTGTCATTATTAATGAAATGAATGTGATTTTTCTACCACTTTATATTTAGAATCAAACACCCCTTCTAATCTAAACAAAAAAAAATTATTGTAACAAAAATAATTATAATAAATCAACAAACAAATAATATTTAACGAAAAAAACAAACACACAAAATGAAAATTATTAATTAAATGCAAGAAGTTAACTTCAATTGGCGATTTTTAAGAGCATTCTCCCACAATCATATTACGACATTTTATTTATTAAAATCAAATTGATGCCGTGTAAGTGCGCCAAAATTCAAAATTTTCCTAAGCCTGAAAATATTCTGATACAGTCCATACACCATATCATATAACAACTGCATGGTGAACAGATGACATTGCTTCCAAAAATCTCGTCGCAACGCCATCTGTTATCATTTCCCTCAACGATTCTCCGAGCCGACGTATTAAATTGTCAACTGTGCGTTACGTTTTCGATAAGACGCCTTCTTATGTTTGAATACCACACGAAATGAGTGATCGACACAACGGATTAAAATATCCAAGCGGCGTATAGGTAAAATGTCAAACAAATAGGTTTCTTCCAAGGTGAAATTAAATGTCAAACCGACATCCGTAGAGCCATAACCTCAACACGTTTAACACTGTCAAAATAACAAACAAAAATGAGTCGGTCGGTTCATGTGTGGTTCATTTGGTTCGGCATAACTGTTGCTTGGAAGAAACTCATAGATTGTGGAAACTGTTATCGTCACTATCGCAAATATCAATGATGTCGCAGCCAGAAGGTCGGTCTTCTGAGCTACAAAATTTAGAAAAACGAAACATTTGTTGGGGAACTTAAATTTTCGATAACACTGTCCTTGAAATTGTTGGTCGTGTGAAGTGACAGAAGTAACCGACAGCGTTAATCATTGAGATACCTGTGAAATAGTGATAGTGGCAATATGTTGTGTACATTATTGTGACGCGGCCATTGCAAAGGAAATGTCCTCATATAGTAGGTCTGTCAATTGTTATGCAAAGTAAGCATAATTATGAACGTCGGCCAAAGTCCAACGTAATCCTTGGTTTTTTGGACTTTCATTTTTTTTTTGCAACTTAAAAATGGATTTGGCAACACCAATCCACTGAGATCCAGGCTCAGCCTTAAATTTCGTAGATAAAAACGATATCGTCGGAGTGTCATCTTACATCAAATTAGTGGAATTCAAAATATATTCACGAACCTCCTTCTTAACAGTTGGTAACACTTTGTACTTGTTTTTCTCGCTAGCTCAATTTATTTCCACTACATGTCGGATCCTTTCCCAATAACGCACAGGACGCACATTCGTCAAAAGACCATTCTTGTCAGTTGATAATAAGACGATGGTGTTGTATTGGTTCACTGACAGTTTAAAATGTTTTGAATTTTTGGCGCCCTTTTGCAGCATCATTAATTAACCAATAAAAAGTAAATCGCATAAAAAAGAGCAAAACAACAACAACAAAACGAAAGGTATATCAATCGTCAGAATATAATCGTTATCTATAGGAGACCTTTTTGAATTGTTATTGTTTTATCACAAACGTACATAACACACAAAACACACACATTTTACCTCTCTTTTAATTTTAGGTTGAAACATAATATTTTCGCGTTTAAAAAGTAAAGAAAAAAAATACAAAAAACCAAACCAACAAAATAATTATAAAAAAGAAATAAATTAAAATTAAGCGACATGTAAACCGAATGCGTTTTATTTTGGTCCGAATTCTTCGTAGACTTCTTTCTTCCTTTGAGCGATCTTGCATTTCACTCTGCTACAGCTTTTTTCGGAGACAATTTGATAGGAAATTGAGACCAAAAAAAGTTCTAAAATGCGCCCCCAATTTAATTCCGGGTCCGTTTTCGCCTTCGGCTCGGATATGCAAACTCTACACTTGTTCCTCAGAAGCACATGAGTTAGTTGGTGAGCATAAATGTATAAATGTGTTGAATATTGGGCTCATAGATCAACAGCCATTGTGCCCGAGGTCAGCTAAACCAAAGTATGTAAACACTGAAGGTAATGCAGACCCTCAGCGGATCAGAGAAATTACGGATCCAAACTTTGAGGTGAATTAATTTTCGTATGTTGTCTAACTTAGACTTGTGTAACATGACGGTCCTAAATCCTTTCAATTCACCACTGAATACAACTTGACGCAAACGAATTCAATACGTGTGCAACATAACGCCGCTAAATAGTTCCAAATTTACCACTAGATGCAACTTGACGCAAACGAATTCAATACATGTGTAACATGACGGAGCTAAAATTCACCTGAAAGTTTGGATCCGTGTGTAACTGTGGATTTGCATTACCTTCAGTGTTTATATACTTTGAGCTAAACAACCAGTTTTGTGTGTTCTCGCTCGTTTCCTTTAGTTTTTATTGGATAACTTCACAAATGATAGATATTAGAGAACGTTAGCTAAACGGCCGCTAACGCTAATTTCCAACGCTAAATCCCCCGCTAACGCTAAAATCAACGGTAATGCCCAGTCAATAAATGGCATCATTGTGAATGCATACACATGGACGACGCAATTTCGGTGTGTCTCGGTGTCGGTGTGTTTCTCGGTGTGACACATGGATTGGCGAGTTATGATTCACTGCAGGTTATACTCTTCAATGAGTATATAGAAGAGAAACGGGCAAGACAGGTAACAAACACACCGAGTCGTCCCTGATGAGTTCCCCAATGTGTTTGTCTTCACTTTACATTTCACTGGAATTGTAAAGATGAACTCCGAAGTTTTTGAATTTAGCGGAACAAAACGGTGTCTCTGGGTACTCTAGGGATAAACGAGACTCGGACGACTTTTTGTTTTTGTTTAATTCGTACTTGCGTTTTTACGCGGATTTGACTGTACTTGCAATTAGAATATGGCCCTTCTGTCGTGGTTTTTATTGTTCTGTTTAGCTTGGTTGAAGTCTTGAATATGGTAAAAAACTGACACTGAGACTGTGAGTGAACGGTGGATCAATGGACGAGATTTCTTTTCTTACACCGATAATCCGTAGACCCTCTAAGCCCCTGTGCGTCTTTCTTAATACGACAGGTAAGAAATTCCATTCTTATTGCGAGATGTATCAGATCAGAGCATTGTTTTAACTGTATTTCTATATACAGATGTGGTATTGGGTTCGATAATGAATGTATTAAGAGGTAGAAAAGACGAGAAGAAGACGATTGCTTCATGGATCGGCGAGTTATGATTCACTTCAGGTTATACTCTTCAATGAGTATATAGAAGAGAAACGGGCAAGACAGGTTTAGTCCCAAACACACCGAGTCCCAAACACACCTGAATTATTTTTGTGATTATTACTCCCACAATGAGATCGGATTAACATTTTATCAATGGAATTAGTAGATCTGATTTGTAGGAAGCCAGCGGTATTAAGCTGGAAACGTTTTTTATTCTCTTTTTAATGTTACAAATAGTATCCTCGACACGACGAACATGCAGTTGGAAAATGTGATTCGTAATACGTTTTATTGCAATCAAAAGTGAATAAAACTTTTCCAGCTTAATACCGCTGGCTTCCTACAAGTCAGATCTACTAATTGCATTGATAAAATATTGATCCGATCACATTGTGGAAGTAATAATCACAAAATTAATTTCATGTGTCTCAATTGCAGGTTAAACACGTGTTTGTTGTGTAGTTGAGGATGTCTGTCGTCGAACAGCACATTGTAAAGTTTATAGATTTTTTCCAGCACAGTGTCGCTGCCTTCCTGAAAATTAGATCTATGGATTGCAGTTATAAAATATTGATCCGGATGACCTTTTAAAATAATAAATGAAAATTAAATCGAAAATTGCGTCGTCCATGTGTATGCATTCACAATGGTGCCATTTATTGACAGGGCATTACCGTTGAATTTAGCGTTAGCGGGGGATTTAGCGTTGGAAATTAGCGTTAGCGGCCGTTTAGCTAACGTTCTCTATTAGGCGTCGTTAGCCAAACGGCCACTAACTTTAAAGTGAACGGTAAAGTAAACGATAACACTAAATTCGCACTAGGAAAAGCGTTACTGTTGAATTTACAGTTAGCGGCCGTTTTGCTAACAAGCCCAATGATTGAACCAATCCGATCAGTCTTTGAAAATTAGGTTCGTGTATCAGTAGCTAGGAGTCCATTGCGGATTTCCTGTTTCTGTGCAATTTTCTTACGTTATTCTCAGGGCCGTATCTAGATGGAGCGCAGGGGGGGGGGGGGGCGGCGCCCTTCTAGAGAAGTCATTTTTTCATTTTTTTTCATTTTTCCCATACAAAATAATTTTTTTGGACCTTGCGCCCCCCCTAGCGCACTCGGATTTTGAAGTCTGGCTACGGCCTTGGTTATTCTTCAGATGAAATAATTGTTGTAAATACTTGACGATGTAAAAGTTGTTGTTGTCACAATTTGAGTGTCTGTGAAGGGTATACTATCAATGTTTTCCCGCACCTGCTGCTCAAGGATCTAGAAGATTATTTTTTTGCTTAAACAAAATGAAACACAAAGTTTGATCGAAGGTTTACATTTTAATGCGATCGTATGTTTAACAGCAGTATCGAAACAATGGAATGTGAGCATTTCTGTGAAGAAAACAATACCAAATGCAGAAGCAGACGATCAGGGTCTCAATTCTTATGCCGTTCGTAACTTTAAGAATTTGTAACTTGACAGTTCTTATTGGGTTTTACACATGCAACTGTCAAGCTACGAATATTTGGAGTTTCGAACGCATAAGAATCGAGGGCCCAGAAAATTAAGTTGATGATACACATGTCACTTGATCGGCACTTTCACCCTGTAAATTATGAACAGTGCCTGCGGGACACTTAAAAAGAGCAATTTTTGACATCGTTGGCAGTTCTAAGCAGTAAGCATAGTAATGCACATCTCCATAACGGGAAACATATTTGTTTCCATTGTTTTCGCACGAAAATGCATTGCCACAATAACAGCTGTCTGCAGTTGACTTAAAACGGCAACTAAAATTTTCATTGATGGCCAAATTGCCATTCGCATCATATTGTTCATCGAACCAAAAACGATAATTGGCGGGACAGGTTTGAATTGTGTGAGTAGTTCCATTGCACACATGGTATTTAGTACAATCGGCAGGATCTTTGATAGATTCATGTAGAAAAGAAGAAGAAGAAATTGAAACTTTAGCACTGGAAATGTGTAATGAGCAATAAAAGTAACGGGACATCGGCAACAACACATTTTACTGGTCCGAGGCGAAGCCGAGTTCAATTAGAGCACGAGAACGCGTCACACGAATATGTCGATTGTATTCACCTGGAAAAATTCCGTCTGATGAACACATGAACTTATTCATTGCGTAATTGAAGCATTGTTGATCATTTGCTGGGAAAAAAGCTGAACAATCGGCAACGACAAAATTCTTTGTGCAATATGGCTTGTAATCTCGACATTTCGTAGCCGTCAGTGGAGTTGCAGCACCATTGCCATCACAATACTTTCAAAAATTTTAATTACTTTCGTTTAGAAAAAACAGGAAATTAAATTAAAACGAGAAGTGAAAGTTACCAACACCGTACTGCAATCGTCAGAGCATTGCTGATACGACTGTCCTGTTGCTCCCATTGTACACACATGACTGGCTGCCAATTTCGATTGCAGATTAATGATCAATTTTTCGTCAAATCCGTTTTGCAATGTGATTCCGAGGGTGGAAGACTATCGAAATGAAGTGAGTAAAATGTCCTATTTACACATTTGCTTTTTTACTTTTTACGTATTACGTACCACGACTGAAGCAGCCAACACGAAAACAACACTTTCTGTGAACATTTTCGGAATTGCTGAGAATTGAATTTCAATTGAGTGTTTGGTCTTGAGTTACCACTCAGTGTCTTTTATATGTTTGGTTTCGACTTCGAGGTCTGCCTCAAAGAATTTTATCTTTATTTGTTATTGTGATCCAATGCGTTGAATTATTGCAGAGCCGTAGCTAGAAAGCTGCTTTACAGGGTGCATCATTGAAAGATCTAACAATACTTGAAAAAAAAACCCTTTGGACCATAGAATGTAAACGTTAGGACCATTACTGAAGGTAATATGCGAATCCACAAAAAAAAACTCACGGAACCCTAGTTTCGGGTGAATTTAATTTTTTAACGTTGGCTACAAGTAAATTTGTTAGATTGCAACACACGCCAATACTCAATACTAGACAGCGCAGTTTCCAATGGAAGTATAAACCAGGTGAGGGATTCTTTTGAAAAACAGCCTACCGAAATCGGACGCATTTTCCAGTGGACTTATTTATATGTGCCTAGAAAGGTATTCGACCCTAGAAGCCAAAAGAAATTCACATATAAACAAACTCACCTCTCAAGGTGAGTTTGTTTATATGAAATCGCTATATCCTCCGCTACGTACAAAGTTTGACATTCGACAATACTCTCTCTAGCATCCAAACTCTCTCAAAAAATCGGTGTAGGGGGGAAAATAAGTTTGAGAAACGCTGATTTTTAACAAGGCTGTATACTTTGGGGAGGTCACGCAGACCGCCATTTTATTAGATACGCGGGAACACACCACTTCTGATGACTTTACATATACAAAAAATTCACCACATCATCAAGACGACGAGAATCATCAGAGTAGGTGAATTTTTGTATGAAATCGGCCATTTTATCATCAACTGTGGTGTGTAACCCGCGTATCTGTATCTGCGTGACCTCCCCAAAGTATACAGCCTTGGATTTTTAATATGACTTAAAAACAACAACAACACGAGCGAACAAAGTAGCAGTGATTCATAAACGTATCTACCACCTTAATAATTGTAGTTTGGTTGCTATGGAGAGTATTGCATTCGACCATACCTTGCGTTGACGTTCATTGGCAGTTTTAACAACATTATTACGCCACGAACAAATCTTATATTCACCAGAAACTAGGGTCTCGTAAAGTTTGTGATCCGCTGGGCGTCTGCGTTACTTTTACTGTTATTCTTTGACGTTCCCTGTTCAAACCAAATGTCATCATCAAAGATCTCGAGGCGTTTCCGATAGCGAAAAAAATTAATTCTCATTCTAGTCCAACCGTTTTCAATTTAAATAGAAATAGAATTTAGATAATAATAGCGCAGTTGATATGCAGAGAAATGTTTTTCTCTCAAAATATGCATGCTATAACGTTACCAGCCATTTGGTTCCCGAGAGAGAGCCAGACATTTCGTTTTGGAATGTTGGGAGTGCCTAACATTTCCAGTTACGGCCCTGAAATTATATTAGTTTTTCACAGAATTTGATTGTAAAATGTTTAAGACATTTTTCCGAGAACAACAAAATAGCTGCAGTGACGACAATAAATCGTTAAAAGCGATGCGTAAAATTAAGCCATCGTCATTTCATTGTTACAATAAAAAGAGGGTTCCTGCCCATCCAACGCTTAGTAGAAATTGAAATTTTTATTGAAAACAGTCGCAATGCTCAGTGTCAGAGGTGTTGGCACATTACTAGTAGTAGCCGTCGCTTTAGTGGTAGAATGGTGATTGGAGACTGTAACTGTGACAGTATTAATGCATAAAATGTTGTTACGTTTCAGTGTCATACAATTGGAGTGACTTTGCCTGATGGCTTTTACATTGACGAAAGCAAATTTGTTGCACATACATCCAGAGCAGCAGGTATTGGGGGAAAATGTAGCCGAGCAAATATAACCGAATGTTCCGACGATTGTACATCATTGTTGGTAATTTTCTAATTGTAAAAGTAAATGTATTTAGAGCTCTACCTGGTCAGACAGTTTCGTATGTTAACATGCGTAATAGCTGTCTGTTTACCGAGGAAGAAAATAGAAAATTCAACAAGAGCGATGTTTGCGGTTAGAGCGAAGCGAGGGCCATGTAATTGTAGAATTGTCATTCGACCAGTCGTCAAGAAAACACAATTTTCTCATGGCCTATTGAGGGGAGAAAATAAGACGAAACACAAAGCCCACAGACATCTTTCACACTATCTGCATCGCTATTTATACTTTTTCTTATGTAGACATGCGACAAAAACGGAATCGTCACATCCAGTGCTAAATGCAACTCACAATATTATTCTATGTATTGTGTCAAAAAGGGTTACCAAGATGATTGTTCGCTCAATTTTCCAATAAGCAATCAACAATGCTTCAATTATGCTTACAACAATTTCGAATGTACTGGAGATGGAGTTTTTCCAGGTAATTTCCCAGAAATACTTGAAATGTCAGTACAAAGTTTCGTTAGAAAATTACATTGGAAAATTGTGAAAGATTGTATTCATTCCGCAACTTGTTATTATTGGCTCTTTAGGTGTAGGCTGGCAACACTATTAGTAAAGATCGCGATACGTCAAAAATATATGAAAAAATGAGAGAGAGAAATTAGATGACAGCTCGTGACCATTGCTTTTCCATAGAAAAGTGAAGTTCTCTACAGTGTACCTCAAGTGTTAATTGAATTTAAGATCGATTTTTAACACCTGGCGATGACATATGTGAACTACTTCAGTCTCGTTACTTACACAACAGTATATTGGCAATTGAGCGTCACTTTGCGATGAAATAGCAATTTCTCATTTCTCTCCCTCTCATTTTTCCATTTTTTTTGACGCATCTTTGCCACCTTTGCTAATAGTGTTGCCAGCTTACACCTACATGAAATCGATGCCATTGTAGTCAACAAGTTGTGAAACGAATCATGAGAAATTCTCACAGAACTGCGTACGCATCTTCGGATAAATTAAGAAAGAAAAAAATGATTTTGATTCCATAAATGAAGATCCTACTGATGGCACTAAGTACCACGAATGCAGCGGAACCACACACACAATTCGTGAATGCCAAGGCAATTATCGTTTTTGGTATGATGCAAAAAGCCTGTATGAGCCGACGACAAATGGAAATTTCACTTGTCGTTACTTCAACGAACAAACTTGTCAATCATCATTTCCATCATTTATTTGCCAAAATTCACCAAATACGTACACGTTTCGTGGTGGTGACATGCACTATTATGCTTACTGTATGACACAGAAATTCTTTACTATCTATTAGTTTTGGTTGTTTGGGAAAGCCAGCTGCTGTAAAACACTTTTTTTTTTTTTTACAAAACACTTTTTACCCAGGGCACCGAATTATTCGAGTAGATTAAGTGAGAGTATCAATTTTTCACTTCAAAGGTATATTCATCGTGCCATCTATGTTTGGTGTCATTGGAATGATTAGGAGTGACAGGGACGCCGACTTGTGTTTGGGAGTAGTGGTGCTCATACAACAAGCGAATCTGGGAGTAGTGGTGCTCTTTCAAGTAAAACTGGAAAGATGTAGTGGTGCTCATCATTCGACTAGTGGTGCCCGAGCCTCGCTTTTCCTTAGAAGTCGGCGCCCCTGAGGAGTGATTAGGAAAAATAGTTTTTTTATGTGAATTTTTCTGATCGATTTTGCTAGCCAAAACTAACATAAAAATGAGTCTGCTGTAAAATGCGGCCGATTTTGGTAAGACAAATTTCAAAAGAATCCCTCGTTTTTTGTAGATATTAGACATATGATAAATATTTGCCACAACCAAGGTCACACCCCCAAAGTTTACAGCCTTGGCCACAACAACTCCAAATGCTCAATTTTTCGGTTATGTCAACACAAAATTCCGTTCACAAATTGAGATAAGCTGTCACATTCGCATAAACAATAGTATTTTTCATGTGTCGGGGCCGAAAATGAGGGAGTTTCGAGATTTTTCTCGGGTTTTCGACCCCTTACATGAAAAATTTTTTGAGTATCTGTTTTGGACGTTTGATTTTAGGCACTTTCGCATGTAACAACTCGCGAAATTGCCTAAAATCAAACGTCCAAAACAGATACACAAATAACTATTGCATAACAAGGGGCGAAAGTAAAAAAATTCAAACGTGTGAAGTTTGCAGCCCGCGCCGCTGGCAAGGGCGGCAACCACACGATTTGAATTTTTTTACTTTTGCCCCGAGTGATGCATACTATTTTTTATGCCAAATACTGCGGAAGATTTGTATTTTCGGTCCGAAACAAAACATAATTTTAATTAAACTGTTGAGTTATCAACAAAATTTGCTGTAAAAACACCAAAATGCCGAAAAGCGCGGGGTCCAGGGGGCGGCAGCCCCCTGGTATAAAAATAAAAACAATTTAACAAATGAAATTACTGTAAACATACATTCACTTGCTCACAAAATATTTGGCTATAATCGTCAACACAACACTACACTCAATGCGTACTTTCAATCAAGTGAACATGTGTTTTCGAGACATATGAGGACCGAAAGTAAAATGATGACAGTGACATTTACTTTCGGCCCAAGGCCTGCATTTTTTTTACTTTCGGTCACCATTTGAGGACCGAAAATACAAACTTTCGCAGTATTTGGCATAAAAAATTGATTTTTTCCAATTTTGCCAACATAACTTTCCAGTGTGACCTGTTACTCTAGAACCTAGCTTAAGACTTGATTTCCACTTACAAAAAACCACTCCGTTATGCATCCGTTTAGCCACTTCTCTTTCCCATTGCTCAAAGTGTAAACTGAGAACTTTTTCGTTAGTGGAAATCAAGACTAAAGTATGGTTTCCACTCAAAAAAAAGTATTCCGTTGAGTGGAAATCAAACCTTAACACACTAGTGAACACTAGTTATTTACGTATATGACTTAGACTTAGACTATTGCAAAGCTGTAAACTTTGGGCAGGTCACACAGATCGCCATTTTACTAGATACGCGGGAACACACCTTTTCCATACAAACCAATTCACCAAAATTGAATTTGTATGGCGGTGGTGAATTTTTTGTATGAAACGTGGTGTGTCGCCCGCCTGATAAATTAATCTTCCAAGACATGTAATTTTTCATGCAAGGGCGGAAAATCCTAGAAACAAATCCAAAATTGCCTTCATTTTCAGCCCCGAAACATGAAAAAATGCTTTGAGAAACCCCGAAAATTGTTTTGATCTGTCAATATCAACTATGCGGGAACACACCACTTCTGATGACTTTACATATACAAAAAAATCACCACATCATCAAGACGACGAGAATCATCAGAGTAGGTGAATTTTTGTATGAAATCGGCTATTTTATCATCAACTCTGGTGTGTAGCCCGCGTATCTGTATCTGCGTGACCTCCCCAAAGTATACAGCCTTGGATACATATCACCACAGAGGGAAACGATACCAATATCAATGTTTCCCTCTGTCCCCACATGCGCCGCTCTAAATTTTCGCTTTTATTATCAATTTTCTCTCACACTCAACTCCCATTCACCTACACACACACACAACGTTTCGGAGCAGTCGCATAAACAAAAATTGCCATTCCCAACAACATAACACGAAAAAATACCGAAAGTGAATCAACGAGAGATAACAGACTGATGAATATAAATATAAAGTGAAGTCAGTCGTTGTCCAACTATACTACAAATTCCATAACATTAAAATTCATGTTCTCCGACAGTCAAGTGCATTATTTGTGTTAAGTTTTTTTCCAATTTAGTTTTCAGCTGACAAGAGCTGATGTTCTGTTGAATAGTTTCGATTGGTTGCAGTGAAAAAAAAGTAAGATTTTGATTGCAAGAACAACTCCGTCGACCTGGAGAATCATTTTTAATTGTGTGAAGTGTGTTGCTGATGTTTTGATCGAGAATTTTGTGTGACGCATAAGAAGCCATATTAACCGGATCAAGTGCAACTGAAAATTGTTGTGAAATTGAAATTCCATCGTCGTTGGAATTGTTTGGGTTTTTTATTGCGTTTACGGAGTAGTTTAAGGTATCGGAGAGACTTTTTTTGCCCTGTCGAATTTCTTAGACATTCGCCTTATGACAGACGGAAAGGTCATTTCTGATTTCGTTTCATTTTATTGCTTAATCAATCAATTGGTCGTTCGAACATTTCTTTATTGGTGGTTCACTCACACATTCCTAATCGGTATCTACACGTCCGTACCATGTCACCGTTTCTCTATAAATCCCTTCTGTTGTGTCTCCGACAGTATATGAAGCAATTAACGCTGTGGCTCATGCTATCAACATGCAACGCCTCTTTGGTGAAAACCCATTTCTTTGTTCTACATGAACTTTATGCACAGTGTGTTCAAGTAGCGGAATTAAGTTACGCAACTGTGTGGGACGAAATTAACTTTCTTTAGAGCCTCCGAAGACCATAACATGAAATCCGACTGGTTCAACATGCGAAAATCAAACTAAATTTATTCTAACGCAGTGAGTAAGCGGGGAGGACATTTTATACCCAAATAGGGTGGGCAGCAGTCGGACACGTTGTGTTCTCATTGATAAACTGTTTTATACTTCAGGCTTTGTTGTTGTAACTCGGTAATGATGTTGATAAACGGTCTCGTCACTGACATGACATACCCTTCCGTTTGCTTCAGACTCAAATTCGCGTCGTTGCATAGTCTGAGACTTTCGTTGTTTGTATCTGCGCTTCTGATATCTGGATGTCTGTAGAGGACACAACAAAGTGAAATGAGAATGGGAGGTCAACGCACTAAAAAACACCGGCACCATTTGACAACTTTAAACAAATCTACCAGTTTGTGGTTGTGTGGTACACTGTCCGCTTTCGGTATTCAATCCGTCGACTCCGATAAAATATTCGGTGTACGTTGTGGCCGTTACCACCTTTCGTCGTTGTTCAAAATCGAATGGTTTTACAATGTTTATTCACCACACAAACGTGCATGTCAGTACACATGACACACATGCAGTGCCGCCTTTTCCATATGGGCCAAATGGGCAAATGCCCGTGGCGCCCGAAGTGGAGCAGAAGTAAATGGTGCCCGAGGTCCTTAAAAAAAATTTAGCTTTACTAAATTGGCGCCCATTTTTCCAATTGCCCGATGGCGCCCAAAAGCTAAAAGCGGCACTGCACACATGGGTCAAACAACATAAACGAACATGTTGTTCGTCTTATTGTCACGGGCTGATAACACACTCTAGTACAAATATATTAGTCAAACGGCCGTGAAAACACTACCAGTTTACTAATACACTACCTGAAACGTGAGACCGAATTGGTATCAAATTGAGCGCATTGGTGTCACATAAAGGATGGAATTTCGAAAATTTTAATTAGACGTTAGGTTTGTAACGTGCTTACATAAATGAACGAACGAACGAATGAATGAAGTGGAAATGAAGGTGGATGAATGAGGATGGAGATGAATGATGTTAATGAATGAAAATGTGTGAAAATGAAGTTTAAATCTGTTAAAGTAGGGAAGAGGGCCTTGGAGTTTAAGTGTAGGTGAAACTGATCGGTTTACTTTTGACTTTGAAATTGAGAATTGTCAATGGTCTCGGTGTTATCAGTTTTTTCGTTTGTGATTCTGGCTGCCGTAAAGAAAGTAATTTTGAACGCTGACTGAAAAAGGAAAAATGGAGGTAAAGGTGGACGAGCTTATTGTGAATGGAATTTTGGACCGGTTGCTCTTTTGAGTTGTTTTTTCACCGTGCTTTTGAGTTTACCGTCTGCTGTCTTGTGAAGGGACCGGTGGAACAACTGAAGATGGACATTTCTGTACTGTCTTAGGGCCACCACCGAGTTCTGATGCCGAAACAGCTCTCTGTCCGATAGGCCAGCTATCACTCTACATGATAATAGACTGGGCAAGGGAAGCGGGTTTTATAACAGGGTTTATTTTGAACTTAAGTATGGTTTCCATTCAACAAAAAGTGTACTCCGTGTGAGAGCGAGCTGTCAAGTAAACAAAGCAAAAATTGAAAAAATTCAATTTTGTCTGTCAGATGGAGTAAGTACTTTTTTGATGAGTGAAAATTAAGCCTTAAGGCGTAGTAACCAAATGACATTGATGTAAAACCGTTTCGAACGACCATTGCGGAGTGCATTTCTATGCTCGAAACTATACCGTTTCGGTTCACCATAACAACAAAACGGTTTTAATTTGTCACAAAAACAACCTCGCAAACAACAAATCGAGAGGAGATAAAGTTATGATTGTTTGCGAATTGGACCATTAAATGAATGACATTGCGTATGAGTCATGGGGGATTTAATCTTATCGCACAATATTGAGCGTAATATACCTCGCGGCGTTAAGCCACCATGCATTGGCTGAATTGTATACGCATAATCTGGTGTGAGTAAGTCGGTTGTGTTGATTTCTATTTGTAAATGTTTCGCTCGTACAACAAATTACCTATTTTTCTATCGAACAATCCATGTGCTGAGATTGATCAGGTTTCTATGACTCATTTTGGATTTAAATTTGCGGTTTTGTTGTTTGCTTTTGGAAATAATCATATTTCGTTTTTGGTTATAACGGAATTGTAGCCCAACACACGCACGTGTGTTATGATCGTAAAGTAAATGCAAACAAACATCGGAACGACATTCGTGCAATTTTCTTAAACATTAAACACACGAAAGATGTGTGAAAATGTGGCCCACTTTATGCGGGGTCTTTGGTCTCCATTTCAGTCGACAGTCAGAACCACACTATACTGAACGGTACGGTAATTGTGTGACGATTTTGTTTATCCATTGAGTGGTTGGGTTCAACAAAAACTCGCTCAGTTATTTCTGCAATTCATTTAAGTTTTTGGATTTTCCACTAAGGTCATCAACGGTACCGCGATGACTACTTCGTATTTGAATAAACTTTCTGTTTAGTCATTTGTACGTGCAGCTGGAGTAATTTGAATGATCGTTTGATCGCTATGACAGTTCGATGACGAGGCTTTTTCTCAATTTTCCTAAAAGAGATCTCGATTCGCTTCCCGTCGTATACTCACCCGTTATCATCTAATCATTTAAATTTCTGATTCCTGTTCGTTCCCCACTCATTTCGCTATTGTTACGATTTTCTAGTTTTTCAATCAATTCTCGATCGCGATTGCAAGTAGCCCTTTTCCGTTTCCATATTTCTGGTAATTTTCCCGTTTCTCTTCTTCTTTTCATTATTTCTCCTCGCTAAGCCGGGTAGATTTCCTGGTATCCGGTTTTTCATTAAAGAATTTTTCCCGTTGTCCTGGATACAGAGGAAACACATTATCTCTACACGCGGGCCAACTCCTACCTATTTTCTCTTCGAGAGGAAATTGATCGTGAAAATGTTGCAACAGTTTATGGAGTAATTACACCAGACGAAGACCTGACACTCGCCACCTCTCTCTTGCTGTTTTTTTTACATATTCTTGCGAAGGACTGTTCGAAATAACACTCCCTTTCGGGATTAAGTCGGCCGTTTTGGACGTAGTAGGACCCACGGTTGACATTGGATTTGGTAGATGGACAAATTCTTAGATCTACTGTGTCAAAGTTATCACTCTCGGCCACCTAGTCACTGAGTTATAGCAGTCAAAAATTCACCATATTGGAATTGATATTCATGGTAATTCTAGACGCAGTTACTGTACCTTTTCGAATCGCAACAAAACAATTTTTAAAGTAGTCTTTTCGGTTACATTTTAAGAAACTTTCTGTGCCTTACCGATAAGTTTATTTTGAAATTTTTGTGTGGTTCATGTTGTAGCCTAATATAAGCTTCACGACGACACGAAGCATGTCCTACTTGATCCACAAATAAGGCTGTTGATGACAGAGTTTTTGCTTGACCCCGACGCACTTCAAGCAAAAGTGCTTCGAGTGACAGCTGTCAAACAGAGGTACCATTTTGTATGAATTGGTTTAGCAAAATGTGTATGGTATACGGTCAGGTTTCAATACTTTCTTTAGAGCAGGCATGAGCGCCGACGGAGAAATCTCGGCGGCGGCTAGCCGAAAAAAATTTCTCGGCGGCGGCGAAAAAGTCGGCTTGAGCCGGCTTAAAACGGCTCGGCTGGAGGTTCCTTTTAACTTTTTTTCAAAGTAAAAACGTTTCGATAAATGGAAAATGAACTAGTAAGCATGAAAATGAAATTGTACGGAAAGCGAAAATGTCGGTAGATTAGGTTGTTCAAAGTACAAGTGGAACTGGTCTTGTTACAAGCAAGTCTCAGTCTAAGGTTCACTACCACGTCAAGTTTTATTGCCTCAAAACTTGAACTAAATGGAAAATCATGCTCCGGCACACTCATTTAACTCATTAAGAAAATGGTTTTCGAGAAGAAATCGAAAGCTCACGAAAATCAAGTAAGTAAAAATTGAAAAGAAAAAAAATCGAGAAAATTCGCAAAGATCGATAAAGTTTTCTCAAATTTGTGAATTAACTGATTGTGCGCCTTCGGCTCGTGCCGCAAAGGTCATACTTGCCAAAACAACAAACTTAGAAGCGAGGACGTAATATACCATTCTGGAAAATTCATGAAAATTCAAGAAAATTTTCAAAATTTTCTTAATTTTGTAAAAAAAAAATCAAAAAGTACTTGAGCTGCTTAGGATCAACAGGAATCTCGGTTTTCAAAATTATTTCACCCATTCACCTTTCGAAATCTTTATTTCATTTTCCAGCCGTTTCAAGCCGGCTTGAGCCGTGTTTTTGGCACCGGCTCGGCTGCGGCGCGGCTTGCTCAAAAATGGCCGGCGGCGGCTTTTTTCGGCGGCTTTTTTTCGGCGGCGCTCATGCCTGCTTTAGAGTACGACTTAGGCTTGAGGTGTGTTGATGACACGCGAACCAGAATTCTGTTGTTCATTTGACAGTAGATCTTGTCTCTTTTTCCACAGATTTTCTAACTAATTTCCCGCAAATCTTTCTGCCAGTTGGCCCACTCAATCACATCGATCAACTTTCGTATCTTTACAGCAAAACTCGAAAATGTCGTCGCTATATCCATCACTCGAAGATATGCAGGTGGACAAAATCATCCAAGCACAAAACCGTGCAGCTGCTGCACAGACACATGCCATGCAGCCCAGTCTACCTGCTTACACACAAAATCCATATCCAGAGCTGAACAGCAGCAACAATGCCAACAACTCGTCATCATTGGTTATGTACCCAAATTTGGGCGAATTTATGGGCCTCGATCTGTCTGAAGACACGATTCGTACAAACATGCCCGAATACTTAGAGAACGCTGTGCAGCCGGTACGTTTTCTTACCGTTAATTTATCGCGAAATTTTCTGATTTCAAATTGGTGTTACAGTTTGGACGTGGTCTTTCCCAGCTGAGTGGAATGGTGGCCCCATTGTCCGGCAATTCCGTTGGACTACAGCGGGGCCAAGTGACAAACGGCATCCGGGAATTGGTTCTGTGCAAAGGTGCCGATAAGAAAGTCGGTCTGCGAGTGAAGGACATCAGTAATGGTGTGTTTGTCACCATTGTGGTTAAGGACAGTCCAGCCGCATTAGCCGGTTTAAGATTCGGAGATCAGGTAGGGGAAACTCTTCGGTGAATGAATTCCTTTTTGTAACGCATCCACTCCACATCCTTCAGATTCTACAAATCAACGGTACAATTGTCGCCGGCTACTCAATGGACAAGATTCACGATCTCCTCAAGAAAAGTCCGAAAAACGATATTTCAATCATCGTTCGCGATCGACCATTCGAACGTGCCATCACTTTGCATAAGGACTCCAAGGGCCGTGTCGGATTCCAATTCAGCAGCGGCAAAATTACGTCCATCGTCAAAGATTCGACGGCCGCAAAGAACGGCCTATTGATCGATCACAATATCCTCGAAATCAATGGCCAAAATGTTGTCGGCATGAAGGACAAAGATGTGACACAAATCATCGACGGTGGCGGCCAAATCATTACGTTGACCATCATTCCCAGCTACATCTACGATCATATGATGAAGAAGTGAGTGTTGTGTTGTCGGTGTATTGGTTTGCATTGCGCGTTTTGCTACATGTCCGACATTGCTTTTTCACAGATTGTCGTCGTCGTTCATCCGTGGAATAATGGACCATTCTGCTGCCGATTTTTAGATCAACTCTACGTTAAGCAACCAACCATATCTCCTTTACCATATTGAACAAATTATCAACAAAATGATCATCTCAGCTCTCCTCGTCTTCAGTGCAAAACCATTGCGTAAGAGAGAAGAGAGTCAAGTGGAGACAATGTGTGAAATTTCTATTTTTATACCAGCTCTGTATGCTTCATTGAAAATGCTATCGCGTCTATTGGAAATAATTCTTTTTTTGATTGTTTTAACCTCCATATCGTCTATGAAATAAATGAATTTATCTTAACGAACATGAGCAAAGCATTTCCGTGAACGGACGGGTGTGCGATCAGAACCGACCAAATCATTTCATTTTCTTTTGACCGTTGTCGTTCGACATAAGTGTTTGCAGAATCGTTTAGAAATTATCGGAACGAGGCACGAATGTAAAT
This sequence comes from Bradysia coprophila, assembly GCF_014529535.1. NCBI lineage: Eukaryota > Metazoa > Arthropoda > Insecta > Diptera > Sciaridae > Bradysia > Bradysia coprophila. Next base: position 2,703,178 of record NW_023503941.1, on the reverse strand, counting down.
ACGGTGATGGTCTAAATCGGAAAAGACTAAGGACCATCAATTGGATCATCTCATATAGTCAATCCCAACAAAAATCTTTTCGAGAAAAGTGTGACGCAGTCTTTGAAATACAATTTCTAAAATGAATGATATCGCTAGAGTTGACGCTTTCAGCTTCGTTACGCAAAAACTAAATTTTACACCCAATTTTAGTTCAAACAAGCTGGCTTAGTTTTTCTCATCATCTGCCAAATTATTTTTACCAAAACAAAAATTTGACTGGAAACAACCAAAATTTTACCAAAAAAATCTGCGTCGCAAAGTGGCAGGTAAATTTTCTTGCTGGTCTGTTCCTGAACATTTTGAACATTATTATAACAGTTTATAACAGAAATTCGGAAATTTGGCAAAATTTGAAAATTTGACGAAATTCGAAAATTTGACGAAAATCGAAAATTTGACGAAAATCGAAAATTTGACGAAAATCGAAATTTGACGAAAATCGAAATTTTGACGAAATTCGAAAATTTGACGAAAATCGAAATTTGACGAAAATCGAAAATTTGACGAAAATCGAAATTTGACGAAAATCGAAATTTGACGAAAATCAAAATTTGACGAAAATCGAAATTTTGACGAAATTCGAAAATTTGACGAAGAAAGTAACTCTCTATCTGCCACCATTCAAGAAATACCTCTAAAACCCCAATTGACCCACCCATTTCCAACTTTCGACATTTTTCACATATGCCCGTCTGTTCTACTCGCAAAACTCTGAGACTTTGCCGAAGAAAGTAACTCTCTATCTTTCATAACCCAAAAAAATATTAGTCCTTTCATCCTACGCTCGAGTAGCTCAAAATTTGGTTTTTTTAAATAATTTTTTTGTTCGAATCGTGTTACGAATACCTTTCATTTGATGGATCGCACGCCTCTGTAGGTTTCAATACAGCTAAGCTACAGCCGAAAACGCGTTCCCGACCCTCGAAAACCACACTCAGAAACCACTTCGAGACCAATAAAACAAAATTCTGGTTTTTCCTGGGGTAATGGCGTATCACAATTTCATTTTTATGCCCACCCATAGGTTCCTGCAAAATTTCATGGAGATTGGCTGACTAGTTTCCGAGATCGTCCGTGGATAGATAGATAGATAGATAGATAGATAGATAGATAGATAGATAGATAGATAGATAGATAGATAGATAGATAGATAGATAGATAGATAGATAGATAGATAGATAGATAGATAGATAGATAGATAGATAGATAGATAGATAGAAACATACAGAGTAAGTTGAAGTATTTTGATTGTTTGGAAAAAGTCAATTTGGTGTATTTAGTATGAAAAAGGACCAATTTCAAAACGATGTATCTCCGGCAATTTTAAACCTACATAGTCGAGTGATAGCTCGTTTTGTTCGTATTTAAAGCGAGAATATTATGAAATAGGTTTTGTGATGATATAGACCAAAGGGTAGAGACTGAACATATAACATAGTTGCCGCGTCTCAAAAAATTTTCTTCGTTCTTTTTTTGGAAGTTAGACTGCGTCAAGTCCTCCGCTAACGCTCCGGATATGATTAGGGGACAAGAGGCAGTATCGAGAGATGATTATTTCGGAACTACTTCGGTGCAAGTGAATGTTTCTTAAAGCATAATTTCACCGCATCAATATTCATTCAGTAATCCCACAAAAAACCTCAAAAGAGGAAAAGGTGACGCAAGTCCTGTAAAAGTAAAACTTCCGAAACATTATATCGGTTTTGGTGACGCATTTTGCGCCTCATCAATTTTAACCAAGAAAATTTTGTGACGCAATTGTTTCTGCAAAATTTTCGTTGTAAAATCTCATCGGTAAATTTCTCGTCGACATATTTTCTTGCCAAAATTTTCTTGGTTAAAATCAGTGCCGATTTTGAAAATTTATTTCACGAATTTCAGGAAATTTCACGAATTTCAGGAAATTTCACGAATTTCTTTTATATTATGTTTAGCTTCATTAATAGTAGATAACTTTATTTTCCAAGTTCTGTATCCATTTTAAAAGATATTCTGATAAGTGGACTGGTTAATCTTTGTTTTATAGGCCTAGCTTTCGACAACAAGGTTGTTATCACCTTCAGAAAGGAAAAATATATTTAAATTTAGAAAACTCAATTGTCATACATTGATTAGTTGTCGGATGTTCTCTTATTTTACCAATATTGTAATTTATTACATGAGGTAGCATTATGATGAAAGATAACGAAAATAGTTCAGCATATTTTTGTAACTGTTTGTCGTTAGACAATCGTCGTTTGGCGTTCACAATATCTTGAATTCTAGCATTGTGCCTACGTCGTGTCAATAAATCTTATAAACTTGAATTGGGCCTCACTTCACATTAAATCGAAATATTGAGTAATCATAAACCACGGCAGAGTAAAATAAACCAGGCAGGAGCGGTTCATTTTCGAAACGTCAAATAAGGGACCTAATACACTGTGTGAAAATGAACTCAAATGAACACTGACATAAATTGAAACATTTTCTTCGCAGAAAATATTGGACTACTAGATTATTCAGGTCCCTTGTCAAATCAGCGCTACTGCCTGGTTAACTTTACTCTGTCGTGCATAAACACATAAGCAACAAATGAACCCCAAATTAATGGCATCTGAATCATCTGAACGACATCTACAAACAATCTTATGTGGTAGCTCTCATCACAGAAGCCTCCAAATTGGACTTTTCTCAAAGATCGTGCTAGAAGTTGTGTTATGGAAACGTCACATTCTCGATCAATCAAAGTCGAACCGACAAAGTCACTTGTGGCACACTTTTTTAGTAAAAACTTCTTTACCCACTTTCTATTCATGCCGTAAGCAAAGTATATAAACACTGAAGGTAATGCAAATCCGCAGTTACACACGGATCCAAACTTTCAGATGAATTTTAGCTCCGTCATGTTACACACGTATTGAATTCGTTTGCGTCAAGTTGCATCTAGTGGTGAATTGGAAGTATTTAGGGCCGTCATGTTGCACAAGTCAAGTTAGACAACTTTACGAAAATGAAATCACCTGAAAGTTTGGATCCATAATTTCTCTGATCCGTTGAGGGTCTGCATTACCTTCAGTGTTTATATACGTTATATACTTTGGCCGTAAGTGTGCCTAAAATTTGAATTTCAAGTGAACGAGTCGATGAAAAAGTGAACCAAAAAATACATTTCAACGCATCTTTGTATGAAAATGACGCTGCTTTAAAAAGACTTGCGTTAGAAAGATATTGAATTTCGACCGCACGGCGTGAATTACTGTAGACTTGCGTCACCTCTACTATTCAAGGTTTTTTTTGACTGATTCTATACAGGGTTTGGTGTAATAATCAAGGTTCTGAAAGAACAGGTTAAGACACTTACGAAGGCGGGTGAAACACAAATCATGACAATTCAGACATGTATATTGTTTGAAAATTTTCCAAACCTAGTTGGCGCTACAGGAAAATTTTTGATCACACCGCCTTAGTGATCAACCTAAAAGTGTCTTAACCTGTTCTTTCAGAACCTTGGTAATAATAATTAGTTTTACTGGCAAATCTCTCACAAATAAAAGACTTTGAAAGAGTAGTGTGGTCAAAAGAAAATTTGGTTTACGTTTCAGTTTGTATTCAGACATTTTCTGCCTGATAAATAGTGGGTTGGTTGACGAAAAAGATTCCATAAGTTCGTTTTTTCCAATATTTATTGTGATATTGCTGTTTTTTGTGTATTTTAAGTAGCAACTTGTGTAACTTAATTTATTACATATTTACACAATTTCACGAATTTTCACGAAATTTCACGATTTTCACGAAATTTCACGAATTTAACGAAATTTCACTAAAATTTCACGAAAAATAGACACTGGTTAAAATTGATGAGGCGCAGAATGCGTCACCAAAACCGATATCAAATGTTTTGGAAGTTTAATTTTTACAGGACTAGCGTCACCTTTTCCTCTTTTGAGGTTGGGCGACGTCTCAAAATTGACAGTTGGTCTCAAAATTGACAGAATCCTTTTGTTCTAATGTTATTTTTGACGAAGGTTGACACTTACGAAGCCAGGTGAAACACAAATCTTGACAATTTAGACGATATTGTTTGAAAAGACAAATTGAAAACAATTTTTTTTGTTGACTTGAAACCGTCATGTAAAACTTTCCAAACCTAGTTGACGCTAGTGGAACATTTTGATTCCACAACCTTCGTGATCAACAAGAAAATGTCTTAACCTGTTCTCTCAGAACCTTGATTTTGACAGTATACGTTGCATAAACGTTGCTTTTAACTGCACAGTTACTCTCAACATGTGGTATAGGACTGTTTCAAGTGCAACATCGAAATGTCAAACGTCATCCACAGACAGCATAATCAAGCAAAATGTTGACAAAATGTTTGGAAAAGCGTTGCACTTGGAACATATCTCAAACATATCAAAAATAGGAAATTTCAGGATGGCCGCCATTTTCTTGAAATGACGAAAAAAGTTATCCGCCATCGAAACCGTGCAAGTGACACTTTATCACAACTATATTTACTTTGGTTTTCCCCTTGTGATTGAATTAATCAGCGCACTTCACGCAAAAGGCAAAAGTGATCAAGGCCGAAGGCTGTCAAATAGAGTACTAGTTTGTATGAAATGGTTTTTTTACAGTGTTTGATGGCTGTGTGACACACCGTCAAGTTTCAGTACCCTATTCTAGAGTACCACTCATGCTTGACATGCGTTGGATTAATTCAAATTTTATTTCATTGCATCGTTAAATTGTCACAATTGAATAGATTATGGAGTCGATGGATAGTTATTAAAATCATTGAGTAATATGCCGGGCAAGTAATATATAATTTGTTCAACCGATCGTCTTTTAAATATCGTGGTCGATTTGATATTAATTGCAAATTCGATTATTTCTTCTCTGCACATTGGACATGAAAAACCAACAACACTTCTGATTGATTTTGTGAGGCATTTTTTATGAAAAGCATGACCGCACTGAAGCATTATCATTTCTCCTGGTTCCAAGGGGCTCAAGCATATCACACATCCATTGTCCAAAGCTTTGTGATAATTTAGGAGAGTATTTATGCCATTTACTACCCCAATGAAATATTCACTTGGTGGCGGATCGTTTGTTAAATCAATGCAACCGTCGTTTGAGTCTGATTCTGAATCGTCTCCAGAACTTAGTACGATGATGTCAGAGCTAGCAGCACGAATGCCATGAGTTGTTCTGTGTACAGTTGATAGTGACGAAGAACTAGACGAGTCTTGTGGTTGTATTGACGGTGATTCTGTATCTGAATCGTCAGAACTCAGTGTGATGATGTCAGAGCTAGCAGCACGCATGCCATGAGTTGCAGTTGAAATTGACGAAGAACTCGACGAGTCTTGTGGTTGTATTGACGGTAATTCATGTGTTGCTGGAGGAGAAAATGTACGTCTTCTTTTAGCTTCGGTACCGCTTCCTTCTTCTTCTGCTTTTCGTTTTGGTGGGGTTCTTCTGTCCATATTTTCTTTATGATAAAAAAAACCGATAATTGATTTAGAAACGATTTAATTTGGAGACGACTGATTTTGGAATTGACTTTTTTCTTTAAATGTCTACTGTGATAGCCACTACTTCGTACTGTTTCTGCAACAACGTATCAAAATATGACATTCTAAAAAAACCAGAAAAAATTAATTCAGCGGATTTGTTTAGCCATCCAAAGAGGAAATGCCAGTCGCATCAAAAATATTAATCGCGCATTTTGCGACAAGGTCTGAAAGTTTTACCATCGGTACATCACGGTTCCCCTCAACCGAAATAAAGTTTTATTTTTGGGTACCCAAAAAATGAGTCTTGATATGGATGAAGGGACCCCTAAGGACTATAAAACAGGTTTCCTTCACTCCAGGTCTGCTGATCTCCCCATAGTAAAATTTTCAAAATTCGTTTTTTTGAGGCATCTGTGGTAGGTTTTCAATCTTTTTTAGCTTATATTAAGATCCCTGAGCTCAGAAACAGCTCAGTGAGTCCGTCAATGAATTTTATGGAAGAGAAAAATAATGCATTCATAGCCGCAACACTTTTTTTTTTAAATTTCGTCGATTCCGTTCTGCGACTCATAAATCGACTGCAAACCATTGACTAACATCTACAAACAAGTTCGGAATGTGGCTTAAACTAATCTACAGATGTCTAAACTTAAATACAAAGAAAGAAAATTTGCCAAAAAAATGTTTTGTGGTCGTTGCAGTATGTCAAACTTCGCCGATGCTGATTTTTCTTACTTTTTTCCCAAGAAAAGAACCTTCGAAAGTAAATAAAATGTTATGGGAGTGTTTAAATAAGCTGAATGGATCATGGACACTAAAACAAGAAACAGAATACGAGTCTAAAGATCACATTTCTAAGTTTAATCAATTAAACAAAGAAATTACATTTTCATGTAAATTTCAAATCATCCAGCAAAGAGTGAAATTATCTCGGATTATTCAAAAAACGGTTAGTAAAATATTCCTGGAGTTACCACATATTAAAGGGACTCATTTGAATTTGGCTTAACATAAAAATCAAAAAGATGGAGTGAGAGTACTTCCCGGTATACTAATATTACACTCTAGAGGTAATTAAGTAAATTTGTCAAAGGTTTACAAGGTTTTTTCAGTTTTATTGGTTCGAAGCAACATATTTAATTTGAATTTTAATAAAAGTTACCGAATTTCCTTCCATTTTAAGTTTCGAAGTTCGGCATACTAAAGAGTAAATACAATTTAGGAAAGTTTAATATAATTTATTTAATTGTGTGAGCGTTTGTGTTCGTTTGTATTTACTTCAAACGTCAAATTGCGACTTTTAAAACACTCCGATAACATTTTATTTACTTTCGAAGGTTCTTTTCTTGAGAAAAAAGTAAGAAAAATCAGCATTGGCGAAGTTTGACATACTGCAACGACCACAAAACATTTTTTTGGCAAATTTTCTTTCTTTGTATTTAAGTTTAGATATCTGTAGATTAGTTTAAGCCACATTCCGAACTTGTTTGTAGATGTTAGTCAATGGTTTGCAGTCGATTTATGAGTCGCAGAACGGAATCGACGAAATTTAAAAAAAAATAGTGTTGCGGCTTTGAATAAATTATTTAAAAAAAAAGTCTCTTCCATAAAATTCATTGACGGACTCACTGAGCTGTTTCTGAGGTCAGGGATCTTAATATAAGCTAAAAAAGATTGAAAACCTACCACAGATGCCTCAAAAAAACGAATTTTGAAAATTTTACTATGGGGAGATCAGCAGACCTGGAGTGAAGGAAACCTGTTTTATAGTCCTTAGGGGTCCCTTCATCCATATCAACACTCATTTTTTGGGTACCCAAAAATAAAACTTTATTTCGGTTGAGGGGAACCGTGACATATGCACGTCCACAGTCTAATACGATACGGAACCCAAAATTTTATCCGAAATGAGACAAATTCCCCATGGCTCAGTATCTCCCGGATCAAGAACTTCAGGATTTTCCAGGATCTCAAAAGCCTAATGATCGAATTTTAGGAACCAACCAACTACTATACTAATCGTACCTATAGTCCAGAAGAGAATCCAAAAAAACTGAGTTGTCCCTCACAATCCCACAGTTCTAGAAAAAAAATCAAAATCAAAAAAAAATCTTTGAGTTCTAGAATTGGGAGCGGAAGAAAGAAGCCAGGACTATACTGCTCTGTAATTCTTCCTTTTTTACTTGACAAATGCAGTTCCTTCATGAAATCGCTGAGAAACCAAAAACCTGTGCCACTTCCAACCCTGTTCAGGATCAGGATAATAAACTAGGGTGTCAGAGATTATTGAGAAATCATGAAATTTTGGATCCTTTATCCTGGAAAACTACGTTTACAACTAATTTTGCAACTACAATCAGGCATGAGCGCCGACGGAGAAACCTCGGCGGCGGCTAGCCGAAAAAAATTTCTCGGCGGCGGCGAAAAAGTCGGCTTGAGCCGGCTTAAAACGGCTCGGCTGGAGGTTTCTTTTAACTTTTTTTCAAAATAAAAACGTTTCGATAAATTCATGGAAAATGAACTAGTAAGCATGAAAATGAAATTGTACGGAAAGCGAAAATGTAGGTAGATTAGGTTGTTCAAAGTGCAAGTGGAACTGGTCTTGTTACAAGCAAGTCTCTAAGTCTAAGGTTCACTAACACGTCAAGTTTTATTGCCTCAAAACTTGAACTAAATGGAAAATCATGCTCCGGTACACTCATTTAACTCATTAAGAAAATGGTTTTCGATAAGAAATCGAAAGCTCACGAAAATCAAGTAAAAATTGAAAAGAAAAAAAAATCGAGAAAATTCGCAAAGATCGATAAAGTTTTCTCAAATTTGTGAATTAACTGATTGTGCGCCTTCGGCTCGTTCCGCAAAGGTCATACTTGCCAAAACAACAAACTTAGAAGCGAAAACGTAATATACCATTCTGGAAAATTCATGAAAATTCAAGAAAATTTTCAAAATTTTCTTAATTTTGTAAAAAAAATTCGAAAAGTGCTTAGCTGCTTAGGATCAACAGGAATCTCGGTTTTCAAAATTATTTCACCCATTCACCTTTCGAAATCTTTATTTCATTTTCCAGCCGTTTCAAGCCGGCTTGAGCCGTGTTTTTGGCACCGGCTCGGCTGCGGCGCGGCTTGCTCAAAAATGGCCGGCGGCGGCTTGATCGGCGGCTTATTTTCGGCGGCGCTCATGCCTGACTACAATTTTACAAATGTTTTGAGTTTGTGTGTTTTTACCATTGATATAATATAATGTAGATAATGAGTCACGAAGAACGAAATTTCGGAAATATAGCACACATACAAGTGCAAAAAATACGAATCACAACACAAAACGAGAGAAAAAGGAAATTGAAAAATGCAGAGTTTCAATTATTTTCAAATATTTGCATGACATTATTTCGCGCGCTTTCTCAAAACGTAAGTTACGTTACACATACATCCCTGTGATCTTTCCGCATAATGTTAGTTTGACATTACTTATCTACCGTTTATTATATCGATGGTTTTTACGGTTTCTGGTTTCTTCAAGTTTACGATATTTTTAACGTTGCTGATTGGCAACGGGCCACTTAAACAGCTAAAGAGATCTAACAAACAACGACAAGACAACTGGTTACAACACAAAACCAATCATTGAAAAAACAAACAGAGTTTCAATACTCTTCCCTTGCCCATGGTTCACGTTAAGTGAATTAGCTGGGGAAAAAAGCTGTTTCGACCTCGAAAACTAGCGGCGGTCATTGGGATCGGAATGCAGAAAGTTGATGATTGGATGAGTTGCGTGAGAATCGTGAGTACGTGAACAGTTTTCACTTTTGTTTTTGGAGCTCAGGCTCAATTCTTTTATGTTTTTTTGCTGCGTTTTTATTGTAATTCCTAAGCAGCTTTCCACAATTTCCCAAGTTTCCATCAGCAGATGGCAATGTCTCAATGCAAATTATCCTACATTAGTTCATGGAAAGCTTTGCTGCTGTCTTGTGTAAGAGGCTAGCGGAAACAACTGAAGATAGTCAGCCCACTCTGACTTTTGGACCGCCGCTAGTTTTCGAGGTCGAAACAGCTTTTTTCCCCAGCTAATTCACTTAACGTGAACCATGGGCAAGGGAAGAGTATTGAAACTCTGTTTGTTTTTTCAATGATTGGTTTTGTGTTGTAACCAGTTGTCTTGTCGTTGTTTGTTAGATCTCTTTAGCTGTTTAAGTGGCCCGTTGCCAATCAGCAACGTTAAAAATATCGTAAACTTGAATGACCCCGAACTGAATGTGAAAACCCAATTCGAAGTTGTTGCAGTTGCCTGTGGAAATTGAGTTTTCACGTTACCGGAGGTTTTTCTCTCAGTCATTGTTTCTCCTAAATTCAAATTTACCGTTAAAATTGGTGAAAATGGATTATTGCTGGTGGAATTGGCGAACGAATTACATAATGGATGTTGGAATAATGGAATGGCGAACGAATAACAGAGTGAATGTTGGAATGACGGCTGAATTGCGGAATGACGGCTGAATTGCAAAGTAAGTACAGAGGAGATGTTGAGTTTTTCTTGTTTCTTGCTTTCGCTTTTCTGCAATGATGTCCTGCGATGCTGTGATCGTACCGTCAACGATTTTTCCGTTGCGTATGCAACCTAAAGTCCGTTGGATTTGCCCGTTGCATTTGCAACCTATAATCAGTCGTGGATTTGCCCGTTGCATATGCAATCTGTAATCAGACGAAGTTGATCGAGTGCGCGTTGACTGTTTCTTTCCGTTGTCTGGTTCTTTTGGCAGTTTTTTAATGACGAATTCATTGGGATCGGAATGCAGAAAGTTGATGATTGGATGAGTTGCGTGAGAATCGTGAGTACGTGAACAGTTTTCACTTTTGTTTTTGGAGCTCAGGCTCAATTCTTTTATGTTTTTTTGCTGCGTTTTTATTGTAATTCCTAAGCAGCTTTCCACAATTTCCCAAGTTTCCATCAGCAGATGGCAATGTCTCAATGCAAATTATCCTACATTAGTTCATGGAAAGCTTTGCTGCTGTCTTGTGTAAGAGGCTAGCGGAAACAACTGAAGATAGTCAGCCCACTCTGACTTTTGGACCGCCGCTAGTTTTCGAGGTCGAAACAGCTTTTTTCCCCAGCTAATTCACTTAACGTGAACCATGGGCAAGGGAAGAGTATTGAAACTCTGTTTGTTTTTTCAATGATTGGTTTTGTGTTGTAACCAGTTGTCTTGTCGTTGTTTGTTAGATCTCTTTAGCTGTTTAAGTGGCCCGTTGCCAATCAGCAACGTTAAAAATATCGTAAACTTGAATGACTGTGTGAAATTTGAGTGGTTTACGTGTGAAGGCGAATGAATTTTCTGTGGAAGCGAGTAAGATGATCCGTGCGTGAGCTGGTGGGTGAGTCAGTTTTAGTTTGTTTTTCCATTAGGTTTTTGTTCCGTCTTTGTTTTTAGATTGAAATGAATTTTCTCTTTGTTGTGCTACGTTTTGTGGGTACGTTTTCGTAGTAGCTTCTCACTAAGTTTCAAAATTTCCATCGAAAGGTGACAGAACTTTTATTGTAAATTTTCAAATTACTAGTTCAATCAAAACATTTACTGCTGTCTCGTGTAACGGACCAGTGGAAACGACTGAAGATGGTTAGACCACGCTAACCTCTGCCCGCCACTGTATCCGGAGGTCGAAACAGCATTTCATCTCCACTTTCGCTTCACGCGACCCATGGGAAAGGGAAGAGCAATTATGCTCTGTTTGTTTGTTCTGGTGTTTTCGTTTGAATTTGATTTTTTCTGCGTATTAGATAACACCACCCCTGGAATTAGTGTGTTTTCCAGGTAAAATAAAGTTTTGTACCTTCGGAATATTGAATGTTTATTGATTGACTGAAACGTCATGCGGTGCTCTGGCACCTCTGGCACCCTTGCCTTCGCCATCTCTTTAGTTGGTGGTGGGTTTCTAATATGTTAATCCATGAGTATTGGGCAACCATTGTGATTCACGTTTGCAAAAACGTTCTGGTCAAGAACGCAACGACTTGAATCTACACGGGATTCTTCAATCAATAATTCGAAACTTAGAACGAGATACTGTCAACAAAATCCTGTATAAGGACAGAACCAATTCTCTTTTGGTGGCATTTTATCTTGTAGAGATTCAACGGCACGTGAATCTGGAACGAAGTTGAACCACGCGTGGTGAAATCAAGTTTCTAACTCTCAAATAAGTGTTCTTGTTCACTATGTGTTTATGGCCAAAAGAAACTATATTCTTAGACCATAACACGCAAGTAGCAAGTAAAAGACGAAGTATTCAAATGATATATCCTTCATTCGCTTTCCACGTGACACTTACTCGTAGATATTCGAGCCCATTCGCAACGTTAAAAATATCGAATGTCCGGCTGTTGTTCCCTATGTGTCGTAAGACCCTGACTCAAGAAAATATTTATTTTTTTAAATTGTATAACTTACCAACCGTTTTCTGAAGCACGCCCAGCTCGCCACACCAATTTGTCCTTAAAAAGAAAAAGTAGAAACAAAACGCATTTTCTAATTCTTCTTCAAATTGGATTTTATTTCCCGAACAAATTTCTCTTTTCCATTTTATTTGCAGCACTTAGCCTGAGAGAGAAATCTGATATTTCTAAGAAATCGATTGTCATGATCAGAAATCAGAAATTCTTCGAATGTCCCGCCCTTTCAGATAAACCTTCTGCACCTAAAATACACAACTATCTTCCCGTCACTGATTTCCTTTTCAATGTTACAAACGAAATCGCTCAGTGCCACTACATCATGCATTTCCTTTCGCACAGCTGCTCCATGATGTGGTTCGATTCCACAGTCCGCAGTTTCGCCTAAGGCCGATCTTACCGACAGTAGATTCGATTTAGCGACTATCGTACCCTCCGGTATTGCTGCAGTGATTTGTTTCAGATGGTTTGCATGAAATATTTTCGAAACCACCAAATACCCATGCGGACCGAATTGACTCTGGTGGAACAGAATCCATTTTTTCTGGTCGTCATTGTATGCCATAAATGCTGACCCGATCACATTGTTTATGTGCAAATTTTGATTTGATATGTCTGGCCGGAAGTAGCCATAGTGTATGTATTCCATCGATGTGACCATTCCATATCCGTGATAGGTCAAACGATTGTACTCAGCATCTTCTTTGCCGCCCTGGACATGATAGACACGATACATTTTTACCTTTTTTCCATTGACCGTTTTTTCAATTAGATCGACCACCAAGGCGCAGCCACTGAACGTCGGTGTGAAGAGGTATTTCGCATCACCAGTCTTGACTGGATGAATTGGAATGTCAATGAATTTACCCTGGGGACACCAATATGCATGCGTGTCTAAATGTGACTGGTGCGACGTACTTGCATCACTTTGAAGCTCCAATGCATAAAGAATTTGCCGGCTGTGCGCCGGCGAAAATCTATTTAGGCGAAAATTGTATTTCTCCTTGAATTTACCGTGAAAATTGAACTGTGGGTCGATGTAGGTTACAACTGGAATTTGGTCAAGGACGTTCGTTAGAATGTTGTACATCGGTATCTCTTGGGCGTGAACAGTTTGTGGTACCGTTTGATGAAATGGAACGGTTGGATCGATTAGCTTCCCGGGTGGTATGGTTATCCGTTCTAATTTGGGAACGAAAAGGCCATGTTCGTTGACCTCTCTTTTGATACGGCAACACTCAACGGTCAGTAATATTTGTAGCGCAATGCAGGCCGCAATAAACTTTAATAAGTAATTCATCATTCACAGACTGACGACGAATGATCAACTACTGTTTCTAATTCCATTTGCTTATGTTTAGAAAACGAAAACATTTTTTGTTGAATTTGACTTCGTTCAGATAAGAGCGAGGAAAAAAATTTAACAAAAAATTCAATATCGGGTTCTGGAGACCTATGCCAACTATTGTCAGTTTTCGGTAAAATTTTGAATTTAAAAAAAGCGTCGGCCGCTGCATCGCTGCATCACAAACTTACTGCAGCAGCGAGGTTAGTATTGTGTTAGTTGAAGGAATAATTAGATTTACCTATCATGATGGTGTCACATAAAGGTAAGGCAAGACGGAAAACATGCAATACGCCTACTCTAGAGTTATTCACCCGACAGAACGTTCTATTCGTTTTTGATCTGCTGAGCGGCCGTTTACGTGCGCCGTCATTAGCTTCGAAATTGAGAATTAATCATCCGAACAGGACTTTTCGGAGGCATGAGTTCCTTATTGTTGCGTACCACCGAACGGAATTGTTGAGTACCACCGAACGGATTATGGTCAACATGAGCCTATAAACAGTATTGTGAGGATGTTCAACTGCTTCTCCCAGACGTACAATCGTTCGATGTCAAGGGACATATTTCGGAACTGTGTTAGATCAGCGATGCTACCATCTGTGCTGCTGGATCAATTCAATCTCCACTCACTTGCCTCATCGCTCGATCAGGGTTGATGTCGTTAACTTCTTGAAGTGTTTTCGTTTTAATTTAATTTTCATTTTGGAATTATTTTATTGTATTGTTTCATGCTTGGAATGGTTGATTGTTTTTAAACGAGAAAAAATTGTAGTCATGTAGCTTATTGTGGTTGACGTAAGAATAAATAAATAAAAATAAAAATGGCTTCTAGTGAGAAAAGTGCAGCACTTTCTCTCCCGTGGGGAGAAAATAGGACTTTTCTCATTCGAACTGTCACTTTGTTTATGTTTTCGAAAATGGTATGGCGAATCGATGTTTTCGATTTGTGCAGAAAAACGGCAAAAAACACAACATGCACGTCTGAAAAACGTTGTGGTCACCTCTGGAATGTTGGAATATGAAATATGTGATTTGCATTGTATGCATATTGGTTTGTATGAAGAACAGTGCTTGAAAGGAAATGCGCAAATTCCTATGTTTGTGTGTAGACTACACAAAGTATGTATCGTGTTACACTTAAAGTTTCAAGAATTTTAACAAATTCTTCTTTGTTCGTCGGCCGCTGCATCGATGGTTCCACTGTTTCTACTTGTACTGGAGGGATATTGTCCCCAACACGCATGTGCCAGTAAATCTACTATGAGAAAAACTCGTTACTTAGGGCATGTTGCCCGTTCAGTAGTTGTGTTTATTCTGATCCTTCTTCCATACAAAACCTTGTATTTATACTGATTTCAAGGCTTATGTGACCAATTTTAATTTAAAGGAATACTTTGATGACTTTTTCCTACTTTAGTCAAGTGAAATCACTCTCCATAATATTTTTGACACTCCCACCAGTTTCCGTAGGTAACGAGGAAACTCCAACCAAAAATATGCAACCTCTACGTCCGGTCTTTTCAATTCGACTGTTTTTAAATCGATTCGACCAACCAATTGACCAATCTTTGTTTACTTCTTCTTCTTGTTGTTGCTAATGACGCTTGCCAATTGACCAATTTGTTTCGAACTGCTTCTCTTTGCTGTTGCCAATGTCGTTTGCCAATTGACCAATTGTTTGTTAACTTCTCCTTCTTCTTCTTCTTCTCAAATGACGCATGCCAATTCACTATGACCTTTTCTTCTTGCTGCTGCCAATTGACGTCCTTTGCTGGGTATTACGACGACCATCAATCCGATTCTTCCACCAAATTGACTCGACCAACCAGCATGTAACACCACGACCAATGTTACGCTTGTTACTGTTGGACTTACGTCTTGCGACTGCCGTCTCGTTGTCAATGACGCCTGCCAATTGACCTTCGTTGCTGGGCGTTACGACGACCACCAATCTGATTCAATTGACGACTCGACCAACCAGCGTGTAACACCACGACCAATGTTACGCCTTGAGTAGCTCTTGGTGCTGCTGCTGCTACGGGACCACCAATGTCACGAACCTTCCACACACGTTGGGCGCCATGTCAAGAATTTTAACAAATTCTTCTTTGTTCGTCGGCCGCTGCATCGATGGTTCCACTGTTTCTACTTGTACTGGATGGATATTGTCCCCAACACGCATGTGCCAGTACAACTACTATGAGAAAAACTCGTTACTTAGGGCATGTTGCCCGTTCAGTAGTTGTGTTTATTCTGATCCTTCTTCCATACAAAACCTGGTATTTATACTGATTTCAAGGCTTATGTGACCAATTTTAATTTAAAGGAATACTTTGATGACTTTTTCCTACTGTTTTGACTTGAGTGAAATCACTCTCCATAATATTTTTGACATAAAGGTTTATTCGTTCATTATTAACACGTAGGGGATAATGCTCGAGCAGGCACTTTAGGCACGCGGGAAAGTGCTAAGGGGGTCGAGGAATACCTCCAAATAAATTTCTAAAAATCAAAAGTCAAATTTTTGATTTTTAGACATTTATTTGGAGGTATTCCCCGACTCCCTTAGCACTTTCCGGTGTGCCTAAAGTTGACAAGTCACAATAACCAGCAACGTGTTAAATAAAATATATTTAGTCACAAGTTAATTCCCGGAGTTTCAATACCTTAGATTTTCAAAATGGAAGAAATAGGAACTTCCGACTCGAGCGAACGGAAACATCGCTCATGTAGGAATTTCCTATTCTCTCCCATTGGTAAACAAATAACTAATGCTTGCCTCGGTGGAAGAGTTGGCACTTGATTCGTAAACCAAATGAGCAAAAAATTCTTTCTTTAAAAGAGTTTCTCGCTTTAGAAGTAATTGTCGATTGGACGGTGCCAGGAGTTCATAATAGATGAGTTCACTTTGTCCATCACAAAATGGTTTGAACCCGCTTTACCGTTCGACTTTATATTACACTTCATCCCTTTACATAGTAATTATGTCCAAGAAGTTTCCAATTGTTTTCAAAAACTTTTTACGAATTCCATTTGATTGTTACGAATGTTGTATAACAACGGTGTGTTTACCGCAAAGGTATTACTTAAAAACCGAATTTTGCCTCGACATTGAAAAGAATTATGTCTGGAAGGAGTGACATAAAGACTATGATTACATGGCGGCTGGCCAATCTGAACTTTTTTTCTGTGTTGTGAACGAAAATCATTTTCCATTTTGTAGTATCGTCGTTTAGGGCAAATAGACGAAAAGTTCACGGTGTGTGGTGTATTACGTTAATAGTCACTAATGAATGCTCGGAAAGTTCAGAAAATTGTTGGAGTTGGAATTAAGTGAGGACTGAAAATGTGAGCAAATCAAGGGCTACAATCGACACTTTACCCTCTGTACAATTCAATATCTTAATAGCTTGTTAAGTGAGTCAATGACACTTGTTTGAAGGTGGGCACCTATCTAAAAAAAATATTTCACTCGTTCCGCTTCGCTCACTCCTTTCTTTCAACATTTTAACAATATGCCCCCACTTGGCCGAATATTATCGACAAGGTAGAAGATACAAATATTTGTAATTTTGATGGCCTAAAAGGCTACTCAATATTCAAAAGATTCAGAAGACATTGAATTTCATCATCCGTGCAGAATTGTGCAGAATTGTTTACAAAATCTTTGTTTTATAAGGTCAATGAAGACATAGGAATATTTTATAGACCTGCAACACGTACACAAAGGAAAGCACAAAGTAGAAATGCAAACAGTTTTCTCGTAGTTCCGCCCTTTATGTGTACCTGATTCCACCACTGGCCGAACTAAATTTAAATAAATTTGTCAAGTCTCGTGTTTCTTGATTCGACGATATCAGTGTCAAAGCAGCCTTCGAACCGGACACAATGAATAAAATGAACAAAGTTGATATAAATCCAACACTTAACCTGGTCGGAAAGATACTCTACCGAGTTGGCATATGGCGAGAATGGGAAGGATCTGCAGAGCGCAGAAGGACCATAAAGGCCATTTACATGTTTGCCTATCTACTGCTCGAAATCTTCCTGGCGACATGTGCCTACATATCTGAAGACAGGAATCAGTTTACATTCTTGTCCCTAATTGTGGTCATCGTCGGCGTCATCGGGATCAAACTCGTTTATCTGCTGTTGAAGAAAGAGGAGATTTTAGCATTTTTGCAAAACACGACCGAACATCGCGACGACATGAATGAGGAGCATGTTAAGCGAGAGAATTTCCTGTTGAAATTTATCAACGGCTACATTTGCATGTTAATGGTTGCTGCTGTTTTCTACAACGCATCATGCCTGCCATGGATCACCAGGGACAGGAAGTTGCCATTTTTCATTCCGTTCACCTGGAATGGCAAACATTGGGAAATCATCTATTGGCTGTGCTATGTGTTCGTTGGAACAGGCATTGTTTATTTCAACATCTCCAATTTGACCACGTCCATCATTTGGTACCTAATGCTGAACTTTGTTGTTGAGTACGAAATCTTGGGTAACAAATTGAGTGTACTGGGTCCTCAGCAAATGACACCAGTCCCGTCAATATCAACGAATGACGACAAATTTTTCCACAAATTAATTGACCTGGTCAAAGCCCATCGGAATTTGTTCAAGTATTTGCATTGCGCCAAAGAAAAGTTCTTTTTTCTCAACACTGTTCTCTTACAGGAATGTCGAACAGTTCAGGTCGTGCTTCTTGACACTGTTTTTTATACAAATAATTACAAGTGGAACTTCAGTTTGCGTATCGACATACAACTTAGCATTTGTGAGCGTTCAAATTTTTTATTCGCACCTGACCACACCGCTTATATAGTATAATTTTACAAGAGGATTCGATGCTGTATCCTCGTCTCTATCCAAAGAACAGATTTGCTTGTTGGTAGACTCTATCTTGAACGAAGGCTCAATGTCTTTTAGAGAAAATTTCATCGACTTACTATGCGATGTCATACGACTTTGCATGAACACATCTGGCGAATCATAAGAGGAATGAAAGAGTTATTTGTTAACAAATAGCGAAAAGTGGAAACTTGCTTTTCGGAGATGTTTTTTGCTCATTTTATTCCTGAGTCAAACGCATAACTATTCCCAGCAAAGGATCCCAAAGTTTTGTCTGCAGTGAGAGAATGGCTTTCCTAGTTTCTCCTCTGTATTGTGAAAATACAATTCTTCCACAAACATCCTTTTGCTGAGGAAAAAGAATATTACCAGAAGTTTCGATGTCAACACCTCGCAGGCAGTAGTGTGCCAAAAAAAAATTCTGGTCGTCCTGAGTTCGTATAACTTTCCTATCCACACACCAACTCTCACATCTACGATCGAGCATCCTTTCCGGACCTTATCGGTTCACGGATTCAGATCTGTGTAAAATTGCCACATGGACAATCGATTTTCAACTTTCTTTCTTAAATTACAGTTGCAGGCAGTAAAATTTCAGCTGATCGACATAAACAATCAAAACTGTTTATACGGTTCAAACAGTGTTGATTGAATGTTTGGATCAGATGTAAAACAGCTGAACCAAATCATGCTCACTGTCTCTGACTGTAGGACTTCAGGAGTCTTAACAACAATCCGTTCGTTACAGAATTCTCAGAACAACTTTTTCCAAACCGCAATTTACATCGCAGTCATGCTGTACGCATTCTTCGATATATTCATGGTGATGTATTTTGGCAACGAAATCAAAATGGCCAGCAATCGGCTATCGTACTGTTTATTTGAGTCTGACTGGACGCAACAATCAACAGCAGTTAAGAAGTGTGTGATCATTATTGGCGAGATTTTAAAGCAGCCACACCAACTGGTAGTTCTTATATATCCCATGGATTTTATGACATTAACTATGGTTAGTATTCACCCACAAAGAAACCCGACAAGAAAGTTAAATGAAAGGGAATTGTTGCAGATTATCAAAGGAGCCTACACAATGTTCAACGTCCTGCAAAATTTCGACTAGAGACAAGCGAAAATTAATCTAAGAAATATTAATTTATATAAAAGACCCGCCCTGAGTAAAGTGGAAGCAAATAGACTACGCCAAAATGATTTTTTTTCTCAATTTTTTTACATAAAGCAGCTAAAAATTGAAAATAAAGATACCCGTGTCTCGTCTTTTCACGAAAAAACTTGAAACCGGAAAGATTTTTCACTTTATAAATTCCTGAAATATGTGATTTGCGCCATTTTCCACCCAAATTCCACATAAGGTCTTAAGTTTGCCACTTTGCAATTACAGTAGTATGAGTAGTATTGTTCACTCAGTTCATCCAGTTTTGACTGATTCACTGAATTTTGTTTTGATGAAATGTCAAATCGGGACAGTAAATTTTAAATCTCAAACAAGTTTGTGTCGAAAATTTGTAGTATTTCGCGTAAAACAAAGTGATTCAGTTTAAATTTCGCACAGAAAATAGTTCCGAGTGTGCTCATGCTAGTGTCTTAAACAGAATTTAGGACAAATTCTCTGAAATAATTTTAAAGACAAATTAATTTGGTCAAACATTGTGGGTGTTGTGAAAATCTCATTTTTAAAAGTAATTTGGTGTGAATTGTGCCATTCAGTGTTCAATTCCTTAATTTTATGTGCCTAGAAATTGCCTGCAATACGTTTCGTGCTAATTCAGTCGGTAAAATGTGAAGAAAACATACAAAAATATGTTGCCATTCAGGTAAACAAAATTCTTGACATGTCTGTTGTGAAGTTAGTCGTAAGTGACACCACAGAACTGAAATTTTTTTGTCCGTTAATTTAAAAAATGATTTTTTTGGCGGAAATGCTTTTATTTGAATGTGTGCATGTTTCCGGTAAAATAAAATAGTGATAAAGTCACCACTATTGATGACCTTTAAAATGGCATCATCGGTTAAATATGATTAGCATAGTCTATTAAAATGATCGACTCTGAGTGCATCCAGATTTGAAAGCCAGTATAGTCGTACATACCGCCCATTCGAACTGTTTATATTGCATTTGTTAGGTTTATTATCTGAAAACAGTTCCAATGCATACGTATCAGCTCGACTTGGAAATATAAACGTGCGCGCGCAAGCTCAATACACCGAAAAAACATTGTGAATGTTATACAAATCGTACGAAAGCTTGTTATTTAGTTCTATACTCGTTCTCAACTCACGATACGCTAAAAATCTCCATAATCGATCATTTCAATTTACCCTGCCTTTAGTAGCAAAATTTATTAAAGAAAAAATTTTCTTTAGAATTTTTTGCAACTACTGCAGAAGGCTCCACAAAACAGAATGCTTATTTGTTTCCCAATGGAAGATAATAGTAATTTCCAACAAGAACGAAAGTTTGCGACCTGAGCGAAGCGATGACCCTAAATTCGCTCGAGTTGGAATCTTTTATTTCTTCGCGAGGTGAACACATAAGTTTTAATCAGTGCATGGTGCGAATAACCGTTTTCATCCACAAAACAAAAATATCAATTTGTTTAACCATTTTCCAAAAACAGAGTGACAGTTGCAAAGGAAAAAAAACTCTTGTTCGCCACATACGAACAACAAAAGTAAAAAAAAAAATCACCTGAACTGTCATCAGAGAGCGGTCAACAAAACGCCATCTTATCACCCCATCTGAGTGGAGAAATAGAGGTTATTCACGCCGTACGAAAAATTATTTTATTTCAAATTCATCAGTTTCTTGTCTTAAGTATAGTTTCCACTTAAAAAGAGCACTCCGTTTAGCCTCCGTCTACATGACAGTTGTAAAATAGAACAAAGGAACTGTCACGTAAACAGAGTAAAAAATTGAAATAAATTTAAAAAGTGTGAAGAATTCGATGTAAATAAATGAATATTACCACAAATGTTGAAAAACGCTGTTCATCATCCTTAATTCACGCCGTAAGTGCGCCTTCCACTTCTTCAAAACATAACGCATATCGGGACATTTTAACGTACTGTTTTGGCATTTGTCCAACTGTCAATCAATTGATTGACTCATTAAACGTGTCTAGAGCACAGCTAAGTATCTTTTTTTCTATTCGTTATGTAAAAAGGTAATAATTTTAAGTTAATGATTGTCTAACGACAGAGATAAAAAATCTCGGATTATAATTTTTTTCTTTTTGGAAAAGTTTGTGTTGCTGGGCACTGCAGACTCGACACATCATATACGCGACATTTAAGAGGCATCGGTGCTTATCTAAGATTGCGTGTATCGTATTTCCTTTTTGATGATATCTTTTCATCAGAATCCTCTTTGAAAAAAGTACGACCGTTGTGGAAAAATATCATCAAAAGTAAACTAAAATCTCTTATTTTAAAATCGCCCAAATGTATGCTTTTCAGCAAAGCATCGATGCCTCTTAAGAAAAATATGAGTCGGCTGGAGAAATGGATAATTGTCCAGTGGCACTTTAGGTGTAAGCTGACAACACTATTAGCAAAGACAAGATTATGTCAAAACTACAGGGAAAAATCCAAGTTACGTATAGTCTGGAGGTAATGCCAATCAGGCGCGCAGCATAGCACATAAGTTCGATGCTAATGACACCTTTTCTTAAAATGGTTGACTACCATTTTTTCACAGTCTCAAAACAGCGCATGGGCCATGTCTGTGCAATTTTTTGTTGTTAATGAAAACAAGAGATGGCGTTTGTATAGAACATCACTATCTGATTCAGTTATATAATGACATTACCTCCGCCCACATATTTACCTTGGAAAAAATGAGAGAAAAATGGCTGAATACTTTTAAGTATTTTTGTTTTTGTTCCGCGTGCCTTGTTCTAAATGGCAAACTTCAGGGCGGTAAATTATCTCAGGATTTTAAGATTTTGAAAGAACTGGTTTTCACTAGCCATCACAAACACAACGACATGGAATTGTGTGGCCATTGTACTCAATTAAAGACTAAAACAAAATGCTAAGGACCATGTTCTCGTCGACGACATGCTAACCGTCTCCTGTTTGCATTGATCGGAAAGACTTGACTTGGATTTTCACGTATAGGTTGAACATTTTTTTATTGACTGTCGATCCTACTAGAGTAGCGGCATTTATACGCTATCGTTTAGCAGTTTGTGGTTTGTCGCTAGACTTTAAATCATAACCTTCCCATCAACCTTGAATGTACCTTCATTCTGGTAAAAATCCATGAAATGTCACAGTGAAATGTCATGAATGAAGTTGCCTCACAAAAAACGGTGGGCTGGTAATTTTATGACGAAACGCAAAAATCTGTTACATTTGAGCTTCAGTTTCCAAACAGCGTTTCTATAAAGTCGACTTCTCCTTTTCACGTCCCCAATTTGACTGTTGCCCAATGAACCGCTTCTGTCTGTGTCATTATTATGTCTTTTTGCCTCTAATCCGAAATTTTCCGCTGTGAAAACAGGTCGCCCGTTTAATTATGATGTCTATTAAATAACTGCACAAGGTAGATAGAGGGAAGGTCATATATAACAGAATCTTATGTGCGGTGGTACGAATGTTCAACACAAAAAATTGCAAAGCCATTTGGGCAATCTGCGTTAAGATGGCCGCAATATTTTGCTAACACATGTAAATCATAGTCAACCACTTTAAAATCGAACATCGAACTAATGTGATAAGAAGCCACGTGAGTGAATGTCATTACCTGCCCACTTATATCTATCTACCTTGGGTTAGCATCGTTAGATCCCTTTTTATTATGTAATAATGTCAATCAAATTGAAGCGAAATTTATAGGTCCGGGTCATTAAAAGTAAATTTAAAAGATATTAACGGGAGCATGTACGTAAGTTACATCATACGGCATGGAAATGGGACGAATAAGTTTCTGTATTTTCACTCATCAGTGCCAGATTGAGCTGGAATCAAATCAGCAACCGTATAATGCTTCATCGTCCATAATACATGAAATGAGAACCGGGTTCACTCAGGAGAAAAGACCATGAGGACATTCAAACTGCACATCCAGAAATGTGCTTTGTAGCGGACTTTCACTTTTTTTCGTGATCTTTCAAATAAGTCTCCTGGAGGCCGAATTTCACACCCATCCCAGGAAATTTCTGCCTCTTCGTCCTCTACGCCTTTTTACGGCATTCTTTGTGTCATTCCGTCTCTGCGTTCACATGTGACTTTGATGCAACTATGTAAGTGTTTGTTAGTCTCCTGTTGTTTCTGACCTGTCATCAGTTTCAACAAAGGCTTCGAAACGATTGCATCGCCGCCAAAGCAAACAAAAATGTTTCAAATTGATGTGAACCACACATTTAACTGGATCATAAAGATACTCTACCGCGTTGGTATATGGCGAGATTGGGAAGGAAATGCATTGCGCAAAATTGCCATAAAAGGGACGTACATTCTCATGTTTCTACTGCTTGAAATCTTCCTGGCGACATGTGCCTTCATATCTGAAGACAAGAATGGGTTTACATTCTTGTCACTAATTGTGGTCATCGTCGGCGTCATTGGAATCAAACTCGTTTATCTTGTGTTGAAGAAAGACGAGATTTTAACCTTTTTGCACATGACCACAGAACATCGCGACGACATGAATGAGGAGCATGTTAAGCGAGTGAATTTCTTTTTGAAATTTGTTAACGGCTACATTTTCATGCTAATTGTTGCGGCCATTTTCTACAACACTTCCTGTCTGCCGTGGCTCACCAGGGACAGAAAGTTGCCATTTTTCATTCGTTTCACCTGGAACGGCAAACATTGGGAAATCATCTATTGGCTGTGCTATGTGTTCGTTGGAACAGGCATTGTTTATTTCAACATCTCCAATTTGACCACGTCCATCATTTGGTACCTAATGCTGAACTTTGTTGTTGAGTACGAAATCTTGGGCGATAAGTTGAAGAAATTGGGAACCCATCACGTGAAACGAGTCCACTTAAGATCAACGAGGAATAAGAAATTTGTTGAAGATCTGATTGGTTTGGTCAAAGCTCATCGGAATTTATTCAAGTATTTGCATTGTCTGGGTCTGCCGTAATTTGCATAAAAAACTATTTCGGAAATTAGAGCAAACGAATTCCTTTTGCTTTATTTTTCGAAAACATTTTATGCGAATTACGGCAGTTGTAGCGACGGCAGCGTCTGTACGTAATCTCTTTCCTCTCCAGGACTATCGCAAAATTTAGGTCTTGCTTCTTTATACTGTTTGCAAGTCAGATAACTACGAGTGGTACATCAATTTGCGTATCAACGTACAACTTGGCATTCGTAAGTACTAAAATTGTAATATCCGATGCCGTGTTTTCCACATAGCCACTTCGGGCAAGCGCGCAGAATGTACATTTCGGCCCAGTAAATGGCTAAAAAGCCCTGGCAATTTGATGCTATTCACTATTCTTATGTCATTGCTCACGGTGCGGTTGAATGAATTTTAACTGATTATTTCGATGCACTTTTGATATTTTTGGATATTATTAGTCAGCTCGGAGCCCTGAACAAGGTTCCACAAAAATTTTTGATTTTCATCCGTACCGTCGGTGACAGTGGTGCATAGCCCATCCTGTCTACAGAGAGAGAGTGGTGGAAAACTGGTTATGGTTGCAATCGGTAGTGCCTGAAATTCTAATAACAATTGTACAAAAAAAATTTTACCATTAGTGCAAGGGAAGCCGGCAAAGACACGCTAAAGTTGAAAAATCGTGATTTTCAAACAGTCATACAGGCGTGGATACTTGAGGGATGAAGCTAATAAATAGTTCTCGCAGTAGAGCAACATCTCCTCTACCAATTACCAAAAAATTATTTTTGGAGACAGTCTACGCAGAGGCCGGCAGTAGCTCAAAGTTTTTCCCTCATATTTGGTAAAATTTGCAAGTTTCAGAGGCACCTGAAACCTACTCTTTCAAATTTTTTGTTATTAAAATGGGTAATTCTGAAATGCTGGAAATCTCAGCTGTCCATCGACACCACACTTGCAATGACTCATGTCAACAGTGCCGACATGTTGCGTGAATAAGTGAAATGTGTCCTTCTACGACGAAATTTTGTGCATGATTTGAAATATCTATATGAAGAGCAAAATATCGATGTTGTTTGGTTTTTCTGTTGTCTCTATAACTTTGTTAATCAAACAAATCATCCCAGCGGTGTTTTCAAAGATTTTACAATTCAAGCACAAAATTTCGTCGTGGAAGGACAAATTTCACTTATTCACGCAACATGTCGGCACTGTTGACATGAGTCATTGCAAGTGTGGTGTCGATGGACAGCTGAGACTTCCAGCATTTCAGAATTACCCATTTTAAAAACAAAAAATTTGAAAGAGTAGGTTTCAGGTGCCTCTGAAACTTGCAAATTTTACCAAATATGAGGGAAAAACTTTGAGCTACTGTCGGCCTCTGCGTAGACTGTCTCCAAAAATAATTTTTTGGTAATTGGTAGAGGAGATGTTGCTCTACTGCGAGAACTATTTATTAGCTTCATCCCTCAAGTATCCACGCCTGTATGACTGTTTGAAAATCACGATTTTTCAACTTTAGCGTGTCTTTGCCGGCTTCCCTTGCACTAATGGTAAAATTTTTTTTGTACAATTGTTATTAGAATTTCAGGCACTACCGATTGCAACCATAACCAGTTTTCCACCACTCTCTCTCTGTAGACAGGATGGGCTATGCACCACTGTCACCGACGGTACGGATGAAAATCAAAAATTTTTGTGGAACCTTGTTCAGGGCTCCAACCTGACTAATAATATCCAAAAATATCAAAAGTGCATCGAAATAATCAGTTAAAATTCATTCAACCGCACCGTGTGCTACCATTCGTTCTTCTTACAGAATTCTGAGAACAATTTTTTCCAAACGGCAATTTATGTGATGGTTATGCTGTACGCCTTCTTCGACATTTTCGTGGTAATGTACTTGGGAAACGAAATTAAAATCGCAAGCAATCGACTGTCGTATTGTTTGTTTGAGTCGAACTGGATGGATCAACCAACAGTATACAACAAATATGTGATCATTGTCGGCGAAGTTTTGAAGAAGCCGCACCAGCTGGTTATTTTCATATATCCCATGAATTTGACCACATTTACTATGGTTGGTGTAGCAGAGAAGCAAAGAAATCTTTTTTTTTAAACAAAAATATTTCAGATAATTAAAGGGGCCTACACGTTGTTCAACGTTTTACAAACCTTGGACTAGACGCCTTTTCAGACTTATATCAGCTGAAATGCAAAGTAGATGTGTAACCCTCCACTTCACACCAGAGAAATGATAACAGATGGCGTAGGGCGGCAACAGCGCCATCTGTTATCATTTCTCTACTTCACACAATAAAAATAAAAGTTTTGTGGCATTTTGAGTGTCTCGCCGTGTAAAGCCCTAGTCGGGGACAAGGAATATCGCATCTTCGACCATATCCGCAAAATCATATAATTGAGTTGCCAATATCTGTGTATCTACAAAGTTGTGGATCCTGCTAGTGCCGGTTCTGTGCGGCATCAAGAATTTTTATTGGAACGGTCACAAGTTTCACAAAATATGGCAATGGCATCAGAGTAGCGTATGCAATTCAACAATGATTCACCATCGCACCATCAAATACCATGTTGCTCATAAACAGTAAAGTTGAATTCACAGTCATCTGTTTACACTTCGTTTCGCCTCCGTCAGTTGACATTTCAAACAACGCACCACAAGTTAGTCCTACTGTTTGAACTGTCACGAATGCGGAGGCAAAACGTAATGAAGACGGATGACTGTCAGACCACCTTAAAGTACGGTCTCCACTTAACAAAAAGTGCTCCATGTTTGAGCCATGAGAAAGCAAGATATCAAGGCTGGCAACACTGCAAACGTCAACAAGAGTTTTGTTTCTGTGTCTGAAATTAATTACACTTTTTGTAGTCAGAACTGACCAGAAAAACGTTTCTGTTGACTAAATCTGAGTTATGAAGTGCCACGGTCGCCGGTAAAGTTCTCGCAATAAACCCAATAAACCAACGTTTTCGAGCGGCTAATGATACGGTGCTCGTCATAACCTCACACTGCGTAGCGTACGCATACCAGTGAAACAAAGTGACAGCTGTGGTAACTAATCATAGGGATCAGTTTGCTCGCCTGGAGTGGTCCGTGTAGAGCGTAAGGCAATAGGTTGAGAAGAAGATGAAGGCCGTCAAGATTTAATGATGACAGGGTAGCCAAAGGATCCCATGATCTGTGTGCATTGATCAGAAATGATCACCCTAACTGATGAATCTAAAGATATCAAAAAAAGAAAAATTGAAAAAAATCAATTTTGTCTATCACACGGAGTATTTTTTTGGTAAGTGGAAATGAAGCCTGTGAGGCTAAAAAGAATTAGTAGTTACCAGGCGTCAACAGTGGTGAAATAAAATATATTACGCCAACGTGAAGTTGTGAATGATTCAAGTTTGATCTCTTTAAATCATATCCCCCCCCCAAAACAACAAGTACTCCATCATTTTCTTTGTAACCGTTTTCTTCCACAAACTATTACTCCCATAGAAGATACGGACGTATCAACTACAACGGAGAGATATATAACGACATAGTATGCTCGATCAGTGTGTGTATGGGCCATATATATCTATAAAACGAACCGATTGTTGGTATTAGTGGCGAAAGCAGAAAGCCCGCACGAACCATGATATGTCTGATGTCCGATTTTGTTATCTTCTTCGTTGATCAGCAAAACATAAGGTAACATAAGGTTACATAAGTAGTTTCCGGATCTAACTACTAACTACCGGGGATGCCTATCAGACGTCTACGATAATATTTCCAAATTTTGTCTTGCTTGTTGCTAAACATTCTTCCCTCAATATAGAGGTGAAACTGAGTGCATTTAAAAACGTTCCACTCATCCTCAGAGTTCTTCTGAGGGATTCTTTTGAAAAACAGCCTACCGAAATCGGACGCATTTTCCAGTGGACTTTTTTATATGTGCCTAGAAAGGACTTCGACCCTAGAACCCAAAACCACTTTCAAAAAAATTCTTCGAAGCTTTTGTGACTGGTGAAAGATGATCAAAAACCGAAAACTTGCACTTTTCTTACCAAAATTTCTCCGGGTACACGAGCCGTACATGGTCTTGTGTGGTGTCATTAGAAAGGTAATCACATGTACTATTGAGCCGAATAGAGACTCATTGGTTTTAAAATTAATCCACACTGAAATATGTGCAGTTGAAGTTTTCAACAGAAAACTTGCACTTTTCTTACCAATATTTCTCCAGTTACACGAACCGTACATGGTGGTGTGGGGTATCATTTGAAAGGTAATTTTATGTGCTTTTGGGCCAAATAGGGTCTTATGGGGTTTGGATGCATATACGATGATATATGGGCACTTAAACATTTCAACTTCTCATATTTCATCGCATATGCATCCAAACCCCATAAGACCCTATTTGGCCCAA
This sequence comes from Bradysia coprophila, assembly GCF_014529535.1. NCBI lineage: Eukaryota > Metazoa > Arthropoda > Insecta > Diptera > Sciaridae > Bradysia > Bradysia coprophila. The sequence continues at coordinate 2,674,465 of NW_023503941.1, read as the reverse complement.
AAGCACACAAAATTACCTTTCAAATGATACCCCACACCACCATGTACGGCTCGTGTAACTGGAGAAATATTGGTAAGAAAAGTGCAAGTTTTCGGTTGAAAACTTCAACTGCACATATTTCAGTGTGGATTAATTTTAAAACCAATGAGTCTCTATTCGGCTCAATAGTACATGTGATTACCTTCCTAATGACACCACACAAGACCATGTACGGCTCGTGTACCCGGAGAAATTTTGGTAAGAAAAGTGCAAGTTTTCGGTTTTTGATCACCTTTCACCAGTCACAAAAGCTTCGAAGAATTTTTTTGAAAGTGGTTTTGGGTTCTAGGGTCGAAGTCCTTTCTAGGCACATATAAAAAAGTCCACTGGAAAATGCGTCCGATTTCGGTAGGCTGTTTTTCAAAAGAATCCCTCTCTACAAATCAATGAAAGTATACACCTTACTAAGGGGCCGTACATAAAGTACGTACGCGGTGTACAGGAGTTTTTTGACCCCCTTTTCCCCGTTTCGTACGCTTTTTTCCATATAAAACGGTCAAATTTTAGACACCCCCCTCCCCCCTAAGTGAGTACGTACTTTATGTATGGCCCCTAAGATGAACTCGAGAGTTGTCATGGTGGCGTTGACGTCGTGTAACATTACGGGCGAAACGACAGAAATCTGTTAGCAATGGCTGAGTGCGTTCCATTACTGAAAATGAGGGAAAATGTATATGGAATGAAGGTGGAGCTGTGAGGTTTGAAAAAGTGAAATTGTCCATGGCGAAATCTGTTTGCTATTAGGATCCTAACTTATTCTGGGTGGAAATTCATTAGGTTACAATAAAACGATAACGCTATAAGACCATCAGTGCAGTGTATGGGTATGCAGACACGTTATCGTCAGCTGTGCCATACACGGTCATCAGCTGGTCAGCCGGTCAGTGCTGTTGGTACATTCGCTCTGTAAACATCGGATGATAGAGCGACTGAAATAAATTTCATTTAAAAAAATGTCGACAAAAAGCCGGTCTTTGCTGGAAATAATTTTAATCGATTATCGTTGGGTGTTCGTCTGTTTCTTCCTGCTACCGATATCATTTGTGTACAATCTATTCTACTATGTCCGTAATGTAATCGTTTTTCGGTTGAACACCGCTCCAAAGAAACATGATAGCAAAGTGAAAAAGATTCAGAGCCAGGTGAGGCGATTAAACTGATTTTGATTGGAGTGATAAGTGGAAATAGAAATTATTTTGTTTTGTACTTTGTCTGGCAACAATTGATAATTTTATATCAGTGTGGATGATACGTGTAGGGCCATTCAAGTCATCATTTTGGAGAGTGTCCGAAACACTTGATTTCTGTCAAGTAAACGGAACAAAAATAATTAAATTTTGGCAAAACGGAGAACTTTTTTTGAGTGGAAACCATACTTAAGGACGTATTCATTAGGCCTATGTGACAAAATAGATATGCGAGTCATCTGATTCCTCTTTCTTACAGTGCGGCCTTTTCCATATGGGCCAAATGGGCAAATGCCCGTGGCGCCCGAAGTGGAGCGAATGAAAATGGCGCCCGAGGTCCTTAAAAAAATTTAGCTTTACTAAATTGGCCCCTATTTTTCCAATTGCCCTATGGCGCCCAAAAGCTAAAAGCAGCACTGCTATTTCACCACTATATGTCACACATGCGAAACTTAAAGCTTTTCTCGCCAAAAACTTCTGCCTTTGTCCGTATTCAGCTGAGCTAAATAAGGTGGCAGCACTTGAGAATTAAGGACGTCCTTTGTATATGACTCTTGTCATTCATAACATCATTCGACTTGTCAAGAACATGACTACCGTCTGTACCAACCAACCATATATTGCTTTTGACAAACTTGTTTTTGGCAGGTAAACGACTGGCGGAAGTCTGGCATGAAAACCAAAATGTGTACAGCTCGTCCCGGTTGGCAAACGATGAGCTTTCGCCGACCTTTGTACAAACGACACTTTACCCAAATCGACTGTAATCTCATCGACATTTTGGAGGTGGACCTAAAGCGCGGTGTCATTCGTGTCGAACCCTTGGTGAATATGGGTCAAATATCGGCAACGTTAGCGAAATTAGGTTGGACTATTGCAATTGTGCCGGAACTGGATGATCTTACTGTCGGTGGACTAGTGATGGGAACGGGAATCGAATCATCGTCGCACATTTACGGTTTGTTTCAACATATTTGCGAGTCGTATGAGTTGGTGCTGGCCGACGGCAGTTTGATTACTTGTTCGAAACACGAAAATTCGGATCTATTTTATGCGGTACCTTGGAGTTACGGAACGCTTGGATTCTTAACGGCTGTGGAAATCAAAATTATTCCAGCGACTAAATACATTCGACTAAAGTATGAGCCCGTGCGAGGGATACGAAATTTATGTCGAAAATTTGACGAAGCGTCCAAAAACAAAAGCAATTGCTTCGTTGAGGCGCTGCAGTTTGGATTAGACGAGGCTGTGGTCATGACAGGAGTAAAAGTTAACGATAACGAAGTGGATTATGAAAAGGTTTTTCTTTTATTGAAGTTAGATGACCAGTCGGTGAAATGCATTTCTCATCCACTTTTTCACATGGGCTGAAAATTTTGACAGATGGCTCATACATTTTGTATCAGTTTCATTTCACCGACTGGTTGACTTTACGTAGTAATTACTGAATCATTGACTTTGCGACATGGTGAATAACAAGGTTTTATATGGGGAGGTTACGCCGATCGCCATTTTTCACTGGGGCCGCATCGTAAAAAAGAACATGGCGGCTATCGGTAACTAACTGCATTTCAGTACTCTTCAACTTCAACTGAACTGAAATTGTGCTACAATTTTGTATGAAAATTACAGCAAAGTTGGGTGTATTTTTGCGATGACGGCCCCATCGATTGGTGTAACCTCTTCATATAAAACCTTGGTCAATTACAACAAGGACGACGTAAGTACGAAAATGCAACGTATTCAAAACAGATAGCAGATAATACATTATCGGGTGTATCCGAGTGCAGCGCAATGTTGCTTCAGTGCAGCACCTTCAATTTCAAAAGATTTTCCGCAGTGTTGAATGAACTGGATTTTTCCAACATTTCATTCAACACAATTCATCAATTCTACTGAAATGATTGTGGCTACACCAAGTAAAGTATGAAGAAGCTGCACTGGAGGTCATCCAAAGAGTATTCTGTCGCGTCGCTGGTGAATACCAGTATACTCAACCCAATCAATGGCTAATCCTATAATTGACGCCATATCTTGACGCAGCACTGCTCCTAGCGTGGACACTAAATTGACAATTGTCAAATTTCGAGGCTAGAAGCAGTGATGTTGACCAAGCGCCATTACTTGACAATGCCTAACTTACTTACTACCTTTGCTAACTTACTTTAGAATGAGTAGATACTTTATGTCACGCGAACACTTAGAACATTGCGTCAGGAACGCGAACACTTAAAATGGAAATCTCCGTTTTAAGTCCGTTCGATATTCATTGCCTCCAATTTTGACAGATGGGACGCATCATTCGCCCTTCTAGTGCCATTCATTGACATTTTATTTTTAAAGATAAACGAAATAGGCAAGTGGTACAAGCCATGGTTCTTTGTTCACGTACGCAACATGATGAAATCGAACAAGCAAATAGTTGAATACATCCCGCTAAAAGACTATTTCCACAGACACTCCCGGTCGATATTTTGGGAGTTGCAGGTGATTATTTTTGTGTGAATTTTGTTAATCCGAGGCAATGCCGAGGTCAATAAACGCATGAAAACTCAAACATTTTTACATCTCATCCATTTAACGATTCAATTTGATTTCAAGGACATCGTTCCCTTCGGTAACAACATTTTGTTCCGTTACCTATTCGGATGGTTGATGCCCGTTAAAGTTTCCCTGCTGAAGATAACTCAAACCGCTGCGATCAAGAAACTGTACGAAGAGAATCACATAATTCAAGATATGCTCGTGCCGATCAGTAAAATGGAACAATGTCTGCGCGATATCGATGATGCCGTTCAAGTGTACCCGATCTGGCTGTGTCCGTTCCACTTACCCAACGATCCGGGTATGGTGCATCCGAAAACTGAGACTTCGCAAATGTATGTGGACATTGGCATCTACGGTGTCCCGCAACGTAGATTTGATGCTAAGCCAGTTACGCGCCGGATTGAGAGTCTAGTGGCGGATTGTGATGGTTTTCAAATGTTGTATGCAGGTGAGTGATAAAAACCTCTTCTTGATAAGGTCATGGCAGAACAGAGTATGGCACTATCCGAGGACTGTATACCCCTAGAATATGGCCTCATAGCCTCGGAACGTTCATTCGATGGAATAGAAAGTCAAAATTATTTGTTGACCGATGATGTCTGACCTAGCGGTGATATTTCGTTTCAGATACGTACAGAACGGAAGACGAATTTCGGCAAATGTTTGATCACAGCCTGTACGATAAAATGCGCACAAAATATGACTGTAAATCGGCCTTTCCCGAAGTGTTTGGCAAAGTGAATAAAAATGTTCGAGACTAAGTTAACGGCGTGATTGTAATTTGTCGATTAATCGATTTGTCAATGAAATAAAAAATAATTCGAAGCAAATGCCATCCATGGAATATTTCAGGAATGAGTGGGGCGCCATCTTTTTCCATACAGTGGAAATGTTTTTCAAAATCTCTTGCAATTTTCAAATCCTAATTAACTATCGCAACTGACGTTTTAAATGACTAAGTTGTTAGCAGCAAGACTTTATCTACTGTAATGTCAAAATCACCACAAATTAACCCAATTCTAGTCAAGAGATTCATTATTTTCATGAAAAAAAAACACATCGTCAGCCATAACAATCGGCATCTAGTTCGATAAAATACCTCCAAATCATTCTTGTTTCATAAATAACTATGACAGAACAAGGTTACAACTGAAGCATGTAAAAATATTCAATATAACGGTCTCTTAGGCCGAAGCCGTAAATGAAATACGAGCCAATCATTTATGTGCACTGCTTATAAAATTGTGTAAACTAAATCACCCCAAATTTTTCTCGCCTCTGTGAGAGTCGTTATCATGGGTGTACACCACTTTACCATAAAAATTGTCGTAAAATACCATCGATTTTAGGCAATTGCCGAAGACAATCATGCCCGCACGTTAGTAAGCGGGCGTGACGCAAGTCCACTACCAAAAAAGTTTAATTTTTTTTTGAGGACGGCGGAGCACATTTTTAGCATTTTTTTGACTCCCCCTTGGCTCCAATGGCTCCCAAACTTAGATGTTCAAAATCTAGGCGTCCATACGAGTTCAACGAGCTTCAAAATTGGCCGAGATATTGAATTTAGAAATTCTGGTTCTTCCATATCAGTCAAAAACAATCAAAAGAGTAAAAGTGACGCAGGTCCCTGTGCATACTTCCAAAACAACTGATATCGCTGGAGGTGACGCATTCTCCGCTTGTACGCAAAAACTGTAACAGCAAAAATTTGACCAAAGAAATTCTAGAAACAAAATTTTACCAAAAAAAATTTTGCGTCACAAAGTGGCAGATGATTCGGACGTATTAGGACGTATTCTTGCCTTTTTAAAAAAAAATTCTTAAAAGTACTTTCCTCAACTCTGCCACTTGTGACGCAAAATTTTTTTTGGTAAAATTTTGTTTCTAGAATTTCTTTGGTCAAATTTTTGCTGTTACAGTTTTTGCGTACAAGCGGAGAATGCGTCACCTCCAGCGATATCAGTTGTTTTGGAAGTATGCACAGGGACTTGCGTCACTTTTACTCTTTTGAGTGTTTTTGACTGATATCAGTTCTTTTGGAAGAATTAGTATATTTAAAAAATTTAAAAAATTTAAAAAATTTAAAAAATTTAAAAAATTTAAAAAAATTTAAAAATTTGAAAAAATTTGAAAAATGTGAAAAATTTGAAAAATTTAAAAAATTTTCAAAAATTTTCAAAATTTTAAAAACTTTTCAAAAAATTTAAAAAATTTGAAAAATTTGATAAATTTAAAAAATTTTGAAAATTTTTGAAATTTTTTGAAAAGTTTTTAAAATTTTGAAAATTTTTGAAAATTTTTGAAAATTTTGAAAATTTTTGAAAATTTTGAAAATTTTTGAAAAATTTTTAAATTTTTAAAAATTTTCAAAATTTAAAAAAAAATTAAAATTTTAGCTATATACTAACTATATAGGTCAATATAGCTATATATAGGTCAATATAGCTATATACTAACTATATGTAGGTCAATATAGCTATATATAGGTCAATATAGTCATCTACTAACTATATATAGGTCAATATATCTATATACTAACTATATATAGGTCAATATAGCTATATACTAACTATATATAGGTCAATGTAACTATATATGTCAATATAGCTATATACTAACTATATATAGGTCAATGTAGCTATATACTAACTATATATAAGTCAACATATCTATATATAGGTCAACATAGTCATATACTAACCATATATAGGTCAATATTGCTATATAGTAACTATATATAGGTCAAAATAGCTATATACTAACTATATATAGGTCAATATAGCTATATATAGGTCAATATAACTATATACTAACTATATAGGTCAATATAGCTATGTATAGGTCAATATAGTTATATATAGGTAAATATAGCTATATATAGGTCAGTATAGCTATATATAGGTCAATATAGCTATATACAGGTCAATATAGCTATATATAGGTCAATATAGTTATATATAGGTAAATATAGCTATATATAGGTCAATATAGTTATATATAGGTAAATATAGCTATATATAGGTCAATATAGCTATATATATGTCAATATAGCTATATATAGGTCAATATAGCTATATACTAACTATGTATAGGTCAATATAGCTATATATAGGTCAATATAGCTATATACTAACTATATGTAGGTCAATATAGCTATATACTAACTATATATAGGTCAATATAGCTATATATAGGTCAACATAGCTATATATAGGTAAATATAGGTAAATATAGCTATATATAGGTAAATATAACTGTATATACGTCACGTTGCCCAACATACACCAAAAGTGATCAAATTTTTCCCGCTGCCCAACATACACCAAAAGTAACCAAATTTTTCCCGCTGCCCAACATTCACCGAAAGTGACCAAATTTTTCCCGCTGCGCAACATACACCAAAAGTGACCAAATTTTTCCCGCTGCCCAACATACACCGAAATTGACTAAATTTTTCCAGCTGCCCAACCATACCACACAATTTCCAACAAGAAACACATCCCAAAACAACACACATGGCCATCAATTTCATGTGCCAAAATATACAAAACACACACACACATATACAAATTGGCTTTTATATGGCATTTGTATGGAGACTTTGGGGAGCTCCAGCTCCCAAGATATGGGTTTTTTCCAACTTTTGAAAATTCCATTCTTATTTTTGGGCCATTATTAGCCTATAACCAAAATTTCAGGAAAATCTATAGAAACGTTTAGGAGTTCCTGGATCCTGGAACTAACTAACTAACTAACTAACGTAGGCGATTTCAGTTATCTGAAAATTCGAAATTTTGCTTATTTTCATACAAACATCAATATTTCGAAGTTCAATATGTCGGCCAATTTTGAAGCTGTAGTAACGTGTGATAGCTCGTTGAACTCGTATTGATGCCCAGATTCCAAATATCTAAGTTTGGGGGTTGGAGTTAAGGGGGAGAAGTAAAAAAGTTGTTGTAAATATGCTCCGCCGTCCTCAAAAAAATTTTGTTAAAACATTTTTGGTAGTGGACTTGCATCACGCCCGCTAACTAACGTGCGGGCATGATAAAAATGCAAAATTTCGTTTTTTCAGATAATTGAAATCGCCTATGTTAGTTAGTTAGTTACAGGATCCAGAAACTCCTAAACGTTTCTATAGATTTTCCTGAAATTTTGGTTATAGGCTAATAATGGCCCAAAAATAAGAATGGAATTTTCAAAAGTTGGAAAAAACTCATATCTTGGAAGCTAGGGCTCCCGGAAGTTTCCATACAAATGCCATACAACAGCATGTTTTGTGTGAGTGTATGTGTGTGTGTGTGAACATACAAAATGATGTGTGTTTGGTGATGACGGTTGCAATGGATGGATGTGGTGTGTTGCAATGGTTCTGATGGATCGCATATGTTGATTTTATGAAAAATATCGGTTAGTTGGATTTTACTGTTTCAATTATGTTTTTGGAATTATTTTTGGAACTAAGGAAGATGGAATATTGGTTTTAAAACTTACAAAATATCTGATATCAGTTTCAAAAAATCCTTAAATGGTAAACGTGACGCAAGTCCTCGTGTCTACTTACAAAATGGCTGATATCTCTGAGGGTGACGCATTCTGCGCCTGTACACATATCTTTTATAAACAAAAAATGTACCCAAAAAAATTTTAGAATGAAAATTTTACAAAAAAATGCGTCACAAAGTGGCAGATGTTGAGGAAACAAATGTTGGAAAAATGGTTAAAATAGGGAGAGTACGTCCTTAAAGTAAGTAATTAAAACGGTAGAAAACCGAAACATCTGCCACTTTGTGACGCATTTTTTTGTAAAATTTTCTTTCACAAATTTTTTGGGTAAATTTTTTGTTCATAAAACTTATGCGTACAGGCGGAGAATGCGTCACCCTCAGCGATACCAGCCATTTTGTAAGTAGACACGAGAACTTGCGTCACATTTACCCTTTAAGGGTTTTTTAACTGATTAAAAGTTACTATAACAGAAAATCGTTGTTGCCGAAAACTATAACATTCAGAAAATTAAACGAGCCATCAGAACAGTCGGAGCGTTTGCTGCGACTGAGCCCCGTACAAACCCGTATATCTATTGCGTACGTAACCCTAGTGCGTCTGTCACCCTACTTTGCCCGTAAGCCTATGCGCCGGTTAAAGTAGTTAAAGTAAAATTATTATGTAATGTGTACATCTTAGAAATTGCGCATAGCGCAATTACGAAACCCCGTACGACGTTCCTTTCAAATGAAACAAAAATTTCAAATCGCCCTAAAAATTTTATTTTTTTGAAGGGCCTAATATCGGCCTCAGTCCGAGTACCCAAATTTAAAATTTTTTTCAACAATATTCTATTCGGCCTTTGATTACCTTCCAAATGAAACAAAAATTACGAAAAACGGATGAAATTTACTCGAGTTATATGTAAAATACACATATGGCCCTAGTATCGGCCTTAGTCCAAGGACCCAAATTTAATTTTTTTTCAACAACTTTCTATTCGGCCTTTGATTACCTTCCAAATGAAACAAAAATTACGAAAAACGGATGAAATTTACTCGAGTTATATGTGAAATACACATAGGGCCCTAGTAGTGGCCTTAGTCCAAGGACCCAAATTTAATTTTTTTCAACAACTTTCTATTCGGCGTTCGATTACCTTCCAAATGAAACAAAAATTACGAAAAACGGATGAAATTTGCTCGAGTTGTATGTAAAATACGCATAGGGCCCTAGTAGCGGCCTTAGTCCGAGGACCCAAATTTAATTTTTTTTCAACAACATTCTATTTGGCCTTTGATTACCTTCCAAATGACACAAAAATTACGAAAAACGAATGAAATTTACTCGAGTTCTATGTAAAATACACATAGGGCCCTAGTAGCTTTTCACTTCTAAGGCCCTAACTCACGGTCCACTCACCAAATTTTAAAAAACTTTTTCTTCCTGTAGTACCAAAACCGTCACATTCACTCACCAAATTTAGTACCGAAAGAGCAACATTCTCCCTTACTATTTTCTCTCAATTTTCATTCCCGCTTATGTCATTTTCGATCCTATCTTTATTCTTTCCCAAATGTGTCAAGTTGTTGTATGTACGCGAATGTAATGTTTTTAGTGTTTTGTGACAATGCATTCATAAGGATTGCTTTCAGCATTCATACGGACTGCTTTCGGCATTCATTCGGATGTCTTTCGGCATTCCTACAGATTGCTTATTTTTCGACATTTGTGAGAATACATGCACACGGAACGGACTTCTTTAGGCATTCATATGGATTATCGGCATCAATATGGAATGCTTTTGCACCGGTATGTTGTTCAGTTTTGTTGTTATGTTTTGTTCGGAATGTGACTTTGGTACTCCAGGAAGAAAAATAGTATACATACCAAGGATCAAAAAGGTGTGTTTTAGACCCAGGTGGTGAAAACGTCCTTAGTCTCCGCTCCGCTTCGCGTCGCTCCATCACTGGACGTTTTCACCACCTGGGTCTAAAACACACCTTTTTGATCCTTGGTATGTAACATACTATTTTTTCCTGGATTGGTATTGACAATACCTATCATTTGCCGTGTCATTTACATTTCCATCGTTTATTTTGCCATAAATATCAGACCTTAAATCACTTAGGTGGCCCTAACTCACGAAGGGCCGACCCGAATATGCCCATCTTCGAACTTAGCCTCACTATTTTGACTATCTTTCAGGAAATTTTTTTTTTGAAATCGGATTTGATTTACTCAAGATATCGACGTGACGGACAGACGGACAGACGGCCCAAATTTTTATTGCGGATTCGTCATCTTACCGTCTGCTTCGAATTCCATCAATTACACACGGCATCGTAATCCTATAAGCCCCTTTGTACTTCGTACGGGGCTAAAAACGATTCAATGTTTTTGAACGACATTCAACAGGGCTGGTACAAAAATAAAAAATGTTCTAAGCAGCGACAATAAAAATTGTTCTAAGTTACACCCCTGTGTCGTTATTTACGTAAATATCGCAGCGAATACAAAATGCATTTCGACACGTGTCTGGTATATAATTGCAACGCGAGAGTGTACATATATACATGTACAGGAAAGAGTTACGCAAAACAAATCTGCAATCTTGAATGAAAGTTTTGATTTTAGAACACATGCCAATGCGACACCTGCGCAACAGACAAACGGCAAAAAAAATTCTCTCGCACTCTTTGCACCACATTTCATCAGAGCTTTTTCGGAGCTTTCAAGGAACAGGACATGCGCTTTGCTTCGCTTGAATGGAAACATGAACTCTCAACGATTTCCTCGTCTCTACAATGCATCTGATGTTCGGAAGCATAGCTTTGTGTGTGCATCGAGTGTCGCGATATTTTCTGTATATTAACCGTTGCCAAATGCTATAATGCAGTCAGTTACTTGAGAGTTACGAAGCTACGAAGACGTTGCGTGTGCGGACGGTTCCAGGGAAGTTTGTAGTCGTTTTCAAGTGTCAAGAAAAAATGGTGCAGCGTAAGCACAAAAACTTTTTGAACTTTTAAATTTATGCTGAGGTGTTGTGTGTTACATAATTACGGAAATCGAGATTGGTGTGGTGAATGTTCGTCTCATCCGATTTGCAAGTAAAGTTTCGTTGTTTATCTGGCGATTTTATTTTGTGATTGTTTCGTGTTCGGAGCGAGTGTTTTGCAAGGAAGAGAAAATCATTGAATGTGTGACACAGAAAATAGAAAATTGGAAAATGTGATTGTGCCGTTTGTGGTTCGCATAACACGATTTTACAAGGTCAATGGGTGCTAAAAATTAAGTGGAATGAGAGCTACTGTGAATGTGCCACAAACTTAATCGAAATTAACTGAGCACGGGTTTCATTCCAATGACAAATGGATTTTTGTTCGAGAAAGTCGTAAGTTCAGTTTTGATTGTCACTCTAATCACTTCTCCGCTTAAATTCACTTGACGGAATTGTTCAAACGAGTTTGGGGAGAAAATGTTTTCTGGTCCTTCTGTACAACACAATTACACCATGACATCGTCCTAGAAAAGACGAACGAGGAACGTTCTCAAGCCTGGCAATTTTCATAATTCAGTTAGTAATGTTTGCTGAGGCATAATTAGCACAATGTAAGAAGCTTTGAATGCGATACTTACCTGACGGGCCTGACACTATCCATGCTATTCTTCATTTTTTAAATGCCGCTATTCATTTAGGGTCCACCCCTACTTACCGAATACCTAAAGCCAATAGATGGTGTAGGGAATAGGGAAGATAATTGTAACTGTGTCTCTGCAAAGCCAGAACTGACACCTGACCATTTGGTGGACGTTCGAATCCAAATTTGATGCGTTATGTCTTAAAATAGAAACGACACTAGCCATACCGGGGGTTGGACTGGGAATAGGTGATACGGCCTTGAGTAGATTGGAATAGTCATCTACACATATAAGTACGAGGCATATCAATTCTTATGAGGCCAAGACCTTTTGAAGGGACCGTCAAGCTTCTTTGGAAGTCAATTTACCCCTCGATGATTACACGGCTTCTAGTTTGAGGATTAAATGAAACAAAAAAAAATCGAAAGTTTGAAGACAGCCTGATGAGGTTTCCCCGAGAGTTTCCCGATCCTGAAATTGTCCTATAGTTAATACTCGTCACGCGTGTCAACGACTCTTCACGACTGTCAACTACTCGTCACGCGTGACAACTACTCGTCTCGAAAACTAATTCGATTTATCTACGAATATGGCTCAGGCTTAACAGTAGATGCGAGGAAACAGGAAAAGTAGAAAAATTTGCAGTTTTGCTTGCTACTGTTGCACAACCCTGATTCTCTTAAAAATTAAGTTTTTGGGATTCCTATCGTTAATACTTTTCGTTTGACATATGACACACGATTTTTGAGCGAAAACATCCAGAGATATGCTTGACGAACTAGAGAAAAACAGGAAAAACAAAACAAAAACACTGCTCCGGGAACTTGACCCCAAACTTCCGTGGTTGTATTGAAGGACTTCCCGTTGAGTCAAGACAACATTTTTCCGCTAGAAAAATCTTAGGTGGGCATACGCAAAACAGAGGTAAACAACGTAAAAGTCATAAATTGTATTTAATGTCTGGTCTCTAAACAGTCGGCGTATTTGCCTGGTTTCCGTCATGTCAAATGAGTCAAATGAAAGTATGAACAGTATCAAGCAAAACTGCATATTTTCCTACTTCTCCTACTTTCCCGCATCTCACTGTGGCCTGATGAGAGACTGACCTGCAGATTTCATGGAATTTGTATTAGTAAGCCTTTTGCACCAAAATCAAAGGCCTACACATGCATTCAGGTCCCTCGTCAAATCGACTGCTCTTGCCTCGTTAACTTTACACTGCCGTGCTTTGTTGCAAAGACCTTAACCTAGCACGAATTAAAGATCTTGGACACATAAATACTTGACATTACAATACGTGCAACATAGCGAAACTAAATTTCAAACACCACCGAAACACCCATGCTTCCTCCTGCATAAAAAACACGTACCGAACGCAATGAAAGTGTAAAACAGGTATGGTCTATTGTCCGCCCGGAGGACATAAAAATTTGATTTTCGTACTTAAACGCACTCATTTTCATATTATTTTGACATAAAATGTGACTGCGTTTAAGACGAATTCGGCGATCGACCATACCTGTTCAAGACTTTCATTGACCGAACGAGCTAACCTTAATCTATCATCTACAATTAGTGCCTCACTAGTAGTGCGCTGATCCTATACATTTCATTAAAATGAATTTCCATTTGAAAAATGAATAGCGACCGACTGAGTTGACTATAATTGTCTGTTTTGATGATTAATTGTAAAATGTGGCAAGCAATAACAAGAACTCCCCATAAACAATTTAATGTCAAAACAATGTTCCAACACAAGAGAGAATTTTCCAAAGTAAACGGAAACATTATGGATGGAAAGCGAACGTGTTGGGAAAAAGGTGGGCAATTTATCAAAATCACTAAATGCAAATGCGAACCAGAAAAAGTCGGCACAATTTTCTCAATCGATAACAATGAATGGTTGGACGCGACTAGAGTTGTAGTAAGTCATTGGAGGCCGTTCGTTTAACTGACAGTAAATTGAAATTGGTTTTTTTAACGATTGATGGTGGCCCGGATATGGACACGTTGTCATTTCGATCCACATTTAGAATGTATGACGACTGGGACGTCGTTTCGACTGATAGAATAATATCTTTAGATTAACGAGATTACCCACCCGAAGGCATAACATCTCGTCCTCTCTAAGAGGAGTAGATTGAGATACGCTCAATCAGCGCGTCAAATGACTACCTTTATATGCCGGTGTTTCATGCACCAGCATAGCCAAAGGTGGGGCAAGGGCCTATCACAACCCTTACTGCAATTCACCCGGGAGCAGTACCCCAGCGTATTAAACGCACTTGAACCACAGCCACCACGTTTCAGCCAAGGATAGGCTCCTCAACCATAGTTGGGACCAGGAGGATAGTGCAATCCTGGTGGGCTCCCAACACCCGTGGTACCGATTTAACCCTCGGGTAGGGTAGGTGGTATCGAAGACCACTTCGGATGGAAGCATGAACTTCCAGCTCCGATCGACTAGCTCGAATTGCGCGGAGTCGCCACTCTCCGAGAGACAGTCTGGAATTGGCCTTAGCCGTTCAACCAGCTGAACTCATCCTGCGCCGGTCATTCACCCCACAATCAACCACATTCAAGACAATTCACGGATCCTCGTCCCCTCTCATCAACCTCGACCTCCTGCCGAATAGCGATACCGCAAACTGATTCAACTTTTCAAACGCTCCAATCTCGCTGAGTGCCCCGCTAACGTCAAGCGATCCGTTACGAATGAGTAACCCACAACCATTCAGATCACGAAGATCCTCGTAGAGCGGGCACTCCCCGAGTAGGTGCTTGACGTCCTCGTTAGGTGCTCCACACATGCATACCGGCGTATTTGACAGACATACCACGTTTGTGCAGAAAACCATTCATGCTACCGTGTCCCGTTAATACATAACCAAGACACAGTCCAAAGGCCATCCACTCATTCTCACGAACAAATCGGACACTCGAAATAAACTCATGAGTGAGGCGTTCCTTTTCCGAGACATCCCACCTGCCCTGCCACACATCCAGCAACCTCTCCGTCAACAGTTCGACTGATAGAAAGGGATATTTTCAATGACAGCTGGCTTTTTATGATAGAATTCAATACAGACCCAGTCGTTATATTAGCATTTATCTGGAATGTAGCCGAAAGAACGATATTATCGTCCAGAAAACGATGTTATCGTCCACATGACGATATTATCGTTTTTTGAACGATAATATCGTTCCTGACGATATTGACCGTGCAGAAAAGTCGCCTCGCCGAAAAACTGCTTCATTGGGCCTTCGAACTTCACACACCCCGATAATTTTAACTAAAGTTGTCAAAAATACTTTTTCAAACTTGTTAGCGGCTCCCTATATCAATTATGAACATAGGACAAGTAGACAAAATCCAGTTTCCGTTCAAGAAGTGGCCATTCACTTTTCCACACAATAAAATATTGTTCGATGGGCTTCACAATCAATATTACGCGCTGAAGCAGCTGGATGAATTAATTCTCAAAAGAAATCCATATTCAGTGAACTGTGAAAGCATATCGATAATTATAGATTTTGTCCATGAAAATATTATGGAAATTATACCGGAGTAGACAGCATCGACAGGCACACAAAATTTTCATGCTTTCGTCGACTGAATTTATTTCCTCTCCACATTATGTAAACGAATGGGAATATTCGCGCACAGCCCCATCACAGTAAATAGCACAAGTTATGTCGTTTCAATACTGATGGTGATGAATAAAAATGTTACAAACGTCGTTCGGCATCGTCAGCAAAATCGATGTGTTTTTCTTATTTTAGTTGAGACCGTTTTTTCCCTCTGTAGAAGTGGAAAATCCTCATCATAAAAACATAGGACGACAAAGAGATGAATGATAAGTGGGTTATCTCCTCTTAGTAGTTTTGTAATAAAACCACTCGGAGAATGATGGCTTTGGAGGGATTAGAACATTATTTTGTTATTATTTGGGTTCTGTTGAATCCGTTGGATCATTTTCATTTGATATGCCGTTATTGCACACAGTTTTAATTGGTGTGTTGGTGTATGATACGAGAAAGTCTTTAGCTGGACTCTGCTTCTATGTCAAGCCAAACTACAAGTTTCAACTCTTTAGTGGCAACGCCATGCACCAGCACCATATGCTATTATTCACAAAATTGTGATGGAGATAATGTATAGAATGTTGTCGGTATTTTTTCGTCTGACGAGGCGGAGAGGAATATGACGGTGAAAATTCCGGAAATATCTCGACGAAATGCCTGAAAATTCGTGAAGAGGCATCGGTACTTAGCTAAAATTGTAGCCTACATTTGTGTGTCTTCATTTTTGATGTTTCATCAGAATACTTTTAAGAAAATGTACGAAAAAACGCCCAAATGTATGCTTTTCAGCAAAGCGCCGCTGTCTCTTAACTGTGACGTAAACATGAATTTTACTTGCGAGAGACAAAATGGTGAGTAGATCTCTACCAAAGGAGAAAGGAGTGAATTGAACAGCTTCGCTTCGTCCCCTTCTTTATCCGCCGAGTAAAGTGAAGAGTTTTTCCTTGGTTCACTTCTAGGACAAAATGCTCAGAAGAAGAAACCAAAACTCCTAAGCTACAACGGACGCCCTCCTCAAACATGCGAAACTTGTTCACATTGGGACGCAAACGAAGAAATAAGTTGGTATGTTGACAGCGCCAAAACGAAGTTTGCCTGCCAGAGAGAGTATTCACGCTATAAGTCCACTAAAATTTTAAATATTTACAACTGACATTTAGACAAAATAACGCTGACGTCATATAATAAAGTATAGTTTTCACTTAAAAAGAGCACTCCGTTTAGCCTCTGTCTACATGACAGTTGTAAAATAGAACAAAAGAACTGTCACGCAAACGGAATGGAAATTGAATTTATCAAAGTTCTGAAAGAACAGGTTAAGACAACCGCGAAGGCGGGTGACATCAAATTTTATAAACAGACAGTACGAGAAGTCAACTTAAAGAAAATATTTTTCTGGAAAATTCAGAATTTTATTTTTGTTAAGTTCCAATTTACATATAAACTTCGCAGCCATTGACGCAATTGTGTGTCACCGCCTTCGTGATCAACTCAGAGTTGTCGTAAGCATAGTTTCCACTTAAAAAGAGCACTCCGTTTAGCCTCCGTTTACATGACAGTTGTAAAATAGAACAAAGGAACTGTCACGTAAACCGGAGTAAAAAATTGAAATAAATTGAATTTCCACTCCGTTTGCGTGACAGTTCCTTTGTTCTATTTTACAAATGTCATGTAAACGGAGGCTGAACGGAGTGCTCTTTTTTAGTGAAAACTATACTTAAATGTCAAAAACTAAACGTTATAATGACCTGCTATGCTGTATATTTTGAAATTGAAGGTGCACTTACGGCGTCAATAAATGATGGAATTTGTTTATGTACTGTCCGTTTGACAAGAGGATCGCCACGGTTCAGCAGGGGGTTTTGAACATTTGTTTTTTTTTTACACGTTGGCACACGTGCTCTTGTCAGATTCAAGATTCTTTTTACGAAGGTTACGCTGATTATACTTTGTGAAAAAGGCCAATACCTTGCAAATATGTCACATCTTGGACAGAATTTGACACTGCAATATCTGCAACATGAAAAAACTAAATGTTCGAAACCCCCTGAAACCCCGTGCTTCCACCTACGTAATATACACAAACTAGGTGAGCCAATCTTAATTTATTGCACAACGAAAACAAGACATCTATCTGGATCGTAGTCATCACTTTTGGTATACCAAAGTGCCCTAACTTTGGACACATGTATCGAAATGTTTTGGGTACTTAATCAATCAATTCAAAACAAATCTCAATTTGCCAACTGAAAAACAACCAATAAGGGATGATGAAGTCACCGACCGAAAATAATCAGAGACCGAACATAAATTAATTTATAAAAAGTCCTTTGGGCCGTGATGATGCTATACAACTGGAATGAAGCAAGTGCACAGAGTTCGTTATGTTCGGAAGAAAGATGAAAAGCATGAAAAGCATTGCTTGTATGGACTGGACATGTTGTTTAGGAATGTTAGCAGTGACTATGGGTGTTGGAAAGGGAAGAAGAGTTTCGCAACTTTGTTATGCGACTGAAAATTTTGTTTTAATTCCGAACAATTGGAAACTGGAACTTTTATTCTGAAATTGAGAGGTTTTTCGTGTGGATGCATTTACGAGCACAGTATAATGTGTTCCCAACGAACGGGAAATAATTCGAGTATTTGACTGGCCATGAAGCGGAAAATCATGGTAAAAAGAACAAAAAAACTGACAAAAACAAAAGTTTCCATTTCGCCTCCGGATTATAATAATACCTGCCAATTTACCTGCGATATGGACACAACAACACTCTGCTGGATTCAAACCGAATTCGAGATGAAAAAACGATTTTTGTTGTTGTCAAGTTTACAAAACTTTCAGCGGAACTGCACGCCTCAAAACATTTTCCTCTGTCAATGCCAGTGTGCCATTAATGCTGGGAATCACGTGTGTTGCGAAAAGTGTGGTGAGAGGAAAAGACTACTGCAAAATTCAACAATGTGGAAATTGGAAATTCGGTGAAAAATGAGTTTTCAGCAACACAGAAAGGGTTCGAAAAAGGAAAGGTGTGTTCGAGGTGTCTACGGCTGTAAAATTCAGAAGAGAGGGGGATTGTGGTAAGGCTGCTAGTGACGTTTATCATTCTCATATTGCGTAGTAGTTCGACTAGGTATTAGGATAGCCAAATGCTTGCAAAATATGTTCATCTGAACGCCTCGTCTGCCAAAAAGACCTTCAGCTTAAAGTATAAAGTTCTCTGAAAACAGACCTGAATATTTTGGCCTGACCTGATATTACCTTCAAATTAGGTCAGCCTGGAAGCGTACATGCTACTTCGATCTTACAGTGGAAGTGTGACGCAAGTCCCTTTATTCACTTAGGATGCCAAATGCCAAATTTTTCCGTTATGGCAACTCCAAATTTCATTCATAAAATCATATGACCTGTCACCTTCGCATCGCCAACGTATCTTTCCAGTGACTTTCCAATAAATCACTTCAGCATATCAAGAATAGATCATTTTCATTATACGCTACTTGTCAACGTAACCCCACTAAATGTTTCGTCCAGTAGTCCTTAACCTCAATTAATTGACGTTAACTGCGTTCAATTTACTGGTTTTTATATGAAAATCGTTCGTTCTATTCATTCGATATTTTTCAACATGTCTGACAGCTGGGATCGTGTCTGACGTTTACAAGGTCATGAAAATGATCTATTAGATGAAAACACTATCGACGTAGCGTAAATTTTGTGTTGTAGCGCAAATTAAGTTCATCGGTAAGATTTATAGTTGAAAATCTTTAAAATCACTCTTCGCAATTCAGCACCGGAAAACTGGCATACGTCGTTATGTAAAGGCACAGTTGAGTATGGTTTCCACTCAGCAAAAAGTACTCCGTGAGAGAGCGAGCTGTCAAGTGGAAATCAAGCTTTAGGGCCTCTCCTTGAATTATGACGCGAGATTTTAAAATTGTTCATTATTGAATTTACGCTACAGAGATAGTGTTTACCTCACATACTTGTTGTGCTGATTTGCTGTATCATGAACCGAAGCGATAGCGGAGGTTCGTGACGCTAGTCGACTCCCTAAGAAAAGAAAACAACCAACGGGAGACTAAGGAACCTATATATAGGCGAACATTTTAACTTTTCCATACTGAACCAAATCAAAAAAAAATTATGTTCAAACGAAAGTGCTCGTCAATACGAGTTCAACGAGCTATAGATCATTAAAAACGGTGGTCCACATCCGGAGAAAACACCACTTGAAAACCACTTGAAATGAAGCATCTTCACACATTTTCAGCACATTCTCCATATTCGAGTTAATAGAAATGGTTCATGTGGGTTTGATATACGTATCGAACCACTACATTGAATCTTAACACTTTTTCATCGGCAAATCAATAAATTTTATTGAAGTTTTTTACTTAATTTCTGTAAATTTAATTAAAACATTTTCATGCACATTTACAAAAAAAAAACACACTTATATGAAAGCCATTATTTCATTCATATGACAAAAATATCACAGCTGCATCTCTATTATAATGATTGTGTAGTAGATCAGTGTTGCCGTGCTTCATATAAAATGTGCGCGAAATTATGAATTTGAAAAATTTGTTTGTTCGCAAAATTTTTGGATCATTTTGGAATTTCAGGTTTCAGGTTTCAATGTGGAATTTGTTTTAGGGTTAGAATGTCCAACAAAATGGTGGAAAGCAGCCATCTTGGAAATTCTTTGAATTTTTTGTATTTATTGTATTTAGGCCTATATGACACATACACCGTTGCAGTAAATTGATAATCATAGAGTTTCGTTCACGGATAACTTTTTCCGGCATTTCAAGAAAATAGCGGCCATCTTGAAATTTCGTATTTTTTTTAGATATTTTCGGCTATAGAGAGTTGGGAAAAGTATCGCTTGTACAGTTTCGTTGACGGAAGACTTTTTTCGATATTTCAAAATCATGGCGGCCATCGTATTTTTGAGATATTTCCAGCTGTACGGCATGTAGAGAGTTAGGATAAAGTGTCGCTTGTACAGTTTCGTTGGTGGAAAACTTTTTTCGATATTTCAAGAAAATGGCGGCCATCTTGAAATTTCGTATTTTTGAGATATTTCCGGCTGTACGGCATGTAGAGAGTTGGGATAAAGTATCGTTTCTACAGTTTCGTTGGTGGAAAACTTTTATCGATATTTCCAGAAAATGGCGGCCATCTTGAAATTTCGTATTTTTGAGATATTTTCGGCTATACGGTATGTAGAGAGTTGGGATAAAGTATCGTTTGTACAGTTTCGTTGAAGGTAAACTTTTATCGACATTTCAAGAATACGGCGGTTATCTTGAAATTTTATATTTTTGAAATATTTTCGGCGATACTGCATGTTCAACTGAAGGAAACACAATTTTAGATCATTTATCAGAGTTTTAATGTCCATCGACGCACCCAGTGCATTAAGTGATTTCCAGTGTTTGATAACTTGGCGCAAAATATCATAAGTGGAAACAACTTAATTGACTGGGAACATCGATGACTGTTAAAATTCGAAAATGTCTCAAAATGTTCCGAATCAAAAAAAAGCCCACAGTAATTGTACGGTATGTAGACTTGGGATAAATTGTCACTTGTAGAGCTTGCTTAACTCTATGTATTACCCAAAACTTCCAAAACAACTGATATCCCACAAAAACCTCAAAGAGGAAAAGGTGACGCTAGTGTAGTAAAAATTAAACTTCCAAAACGTTTGATATCGGTTTTGGTGACGCATTCTGCGCCTCAACGTAATCAATTTTCACCAAGAAAATTTTAACAAGAAAATATGTCGACTAGAAGTTTACCGATGAGATTTTACAACGAAAGTTTTACAAAAAAAATGCGTCACAAGTGGCAGATGCTGAGGAAACCCCTCATACGACAATAATCATCTGCCACTTTGTGACGCATTTTTTTGTAAAACTTTCGTTGTAAAATCTCATCGGTAAACTTCTCGTTGACATATTTTCTTGTTAAAATTTTCTTGGTGAAAATTGATTACGTTGAGGCGCAGAATGCGTCACCAAAACTGATATCAAATGTTTTGGAAGTTTAATTTTTACTACACTAGCGTCACCTTTTCCTCTTTGAGGTTTTTGTGGGATTAGAACGTTGGGCAAAATTGAAAAATTCCATTTTTGCCGATGCGAAAGTCACAGCTCATCTAATTATGTGAACGAGCACTGGAAACCTCGCATACATCTTTGTGTAAAGGCACAGTTACTGTTCAAAATTCGTTTCTCGAATCTACGTTTCCCCCTGTTTCGCAGTCTATCATTCTATCATAATTTACAACATCATTTAAATGTCCAACCAAATAATGGGAATGGGAACTTGTAATTGATTCGCATAAGGATTGTTTTTAACTCAAAGTTAAAGTGAAAGTTATCGTCTGTCGGCTCAGTGTGTGTTTCCGGTGGTATGAATCTAAATATATGGCAAAAACAAACACATTCGTTCCGACAACACAACATACATACATATTGTACAACTTGCCATTTAAATGGTTTTAAATCTCTTACCCCAACAACAATTTAAGGTTTTCGCTTAGTAAATTTCGGAAAACTTTTACCCCGAACGACGAAAAACATGTTCAGGGAAATCTTCGCTATTTAATTAAATGAACATTTTTTCTTATACAACGATGGCGTCGCGATACGGATTGATGGGAACGTCTTATAATTATTTATTAAAACAACATGATATTTACGGTGCGGATGGGAATTTCTGAAATTGACTTGTATAATATTCTGCGCGGGGTAGACGGGGTAGAAAGAAGTGATTTTCGGCGGGTTCACATCGATTCAAGATGCTCGTTGAAAGGGTGATTTTTAATTAAGATAAATGGAAACAGCTAATGGCGTAAAAAGGAACAATTTCCCGATGTTCGAGTTGATGTACGGGGCCACTTTATAACATTCCTTTCAGATATATCCAGGTCCAGTTAGTACCGAGGTTAGTACACTAATTCGATAGTTTTGCCAGTTCCAGTGATTATTTTGGGATAACCAACTCGCTCTTGGCATAAAAATCAGAATCACTTTTACAATTATTGTTCGCACCTCCACGTCCGCCCTTAAGAGTGATATCGCAAAAACATCGAACAAAATCAGACATTTTGGGGCAAGGGGTCACAGATATTATTGACTTATAGCTCATTCGATTCGTTGAACTGTTGCGAGCGAAAAACAGTCGAAAGAAAGGGATAAAATTTCGTCGACTTGTGGTGGACTTCCGCTAAAGTCGCTCCAACTCTTTGCAGTGAAACTTATCCAAGAATGTTTTTACATGTTATGGTACTACAGAGGCTGGGCTCTCTCACCATACATACCATGTCTCGGACTTATGTCACTGCAGCCGGTCAGGGACTTGGGAAAATCACCTATTTTTTCACCCAAAATGATTGATATCACCAACAGGTCAACATGGACCTGGTGGTGTGTATACTCAAAATGTGCGTCTCTTCAAGACCTACAAGGCTAGCTAAAAAAGTTTTTTTCCCAAAATGGTTTTACTCGCCTAATCGCGATAAAACGGTTTTGGGCCCCTTTTGGCAGACCCTTACTTCATGACCTCGACGTCGACAACAAAATATATCACACCAAACGTAGTACCACAGGTGATGGAGCCGCTATTGGAAATCTTAAGAAAAAAGTTTCATCTTGACGGTAACTGTAAAATGTGCCAAATTTCCTGCTGTGTTATCGCAACGGCTCATTTGCCACGAGAAAGAACTAAAATTCGATTTTTTTTCTATTAAAAAGAAAATTAATTTCGAGTTCAACGGTTGCCTCGACGGTTGCAAGCCAGAACACAAAACGTTCAATGAGTCCAGATTTAGTGGCTTGTTCATATATCCACCCCCATCCCCAATCTATCGTCATCTATTCATACACAACCGGCCTATGAGATATTATTGTCGATGTTTTCAGCAAAATAGAATTTCACCAGTCGTCTTGACATTTTTATATCAATCAATTTCACTCTGTGTGGTATGGTTATTCATTCACATTTCGCAATGCTCTAATGCCTGCCTATGCCTTTGAACATGGAAAATAAAAGCGATTTTTTGTTGTTGTTGCCTCTCCTGATAAAGAGGTTTTTGTTTGGGCACATTAAGGGAGATTGATCGTACAATTTTCGATTTATAACATTTGATGCCAGATTTACATATTATAAGACGATGGTTCCGTTGCCAGATGTAGAGGCATGTTACGAAACAAGTCAAAGTTACCCCAAAAACGATCACAATTTGTTTTATGAAATCTTGTTGGAGAGAGTGTTGTTGTGGCACTAGGAGAACAACCAGCTCGAAACTCGAAGACAGAGGTTGCTAGGAATCCCGCACCGTGTCATTCACAATAATTAACAGTTTGACACATTTTGTATAAGGAAGATGTCACTTTGTGAATTATTGTGAATGACGCGGCGCGAGATTCCTTAACACTCCTCCACACTTACCAATTTATACTTCAGTGGTATAATTACCAATAGTTATTTATGTAACTAGAATCGCTCCATATGTGGAGATGGAGATTTATTATCGCACTAGATGTCTCAGCGTATGTGAGAAGAAAATGGAATAAACGCCGTGTGACGTTAGTATACAAAGTCTTTTATACTTTTATACGTTGGCATCGTAAGTTACCAATATCATCACTGAATAGATCAGTGTCAAATAACGGTTTCTTCTCTCAAAATAGTGTCAAATGAGTTGTCAATTTCACAAAGCTAACCCCAAACAATGACAGCTCCATATAAATTTTCGTAACATTGTTAGCTTTGTGAAAATGACAGCTCATTTGACATCTCAAACGACATTGACAATGATCTATTGCATAAAATATAAATTGGTGGGTATGGACCGTAATTCCATACATTTCTCAGTGGACTGTATGCTATTTGTCACGAACTATGTAGTCATCTTATCCATGCTGCTCATGCTGCCATATTCTTAATCAATAACCAACTCTGTCAGTGACCAATTTTTCCTTTCGTATTTTGCCAATGGCTTCCGGACCAATTTGAATACAACATCAAATCTTGTCCGCTTGTAGGGACACACGCTCTGACCAGTTAACGTTGCGGGGGCCAAAGTATGCTCTCGCGCTCGCTAGCATATAAAATGCCAAAACGAATGTCATTGAGATTTTCAACGATCTAATCTTTATCATCACTCTCTCAGATTCCTTGATAGGAGTTCATTTATCAAAATATAAAAATGAAAAAAAGAGAAGAAAACCTCGACATCTCCGCACATCCAATTCCCATTTTTGTAGATTTAAACAAAAGGTGTGAAACACAACCTTCTGTATCAGCATGAAAAATAGCGAGTTTTGGTTTGGTTTTTTTTTGCTCACTAAAAGGGTTTGCTTGTTGTCTCTATATGACTATCACTCATATTGTACGAAATCGCTTACCGCAGTGAAGTGGTAAAAGTTCTATTAATCACGTCGGTTTTTTTCTGGGCAAAAATTTATCTTTCTGCTTTTCCGTTTCATGTTCGATTAAGTTAAGTTATACGACCGAACGGAATATAAGAATTGTGTTATTGTGTCAAGAGCCCACATTTGTGTCAGTACCTCATAAGGCAACTGATTCAAATCGACATCGTAGATCCACCTAAGAAGAGTATTTGTATCGACTAGGCCCTAAGATTGGGGAATTAATTCCCAAAGTTCCCAAAAATTCCCAAAGTTTCCAAAAATTCCCAAGAATTCCCCAAAATTCCCAAAATTACCAAATGAATTCCCCATAGGGCCTAAGATTGGGGAATTAATTCACAAAATTCCCAAAGTTCCCAAAAATCCCAAAATTTCCAAAATTCCCAAATGAATTCTCCAGTCTTAGGGCCCAAGATTGAGGAATTAATTCCCAAAATTCCCAAAGTTTCCAAAAATTTCCAAAAATTCCCAAAATTCCCAAAATTACCAAATGAATTTCCCAATCTTAGGGCCTAAGATTGGTGAATTAATTCCCAAAGTTTCCAAAAATTCCCAAAATTACCAAATGAATTCCCCAATCTTAGGTCCTAAGATTGGGGAATTAATTCACAAAATTCCCAAAGTTCCCAAAAATTCCCAAAGTTTCCCAAAATTTCCAAAATTCCCAAATGAATTCTCCAGTCTTAGGGCCCAAGATTGAGGAATTAATTCCCAAAATTCCCAAAGTTCCCAAAAATTACCAAAAATTCCCAAAAATTCCCAAAGTTCCCAAAATTACCAAAAATTCCCAAAATTCCCAAATGAATTCCCCAATCTTAGGGCCTGGATCGACCCTTTCATTTCTGATCTCTACTAAGGACTTAGTCAGTCAGCTGACATAGCCACTCGAGTATGACGATTGAAAAGTGTGCCTGTCCAAAACGACGGGAACTTTCATTCAATTTTTTACTCCGACCTAACTGCATTCTTTGGACTCGGTCTTCCATTTGCAGTCGGAGGCAGTGAAAATCAAAATTGTTTATACGGTTGAAACACACGCGTTGTAGTGGGCCTACTCAATTATGTTCCGGTGTCGAGAGGTCGTGTGCTATACGACCAAAGAGATGCTAATATGACGGCTGGGACGCCGTTTTAAAATAGTTATTTGTTTACCGAGGGTATAAAATTACTAGCTTCGCTCTGACCGCAAACATCGCTCTGACCGCAAACATCGCTCTGACCGCAAACATCGCTCTGACCGCAAACATCGCTCTGACCGCAAACATCGCTCTGAGCGCAAACATCGCTCTTGCTGAAATTTCCCGTTTCTCCATAGTGAAACTGAAACAAATTCAGAGGCTTTGTTAGCGTTACGATTTGGCAACGGGCTGAGGATACATACATAACGCTCGGGGACGAGAACAACTACGAATAAATCATCAAAAACTCCTTTTCAAACATTAATTTTGGGCAACAGCTGAGCAATTAAAACAAAATCGATTTAGTCTTTATTGTTGATTGAAGATCGCGTGTAGATCAAACGTTGCGTCCTTAACTAGGACGTTTGGGATTACCGAAATTACCCCCAGCTGAGATGCCTACAGATAAATTGCTAGATGAACACAAGAAAAACGTTGAACAAGTTGTTGACGATTTTGTTTTGAAAAAGTTGCCATTAAAAATGGAAATTCGGATCAAAGGGATGGCTGCTTTGAAAACATCACCGCACAAATTCGCAGCAAGTCAACAAGAGGTGAGCAGAACACTTTTCATATGTGCGAGGTGTGATTTACCATTTTTCTCCAAGAAAAGAAAACTTCAATTAGTAATTTTCGAAAACATAAACAAATTGACAGTTCGAATGCGAAAAGTCAACGCACTGTCAAGCACCGAAGCTGACTTTGACATCACTCAATTAGAAGGCAAAACACACACCTGTTGACTACTTTTCAAAAAAGAAAAAAAAATAGCCAACTTTGATCGGTTTAGTTCTCTATTTGAGTGACGTCAAAGTCAGCTTCGGTGCTAGACAGTGCGCTGGAAAAGTTCTATTTTCTGACTTCGAGAAAGAACGTGCTCCACTTCTCTCACTAGAAGTGTCATTCGACCAGTCCTCAAGAAAACACAATTTTCTCAAGGCAAATTGAGGGCAGAAAATAAGGCAAAACACAACGCGCGCGTGAAAAATTAGTTGTTTTTCTGTTGGTATTGGCTTTGTTGCAGCGACATCTTTCAGTGAACTGTCGAATCATACTCTATCGGAAGACTGAACATAAAATAGAGGAAAGACAATTGATGCCGTAGTCCCCCTCCAGGAGAAAATTTGACTGCGATTGGGAGACATTCGTTTCGCATTCTTGTGTATTTTTCGTCCGTTATTTCAGAAAACGAAAAAGTAAGCAAAACGGCGCTGGAAGTCTTTAATTCTCAGTATAAAAACCAATCGAATTGATTCAATTTTCATTGCAGAACATATATATGATGGGTCTATGTAACGTCTATAAATAATGTGTTGGATGTACGCTACCCAAAGAACTACTATACGTTTATGATGAGCTTAATATGCAATAAAAGTGTGGAAAACGTACGCATAAATATGTGAAGCGTGGCTCTACGTTTCATTATAATGGCTTGAACATAGAAAGAGCTCAAAAAAATAATGTTGCAATACAATAGGGGGGAAGGATTGAAGAAAAGGCAGGCATACACCCATCGCATCTAACGTTCAGTCACGAAAAATCGATTTAGAGTTACTTATTGTCTTGGGAATTTAGTTGTAACGGTTCGGTTGTGAGGAATGGAAACTTTTGGCAATTTTTATTGGTAGGCCTAAGTGTTGCACTTACAATACGTGTTGTTTAGATTTAGTTAGATTGTAAATCTGTCAATAGAGGAAGGTGTTATGAAACCATTTTCAGCCATTCTCAGTCAACCGAAAACAAAAATTAGAAAATCCTTTCATCAGAAAAATCTCCAAATCGAAGAAAAATAAAAAAAAACATAGCTAACGCCGACCCGTACGAAACACCTATTCGTATCAAAAGCCTTTAATGTGAAACTCTTCATTTCTTTTACCTCATTCTCTACTGAAAAACTATTCTTCCTTTTAAATCACTTACATTATCCACTCTTTGCCTTGTTAGCATATACAAATAAATTGCCGGAGGCAATATAGACAGCCCCGTACGAAGTCAAATTTCATAAATTCCTATTTAAACAGCTATATACCGCTGTATTTACCTATATTTCAATGTAAATAAACATTTCACAGATAAATATATGCTATTATATAGCTCTATATGCCTGTATATAGCTCAATATAGCTGTATATAGCTCAATATAGCTGTATATAGATATCTATAGATGTCCATATATGGAATGCCTGAAACACCCCACACACATAACAAATTATTTCCATGTTAACAGAAACTCTCTAAGTACCATTTCTCCCAATATATATCACTTTTATTAAAATCCAATATGGCCACCGGCAGCCATTTTGTTAGGAGACCGGAAATTTTGCCGACGCTTTACATTCGTTAATACCTTTCAAACAAAAAAAATTCATGAAATTCGGTCAAAATTTGACAAAATACTCCACGTTCACTGTACGGCCGAGTAGCCAGATAAGAGCTCACTCCAAGAGACCAAGCTCACGCTCCGGAGAACATAATTTCAAAAACTTTTTCTTCCCTGATTGGTACGGTCAATACCTATCTAATAAAGCTAAAACAGACGAAATATGTTCAAATGTGGCCGACCTACAAGCAAAAACTGCTTGCCGCCCTGTTCCACACCAAGGGGTCTAACTCACGAGTCGGTCATCCGATTTCCATAAACTTTTTTTTGTCGATCGGTATTGTAAATACCTTTTATTTGACGTATCACTTACAAGTTTAACGTTTAAATGTCCGGAGATATCTTCGAAAAACCGTAAAGCACTTATTGGGCCCCAGCTCGGGAGGGGTCGATCCAAAATCACTCATCTTCGAACTTAGCCTGTCTTTTGACATTACCAAACGGGAAAAAAAGAATTTTCAAAATCGGATGCGTTTTACTCAAGTTATCGTGCAGACGGACAGACGGACCGACGGACTTTTTTTTCACTGATTTGGCATCTCTAGACAACCACAATAGGTTTCCCCTTACTCAGGGAGTCCAATTCGACGTGTTACGGACGTATGCGTAAACGCATAAGACCCCAGTACTTCGTACGGGTCTAAAAAGTCCTTGGAATGACTCAAAAACTTAAAAAGAAATTTGATGGAAGTCGGTAAAAATCCAGGCAAAACAAAACATTTTCCAAAACACTCCTAGAATTTTTGAAAAATACCGTACGGATCATACGACTTCTCCGTGACGATAATCTATCTGCGATTTGCAGGCATTTCAGTCAGTCTTTCATATCGTCCTTCCCACCGATTCTTGGAGTTATAGTCTTACACGACAATTAGTCACTTACGTTGCCAATGTCATAATGTGCTGGTTGCTGAGCCTTAAGATGTTATCGTCAACGAAAGGTATTCGATTACCATGAGAAGACGAAAAACGCTAAGCATCTGCAAGAGCATCATTATTATCGAAATACGAAAGTTGTTTCAACTTCAGTCATATGATGATTGATGGAAACGGTTTCTGATAGGTTTTGCTATTGTTTGGGTAAGGTAAGCGAATGTAAACTTCCGCGGCAACGTGATATTGTTGCCTCTCTCTTCCATTTATTGCGTGCTTTGTTGGCAACGGTTAATAGCATTTATCTCCTGCAAGCTGATATTTCATACATTACGCGTTTCTGCATATAAACACAAACACATACATAACCACAGCCTATACGATTGGATAATTCACACATAACCCACCTAGGGTAAATTTACTTTCCATCTACATATTTGAAAAAAAAAAAAATCGCCGAACGGCGGAAGCGAACACGGGACCAGCAGCATACCAACCAAACATGCTGACCACTACGCCAACAAATCACATAACGAGATGCAATTGGTGTCGGTAGTGGTTCGTTAGTCACTTCTACATCGATCAAATAATCAGAGTAGTCGGAATGATGTGATTTGAACGAAATGTTGAGGTGGATAGTATATGTGTGTGAGTAAGTAAATAAAGGATTCTCTGTATGATGTTTTTTTTGTTGTGAATGCGTTTTAAAACAACATGCTTAATTAATTAATTTTAAATCCAAATTTTTGTGGTTATTTCGCTAATGTATGAAATATCAGCTTGCAGGAGATAAAACATTGTTCTACCTTGGTGTATATTTCTCGAATCACTTCTTATGTACAATTGTATATACACTCGCTGGCGCTCGTTATATACAATTGTACATACGAAGTTATTCTCGAAATATACACCAAGGTAGAAAATGTACTATTATTTATCGTGATTTGTGTCAGTCAACGGTAATCTGATGCTCGAATGTATTATGCACTAGGAAGGGTTGTAAGAAAATATTTCGGCGATGTGTGACAATCTAAAAGTTTTGGGTTCATTTCAATAGATTTCAGTTATTGATACCGTGCACCATACGTCTTATGTTTATGCTTTTAGTTTATGTCAGCTTACCTTCTAATGAGCCTCCATCAAGTCACGATTTATCCTGGTTCAAACTCACTTTTATGATTCAACTCAATTTCAATCATGTCCGGAGCGATAGCAGAGGACTTGACGCAGTCTAACTTCCAAAAAAAGAACGAAGAAAATTTTTTGAGACGCGGCAACTATGTATAGCCGAACATTTCAGTTTCTGTCCTTTGGTCGTCTATATCACCACAAAACCTATTCTATCATATTCTCGCTTCAAATACGAGCAAAACGAGCTATCACTCGACTATGTAGGCTTAAAATTGCCGGAGATACATCGTTTTGAAATTGGCACTTTTCATAGAAAATACACCAAATTGACTTTTCCCAAACAATCAAAATCTTTCAACTTACTCTGCATGTTTCTATCTATCTGTCTATCTGTCTATCTATCGACGGTCGATCTCGGAAACTAGTCAGCCAATCTCCATGAAATTTTGCAGGAACCTCAGGGTGGGCATAAAAATGAAAATGTGATACGCCATTACCCCAGGAAAAACCAGAATTTGGTTTTATTGGCCTCGAAGTGGTTTCTGAGTGTGGTTTTCGAGGGTCGGGAACGTGTTTTCGGCTGTAGGTTAGCTGTATTGAAACCTACAGAGGCGTGCGACCCATCAAAAGAAAGGTATTCGTAACACGATTCGAACAAAAAACTAATTTAAAAAATCGGGGCAGATTCGTTTGAGCTAGAGTGATTAGAGTGACCAAATTTTGAGCTACTCGAGCGTAGGATGAAAGGACTAATATTTTTTTGGGTTATGAAAGATAGAGAGTTACTTTCTTCGGCAAAGTCTCAGAGTTTTACGAGTAGAACAGAGGGACATATGCGAAAAATGTCGAAAGTTGGAAATGGGTGGGTCAATTGGGGTTTTAAGGATATTTCTTGATTGGTGGCAGATAAAGAATTACTTTCTTCGTCAAATTTTCGAATTTCGTCAAATTTTCGAATTTCGTCAAATTTTCGATTTTCGTCAAATTTTCGAATCTCGTCAAATTTTCAAATTTTGCCAAATTTCCGAATTTCTGTTATAAACTGTAATAAAAAGCAGTGTTCTAAAACTTCTAAAACGACTGATATCCCAACAAAAATCTCTTCGAGAAAAGTATGACGCAGTCTTTGAAGTACAATTTCTAAAATGAATGATATCGCTAGAGTTGACGCTTTCAGCTTCGTTACGTAAAAATTAAATTTTACACCCAATTTTAGTTCAAACAAGCTGGCTTAGTTTTTCTCATCATCTGCCAAATAATTTTTACAAAAAAAAAATTTTGACTGGAAACAACCAAAATTTTACCAAAAAAGTCTGCGTCGCAAAGTGGCAGATGTTCAGGAACAGCAAGAAAATTTATCTGCCACATGCGACGCAGATTTTTTTGGTAAAATTTTGGTCGTTTCCAGTCAATTTTTTTTTTGTAAAAATTATTTGGCAGATGATGAGAAAATCTAAGCCAGCTTGTTTGAACTAAAATTGGGTGTAAAATCTAATTTTTGCGTAACGAAGCTGAAAGCGTCAACTCTAGCGATATCATTCATTTTAGAAATTGTACTTCAAAGACTGCGTCACACTTTTCTCGAAGAGATTTTTGTTGGGATTTATCATTTGCCAAAATTCACCTCTTCCATTGAAGAATGAAAGACATTAAAAGGGTTACACCCGAGTGCAAATAGTCTATGAAACTCTATTTGCACCCATATTTGCCTTGCAACCAGGGGCTATTTAGTTGAATTTTCAGCGAATTTTGGCGAATTTGGAGAATTTGACGAATTTTGGCGAATTTTGACGAATTTTGGCGAATTTTGACGAATTTTCTCGATTCTTTGTGAATTTATACATGATTTTAAGAAATTTCAAAGAATCGTAGAACTTAGTTACATATTTTTGGCCAAGACATTCTAGAAATCTATTTTTAACCGGGAAGCCATGATGGCTTTTTTTTGGAAAAACTTTGAAAAATGTCCTAATTTTGTGAATTTTACATATATTTGTGAATTTGGTAGATTCTTGCATATTTTTGTTATGCTATATCACAAAACTAGCAAAATATTTCAAAAAACATAAATTTGGAAGAAAATTTTCAAAATTTGAATTTTTTAATTTGGGAGAATTTCGGCGAATTTCGACGAATTTTGGCGAATTTTGGCGAATTTCTGCAAATTAATTCAACTAAATAGCCCCTGCTTGCAACAGTTCAATTTTGCCTGCACGCGCTGGCCTAACAATAGAGTTTCTTGTCAGAAATAACTTAATTTGTTACAGACGGCAAGCACATGACCAGTATCATTACCGGGTCTATTACTTTCATCGATAAAGTGTTTTTAATCGGTTGATTTCAAATCTTGTACATCAATTTGTTTAACATTCATTTTACTGTATAAACGACGATTTCAAATCTTGTACATCGATTTGTTTAACACGCATTTTACTATAAAAGGACCATATTATCAAGAGCTTGTCATTATTTTTGTCGTCGTTATCGATAACAGATGAATAGTCGTCTCCATCCACACTATCTCGCGTGAACTTCCATTATGAAAAAGCTGAAAAATCACTAGAAATCTCTGCGATACAAATAAATATCATTTTACATGCTTATGTACGGTAAAGTGCACTTTACATCACTGTTTGTGACAGGGAAAATGCACTTACCGTCCACAAACATGTAAAATGTGTTACGTCACTGCTTGTAAATGCTTGTTTAGGCACGTGTGATTACTCCACTCGCCTTCGGCTTGTTCCGCAAACCTCACACTTCCCTTAACAAATATTTACAAACATTGACGTAACATACTACAACGTAACAATTGGCTGTCACGACCATTGTAACGTAATGAATATTATGTCGTGATTCACTGAAGTTATTTTCAGAGCAGATTTTTGTCTCCCCCAATTGCAATCAAAAGATTTTTCTACGTGCGCGGTGAATAATCTCAATTTCTCCACTCAAATACGGTGAGAAGATGGTGTTTCGTTGACGTTCTCTTTGATGACAGTTCAGGTGAGAAAATGTCTATTTTCTCAACTCTTGTTGGCGTAAGAGTTTTTTCTCGTTGCAACTGTCACTTTGTTTTAATTTTGCAAATTTTAATACTTTTGTTTGGTGGATAAGAACGATTATTCACGGAACGGACGTATGCAAAATAATGAGTTCACCTCGTAGAGAAAATGGGAAATTCCAGCTCGAGCGAATTGCGGCCCTCATTTCGCTCTTGCCACAATGTTTCGCTCTTGTTGGAATATCCTATTTTCTCCACTTGGTAAACAGATAACCAATCGTCCCCCCAATTTTCTTGCGGTTTGGCAATTGCTCGCTGATCATAAAAGAAGAAAAAATTTATTTGCAAAGTTGTCGGTGAAATTTCAATTTCAATTTCGAAAGCATTCAATTAAGAAAACAAATCAGGCAGAACGAGATGGTAAGACATGGCGATTTGCAGATTGTCTATGTTATATAAACGAACCGACTCTATTCAATGTTCAATCCAACTCTCGGTTGATGAAAATACATTTTTTTCCCGTTTCGTAAACAATTGGCGGTGTATATACAATACAGTCCCACCCCCACCACAAGTAGAAAGAAAAAAAAACCGGAAATTTTCCGAAAATAACTGTTTCTCTGGGTGCTTTATATTATGCAAATCATTTTCCCATTTTGTACCAGCTAAATAATGGCTGAAGATATACTTTACAACGCGGAGCTTTGTGTTGTGGCGGCGTGTATATCTTTTCTTCATTTTTTTTTCTCTTCATTCTTGTGAAGCAATTAGAGCCGGGGCACATTAAAATTAAACAACAAATAAGTTAGCTTAAACTGTTATTACCGAACAAATATTGTAATTAACTTTGGCAGAGAATTTCAAATTAATCGAGTCGAATGAAATTAAGCCAATTGAATTTACAAAAATTATAAATTTTAACACACGAAAAATTGATGGAAATGTTGGGGCGAGAGTTATGACAAGCGCGTGTCTGTTCTACGAAACAAGCTGGGTTGGAAGATTTTTGCAATTTACCTTTTAATTGATGAGGGGAAAATTCGTCAGGGCAATTAGAATTCGTTATTTTTCCTTTCTCGTTTTACCTTTGTGAATTCGCATTCACGCACATCGTAGTCTTGGCTAGTAGAAAGGGCTCCATTCACCCAAAAATTAGCCTGTTTTCAGATACCTCTCCCCTTGTCACACAACTAAATCATAGAATCGCGGTCACTCTTTTCACTCCGTGTGAGGTTTGACTTCGTTTCAATCTGTTAGTCAATGTGAAACGCGTCCACAATCTAAGATTTCAACTTGAGTTATTTTGACGCGCTTTAAGCTTTTGTAAATATTTGCGTTCAGTTGGACTACTAGCCTTTTTGCGTGCGTCATTAGTTATAGCTAGATTTATCAGTTTGGGACGATCATTTAAGATCTCGAAACACAGATCTGTTGATCCTTTGTTTCCATTCCCGGTCATCATGTAAATCATGGTAGCCTTCCTGTTGCCGATAGGAACCTGTCTAAGATGTCAGGTCCTATTGCAGCAATTTCCGAAGGAACCATCTCGTAGTCTCCGAGCATCCTGCGTCTTAGTTGAAGAAATGTGGGGCAGTCACATATCAAGTGTGCACCCGTTTCTTCTTCTAGGTCGCAGGAACATCTCGGAGTGTCCGAAAGCCTCAACTTATTCATGTGCCGATTCAGCCCGCAATGTCCCGTAATCGCTCCTACTACTCTTCTAATGCGATTTCGGTCCATTTTGAGCAAATCTTTGGCCCATTTTTTTTTAGGCTTAGGGAAGAAGCATTTCGTGTGAACGCCTCCGTTATACGCTTCCCAGCGTTCTGCGTGTTTACGCTTAACCCAGTCTTCCAGTGCTCTTTTACACTCTGACTGGGGAATCGGAAGGTACGGTTCTGGCCCGTTTGCCTGAGTCGCCGAGCCTTCTTTGGCCAGCTTATCTGCTTCCTCATTTCCCTCCACGCCGGAATGTCCTGGTACCCAGACCAAATTGATCCGATTGCTCAGACCAAGAAGGTTCAGGTATTCCTTACATTCCTTCACCAGCTTGGAGGTGACTACGGGCGATACGAGTGCCTTGATCATTCCTATATTGTCAAGACATATAAGGACCTCTTCGCCTTGCGTCCCTATAGGCAGAGTTTCATGTGCTCCCATGAGTGCCGCATAAAGCTCCGCCTGAGGTACGCTGGCGATCTCTCCCAGGTGGAAGGAATTGCCTAGCCCCGTTTCGGGGGCATACACTCCAGCTCCTGTTCCATTTGGAGTTTTCGAACCGTCAGTGAATCTGACTTTACTTCCCCTTGATAGGCCAGTAGGCCAGCCGTTAAGCCAGTCTGCTCTGCCTAAGAAGGTAGCGTCGAATCGCTTCGTGAAGTCAATCACCGGTGTCATCCGGTCTCTGGGCATACCGAAAACTGGGCTTTCTACCACGCCACATATTTTCCCATGCCCTGCCCGGAAGTTAGAAGTCCACAAGCCATTTTGCACCAACCGATCCGCCGTGGCGAAGGCTCTAGCCTGAATTATCAGGTCGAGCTAACTGTATCGTACTTATTGCATCGTTTTCTCCACGTCCTTTTACTAGTTTTTCTTACCTGAATCTCACCTACAAATTGACACCAAATTCTCAAATAGCAGGTCGTTCAGTCGACCGTTGATATTACCGGTTTAATTTCGCTTCGATTGTAATTAATCCTCCACCAAAACGACTTAATTATGAAGCCATTCAATTGACTTTACACACAGACAAATGACCTTCAATTTATGCCAAAAATTTTACTTCTCTTACAGGTGAGATTAAACGAATGAACTCATCCAGAAACATCCAGGTTTGTACACGAGTTTTATGAGCTTTTTATTAGGGTGGACAGCTTTAAGAAACGGCTAGTCATCTAGTATCGATAACGATGACAACGATAAGTGACGATATTTGGCTTGCGTTTTCTTATTTTATAGCGAAATGTGTGATAAACATATTGAAGTAATAGATTAGAAGATTTACACAAATGAAGTGAGTTCGTATCCATTCGTTTGCCGTTTGTACAAAGCTAAAGCCCTTCGTACTAATTTGACTTATTTTGCTAAAAAAAACTGATTTAGAACTAGGTGACTAGGCATATGAAAGCGCTGCAAACGGTACGTTCCACCAAAAACTCTGCATTTGTTTATTGCGGTCCTTCCACCCTTCTTTACTATATGCCTAAATGTAGCCACACACTTATGCCGTTAAGCTATTCGTTTACATGACAGCTCGCTTAAACAATAGATCATTGTCAATGTCGTTTGAGCTGTCAAATTAGTTGTCATTTTCACAAAGCCAACCTCAAATCGACCAAAAAAAGTATTGGATGGTGAGATGCCACACAAATTTTCAAGGGGCGGCTCCGTGAACTAAACATCTTTTGAGGTTAGCTTTGTGAAATTGACAACTCATTTGACACTTTTTGCGATAAGAAACCGCTTTTTGACACTGATCTATTGAAAAGAGCCGGAGTTTTCATTGTCTTGAACCAACTGCAGGCCCGGACTGGCCATACTGGGCGTTCGGGCGATTCCCGAAGGGCCTTTTGCCTTAGTCGGGCGAAGTCCCGACGAGGCCTTTTTTGAATTTCAGCCATTTATTGTTCAAACAAATGAAGTCCATTTTAGCGAACATAGACAAAATCTTTAATTTCCTTTCGAAATTTTTTTACTGAGGCCTTTCCGTTAATTCTTTCTTCGATTTCCAATCAAAATTTTCCTACTGAGGCATTTCCATCAATTTTTTCTTCGATTTCCTACTGAGGCCTTTCTTTCAATTTTTTCTATGTTTCCCAATCGAAATTTTTCCACTGAGGCCTTTCTGTTTGTTTTCCAGAAATGCCTCAGTAGGAAAATTTCGATTGTAAATCGAAGAAAAAATTAACAGAAAGGCCTCAGTAGGAAATCGAAGAAAAAATTGAGAGTAAGGCCTCAGTAGGAAAATTTTGTTTGGAAATCGAAGAAAAATTAACAGAAAGGCCTCAGTAGGAAATCGAAGAAAAAATTGAGAGTAAGGCCTCAGTAAGAAATCGAAGAAAAAATTGAGAGAAAGGCCTCAGTAGGAAATCGAAGAAAAAATTGAGAGTAAGGCCTCAGTAAGAAATCGAAGAAAAAATTGAGAGAAAGGTCTCAGTAGGAAAATTTTGTTTGGAAATCGAAGAAAAATTAACAGAAAGGCCTCAGTAGGAAATCGAAGAAAAAATTGAGAGTAAGGCCTCAGTAAGAAATCGAAGAAAAAATTGAGAGAAAGGCCTCAGTAGGAAATCGAAGAAAAAATTGAGAGAAAGGCCTCAGTAGGAAATCGAAGAAAAAATTGAGAGTAAGGCCTCAGTAAGAAATCGAAGAAAAAATTGAGAGAAAGGCCTCAGTAGGAAATCGAAGAAAAAATTAACAGAAAGGCCTCAGTAGGAAATCGAAGAAAAAATTGAGAGAAAGGCCTCAGTAGGAAATCGAAGAAAAAATTGAGAGTAAGGCCTCAGTAAGAAATCGAAGAAAAAATTGAGAGAAAGGCCTCAGTAGGAAATCGAAGAAAAAATTAACAGAAAGGCCTCAGTAGGAAATCGAAGAAAAAATTGAGAGAAAGGCCTCAGTAGGAAATCGAAGAAAAAATTGAGAGTAAGGCCTCAGTAAGAAATCGAAGAAAAAATTGAGAGAAAGGCCTCAGTAGGAAATCGAAGAAAAAATTGAGAGTAAGGCCTCAGTAAGAAATCGAAGAAAAAATTGAGAGAAAGGCCTCAGTAGGAAATCGAAGAAAAAATTGAGAGAAAGGTCTCAGTAGGAAAATTTTGTTTGGAAATCGAAGAAAAATTAACAGAAAGGCCTCAGTAGGAAATCGAAGAAAAAATTGAGAGTAAGGCCTCAGTAAGAAATCGAAGAAAAAATTGAGAGAAAGGCCTCAGTAGGAAATCGAAGAAAAAATTGAGAGAAAGGCCTCAGTAGGAAATCGAAGAAAAAATTGAGAGTAAGGCCTCAGTAAGAAATCGAAGAAAAAATTGAGAGAAAGGCCTCAGTAGGAAATCGAAGAAAAAATTGAGAGTAAGGCCTCAGTAGGAAATCGAAGAAAAAATTGAGAGAAAGGTCTCAGTAGGAAAATTTTGTTTGGAAATCGAAGAAAAATTAACAGAAAGGCCTCAGTAGGAAATCGAAGAAAAAATTGAGAGTAAGGCCTCAGTAAGAAATCGAAGAAAAAATTGAGAGAAAGGCCTCAGTAGGAAATCGAAGAAAAAATTGAGAGTAAGGCCTCAGTAAGAAATCGAAGAAAAAATTGAGAGAAAGGCCTCAGTAGGAAATCGAAGAAAAAATTGAGAGTAAGGCCTCAGTAGGAAATCGAAGAAAAAATTGAGAGAAAGGT
The DNA here is from genome assembly GCF_014529535.1 of Bradysia coprophila. Classification (NCBI taxonomy): domain Eukaryota; kingdom Metazoa; phylum Arthropoda; class Insecta; order Diptera; family Sciaridae; genus Bradysia; species Bradysia coprophila. Next base: position 2,635,587 of record NW_023503941.1, on the reverse strand, counting down.
CTCAGTAGGAAAATTTTGTTTGGAAATCGAAGAAAAATTAACAGAAAGGCCTCAGTAGGAAATCGAAGAAAAAATTGAGAGTAAGGCCTCAGTAAGAAATCGAAGAAAAAATTGAGAGAAAGGCCTCAGTAGGAAATCGAAGAAAAAATTGAGAGAAAGGCCTCAGTAGGAAATCGAAGAAAAAATTGAGAGTAAGGCCTCAGTAAGAAATCGAAGAAAAAATTGAGAGAAAGGCCTCAGTAGGAAATCGAAGAAAAAATTAACAGAAAGGCCTCAGTAGGAAATCGAAGAAAAAATTGAGAGAAAGGTCTCAGTAGGAAAATTTTGTTTGGAAATCGAAGAAAAATTAACAGAAAGGCCTCAGTAGGAAATCGAAGAAAAAATTGAGAGTAAGGCCTCAGTAAGAAATCGAAGAAAAAATTGAGAGAAAGGCCTCAGTAGGAAATCGAAGAAAAAATTGAGAGAAAGGCCTCAGTAAGAAAATTTTGTTTGGAAATCGAAGAAAAATTAACAGAAAGGCCTCAGTAGGAAATCGAAGAAAAAATTGAGAGAAAGGCCTCAGTAGGAAATCGAAGAAAAAATTGAGAGAAATGCCTCAGTAGGAAATCGAAGAAAACATTGAGAGAAAGGCCTCAGTAGGAAAATATAGTTTGGAAATCGAAGAAAAAATTGAGAGAAAGGCGTCACTAGGAAATCAAAGAAAAAATTGAGAGAAAGGCCTCAGTAGGAAAATTTTGTTTGGAATTCGAAGAAAAGTCAACAGAAAGGCTTCAGTAGAAAAATGTCGATTGGAAATCGAAGAAAAAATTGAGAGAAAGGTCTCAGTAGGAAAATTTCGATTGGAATTCAAAGAAAAATAACACAAAGCGAAATTTTTTAAATAAATTTTTCGTTGGTTGTACATTTTTAAATTGCAGCCTTTTTTTTCGCTTTTAAAAATAAAAAAACTTTTTAAATTCCCCTCGAAAATGTTTCTTTGAGCTATTTCCACAATCTTTTTTTTCTTTTAAAATTTTGCACCGTTAAATCGCTGCGCCCTAGGCAAATGTCCCAATTGTTCGTGTGATGTGGCGGAACTGTGTGATTCACTTACACTGTGGAAATTACACAAAATTTTCAATCATAAGAATCGAGGGCCTAATTGGAAAAAGTCGCCCGAACGGAAGGGCCTTTTGACGTTTTCCCCGAAGGGCTTTTTTGAGCCAGTCCGGGCCTGACCAACTGTCATGTAGAAGGAGTGCTAAATGGTGAAGTTCCATGGCAGACGAAAGCTGTAATCGAACTTCACCATTTACCTGACAGTTGGTTTAAAATAATGAAAACTTCGCCTCTTTTCGATTGTTTAAGCGAGCTGTCACGTAAACGGATAGTTAAATAGTGTAAGTTCGTGGCTGTCTTAAGGCTGAATTCACACTCACTCCGCGCTGCCTTCTTTGAATTGCTTGACAGATGTGTTTGAATTATAGGAAAGAGGCGTGGTTTACATTAACGGAGGCAAGATAAAGTGACTGTGAGTTCAGCCTAACTTTATAATCGACTCCGCAATATAAAGTGAATGAACACGTTCACTTCTAATTGTCAAATGTGCTAGCGGTTTTGAAGATATCCAATCGGCGTTACTTTCTATGTTAGACTTGGCACGTTGACTCGTACAACTATTTTCCGGTATGCGTCGCACCCTCCGATTTAAATAGCCAAGTGGGACGATGGTATTCCGAAAATCTCAAAAGTGAAAGAGCGATATCACAAAACACTGACGCACATAATCTGCACAGTACCAATTGAGCGACTGCGTTCACTTTTAGTTGTCAATTGTATTGTGAAGCTGAGAGATCACTAAAGTAAAATTTTGCAATGAAATGGCAATAATAAAGGAACACACCGAACGCACCAACTTTCCATTTATAAATTTTATTTTACTTTTTTAAATGTGTTACAGAGTAAAGATACAAAAAAAATACATTTTCCATTTTGCCGTATTGTAAAGTTTCCTTTTTTTCCATCAAAATTTTCATTTTATACGAAAATTGGTATTTCCATCCCAGATTATTCCAGGCAAATTAAAAAATTCTTCGTTGCTGTTTTATACAATTCAATTTTCGAATATTTTTGGCGTAACGACTGTGTGCGCGATATTTAAATTCAGGAAAACAAATTTTCAATTTGTCGAATTCGTTTAGATGTTTAAATATTACATCGAGTGAGGGAAAGGCACATTTTCAAATAAATAGAACGCCACATCGACAACGACCGACAAAAAAAAGAAAGAAAACACATTCTTGCGATAGGAATTTGTCACCAGAAAACAAAGTCTCGTTTCGCAAATGTATAGGAAATTGTGTAGGAATTGGGAATAGGTGGACACATTGGTATACCACCGAAAGAAAAATGAAAATTATTTTCGGAGCTTCGATTGAACGATTACATATAAATACAACTTAACATTTCGAATGAAATTATTGTTTCCATTCCCCGCATATTATTATAATAGAAATAAGCCTTGATTGTTAATACAAAATTATCTCTCGTTTTTTTAAAGCATTTGCTAACACAATAGTATTTTTACCTACCACATATAACTTGATTATCATTTGTTTGTTGTTGTTGTTGTTGTTTTAAATAAATTGTGTGTCGACACCACATACAAAAATTAGACGAAAGAAGAAAAATCTAGGAATTAGGGAGTTTTTGGAGGTGCTTCCGTTGGTGCCGCGACAGCCGATGAACTTCCTTCTGGCCATAATGATGCTGAAAATATTTTACAATAAAATTTAGAAAAGAAAATAAATTGAAAAATTGGAAAAGAAATTTTCCCTGCAGGCTTTAGAGTGTGCCTTCCATGGTCTCAATAAAAGCGAAAAAATGTCGAGACGCTGATTCACACATTTTACCCGTTCTGTCGGAGGTTTTTGAGAGTTACCGTCAACGTCACATTGGTTCCATGGAAGATCGAGGACCTACGGTTGACAGTGGTATGGAATATCGAATATATAGATCAAGGGATGGCCTAGAGAATACATTTCAAATTGGCCTTAGAATTAGTTGGTCCATTTATTCCAATGTCTGCCGTAAGTCTTCATGCTTCAATGGAAAATATGTCGCGCTAATGATTGTTCTCAAAAGCTGTCCGAGTCCAGTAGAATCAGCAAATTGGGTACTCTGGGTGTAATTACCTGTCAGAAGAGGTGAATTCGGTTAATCCAACCTTCGAGCTCATCGTTAACTTTGTCTAGAGATACACTTCTTGTTTATAACAGAGCAGTTATAAAAACGGGATGGAAACTCTAAAATCGCTTTCTCTTCCTATACCAACATGAAATTAATGCCTGCTGCAGGTAGCAGTACAACCGTAACGCTGGTACGCAATTAAATATTGAGCGATCCAATGATGTTAGATACAGTCAATAACACATCGAATCATTGTCATGCTATTAACACGCTTTTCCGAAGAACATCGCGTTAAGGTTAAATTTTTTTGCCGATTTTCTACTAAGAACAATCATTACAACATCAATGTAAAGAAATCCCCTACACTCAACCAATCCAGGTAGCTCAATCGGTAGAGCATAGGACTCATACCCAAGAGGTCCCGGGTTCGACTCCCGGTGCAAAAATGCTTGCCTGGTTTTATTCTAATCACTTGGTGATTAAGCACTCGCTATTAGTTATCTAATGGCTGTACGACCGTAACAAAGTCGCAAATTTCAAAGAAATTTCAAATAATGTCAATGACGCAATTCACAATATACAACAGACTGTAGGATAAGCGCCATCTATGATCGACTAGTCGCTCATTGGGAAAATGCATGAGTCATTAGTGATGGTTGTGGTCTTCGCATACCACTCGTGGCTTAGAGAATTCACAACGTATGGGACGTTTACACGGTCGATTTGTGAACTATCTGAGTCCGGAGAGATATGATGAAAAATCACAATTCATATGATCAAGTGACTTGTGCAATAGCACAAAAGGCCCACTAGAGGCTTAGGTGCTGGGCTAACCCCCTTCCCATCCAATCCAATCCAATCCAATCCACACTCAACCAAAATTACTTAAACGTAAAAGGCGTCATGGAGAGCGGACGTGTTTCATCACAGCTCTCATAAACAAATTATTTCTTGTGCAACTTCATTTATTCTGTGACAATTTTCTTAATTTTAATAATTTTACATCCGTGATTAATAGTGAACAGTGATTCCACCTTGCAATTTTATAGATTTTTGACAAAATCAAAATTTATTTCTTTTAATTTTTCAACTCGCTATACAATTGTGTATGAATTTGGTCTTTTGTGTGTGACCTTTGTAATATTTTAATTGTTTGCGGACATGTGCTTCGAGTGAGTAAAAATCAGTGTTTCGAATTGGATCGCTAAATGCCATCATAATGCGATGAGTGATGCAATTGGTTCGAAAGAACTTTTGCCGGAAGGCGTAATGGTTGGTCTCTCATAAAGTCCGACTTTAATGTTCCTAGGAACTTTTTGGCCTTTGGGCTTTCGGTTCGAATGTGAACTTTTCTTTTGTTTTACAGATTTGGACATTCATTTATTTGTCTCTTCTACATGAAAAACAATGCAGCTTAAATTACATTTATGCTGTGTGTATGTATGTATGTGTCATTGTTGTTTTTAGTGTTCGGGAACACAATGACTTCGTTTTTATTGTCACGCTTTCATTACTAATAATATGAAAAAATATGTTGACAAAACCGAATGCTTTCTCAGGTGCGGTCTGGAGAAACAGATCTTTGCAACCGGAGGAAATTCCAAACTACTTAGCTAGCTTGGATGATCCCAAAAAACTGCAAATGTCTAACCAAAAAATAGTGAGCACAATAGGCCCAACGGAGGCCTCCGTGCGCGTTCTGCACAGAAATGAGCAGAACAACACTACCCTTAATAAAAAAAAAAAAAAAAAAAAAAAATTACTTAGAAATTTTGTCAACCCACAAATACAATCCATCTAATATTAGATTGCAACGCACGGTAACGGCACCTTCTGTTACGTCTCGCCTGTTACACGAGTCAATGTATGCGTGACATGTACGTACGAAATCTCTAACAATATTTCTATGCGGCAGTGGTGTGGCAATATTGTGGTATCTAAGTGAAGGAAACCAGAGTTTCTAACATAATATCGGTTGTTGTAACAAAGCGTCTAGCCTACATTTTGGCTTATAGGTCGACGTAAAATGTGAAAATTCACTCAGAATTTCCAACAATATTCGGGGCGCCAATAGGTTTGTTCCAAGTAACTGTAAACCAAAAATTTGACAGTTCAACTTGATCCAGATCGTAACCTGCACGATTTTTCATATATATTATATACAAATGTTGATGAGGTTATGTCCATCTGGATCAAATTTGACAGAAATTTGACACTTTGTACGACATTGGAACAAACCTATTCTTATGAATCAAAGAATTTGTAAGTTTACAGTTGTCACCTTAAAGTTACGAATCGTATGGACCACTTTTAGGTTTAAGGTGACAGCTGTCAACTTACAAATTCTTTGATTCATGAGAATTGGCGCCCAGGCCTATTATAATTCAAAATCGATCAATTCGTTGCAAATCGCTCATCGTTAAACCAAGCTCTGAATCTTTTTTCAACGACTTACAATCCAAGACAATATGTCGTTGAGTTACATGCAAATTTTCCAGATATTTTATGACAATTTTGCTAAGAGAACAGGTGATATCAGTGAGTTGACGTATGTTTAGGCGAAGCAGAACTAGTTTAGTGAATCAGTTAAACAAAATGTGGAATAAAAATGAAAACTGAAACCAAAATTAACAAACAAAATGAGAAGTTTTTGCCTTTATGATGGCCGAATAGTTTATTTCGTTCAAATCTGCACCAAATTGAATTCATGAATTTTATTATGTTATCGGCAAAAGTTTACTTTTTTTTATCAAAGAGAAAATAATGAAATTGCTTTTCATTTCCATCCAATCGAAATTGTAAACGGCCATTCAATAGAACACGATAAAAACATAAAATTATGTAATTCCAAATCGAATGGGTGGGGGGTGAATTCATGTTCACGTCGAATGAAAATGCTGAGGGGGAAACCACCGGTGATAAATCGGACATGGCAGCGTAAAAAAGAAGGTCGGAATTTGGTTGACTTTAACAGGAGTTAGGTGGAAATTTTCGGAATTTCATTTAGTGGAATTTGTGGGACAGCGTTTTTCGGATAGTGGATTCCCCCTCCATTTGAAAAAGCATGGATTTTGTGAAAATACTCATGTCGGAATTGTATGTTTTGGTATGAAATGAACATTGAAATATGAAAAATGAATAAATTTCCAATTAAAAAATAAATTATCGACGAAATGTATCTAGGTAGTGGATGTATCAATATGGAATGTATTGTGTACCACACACACACACACACGTTTCTCTCTCTCTCTACCATCTCCCTTCATTGTATTCTTTTTGTGGGTGGTTGTGTATGTTATCTGCTTTGTGTGGTGTTGATCGATCAAAATTTGATGTTGATAAAAATGACGAGTTTAGTACTAAGTATGATTTTGGCGATGATGGTGCATTAGACAAAGCGTTCGTAAATGGGCAAAATAATCAACCATATACGATCCATACTGGAAAGAAAAAGAAACAAATCGAATCAAAAAACGATGAGTAAAGTAGAAACACTCAGTCCGGTGGATTGAGCAGAGACATTGAGCACAAACAATTTTTGTTTTCGCCATAAACATTTAATTGGTTCGGTCGAAGCGAATGAACTCTAACACGCACGCAAGACACACGAATCGCAGGCAAATTCCAAACGAACGAAAATAATTGGCCATCAAGATGGTCATTTTTCTCACGCCAATTTTGCGGCTTTATGACTCTTTGTATATTATGAAGAAATATGCCGTTGCCGGTGGCCATTCATTAACTTCCCTTGGAGTTGCCAGACAGCACAAGAGGATAGATACCTTTTAACCCTTCAAAAATTAGCCAAATCATCGCTCAAAGACAATCGATGACTTTCCAGTTAAGGTGGTCTAACATAGACGTACAAGAATTTATGTTAAACACTTGGCGACACTTTAAGCAAAGACGAGACAGATTTAATAATTCGCTTTCCGTTTCAATAAGGCTAAGCGGGCTAAGCATTCATAATCTACTCTACTCCAAACCAAGAAGCCCAGCAAGACTGAAGATTGTGAAATCTTGCTGTAACATTTGATCTGCGATCTTACGCCGTTTACCTCTCCGTTTAGAACGAACGAACAATAGAAACTACCCCTCCCACTTCTAGTGGTTAAAGCATAAACGGAGAGCTAAACGGCGTAACTGTGTTTACAGTTTTAGGACCTTTAGGACCTTTGGTCCTAACTAGTGTGTGGGATTGTAAGAAGTAGTGGGCGAAACTATAGTCGTGAGAACTATACCTTCAGAAAATGCTTACAATACTTAGAAGATTGAATATGTCGAGGTGTAATTGTAACTTGAAACAACGACGTATGAGGGGTTACCCGTACACTGAATTTGCGCTTCAACACAAAGTTTACACATTGCGTCGATAGTGTTTACACAATACTCTCTCTAGCAACCAAACTACAATTATTAAGGTGGTAAATACGTTTATGAATCACTGCTACTTTGTTCGCTCGTGTTGTTGTTGTTGTTGTTGTTTTTAAGCCATATTAAAAATCAGAGTTTCTCAAACTTATTTTCCCCCCTAAATCGATTTTTTTAGAGAGTTTGGATGCTAGAAAGAGTATTAGTTTACATCGAAAACTTGATGTGCTGAATTACTATATTGGAAGGTCACTGGAGAAATTCCACTTTGCTCACGTGAAATTGACAGTTCATCTCATTTTATGAATGAAATTTAGAGTTGTCATAACAGAAAAATTTGGCATTTTGGGATTATTCATAGACTGTTATGATGAAAGTGAAAGAGATATTTTGACAAGTACCCCTAGGCAAGTTATAATAAACTGGTTTTCGGTCCTCTCGCCCTTCAACGTACCACGTTGAAAGAGAAGCAAATACTTTGACAAGTACCCCAAGCCAAGTTTTAATATCTCGTCTTCGGTTTTCTCGCTCTGATCATAACAGTCTATACTTTTAAACTACAAACAATGCGAAAATGTTCGCCACAACAACACCAAACGTCAAATTTTTATTGTTTAATGACAACTCTAATTTTCATTCATAAAATCAGATATGAGCTGTCCCTTTCGCAGTGACTTTACAGTACATCAATACAGTGTTTAAGGAGAGCGATTTTTGACCACTTTGTTTAAACTGGTCTCGGAGTCACACGTCAAAATGAGAGGAATCACATACAAATTTAAACTGGGCTCAACTCTCAATTTCTATTTCATTGATGAATATTTGACAGCTGACCCCGAGACCAATTAAATTTAACTGGTTTTCGCTCTCCTTAAACACTGTATTCAGCACAACAAGTATTCGATGTAAACACTATCGACGTAAACTTTGTGTTGTTGGGCAAATTCAGTCACAATAATATGACGTGACGTCAAGTGACGTTACAGCATGGAGCGTGTACGACAAAAAACCTTGCATTTCACATGTGGTGGCCATTTAACTCAGAGGATCCGTAGAAATAGCACGCACGCTAAAAAATACGATTTTTTAAGAACTCCCTTAAGAGCTCCCAAGTGAGCTAATTCGCTGAAGAAGCAAGCGAAAGTACGCGCTTTTGCTAAAGATATAATTTTAACAAACAAAGTCAGGCACGATGGAAATAGATTTTGATTTTGGATCCATTGTGTTGTGAAACTAGTCAACAAAACGAACCTCCCACAATTAGAAATCGAATTCGATAATCCAAAAACTCTTCTCGAAACGAACGAACCACGGACGGGCCAGTTTCCCATGTATTTCGAATCATAAATGTGTTTTGTTGCATCCAAAAAAAAAATCGACCAGCTCAACGTAAGGCCATTAATCCTTTCTTTTTAAACGAAACATCCCAGCTACCATCACTCCTCCCATCGAATATTCTCCACACAGAAAAAAAGGCTTTCAATAAAGCGAAATCTCTAAACTCGCTTCCCTGTCGATTGTTTACAAAACAATATTGAATAAGCGACAAGGAATGGTGGATGGTGGATGGGGTTCTATAACAGAGAAACGCTCACACAATATTTCTGTGTTACATAAATACAAAACGAAAAAGCTCCTAATAATACAGTGCCATTACAATGGGAGAAAGTTCAAATGAATGGTTTTGTTTGTCTCTGATTAAAAGGGTTTTAATGCTAATCCGAGATTAAAATGTAATTTTGAGGATGAGAGAAACGGTTTAATGGGAGGAATGGGAACGTTTTCAGTATAAAAATTGTTTCTTTCCCGTTTTTCTGCCGATACGGATAGGACAAACAGATGAAGGACTAAATGGCAAATCGGTTTTTCTTTCTCTTCTTCTGCCGGACGATAACTTATTCAAATAATTATTTCATTTCGGTTGTTCTATGTCAAGTGAATACGGATAGGATGATTGTCGTCGAGAAAGAAAATAAAAAATGAAGTTACTGTCATGCCGAAAATGGCACGAACATTTCGGAGATAATTTAATTCTCAAATTAATTGTTTCTGAGACTTGGCTTCGATCAAACAAGCAACGGGAAAACCATTTTTGCGGATTTCAAGTTGTCTATCTTTCTACCTCCTCGGGTACGGAGTTCTTCAATTTATTTGCACACAAACAAGCAGCCATGGAAAATAACAAAATTCACCGCAAAGCATTTGATTTATTTATGCAGTGACACATGGAAGGTCGACACGGAGGGAATAAAAAGGGTCGTTCCGACACCGACTTCATTTCTTTAAATTTCATTTTTATTTCACGGCATTTTCATAATTTGTTTGACTCATGTCCGATCAGCAAATGACACGAAACTGACAGGGAACGAATGGACGTGGTGTGCTAAAAGTTTAGGGAGATGTTCAGAGGTAGTTAAGTTGAACGAATCGGATTTGTGGCACTTCTAATTCAGTAGCTTGTTGCCGACTGATTGTTCGAGAAATTTCTGACGTTAGGCATTGCTCACATTGATTCTTGACAATTCATGAAATTCGGAGCCGAAGTATCTATTTGATTTATTCATGTAGAGACATGGAAGTTAGATATGCAAAGATAAAGAGGCTCGTCCTAGAAATTTCATTTCATCCACAAGTTTCAGCTGAGGTGAGAAAATGACTATTTTGTCGCTTGCATTGTGAAATAGTTATTTATTTGTTCACCAAGGGGAAAAAAGTTGGAAATTTAATTTCGAGTATGTTGTTTGAGAAAATGCAATTTCCAACTTTTTTCCGGATGAAAGCACATCGTTTTTCACAACAAAGACTTGCAAAATATCAGTGAGGGGAGAAAATGACTATTTTCTCGCCTGAGTTGTAAAAAGTCTTTTCTTTACAAATACTTATTCTCAGTGTAGGCTTGTTTCAACCGAAAACTGAAAACTGAAAACAAAGGAGAGCATCCACAGATCCTTATAACGATTTTGCAAACATTTCGTCAACATTTGGGTTAGGTCTATATGGATGACATTTTGACAGCTGAAATAACATTGGAACAGATCTATGCAGCGGATTCTTTAAATGGATTTTTTTAGCGTCAAGTAAAACAAAGTTGAAAATGCCATTTCTTTTCGAATTTTTCAGTAATTCAGCAATCAGGTTGCAAATGAATTAGAAATTAAGAAAAACAAATTTATCTCTGATGGCGTTTGGTAAAGTGCATTTTCAACCGTGCGTCGTGAATAACCTTATTTTCTCAACTCAAATGCAGTCAGAAAATAGCGCTTTCTTGACGCTCTCTCCATCTGATGACAGTTCAGGCGAGAAATTTGTTATTTTCTCACCGCTTGAGAGTTTTTTTTTCTCTTTACGACTGTCACTTGGTTTTGAAAAATGGTGAAAGAAATTGATGTCCTATTGCGTGGATAAAAACGGTTATTCATGCCGTGCACGAATGAAAAACGTCAATCTTGGTGGAATTTCCTGCTTTCACTCCTCGGTAAACAAATAACTATTCCCGCGAATCCCATAGAGAAACTGTAATGTTCCCAGTCGGAACTTCCGACCAAAAAGTCATACAATTGAACATTGAATTGAGTGTTTATCGAGAAAATACGGACAATGTTCAAAGTTTAAAAATAGAATCATTTGTCGTCATAGATTCGTACCTAACGTATTTTCAATATCAATCTATGACGTAAAAGTTAAGTTAAATATTGATGAAAGAATAAGCATTAAGACCACACTTGTTGAAATTGAAATTTAAAATTCAAAAAATTGCTGAAGCTTGATCAAATTTATGCAACATGGTACGGTTAGGTGTCATCCATAAAGTACGTACGGCTTAAGGGTAGGTATTATTTAGGTGTTGTAGTCCAATCATTAAGGACGACATGCCTTTTCGTCAAAGACGATTCCTAAACGCTTCGCTTCGCTAAGATCAATCCATTTTGCGCATATCTCACAGTTAAAGTTGTAAGGTCGAGTGCTTCGATCTATTTATGACAATGACGTCAAATTATTGCAAATTTATGGTACTGTACTGTCAATAGTAGAATGACAGTCAATGGGCGAAAGGAATATTAATACGTTGAATAGTGCATCGCTGTCTCAGTCCTTCCAAAAAATTTATTTTCGAAAATTCGACTCGCACAAAATCTTCGAAAATCGCTTTGAACCTAGGACCGTACTATAATCTATGACGTCACTCTGGACTGTATGAATATTTATTGTCGGAATGTTTGCTTTTCGGCAGATGTAATACTGTTAACACTCGATTCGAATTAATCTAAATTAATTAGAATTAAGTTTGGCGTATTATAAAAAGACGAACGAATTTGTCTTTCACATCAATTGAAGCTATGATGTCGAAAATATCAATTGCTCTATTTGCTGCTGTTGTAGTTTGTCAGGTAATTTCTGCCGTCAGATGATTGATTCTTTCAATTTTCTAAATAATTTAAATGCTCAGGTTTATGCTTCGCCTGAAGCACAAAACTGGGGTCCACCGCCATTCGGAGCTCCACGAGGATTCGGACCACCACCACCACCATTCGGAGCTCCACGAGGATTCGCACCACCACCACCACCATTCGGAGCTCCAGGACCATCATTACATTTTAGTCCACTTCCTCCATCACCACCAAGTCCTCCAACACGACCATCACCACCAAGTCCTCCAACTGGACCGCCACCAGTTTTAGATGCTGGTGGTTGCATACCGAACCCTGCCGCCAACGAAGCACTTCTCCGTAAAGTATACAGCGAAGTGTTCAGCCAGAAAAATGTTAGCAACATCGACAAGTACTACGCTCTCAATCACATTGAACACAATCCATTCGATAGAGACGGTCGTGACCAAGTTGTAGAGCTTGTAACAACTGGCACTTTGGGCGGGCCACCGGTGAATGTGGAAATTCAACGAATGATTTCGGCAGGAGACTTTGTTTGGGTCCACAGCAAATTCCCAATCACCAGATTGGGCAGTGTTTTCGCCATTGTGGACATTTTCCGATTTGAATGTGGCATTATTCACGAACATTGGGACGTGCTTCAAGATACCATCAATTTGCCGGGACCTGTGGTCAGCACTCATCCATTCTTTTAAAATGATTGAATCAACAAGACTCTGTACAAATAGGTTGACAGAAATTTTCAAAAATTACTGTTGACATGTAGCCTGCAGGAGTAGACTCAATGCAGAGCAGATTCACAATAAAAAACAATTCAAATTTGAAAGTTTCTTTTATTCGCGACGTCTTGCAGAACGTGGATGTGCGTCATCACGATACATCGAGTAAAACACAAGAAAAATGAGACATCGCTTGTACTAGCTTTTTAATCTGAATTTGTGTGGAAACTTCCCAAAGAAGCTCGCACTTGTACCCCCCCCCCATTTTTGGCAATCTTTGAAATTCACATTCTCGGCCAAATCTTAACCTCAACCTGTTAACTCATACCCACAATTCAAACCTGCACACATTGACCTATTAATGACCCCTTTGGGTTACACTCTTTATGGATCACGCCTAAGCTATCAATCTGTTGCGAACGAATGAAATTTCCTAGACGTGGCTCCCTTTCATATCGAGCTTCAATGTCTCTGCATAAATAATGAATCTGTCTCGTTCAAGTTTTCTTGCCGTAACATTGCTGCTGAAGGATGTATGTATGCAGGCAGTATTATGGAACAGCAGAAAAGGGAATAACAAAAACACTAAGCCTCAAGTTGTGTTCGTATGAACCTAGTGCAATAATCCGATTAATGATCGAAGTAAAGCTTCGACGTCCCCGTCTGTCCCCGTTTGTTAATTTAAAAATTTATTGCGAACGTTTTTCGATGCATTCCACGTTATGCAATCGATCGAATTTCTAGCAACAGGCTGTGTTCACGAGTTCTTCGCATTCACGTAAAACACTGACAAAAAAAGAGTTGAAAATCTTACCTGTTGCAGGTAACTTTGTCTTCAGGTAATATATGTTATCTGACACAGCCATATATAGGAGAGCTACAGCTGCGGCAGCTATTATAGGTTACCTGGAGCAGAAGTTACCTGCAACAGGTAAGATTCTCAACTATTTTTTGTCGGTGCACCGATTGGCAAAGGAAGTTGTGATGAATACCGGACTTACTGCAAAGTCTTCAAACTTTTTACACACACCGTCCGACGGGCTTTTTGGTGACTATGCTCGAGTAATAATCTCTTGAACATTAAAAAGAAATAATTTTGACAAGGCAAAATGCTAAGTCACCAGCACTGTACCTACGAACGAGTTACAACCACTACATAGTGAATACACTAGATGCTGTGACGTGGTTAAGACAGGCTTTTGACCGTGACATATGGGTTCTCTCGGAGAGAAACATTCCACATATCTCGCTACCTCGTTTGTACGCTCTCCACTTTAAAGCAATTTTGAGCAACATTTCTCAATTTGAAACTGTTGATATTCCAGCTACAAATTGAATGCGTGACAAAAGCAAATTTTGACTTCGGCCGGCGGTTCTCTCAAGTCAATTGATTCTTCACTTCCTTCTGACTTTTCCCCCCAAAATCGACACTCACAGCTAAATATTGAGACACTGAACATAAAACTCTTGTTCACCAAACTTCCCATACAGAGAGCTCGGAACATTTGCATTGACAACGCATTACACACAGTCGATATAATCGTACTCACCAATGATGATGATTAGTAGAACCACGCCAATCACGCCCATTATAATCATCATTTTGATGTTGGCCCACCAATGTTTCCGTTTCAATTTGCCGGCCTGCTGTTCGAACTGCGATGCACCATGCTGTAAAGCATCAGCACGTTGGTCCAGTTCACCCAATTTCTGGTCACGTTCCAGCACTTTTTCCACATTGACCCGCATTATGCCAACCACTTCGTCAACTTTTGCTTGTGTTTGCTGTAGTCGTTTTTGTGCGGCACTTTGTTGAGCCGAACTTGGTGGTGGCGGTAAAACAGGAAAACTTAATTTTAATTAACTTAAACTGCTGCAATCGGTGCTATCACCTCGATCAAAACCAAACGTTTTGAGGATAGAAAACATTGTGGTTGATGAATGGGGTGCGGGGTGTGGGTGGTAAGAAGAGAGAAAGTCAAAGAAACGACAAATTGCTTGCAAACACTTTTTCGGAATGATACACCAACAACGGTAGACACACACACACACACACAGCAGCGAAAGAACATAAGAAAATTCTGCGGAATATCCTTTGTCGTTTGGTTTATTTTAGCCTGAAAAACGGTTTGAATTGATGCCAAAGGAAAACTGACAATTCGTGTGGATACTTTCTACTCCGCTTTAAAAGTCTTCCGGCATTGCACGTTACAGTAACATGTGCTTGTTGCCATATATTTACCCCACTTGGTAATGATCGTTTCGCACACATTTCTCTATGGAAGCACGAACAACGGGAAGTTTGTTAAAGTTATACGGCTTGGCGTCTATTCATGCATAGTGCATACGACACCTTTATAATTGAACACGAGCTTGTAATGAGCATAGACCGGCATTCAATCAGTATAATGATTGATGCGAGGGAAATGAATTGCTTGACATGTTTCGGGAAAACGTTCCATGAATTGAACCAACTGAAGTATTAGACAGCTAAATTCAAAGTCAAAGCGACTGAAGGAAACGTTTTACACTGAGGAAAATTTCGTATCAACACACACAGTAACCTAACTGAGGTATGAACGCAGAAACGGGACACAATAGCGAATTATAAGAAAAACGAAATTTTGTTGATTTAGCTCCGTTCCGAATAGACTGACTAGGATTTTTTGCTTTAAGGTCATGGTTAAGGCGCCTTACACGCAATGTAAACGTTTGCAATGTACAACGCATTAACCTGCCCTTCAAGCAAAAAATTCTCGTCAGCCTATTCGGAACGGAGCTAAATCAACAAAATTTCGTTTTTGTTATAATTCGCTAATGTCACGCGTCCGCTTTCTGCATTTAACTATTCATATACGGTGGCTTGTTGTAAAAAACCTTTCGTTGGAAAACAGATCGAATATAAGTGGTCCTGGTCATTGGTTGTGTTGTCTTAGGTGACAGCATGACTGTCTCGAACTCATTCTTCTGGGTGAACTAATGTGAACGCGTATAATTATCGGTCCATTTCATGTCAAGTTGGTGCCGTGTTAAGCCAAAACACCGTACAGCATTCGTGTCGTTGCTTTTCAAGAGATTTGGAGAGCTTTTTAAGCTTCTTTCACTGAAACATTCCATTTTTCCAATGGAATCCAAAATAAGCTCAAAGCTTTCGAAAGCTCTCTGAAGTATACAAATAATGCGATAAGGTGTTTCGGCTTAACAAATCAGGATAATTACCAAGGGGCGAACTAACGCAGAAAAGGCTATGCAAGAAATGGAAAGTTCAAAAGCCCCACTCCCAGTAAAAGCCACCGAAAATTGGGGAAACTCCTGAAGACCTTGACAAAGAAATCCTCGTCTGACATTCTGTAAAATCTTTTATCACCCAAAATTTACGTCTATCCGACCGATTATCTGATAAATACGCCGTTAGAGTTTCATGATCCGTTTAATTGGAAATTTTCTGTAGAAATTCCCGTCTGCGTTTAAATATCTCGCCTAATTTCACAAAATTTGCATTCTTCAATGAAAAGGTCCATCTACACCAGGCATGAGCGCCGCCCAAAAATAAGCCGCCGATCAAGCCGCCGCCGGCCATTTTTGAGCAAGCCGCGCCGCAGCCGCGCCGGTGCCAAAAACACGGCTCAAGCCGGCTTGAAACGGCTGGAAAATGAAATAAAGATTTCGAAAGGTGAATGGGTGAAATAATTTTGAAAACCGAGATTCCTGTTGATCCTAAGCAGCTCAAGTACATTTTGAATTTTTTTTACAAAATTAAGAAAATTTTGAAAATTTTCTTGAATTTTCATGAATTTTCCAGAATGGTACATTACGTCCTCGCTTCTAAGTTTGTTGTTTTGGCAAGTATGACCTTTGCGGAACGAGCCGAAGGCGCACAATCAGTTAATTCACAAATTTGAGAAAACTTTATCGATCTTTGCGAATTTTCTCGATTTTTTTTTCTTTTCAATTTTTACTTGATCGTGAGCTTTCGATTTCTTCTCGAAAACCATTTTCTCAATGAGTTAAATGAATGTACCGGAGCATGATTTTCCATTTAGTTCAAGTTTTGAGGCAATAAAACTTGACGTGTTAGTGAACCTTAGACTTAGAGACTTGCTTGTAACAAGACCAGTTCCACTTGCACTTTGAACAACCTAATCTACCTACATTTTCGCTTTCCGTACAATTTCATTTTCATGCTTACTAGTTCATTTTCCATGAATTTATCTAAACGTTTTTATTTAAAAAAAAAAAGTTAAAAGGAACCTCCAGCCGAGCCGTTTTAAGCCGGCTCAAGCCGACTTTTTCGCCGCCGCCGAGAAATTTTTTTCGGCTAGCCGCCGCCGAGGTTTCTCCGTCGGCGCTCATGCCTGATCTACACAACGTACATCCGTTTCACCCGTTTCAAAAAGAAAATAGAAAAAGCCGAGCCACATCACCTCAAATTAGCAGGGTAAAGATTTACATTTCTTTAATGATATTGTGGGTGTATCGCCAAAAAGGCTGGCTCGGGCATACCGTGAACATGGTCGACTTTCGAATTAAGAATTTTTCGTTCACCTTTTTCTTTCAAACGATTACAATAAATCATCAACTTTACGGGGGCGAATGGCAGGGGAGCGGGTTTGTTTTATCTGTTTATGATGAATGCTACTTATCAACAACGTCATGTTTAATTAACGTTACATTTACCATGCCGGTGTATCTTGTGTATGCGAAAACAGGCAGTTCATCCAAAACGAAGTGTTTGCACAATTTACGTGAATTTTTTATGGACGATAAGAAATGGAAAGACCGGAAAAAGGTCGAAAAAATAATAAATGGGCCCGCATTGCTCATGATTAGACTTACTTGTTTGAGCTCGATGCTGCGTCTTGGTTGTCCATTGTCTGAAACAGAAATTAATTTTTAATTTTTTTTAGTTAAATTTTACGGGTTTGATTATCATCTGCTCTAGGGTGGGCTGTCAGTAATGAATTTACTCTCCGAGTCTGTATATGTTGGTTGGAAGAGGAAGGCATTTACATAGCGGAAATGGAACCGTTGGGCGTTTTATAACAGATTCCTGGGCATTGTATCAAGTTTCCGATTTCAGTCGTGTAAGTAATGCAACGCATGTAGTGCACTCAGCAAAATTCAGTATTATGGCATGGCGAAGACCTCCAACAGGAAACAAAAATTGGAAAAATCGCCCTTTCTGTGATATGCAGCTGAATGATACCATCTGCTTGCAGTTACTTTCGACTAATTTTTTGCCCAAGATCAATCGACCAACCAAGCCAGATACTTATAGAACTTTTGGTGCAAAGGACGTAGTCACGATAAGAATTCCCTCACTTTCGGCCTCGAAGCATGAGAAACAAATTTTCAAATTTTCTATCAGGACACACAGTGGTGAATTAGGTGAGTAATTGGGCATTTCGTATTTACGTAATTACGTAATTACGTAATTACGTACGTTCATTATACGTACGAAATGCACCAAACGTATCCTTGTTGGGGCAATAAGTGCAACATTAAGACATTGGTCTCAAACCGTATCCTTACATAGATCTGACGTAATCTCAGTCTATTTCTTGTAAAATTAAAATTTGACTTCAAGATCAGCGTACTATTCGCTGACGACGTTGGCCTTGCAAGTGAGAGAGTAGCAAAGCTTCTGGAAGTATTTGACAAGTGGAAGAATGTCCTTGAAGACCATGGGCTGAGAGTTAGTGAATCAAAGACTGAAGTAGATGTCCCCACCATTCAGTGACCCACAAACCTAATCGCCAGACATTGACATAATGATTAAAGGAAATGTTATGCCTACATGCACCAGCTTCAAATGTCTTGGCTCGATAATCAAAAAGACTGGAAGTTGCGACGAAGACGTGAATTTTGGTGTACAATAGTCTCGTATGCAAAAGATAAAGCGGGAAGGAAGACACTTTAAGCTTTGATGAATTCCAAATCGGTGTAAGACGAATGAAATTTCAAACTATCGCCGAAGGGGCAAAGAAAAACCGGATATGCATAATGCACGCTACATTGAACCACCGTTGATTTAACGATACTTGGCCGAGAGTTGAAAATGGAGAAAAGTTAAAGATATCCATTTGAAACCATTGCATTGCCATACACTAAAGCCCTACACATAAATCCATTTTCAATTCAACCCCATTCTGCATTCATGGATAGGAAACCATATCTAGAACGAATGCAAAACGTCTACCTCCAGAACAATGCAAACAAATAAATCGTGTGCACCTAAATGTAAAACCAAATATTTTCCTGGATGTTTTTCCACCATCACCGGCGGCATGTGTAATGCACATAGCATTGCATTATACCGGTTGTGCCGTGCACTTTTTGATGCTTATTTTTTGTACTGTATTTCCTGCCATGTAATGCAAGTCTCAGGCAAAAATTATTATAATTTACATCATGTTCCGTACACAACGAAGCCATGTCACAAGAATGGCAACGAAATGAACAAAAAAAAAAAAAAACAAAACGAAACACACAAATAAAGAATGCGCCACTGAATGCAAAGATTTTTCTGCAAACGTTTTTGTTTGTTCCCGTTGCTCTCTCTCTCTCTCTCTCTCTCTCTCCCTCTCTGTGAAAACATTTTTCCAGTTTTGCATTTTGAAATGTGAACAATTAGGAAATTTATGTCCTTTTCGATACGGTCGACGTATATGTAGTGTGCCTGCAATAACAGGCGATGCGAAGCTTTTTTTGTTGAATCATTTAATTAAACGTAGGAAAATGGTCCATTTATCTTCCTGGTGCTGCTGCTGGTTTTTTTTGTGTGTGTGCATGATGTCAACGTAATTAAGGAAACAGTTGCCAAGATTTAAAAAACGCTGCACTAGTCTACGTGTCAATCCAGAGAGGGAAAAAAATGATTTGGGGTCTGTCTACATTTCTAACAGAGCAAGAAAGGGTAAGACAATGTTCCGGTGCCGATGTGAATAAACTGAACAGTCAATTAAACGGTGCGGCATTTTCACTGGAGTTGCGGGAAAATTTACCTTTCAAAGACTTTTATTTTGATTAGGATCTCAGAGCACATTCATACAAAAGAAAATTCAAATTATTCCACTGTCACTCGAAAAACAGCTGACTGTTTTAAGACACTCCATAAAAAATGTAAGAGTTTTACCGTTACCTCTGCTTTTGGGCTCCTATCTAACTTTCTGCCATAACAACGTTATCGAAACTCAACGGGAAGTGTTCCGAAACATGAACAGAAGCTTGGAGTCTAGTTCCAGGAACAGTGATTCGGCTTTGCCTGTTTTTCACTACCTTTTCAAGCATATCTGGATGTTTACGCTCAAAAATCGTGTGTTATATGTCAAATGAAGGAGGGACAATGTAAATGTGTTGTATATCAGGCTCGTAAATCAATAGCCATTCTAATTGTGCCCGGACAGCCGGTTTTGTCCTTGAAAATTGGATTCGTGGATCCATATCCAGGAGTCAGGAAAACAGCGGATCTCCTTTTTTCGGATAATTTTCTTCAGATGAAATAATTGTTGTAAATAGTCAACGATGTGAAAGTTGTTGTTGTTGTCACAATTTGAGTGTTTAAAGGTTTTTGAAGAGTATACTTTTCCTGTTTTCCCGCATCTCTCCCAAGCTTAAAAACAAAACTTTGCCCAGTCGTCACAAAAAAGACATTGAAGCGATCATGCAATCGCTTCATTCCTCCAAAATTACCTGCCGAGATCGAAGTCTAGTTAAGACATTTAACAATTGTCTATCTGATTCTTCCAGATAGTATACATATTAGTACAGATTCTTCGTAGCATTGAAATTACCGAAAAGATGCGACCAAGGAGAAAAATCGGTCAAAATGCCTAACATCGTGTAGCCCCAATAGATGTCACCTATGTCCTATGTTCCTAATATTTTCTAATGAGACAGCGGAGATCTTAAAACAATCGCTATACGCGGACACATTTACTAAAACCCAGTCCGGACATGGAGTGAAAAATTGTCATCGATTCAGTAAAATGTTGGAAATGTCATAAGATATTGGAAGGGGAGTGCTCTCCTTGTCTACGATAGTCGGACCATTCTTAGAGATATTTCAAATGTCTACTGACTACATTCTCTACTTAGCTCTCCCAGTCAGTGGGACGAAATTCAGAATTTGCAAGCACTTTTATGAGTGCACAAAGTTCGCTTTGTTCGAAGTCTAGTGTGAGTTAATTGCAAACTCACAGACACAGACCTGCTTACAGGTAACAAACAAAAATATCTTTTGCAACAAAGACTAAACGAAAGGCGACGCAATATTGTAGAATGTTATCAGTGATTTATATACACATTAATGAGTCAAAAATCTTATCAGAAATTCAATTTTTATTTTTGTTCTGTCAGCGCTGGTAAGGTGATTGATGCAATCAGGGCTACCAACACACACACACAATGTGCAGTACGAAATGATTGGTGTGCAAAGTTCTATAAAGTGCAAAGTTCAGGGAAATGGCATTCTTATTCGCTCCAGGCGAAAGAAGTGTTTTTCTGCGCACTAATGTCAAGAACTACCCCATATCAGAACTAGTTCTGTACCCCATTTCGATGCTACAATGACACAAGAAAGCTGTATTGTTACCAAATTTTGCTGACGACAAGAAACGTTTTTAGCCCCGTACGAAGTACTGGGGGCTTATAAAATTAATATGCCGTTTGTACCACGTCGAATTGGAAGCAGACAGTAAGGGCAAAGCATTTGGTTATGTTCATAGATGACGAATCCGCAATAAAAAAAATGTCCGTCCGTCCGTCCGTCCGTGACCCCTCTAGCTTGAGCAAATCACAACCTTTTTTGAAAATTCTTTTTTTCCCCGATTGGTATCGACAAAAGTAAGGTCAAGTTCGAAAATGGGCATGGTAGGGTCGGCCCTTCCAGAGCTAGGGCCCTATATGTGTTTTTCAGTCTTTCGACGATACGCACGCAATAGCTGCTTGTGATATATCAAATGAAAGGTATTGACGAGTAGAACAAAGTTGCTGAACATCGTTTTTGGGTAAGATGTAACGCGAGCTTGTTGGGAGGGCTCAAAGGTCGTTACTCGGCCCTAAGTGTTTTTTCCACATAAATCGAGTAAATCTCAACCGATTTTGATAGTTTTTGTTTCATTTGAGAGGTAATTGAATACCCAATGGAAAGTTGGCAAAAAATTTTGGTTTTCTAAAATAATGTCGTAAATTGTTGGTTTTATTTGAGAGGTACTTCGTACGGGCTTTCGTAATTGCGCTATGCGCAATTTAAAAAATGAACAGTTTCAGTAAATTTGACAATGCCCAACTTGACTTGCATTTTGGTAACAGACGCATTAGAGGGTTGTAGACGTATTAGGGTTCCGGGCGTATTACGGCTACGGACGTATTATAGTTACGGACGAAATAGGATTACGGGTCGTACGGGGCTAAGTCGTAGCAAACGCTCCGACTGTTCTGATGCCTTGTTTTATTATTTTTATGAAAATATTCTGAAAAAATAGTCGCTTGAGTAACGGTTCTTCTTCCCATTTTTCCATAGAATCACAATTTGTTATAATCTAGTACGAATTTCGTCCTTTCTAGCTTTACAGTCGCGGTCCAATTAATTACCAATTCCAGGAATAGATTTGGGGGTAGATTCTCGTAGCAATCGTAACACTAAGAATTTGGTAATTTGACAGCTGCATGCATAAAATCCCATAAGAACTGTCAAATTACGACTTCTTAAAGTTACGAATGTTTCGAGAATCGGAACCCTGATCCTTTGCGAATATTAATAGCATCCATTTAAAGGTGTTTCGGGACGAGATATTATTTTACTCTTTCGACGCCGTCATCGATTGCAGATAGTGAACGAGTCATGCTGTTATCTTAGCGCCAATCACACCTCGTCACCGGTGAATCAACAAAATTAATTGGCGTTGTGCAAACAACTTTGCACATTCAAAAAAAAGTGGCACAAGTAGATAAACATTGTGAGTCGATTGAATCGCTGATGGAAAATTCTAAACGTTTACACGGACTTAAAACCCGTTCACATTTAAATTCAAATGCGAGGTCCAGGCGCAGCAGGTTCAAATTTTGAAACACTCAAAAACTAATCATTATGGCTCGATTAAGTCAGATCGGGGTTTCTTTGCACCTGGGCTTTTGAAAAAACAACGATTCGGATCCGGTACAGGCCGGCAAAACTTACAGATACAGACACCCTGTGTACTAAGCGGTTATTTTTTCTGAAAACCATCTGTTAAGTCAACATCAACGCTCGATGTTGCACACCAGAACGTTGTTCAATAGATAATGTAAACAAAGTAAATGTGTGCCCTTTTGTCCCGCGACATATTGAAACATCCAATTAATTTGCATTTTCTTTACCAACAATTTGCTTGCAATTATACAAAACAAAAGTCAGTACAGCAGTAGCATGATGGATGACGAAAGCAGCTGTTTTACATGAACCAATTTCATATTCAACCGAAAAAATTTTTTTTTTAGAAATTTATTAGTGTCGTGTGATTGATAAGACCAACGTCGACGCATTGGATGTATATGTATATGTATAGAAAATAATGAAATGGGAAGAAAATCGATAAAATTCTCGTTTTGATTGTTATATTCAATCGACATTGGTATAATACCGAATGGTTTATGTACTCAATTTGATTAGTCATCATCTGAAGGACTCTAGCGATTTGGACCGTGAATTCTTAAAGTCATTATACCATATGCGCAATTTTTTTTTTATCAATGAAAGGAACAAGTGAAGAATGTTGCAGAGAGACTCCTCCTGCAAACAAATGAAATACACATCTCCATCCTCTATTGTTAACAGACAACAGGATGGAACAATAATTACACTTTGGTGACAGCTGAACAAATCGAATTGAACGATATCGATGGTGGATTATATGATGCGGATTATTAATTGCTTTCATTGAATGGTACACCTAGTCTTTTAAAAATGTCCATGAACCATCGAAACAAAAACGATTGTTTTGTGGGTTAAAGAACGAAAGCGAAATAACTTGTTGCTCGCAAAATCGTCGGTACGTACCGTACGTATGTACAATAAGACATTATTTCGTTGTTCACTTTCGACAGATAATTCACCAAACAATTACACCAAACTAATGCAGTACTTACAGTTGATGAGGTTGTTGGTAGTTTAAACGAAATTTGCAAATGAAAATCAAATTAAACTCGAATAAAGAACAAAATTACGGATGAATAACAACAGTGACACCGCCAGTCATTTAGGAATATTTTTCTTGCTTGTTGAAGTTTGACAGTTCCGAATTGGTGACGTCATTGATTCATCATCAAATTTTATTGTGAAAAGTTTTCGGTGTTGCGATGTTCGAAACAGAGCCGTTTGTGTGTTGGAAGCCGTGTAGGTCTTTTTTCATGACATTATGTTGGTTAGAATTGATAGAATGCGTTAGAATAGGCGATGTGTCTTATTCGGGTAGTACGCTCACGTTATTAAAGGTGACTTTGTTTAGTTCACGGTTAAAGACATTTTATGGAGGTGGTAGACTTCACAAGTGTCCACTCATTTATCGTACGAATACCACAATGGGTCTTCGTATCTCTCGCGTTCTTGCGTATTTTACGAGAATTATTTTTTAAAAACTTTCCGATTTGCATGCGTAGCGTATGTATTTACTTGCATGTATTTAGTGTTTGTAACTCACACCAAGGAAGCATAATTCCAAGAAGAAAAAAATGCAAAGCCTATTCTGATACTGTCAGCCTCCCAATATTTTCTGTGTTAATGTTAGGACAAATGCAGAGAAATGATAACAGATGTCGCCGGCCCAGCAGGATAGAATGCGTAGGCGGCAGCAACGCTCTCTGTTATCTTTTCTCTGGAGCAACGTTGTGGTCATAACCTCAAAATATCACTTTATAAATGATCGGACGTAAGCATTTTCGTAATGGTCGACTATCAAATAGCTTTATTTTTACGACTAACTGTGCCTTCACACAACGACGCGAAAGTGACAGATACGAAATATTTATTTTGTTCTTTGACATTAGGACAAAAGAAAAAAATTTAAGGTTTGGTGTTACGTCTGCTTTACCTCATCTTTTTTCATTTTCAGATATCTAATCGAATGTCACCAATAACATTAAACTAAACCTATCACAAATGTCGAAATATGGTCCGAATGGCTGGCTCCAAAGTGCTTGCCAGATTGCTGCTATTGATTTCGTCGGTAACGTTAATTTCTTTATTGGCATTGACGAGATGTGGCTTAGGTGGACTAGCCGACAGCAATATTTTAGATGATGGTAAGTAGATATGGTAGATATGTAACCTGAAGAATGCATTTTTTCATACCTGTAGGACTCTCCGTCCAATATGAAAAATACTATTAGTACCACGGACTAAAAGTATTTTTTAGCGTATTCGATTCCAGACCTCGCCTTCGGCTCTGTCTGGAAACTTCTCACACGCTAAAAAAGACTTTTAGTCCGTGGTACGAAATGTACTATTTATTCACTACCGTTACGTATGACACGTTTGTGCTCGAAAATCACAGATCAGTTTCGAGCAAAAATATGAATTGAAATTATAGTGATAATAGATGGCATTCCTACCCCCGCAAACGCTATCTGTCATCAGATATTTTGATATATTTTAGACAGAGCGAGGCATGAAAGTGAAGAAACTTCCATGGACCCATAGTCCGGGCTGCTATGTATAATAAACCGGTAAAAAGCGGTTTTTCTCTAAAACTTAAAACTTAGGTATATCTGTCAAATCTGAATTTGATGGTCTCAACGAATTCCGGAACAGTCCTTGCTATGGAGTATTCCAGAAAAAGTGTCCCAAACAAACGTTACCTTTGAGACTGATATCTGAATTAAATTTGACGACCACGTTTTGGAAAGCTGAAACCCTATCAACGATATCTGGCCGAGCTATGACATGTCAAAGCCACAGAGTCACAGCATCTCTTCTTTTCTCAAACATTTTTTAGTTAGGAAAATGTCAGAATTGACTAACGCTTCAAATGATTTCGACTATTTTTACTCTAAAAATTACGGGGCCATGATGCCTTTGAATGATCTGCAACTATATCACTATCACTGAGCCTTCCCACACGCATCGCGAAGCTAGAAGTCAAAGCATTTACATCATCTTTCTGTAGTATCAAAAGATTGAGGTGTCTGAGTTCCTAGAATTCCATCACTCCAGAAGGTCCACCTTCTTCCCAGCTGTGGAACTCAAGGATAGCAAACATAAGTTTTTTTTAAACTCTCCTCTGGATTCAGGAAATTTTCCAGACAAGAGCTAAAAAACAGATGGAAATGGTTGTTGTCCTTGATTTCTGGAGCAGGGAAGAAGATGGACTTTTTGAAATTATGGAGTTCTAGGAACTAGCCGGAAACTCTGACCCCTCAATCCCATCTTATCGTCAAAATACATTAAAACTCACTAGCGAGCGACGATTTTCTCTGACATAGCAGCCCAGACTACAAAGCCAAATTTGATAATTTGATAGTCCTTGCCTTTCAACCGACCAACTAATTTCAAGCCTGGTCGAGTAGGCATGGGCGATAATGATAATGATTATCGATAATTATCGATTATCGATAATCGATAATTATCGACTTTTTTATCAAAAATTATCAAGAAAATATCGATAATCGACATTTATTGATATTTTGATAATTATCAAGATATCGATAATTCGATATATCGATATATCGGTCCAAAATTCCGATATTCAACCCCTCTTATTACACAAGCGCCGTTTTTAGCTTTTGCCCTGTAAAAGGCGTTTGCGTGGTTCTAAAAATCTGAAACTTCACAGGATGACTCTAAATAGGCGTTAGAATCGATTTTTGATAGTAGGGCCCTACCTTAGGTCCGGCACTTCGACACGGACCTAACGATTTTTTCGTTGATTTTGGTAGTATTCAATGCGCTGAACACGATGGTGGTGGAGAAAAAAAAAATTATGTCGTTTTGCCTGTCAAAATGGCCGCCGAAGTGCAAAATTTTGCACTTTTCAATTGCGTATTACGGGCTGTGGTTGATCGATTTCTGCGCGGTTTGTGCCTACTAAGGGGTAATCGAGGGTGTAGATTCTGAAAATCAAGTTTTTACGGCACCTCACGGTGGAAGAAGTGCCGCAAAATGCGAAAAAATCTGTTTTTTTGGGTACAAAAAATCGTTTTTTTCGTATCCCATTCAACATTTTCCACTTTATTGAAAACGGCTATTATTAATGAAAAGTACTCTAAAAGACCTTTCAAATGAGCCCCATATCAAGAAAATCCTTGGTGCCGTTTCCGAGCAATTGAGGTTTAAATGTCGAAACAGAGGCCCAACTTTGATCTCAGTACGTCCACAAGATGGCGTCTAAGGCTATAGGTTACTTCGGCAATTTTTTTCTAAATATAAAGTTGAGATAGGTCACAGAACAAACGGATTCAAATCGAAGTCACTGGACCGAGATATGAAAAGATTTGTAAACGAAAATTTTGTGACATTCTTCAGTATATGGCGCACTGCTTCTTAAATGAAAAAAATTTTCGTTGTACAAACTTAGATATTGCAACGTAAGAAGTTCCAGCACTTTAGGGCGCACTAATAATTAGAGTGTGAGCGCCACAGCAGTGATTGGGGCAAAACATCCAACATCCGAAGCCTCTGTCTGTAGCGATTATGTGCTCTTAGGGTCATATTTTGCTAAAAGATTTCCACAATAAATTATTTGTTTTGCATCTTTTAATGAATTGAATTACCTGAAATTTGATAGAGCCTATCGATTGCACAACATTTTGCCATAAATCACAACACTTTTTGTTGCATTCATTCATTTTTCATTCCAAAGCGACATTTTATTATTATTTTTGCAAACAACAACAAAATGTTTTTCGTTTTAAGACGTCAAACGGCAGTGCTAAAGGTACTAGATCAAACTGTGTCATCGTTTGTACGCTTTTGTAGGCGCGAAAATTTAAACAAAAACCAATGCTCGAGATAAATGTACTAAGTGCTTCAATTTTGAGCGTATTTTTGTTAGCGCGAAAATATTCGAAAGGTGTAATAATAACATATTATCGCTTGTGATCGTTCTAAATTTAGTAATGTGCGTTACAGTCTGTCTTTGCAAATTAAATGTATTAGCAGTCGGCAGTTTAAAACTCATCAACTATTCGGTTGCAAAAGTGCGTTGCGGGTGGGTCTAAATAATTTTTGTATTATGTTGATTGCACAAACTCGAGCAATATTATAATTTTTTTGACTTACTCATAGAAACAAGTCTCACATTATTGAATATAAAATAGCGCCAGTTAGCAAATGTACAGGTGAACTTATTCACGCCATAAGTCCGCTGAAAATTCAAAACTTTAAGTGGCAACTACAATTCAAATGTCGTATATGAATGATTCACGATATTTTCATATCAGAGTGCGTTGAAATTTATTTTTCAATTCATTTGTTCATCCACTGATTCACCCGAAATCAGCGTTGGGTGGAGTCGGGTGCAAACGAAATGTTGGTCAAATTAATTAATAATTAAGAAATAGTTGTGCAATTTAATTCGGCCGTAATAGATCGACCTGACAAGATTTGTCCTTTTAAAAAATTTAGCAGAAGCACTCATAGAACAAACTCACCGGATTTGACGTTTTACAGATCGCGAAGGCGTTTATAGATCGATATTACCGTATTTTTCCTTCTACAAAATGTAATGAAGACTCTAAACTCTAATAGATCGATCTCACCAGATTTGGCTTTTAGCGAAATCTCTAATAGAACGACCTCACGGGACTTTTCCTTTTACAAAATGTAGCGATGTCCTTTTAACGAAATGAATTAAAGTTGCTAATGGAACCTCATGGGATCTGCCCTTTGAAAAAATGTAGTGAAGACTCCAATAGATCGACCTCACAGGATTTTTCTTTTAACGAAATGAGGCAAAATCGCTAAAATAGATCGACCTCGCCGGATTTGCTATTTTACAAAATGTATTAAAGACGCTAATATATCAACCTCATAGATTTTGTCCTTTTATGAAATGTAGCGAAGGTACTAATAGAACTACCTCGCCGGATTTGTTCTTTAACAAAGTGTAACGGGAATGCTAAAATAGCCCGACCTCATTGGATTTGCCCTTAAACGAAATGTACCGGGAACGCAAAAATCGATCGACCTCATTGGATTTGTCCTTTAACTAAATGTAACGAAGGCTCTAATAGATCGACCTTACCGGATTTATCCTTTAACAAAATTTAGTGGGATCTCTAAAATAGCTCGACCTCACGGGATCCCTTTAAAAATGCAGCGGGAACGCTTATATAGCTCCACCTCATTGGATTTGTCCTTTAACAAAATTAAAGCGAAGGCTCTAATAGACCGACCTTACCGGATTTGTTCTTTTACAAAATGTAGCGGGAACGCTAAAATAGATCGACTTCACCGGATTTTCCCTTTTACAAAATGTAGCGGGAACGGTAATAGCTCCAGCTCATTGGATTTGTCCTTTAACAAAATGTAGCGGAAACTCTAAAATAGCTCAACCTCACCGGATTTTCCCTTTTACGAAATGTATGCTCAATCTCTATAGGTTAGCAGGAATTTAACAAAAGCGTATACTTCATACATTTTGCTGTACACAGTGGGAAAGGGTCTGATAATCATACTTTTTTGTGCGTGCATTTCTTGAATGACCCTTTTGTCTACATGTCTTTAACGAGAAATTCTACGGCAAATTTGACCACAAAATTTAACAAATGTAACAAACGGAATTACTAAATGAAACCTAGAGTGATGGTTAAGGCAGCTATGCTGCCTTCTCGCATTCAATTGTAGGCATTGGGTGCAGCTAAAATATACTAGTTATCGATATATTCCGATATATCGGTATATTATCATGAATTTTCAGATAAATATCGATATTTTGATAATTATCGAATTTTGATATTTTGATAATTATCAAATAATCGATAACGATATGATTAATCGATTATCGATAATTTCTTTCGATTGATATTATCGATAATTTTGAACGTCTCCCATCCCTACTGGTCGAGGTCTAATGTACTTTTTAAACATCGTATGAAATTCAGATGAGATTCACTTAAAAGTCTCCTAAAGTTATATTTTCTGCGAATTATGTCAATGGAATGTGCGGAGTTGGCAGCATAATATTTTAAAGATGTGGCATTGTGTGACAACATGGAATTTATTTATCGTAAATGCTTCGTAAAAGGAATGGCACGGATTTGAATACTTATTTGAAATGCATTCATTATGTTGCACTGCAACACATTCTCTGCATAGCCATATATGGCATAGTTGCAAAATTCTATAGCCGTATGCTGGGGTGCCACACAATATGGAATTTGAATATTTTGCGATTCGATTATTATTCCGAAACCGATAAAATATGCTTTTGTGGCCGACATAATAACGTTATTATTGGAGCGAAGTGTGTCCGAACATTATATGAAGTTGTGTGGATGTGGAGCCCGATAAAAGATTATATTTTGAAGGTAGTGAGGACCATCAGAAGAATTTGTATGAAGAAATTACTAATCGGTAGGATGCCGGGAAAACTTTCCCGTTTTTTTTGTCCGCAAAGATCAAAGATAAATTAACTTGTTCTCTGTGACAAGACGACAGATCTTAACACGTTGCCGGTTATTGTGACTTGTCAACTTTAGGCACACCGGAAAGTGCTAAGGGAGTCGAGGATTACTTCCAAATAAATTTCTAAAAATCTAAAGTCAAATTCCCTTAGCACTTTCCGGTCGAGCTCGAGCATTATCCCCTACGTGTTAAGCATGGTTCCACTCAACAAAAAGTTGTCCCTGTGAGAGCAACGCACTCCAATAACAGGCACAAGAACAGATTTTTTTGGAGTGCGTGGTGAGAGCCGTGAGACAGTGAACAAAGCACTGAGTACTTTTTTGATAAGTGGTAATCAAGCCTTATCGACACAAAATGTCTCGTTTTACTGTCCAGATCAATGAAAACGGCAGCTCACGCATTCATAACCAAAAAATTAGATTTTATCGCAGAGTCCACAACTTCTACAAATCACAAACTCGTTCCAATGAAACATTTAAGTTCGATTGGTTGTTCTCTGCATATGGGCCCCAAAAGCACATAAAGTTCTTGCACTGCTGAAACTTTGGTTGCATAACTTAGTAGTGCTTCTTTGGTAGACCTGACCATGAGCAAAGGCAACCAAAAAACATTCGAAGTTTTGATGTTTTTCGATTCCATTTCAGATGCGAATAAAATTTCAATTGTACCGGCGGCATCAGCGAACCAGCAAACAAATGATGATCATAATCGCAACAACAACAACAACAACAATTACCTGCAACTGTTGCAACAACGTGAGGAAGAAAATCGACAGGAAGTGGCGAAATTGACATCGGAAATACGAGCACTGAAAGTTCAATTAATCCAATTGAGAAGTATGTCACTCACGCCACTTATCATTAATTTTGGCTGCACATTGGCTGGTTATTTTCGGAACTGAGCCGATTGTTAACAATGGGGGACATGAAAATACTTTTGGTTTAATGGGGAAAATTATTTTCTTTTTTGTGTCAGTCTCGCGTTATAAAATCGATTTTGGGAATGGCAACGGTAAAATTCGTGAAATTTATTTTGGTTTCTTCTGAACTGATTTCATTTGGCAGTATTGTAAATTAGCGACACTAAGAGTTAGAGAACAGAAGTTAGCTTAGGACAAAATTGTCTTCCAGCCGTAGTTTTGCTTTTTGAGACCTAATTCAAATTATTCCTTTGTTCTTCTGTCAAGTTTGACAGTTGAACAAAAGAAAAACTTGAATTAGTTCTCTTTAGCGTCGCTGTATGTAGCTACAGTCAGCCTTAATAAGATCCCTTAGCAGTTGGGCTGACGAATTGTCGTTTCAAAAGCTTTCTTACTAAAACAAATAATTTTCAAAAAAGAGATCAAAAGAAAACCTACACCTGGGTCTTCACCATACGCGTATTCCGAATGTTCGTTCGACGTCGCTTAGGTAACACGTTGCTCGTAACTTATATGCTAACAGACTTTTTTTAGCGAATTCGATATCAAAACTCCTTTCCGGCTCGTGTGGCATACTCTCATTCGCTAAAAAAGCCTTTTCAGTGGCATGACTACGAAACAAGCATCCGTTGGTCCAGATGACGTCTGTGGTTCCACTGCAGCCGCTTCACATAAACATTAATGAGAACGGAACACTTATTGGTGCAGCAAGTGTCGCAAGTGTCGCAAAAGCTTAGGGTGTCGTGAGGTCAAAAGAGCACTTGATAAGTCTCCACTACTTATCGTTGCCAGTCATATATATGAGTAATTTTTGTTTCCCATCGATATTGTACTAACGATATGTAGTGGAGACCTTTGAGGTCATTATTTCGACTAACTCCACCCTTGATACATGCTGCACCAATAACTGTCCCGTTCCCATTAATGTTTTAAAAACTTTTTTGTCGCTTTGGAGCGGAACCATTGGAACTAGTGGATGTGTGTTTCGTACTCAGGGCACCTGTCCAACGCACTGTGCACAAAACCTGTGTTGGCTAAATTGAATAAATCGCTTACATTCCAGTTAGAAGTTGTAGGTAGAACTCTGTTCGCGATCGGTGTAAAGTGATGCTAGTGTTCGAACTGTTCAGGTTTAGGTTGTCAATGACCCCCAATGAAACGCTTATCAGTTTACCAGTCTGTATTACCATTAAAGGCAGCGCACAAGTGCTTTGTTAAATACCATAACTTCTACAATGTACACAAGATGCACCATGATAGTGTCGGGGAATAACATTTTGCAAAACTCTCCATTTCACAGACACTCAGCAAGTCGCACCACAATCAAATTCTCCCGAAACATTTTCATTAACCATTCCCTCATCGAATTCGTCCACCACAAATCAACCGCAATTCCATACGATAACCGATTGCAGCAGTTTCATTCGTAAACAAGTTAGCACCGCAGAAATATTCCACGGTTTGCCACTGAATAACGAATACGAACTGATTCCGTTCAACCATTTCACATTCAGTCGAGTCTATCCCATCGAATTGGGTTTGGGTAAACGAGTCGTTGAGAAACCAATCGGTTACAAGCGAAAAGATTTGCTCGACGCATTGAACAAAGCCCTGGATAGTCTGAACAGAAATGTTACAATTGCAAGCGGAAAGTATACGTTGGACGACTTTAGCGAAGGTATTTACCGCAATGATCCAACCACCGGCACCCAATACGAAATGTATTTCCGCACGAAAGATGGAAATAAAACACAACAGCAGCAACAACAACAACAGCACCACGAGCACCTAAATCACGCCATGACAAAAGTTTTGGTAATTCGTCCATTTGCTCCCATGCAAACCGTACAGACGGAATCGTTCCCGAAAAATAAGGAAAAGGAGCTGATACACATGATACTGCCGCTGAGCGGCAGAACGACCACATTCCAAAGTTTTATGGATAAATTTGTGAAAATTGCACTGAAAAACGACAGGCGAGTACATTTGACGGTTGTGTATTTTGGCGACGAGGGTTTGCAGGAAGCCAGATCAATAATGAGTCGGGTGCTTGGCATTAAGAATAGTGGCGGCAATTTATCGAATTTGAAATTGTTAGCGTTGAACGAAACGTTTTCACGAGGTAGGTCAAACAGTGGTAACAATGTACATGCGGAGAAATGATAAGCGCGGCCCCTCACGGCTGGGATAGAACACGCCTGACTGCTTTTTTCATAAAACGGTTGAAGTGTCAAACTTTTTTACATTTTATATAAAATTTTGACAGTTTGGTTTTAATGACGATATATATTGTTTTCGTTCACGACATTTATAGCTTGATTATATGATTGACGTTCTGGTCGCATCGTCTTCAATTTTTTTCAGAAAAAAACCGTCAGGCGTGTTCTATCCGAGCCGTGAGGCGCCGTGCTTATCATTTCTCTGATTGACACTGAATTTTCATTATGGACTGATAATGTGGCGACTGGGTCGTCACTGCCCAGTCGCCATATTATCATCTTTATGACTTTTCTTTGAATTCGTCTTTCTTTCTCGCACACAGCCAAAGGTTTACGTGTGGGTGCGGAACGAGTGTGGGATAGAAGTGATAAGGAAAAGGACGTCCTGCTGTTTATGTGTGATGTTGACGTAGTATTTAGCGCTAAATTTTTAGAGCGATGCCGATGGAATGCTAAACCTGGCAAAAAAGTGAGACATTCGAAAAATGCACAGAAATCGGCCGGTTTACCTTACCTCTCTGTCTATTCCCACCATAGGTGTATTATCCGGTTGTTTTTAGTCTTTATAATCCACATGTTGTATATACGTTACAAGGGAAGGAAGTTCCACCAGAAACCGATCAGCTGGTCATATCGAGGGATACAGGATTTTGGAGAGACTTTGGTTATGGGATGACGTGTCAGTACAGGTAAATTTGAAGGTTTTTTTTAATTGTCTGAAATTTAGTTTAAGTTAGAGTTGACATCAAGGTCCTATACAAACTCACCAAAATTCTTAAGATTTCCCACAATTCACGCCGTAAGTGTGCCTGTGTGCCTAAAATTTAAATTTTAAGTGAACGATTCGATGAAAAAGTGAACCGAAAAGTACATTTCAACGCTTCCCTGTATGAAAGTGACGCTACGTTAAAAAGACCTCCGCACTCTTCATTTTGAATTTCGACCGCACTTACGGCGTGAATATCACCACTTTTCGACTGATTCAATTGTCCCATTATCCCGTCGTTTAAATAAAGTTTCCGCCTCTGTAGAACATATATTGGATTCGTAGGGTGCCCGGTATTAACTGACATTTTTCTGTCTCTAAATCTACTCAACAGATCTGACTTCCTCAAAGTGCGCGGTTTCGACGAAGAAATTGTCGGCTGGGGCGGCGAAGACGTAATGCTCTACCGAAAATACGTTCGATCCAACATAAAAGTAATCCGTGCCACCGATCCCGGCATCTTTCACATTTGGCATCCGAAGGTGTGCACTGGCGTGTCAACTGGCCAACGACTAACAGCCGATCAGTATCGAGCCTGCATTCGGTCGCGAGCATTGAACGAGGCTTCGCATGCGCAGTTAGGATTTTTGGCTTTTCGTGACGACATTGCCGCACACTATCAGGACAACAGTGTGAATTTGAGCGGTTTGAAGAGTGCTGGCTCAAAGAATAGTTCGGCGGATGTGACGAAACGATCGGGTAAAATTGAGAAAGGCAATAGGCATACGCAGGCGACTGATCCAAGTAAGAAGAATACTTGATCGTATGTGCCTCAAGCGGAAAGCATTTGGAAAATGGAATTTTAAAATTCGGATTTTTCCGTTTGAACACTCTACACCAATGTTTCCTAACGCGGTAGGGTAAAGGCACCAGTATCCGGTTATGCATCTAAATCTGGACATCTATTGCTTGAAGAATAGAATACAAAATAACGGCCGGATTGAGATGCGTGGCCGGATGCTGGTGCTTCTACCCTACTAAGAATTGAGAAAGTCGAAGAGTTTCTTTTGAATTCATTTGATAAATGCGCAGTCCAAGACAACGGCGGATGCGTTCATGTAGCAAAACGGTTAGGAACGGTGTGATTAAATGGCTTCAACGTACTGTTTGTTGCATTGGTCTGAACTCACAGTCATTCGTTCGTTGTATTCGTTTTCATTCCGTTTTGCCTCCGTGTATATGACAGTTGGCATTTCATACATTCGAGCATATTGTTTGAAATTACAACTGTCACATCAACGTACACGGAGGAAAAACGGAGACAAAACGGAACGAAAACGGACGACTCTTAAGCTGCGAGCGCACTTACACCGTTTAGCTCTCCGTTTACGTTTTAACAATGGAAAGTGGGAGGAGCTTCCATTGTTCACTCTTAAACGGAGTGCTAAACGGCGTAAGTGCGCTCGCAGCCTTAGAGCACCTTAATGACATGACTGCGTAATATACGTCCCCACAAGCAGTCGAAAATATTTTAATTTTTGGCGCACTTTATGCCTGATTTCGTCTTACGCCGTTTACGCTTCGTTTACTATTTAAACAATAAAAAAGAGGCGTGGTTTAGCTAAACGGAGCGTAAACGGCGTAAGAGAAAATCAGGCATTCGCCGTGAATTGGTTTGAATTTTTTAGAGCTCGTTCAGAAACTCTTCGTTAAGTTTCACTTGTGACG
Organism: Bradysia coprophila; assembly: GCF_014529535.1. Lineage (NCBI taxonomy): Eukaryota > Metazoa > Arthropoda > Insecta > Diptera > Sciaridae > Bradysia > Bradysia coprophila. The sequence continues at coordinate 2,599,770 of NW_023503941.1, read as the reverse complement.
ATTTTGACACTTCTTTCATATAAAATATGTCAAAATCTTCACTTTGGGTAACAAATTTTTAGTTCTGAACGAGCTGTTAAATGTCTTCTCAAAGAAGTTGCCCCCAATTTTAATTTTGTAGCACGAGCGACCATTACCGTTAAAACCGAAACGAAATTAATTGAATCAAAACGGTCACACGATAAACGAGAGTTCAGAAAACGATTCGACAAAAAATTGAACTTTTAACCGAACCGTATGTAAATAATATTCCCGTAGAGGTACAGTAGAGCGTCGATAAAGTAGCCAGTAGTAGATTTCAAGTAAACTTAAAATGTAATAAATGCGAGGTGTTGGGTTGTCGGAACGAAGTCGATTGCGAAAACACACGAGCCATTTTGCGATGATGGTAGCGACAATCATCCTTCGTAATCTTACTTTAGTTTCGTTAAAAATGTTTCGTTCGTTCAATGAAAAAACGAAACACTTTTAACGAATCATTCATCCATTTGAATGAGGTTTTCAAGCCTGCAAACTTCGAAACGCAGCTTAATTGTCGGCTTTATCAATTCGAAATTGACAGTGTGTTTACGGCCTAAACCATCAAAAAGATTGAAGGTTGATACATTCACTTCGTCAACGATTCATATGAATTTTGAAGTTCACATGTTGTCACGGGACACTTGGGATACTCATAAACGGAATGTAACTAAAAATGCACCGGATATCTGTAAGGAAAGGATAGTAGGAACGGAAACTATGATTGAGCTGCGCTAATCATTTTGTGTGGAAACTAGCGCGCTACGACATTATCAAACTAGCGGACAAGCAGCGCAACCCAATCCTAACGAAAACGTGTATGCAACCACTCTTCACCCAAAAGATCGTCATATACTTTAGTCATATATTACGGTTGAAAGATGCGATTAATTTTGTATGCAAAATTGTTGAGTGATTCGATGATTTGATTAAAAAATAAAAATAAAAATTTGTTTCGTGAATGCAACGCTCGAAGGAGCATGATGTTCAGAACTGTAGAATTTTTCCTTTGTTACATTTTAAGAATCCATTAGCTCAGGCTAAAAATGCTCAAGTCCTAAGTTAATGTGTTTTGTTACTTAATATGCTAAGTGTTTAAGTTTATGACGAGAAATTTATTGTATATTCAACCAACTGCATCTGGATTTCGACTGAGTCATTTCGGATGAAAAATTTTTTTTAAATGAAAAATTCTTTTGTTTTGGAACGAATGCTATTCGCCCTACGGTTGTGAACGATGTCATCACTATTCGCACTTGGAGCTAGATCGGAACGTCATTTTTAAAGGAAAATATTGTCTTTCTGAACTCTTTCCGTAGGTCATTGATAAATTGATATAGCTCGGGATGTTTGGTGCGCAGAAAAAATAAATTCAAGTCAATAATACCACTAGGTGTGGAGAGGACACAACTGGCCACAAATATGTCCCACTAATTTCCATTCGACATATACGTTCCAAAAACTTCCGAATATTCTCAACGCTTCGATCAGGCAAAACTTCCATTGGACATGACTGTGTTATAGCAGGGTGCAGATAACGTATTTAATGTTCAATCGCTAAACTCTCTGTCTAGTCATACATGACCCGTTGACAGGCGAGGGACGGTTGAGATCAAAGGTCGGTCTCTTCCATCTGTCAGAGTAACGTTTAAAACGTCAAACGGAAATAATATATATTTCACACTTGTCACGAAGAAGTCGAGGCTTGCCGAGACTGATAGTGACAAGTGTGTACTCTATTTTATCACGTAAGCGAAAACGAGACAACAACATAGACCTGAAGTGTAATTTTTGAATTAAACTTCTAGGTAAGTAATTTTGACATCCGAACACCGCGCGTATGTGATAAATATGTGAAATGGTTACATCGCCGTGTATCCTTCTTTAATTATACTTCTGCAATAGATTGAGCAAAAATGGACGCTTTTGTGACTGATTACCTAATTTATTACTGTTTGACGTTTTAAACGTCACTTTGACAGATGGAAGAAACCGACCTTTGATCTCAACAGTAACGTTTTTATCCGATAACGAAGAGTTCAATGGACACTATTCGTTTCCCAGACGTGGATTGATGTACTATTCACACCCGGGGTTAAATAGTCGCTCCTAATAAACTGAAATGAGAAGTAGAATTACGAAGTTTTGAACGGTATAATATTTATAGTGAAACAATTATCTGCTAGCCTTCATAAGGTTCCAATTTACAATGTTCTATTGAAGAGAAATAAGGTTGAATTATGTAAAATTTAAAGGAATTAGAAAGAAATTTGTACAAACAAAACGACAAAGATAAAGTAAATAAAGGAAAATACGAATAAAAATTATTCATCGGCGCTTTGTGTTTCTATTTTTGAACTTCTGCGACACTTGGTTTTTTTTTACAAGAAAATCTAACTTGCCAAAAACAGAAAAGCTTCGTCAAGCTAGATTTTTCTTAGAATAAAACCAAATGTGAAGTGATCTATAAGTAAGATGGATGGTAAAATCAAGGTAAATAAATGGGCAGAGGTAATGTCATACATAACCGAATCAGATGTGCAGTGGCACGAAAGTTTGCTTTTACTGTCATCTCTCCTTGGGTAAAACAATTAAGGTAAGCGCTTTTTCATCGTTTGAAAAAAAACTTAAGTTCAAAAGAAGTAACAGATTTGACATAACTAAACAAGGCTGCAAGGTTCGAATTTCCCGAAACAACATCGAAAATTTTCTAACGAAAATATGTTACGAACGGTTTAAAAAGTGAACTGAAAAGTACATTTCCACGCTTCCTTGGATGAAAATGACGTTACGTTAGAAAGATTTTGAATTTCGACAGCACATACGGCGTGAATTCAATATTATTTTACCAATACCCTTTCTAGCAACTAAACTACTTTTATTAAAGTGGGGAAAGAATCAAGTAGCCTTTGGAATTTACATGTACATTACACCGTAGTCAGTCAAAATGTAGAATAGTTTTTGTAGAATACAAAGAAATCAGGTGTGAATTTGACACAGAGAGCTGAGAGTTTGTTTGCTAGAGAAAGTATTGATTTCACTCAAAGAGGTCTAGCGACGGCACTACTGGTAACTAGCCTGTTTACCCTATAAGACGACATTGTTGCGTCAAATCAACGCACTTCAAGCTTGAGTGATCATAATGGTCACCTGCAGAAAGTACTCTATTTTACACGAAAATGATTGAATAATGTTTTACGTTTGTATGATACATTATCACTCATGCTTGAAATGCGTTGGTCAAATGAAGCAATCAGAGAACAAGAGTAGCAAATGAAAGTTTGACATTTTATGACAATGCGAAAAGAGAACAATAGACATTTTTCGTTAGCTTTAGAGTCAAACCACATCGAAATTTTCTGTCGTGAAGTGACAGTTTTGACATTGACATTTTTGACGTTGTCATTTTTGACATCTGAAAAATTTCGTCATAACCTCAATTTAAAACGTGAACTGTAGACTAAACTTGTCTTAAAACAATTAATTTTGAATAATATTACTACTATTAATTAAATACTACAATAAGGATACGATAACACTGTAATATTATTCAAAATTAATTGTTTAAAGACAAGTTTTGTGTACAGTTCACGTTTTCAATTCGAGGTTATGACAAAAAATTTTCAGATGTCAATACAGTCCTCGACATTTCAAATGTCTCACTGTCATTTTTTCAAAGAATGTCATTGTAAATTCGCCATGACACAATGAAATTCTCAGAAAAATTTGACAGTGAGACATTTGAAATGTCGAGGACTGTAATGACAACGTCGAAAATATCAATGTAAAAACTGTCACTTCACGACAGAAAGTTTCGATGTGGTTTGGCTCTTAAGTATAGTTTCCACTTAATCAGAGCACTCCGTTTAGCCTCCGTTTACATGACAGTTGTAAAATAGAACAAAAGAACTGTCACGCAAACGGAGTGGAAATTGAAATAAATTCAATTTCCACTCCGTATGTGTGATAGTTCTTTTGTTCTATTTTACAACTGTCATGTAAACGGAGGCTAAACGTAGTGCTCTGATAAAGTGGAAACCATACTTTAAGGTGGCCACACAGTCATCCGTTTTCTTTCCATTTTGTCTCCGTGTACGTGACAGTTGTCATTTCAAACAATATGCTCTATTGTACGAAATAACAACTGTCATGTACACACGGAGGCGAAACGGAATGAAAACGGATGACTGTGAATTTACACTCACTTTTCTATTTAAATCAGGATCAGGAGTTTCAAAGCTTGTTTACAACGCAGGGCTTAGATTCTTGTACCATTCGTAACTCCAAATATTCGCAACTTGAAAGTTGCGTGCATAAAATCCAGAGAGATGCAAATATGACGGCTGGGACGCGTCTTAGCATCTATCTGATAAAATCCCATGAGAACTGTCGAAGAGGACATCAATTCTCGTAAATTTAAGAATTCGTAACTTGACACAACTGATACGAATCGTATGGAGCACTCTTATCATTAAGATGACAACTGTCAAGTGACGAATTCTTAAATTTACGAGAATCGGCTCCCGGACTTATTCGAAGAAATGTTTGGTTTGTCTCTTTCGTCGAGCGCTTTCACGTAAATAAAAACGTCAATTCTCAAAAATGTATCTTTAAAGCTCTACTATTTTGCTTGGTTGTAGTGCTTTGGTCATGCGCATGGCCTGTTTTGAAGAATTTTGATTCTGAAACAATCCGAAAAAATTCTGAATTTTTAGGAATTGTTTCCGAAATATTTGGGATTTGTCGTTTGTCAGAATTTTTCAGAATCAAAATTTCCCAAGATAGGTCCTGTGGTGGCGAAGAGGTAGGGATTAGAGCGAGATTCTAGATGAGCGCCTACGTGAGTCTTCAAGAAGCAGATGATAAAAGAGTGGGGTGAAAAGTCGTGTGTGGTTCCTTATCAGAAAGTCCATTTGTTTTGTTTTCTTTTCAGCGAATAGTAACTCCAGGCCAGACTAAGACTCAGACTCAAATGTTTGTGGAATTATTTTTTCAATTTATTTAAAATCAATTGGCTGCTAGAACAAACACAAAACAAACAGAAATCCAGACGAACAATTACATTGATTAATCGACCGCTGTGTGTCTCTACAAAAATAGTTTCAAATTCAGTTCCAACTTTAGCCTAAAAACGAATTGCTTCGACCTGTTCACCCAACCGATTTTTCCGACTGGCACCCGTTGCCGCCATTATAACTGCTACTAACATTAAACTGATTGCCGATGGCCGACGGACCCATGTCGCGCCTAATATCCCGAATGATGTTACGGAAAACTGTTTGCAGCGACTCCGGTAAAATGCATATCGATTTTTCGATCTGGGACAAGTTCAGTATGCGTCGAATTTTGGTAATGTCGCGTGCCATCGGCTGCAGTGTATTCGTCTTTTCGATTCTCGATGCCATTTTCAATATGCTCAAGGCATACGTCGACGCCAGTATGAATTCCAATGAGAGGGTGCCGTAGCGTTCCTCTCGATTCACCAAACTTTCCATGGTAACGTAGGCCAAGCGGGGAAAGAGTTTGACATCCGAGTCTGGAAGAAAAACCGAAATGTTCTGGTGGTAATTGGGATTTCGTGGTTGGGGTAGAAGTAGTGGCAAAGGACAGAGCTTTACTAGCGATGAAACGTTTGCTTCTGGTTTTCGTTCTGTGTGAGACTTAAAAGTTTTATCGAAATTGACCTCAGTCTAGAAAGGCATCACGAAAATCTCGGCACTGCATGGACCAAACGACGAAGAAGTCATGTGCCGGGAGCCCTTTCAGCTTTTCCGTGTTAATTTGTTCGCAGGTGCGAAATGTTCGTTCTCACGACTTTTAATATCTGCGTGCTTCAACAGCTCCAGCAAGATATCATGAACCGGCAATAAGCGGTTCTTCTCAAAAACTTGAAAGTCCGTCAAATCTGAACATTTTTTAATGATCTCAACCGATTCTGTCTGAAATGTTGGTTCAATGACTAAAACTCCAGAAAAGAGTTAAAAAACCGATGGAAATGTTTGTCGTCCTTGAGTTCTAGAGCCGGGAAGAATATGGACCCTTAAGAATGATGGAACTCTAGGAACTAGCCTCTAGAGACCTCGAACATTTCTTAAATCCAGCAGAGAGTTCAAAATAACTGATAACCTGTCATCCCTGAGTTCTAGAACGAGAAAAAAGTTAGACCTTGTGGAGTGATGGAATTCTGGGAACTGATCTTTAGTCACCCTAATCTTCCCAAGTACAGAAGAGAATTTAAGAAAAATTATGGAAATCCTTGATATCCTTGAGTTCTAGAACTAGGAAGAAGGTGGACCTTCTGGAGTGATGGAATTGTGGGAACTGACCACTAGATACTCCAATCCTTCTCCAAGTCCAGAAGAGACTTCAAAGAAACTGTTGGAAATACTTGTTATCCTTGAGCTCTAGCTTCGGGATGCTAGTGGGAAGACTTAGGAATAGTGTTATGTGTAGCAGATCATTTCTGGTTATTTTTAGAGTAAAAATAGTTGAAGTCCTTCGAAGCGTTAGTCAATTCTCACATTTTCCCAACTAAACAATGTTTGAGAAAAGAACAGATGCTTCGTAGAGCTGAGGCTTCCGATCCGTTGACATGTCATAGCTCAGCTATTGTTGATAAGGTTTGAGATCTGTTTTCTAAAACGCCTCTCCACACAACACAATTAATAAAGAAATTTTCAGGGAAATCGATCTCAAAGTTAGCGGGTTTTTTGGGACACATTTTCGGGATGCCTCCACAGCCCGCGCTGTTCCAGACCCTTCACAAAAATAAGTTGTTCTATGAGTTTTAGGAATTGAATCAGTCTTTCAGAATCCGTTGAGATCATCAAAAATATTCAAATTTAAAGGATATTCTAGTTTTGGAGTTAAATTTTAGAGAAAACCCGGTTTTTATCGGTGAATACCGCTTAGGGCGTATCGAATTTTTAGAATTTTAAGGGCTGCGATAGCCTGTGTGCGGAAAACGTAGATCATTGAAAACTAATTCCAGGCATATGGTTGATGGATCCGAAGGTGCCCGGGAAGATGTCCCCCCGGACGACTTTAACTTTCAAATGGTCATAACTCGGAAAGTTGAGAGTATTTTTGAAAACGATGTTCTAGCAGGATGTAGAGCGTTAAAAACTCTACAAAACTGCTAAAGAAACCGATGGTCCAAAAGGTGTGTCTGTCGAGGTTTTCTAACATCGAAAGTTCGACATTTTCGTTTTTGACTTTTATTTCCTGAGAGACCAATTATTAAGTTTAGCTTTTGGCATGAGGTTGTAGAGGAGGTCGAGTACTACCAGTACACTAGGCATTGTCCCGCTAGAACATTGTTTTCAGACATACTCTCAACTTTCCGAGTTATGACCATTTGAAAGTTAAAGTCGTCCGGGGGGACTTCTTCCCGGGCACCTTCGGATCCATCAACCATATGCCTGGAATTAGTTTTCAATGATCTACGTTTTCCGCACACAGGCTATCGCGACCCTTAAAATTCTCAAAATTCGATACGCCCTATTACCGGTTCATGAGACCAACCAAAATTTTAGTTCAAACAAATCGTCAAAATAAATTTTAAAAAAAAACCCAGCGAGCGAGACGACTTTTTCTGACCTAGCAGCCCAGACTACAACGATAAGACGTTATCTGTGCCTCGTCTATTCCATTTCATTGCTACTGTTCAACGAAACGATGACGTTGGTGCACGGTTCAGTCAGTTGAATAAGGCTGGCGTTTTTTTCTCCATTTTTCTAAACTTTGCTGAGGCGCGTTACCTCACCACGCATAAAAAAACGGAAAAGAGTCGACATACGCTCACGAAAACAATGAAATATTTACCCAAAATGCAATATCCCAGAACCATGTGCGACAGTCTCGCCTTCAATTCGTGGTACTTTCCCAGACATTTTGTTGCTTTGAAGTACAAGTCCAGCAAATTTTTGGTCACAATGTAGTTGTCGGTGCTGTGGAACGAGTATCCCCTCTTCTCGATATTCCCGAGTGCCGCCCGTTCGAATTTTTTCATCATTTCCGGATTAATGGGCAACAAGTCGCCGCATTCTGCGCAAATGAATCTGTCACCGATCTCGTCACAATATGCCGGTTCATCCATGTAATACCACCAGCGCGTATCGATGATCGAATCCAATTCAACGAACACATTGCACTCCAGGTCGGTACAGTAATACTCGAAGTACTGCATCCATGTCTCATCGTTCGACACGCAACGATTGCATTTACATTCGAAGAAAAAGTCCGTTTTCAACTGCATCTGTCGCTCATCGGTGGATGATGTCTGGTAGGTTGGTCCGTAGCTGATGAGCAGCTCTTCATTTTGACCGATATTCCGAGTTGCATATGCGGTCATGTGCATTCCGCTGACGATGCACCGGATGTTTGGATCGCATGAATGGTTGGCCATGCATAGGGTGGGAAAAATAGCCGCAAAGAGTACCGAGTGTGTCACGACCAAATGGAGATCGTCCAGGTGAATGTTGTACGAACCATAGCCGTATGACTTTCGATACCCCGTTGGTGTCATCAGTTGCAGTTGCGTTCCCAGATTACCGTTGATATTCTGCAAACGAAAAGCAAAGGCTGGCGGTTAGAGAAAGTCGGACAGCAAAAGAAGGACGATAAACTTACAATCTGTAGTAAGTGTTTCAGCAGCAGTGCCGAGATCACTCTCTTCCAGCCATCAACACTTGCCATTATTTCTAAGCAGATGGGCGGCAAGTCTTTGAAGAAGTTCGTATAGTCGGCCAGATAGATGGTCAACATTTGTGCGGTCAATGCAAACCGCAGAACCAGTTTGACATCCACTTTATCAATGGCTGTTAACAATCGCAGTACGTTGCCATACGAAAAGCTGTTGTGCCAATCTAACGCCAAAATCGACCAGACCTCGTCGACCGTTAACCCTTCGGTTTTCTCGAGAATTCCGACGATGTCCTTGAAGCCAACCAAAAACGTTCGAAATGACAAATAGCCAATGCCCAGTTTGCTCCATAAATTCTTCTGATGGCCAACACACTCATACTTGTGGATCGGTTCATGATGGGTCCGGCACGCCGGCGAACAATACGATGCTCGTGCACAATCGTAGCAAGGGAACGGTAGACAATTAACTTTGCCACAGTGCTGGCAAGTGTATGCAATTTCATCGGTTACGTTGTAATTGTAGTAGGGGACGAACGAGAACGCCTTTTCGAAATAGACTGGTTCGTCCTGTTTAATCGCTTCTTTCGTTACCAAAAACCGTCCCACCGTTGCATTTCTGTCTCTGCAACAATGAAAAACCGCGGTCAATCACACGGCGATCATTTTACGACAACAATGCGGCTGGGACTTACTCGATTATCTCTTTGTTTCGGATCGGTGCCTTTGGTTCGACATTCCGTTGGTCGTCGGAACGTTCAAATTTTTTCCCTTGCGCAACGTACCGCTTGAAAAACGCATCTTTCGATGAGTCGATTTTAATGTGGAATCGGTTCATTTCCACCCGTGTTTCGGCAATGTATTCCTCCTTCTCGGTTAGATATGCTAAATGAAGCTTGTTCGCGAACAGTAACGACAGCCTTTCTAACGGAAACCGGTATAATAGCATAGCTGCCTTGCAGTCGGAATATCCTTCCTGCAAAGATCAAAGTTTCGTTGGTCACAAGCGACATTCGCGCATAATGCATTTTAACTGGATGACACGGTGGCGCGAGATTACTACACGGTCAATATCGACCGGAACGATATTATCGTTCAAAAAATGTTCTGTGGACGATGGTATCGTATTCTGGACGATAGTATCGTCTGCAATGCAAACTCTTGAGCGATAATATCGTCCAGAATATTGTCCGTGTGTAGAGATGTCGCCTCTCCTGTCTGGATGGCGAAACGTGTGTCAGGCAGGCATGAGCGCCGACGGAGAAACCTCGGCGGCGGCTAGCCGAAAAAAATTTCTCGGCGGCGGCGAAAAAATCGGCTTGAGCCGGCTTAAAACGGCTCGGCTGGAGGTTCCTTTTAACTTTTTTTTTCAAAATAAAAACGTTTAGATAAATTCATGGAAAATGAACTAGTAAGCATGAAAATGAAATTGTACGGAAAGCGAAAATGTAGGTAGATTAGGTTGTTCAAAGTGCAAGTGGAACTGGTCTTGTTACAAGCAAGTCTCTAAGTCTAAGGTTCACTAACGCGTCAAGTTTTATTGCCTCAAAACTTGAACTAAATGGAAAATCATGCTCCGGTACACTCATTTAACTCATTAAGAAAATGGTTTTCGATAAGAAATCGAAAGCTCACAAAAATCAAGTAAAAACTGAAAAGAAAAAAAAATCGAGAAAATTCGCAAAGATCGATACAGTTTTCTCAAATTTGTGAATTAACTGATTGTGCGCCTTCGGCTCGTTCCGCAAAGGTCATACTTGCCAAAACAACAAACTTAGAAGCGAGGACGTAATATACCATTCTGGAAAATTCATGAAAATTCAAGAAAATTCAAAAAGTACTTGAGCTGCTTAGGATCAACAGGAATCTCGGTTTTCAAAATTATTTCACCCCACCTTTCGAAATCTTTATTTCATTTTCCAGCCGTTTCAAGCCGGCTTGAGCCGTGTTTTTGGCACCGGCTCGGCTGCGGCGCGGCTTGCTCAAAAATGGCCGGCGGCGGCTTGATCGGCGGCTTATTTTCGGCGACGCTCATGTCTGGTGTCAGGTGAATTTCTGATCCCGGAACGGACACAATTTGGATCACTGTCAAGCGAATGTTTCTGTATTGGAATGGGCGAATTTCTAAACGGAACAAAACCTTCCGCACATAGCTTCTGTATATAATGAGTCCGTTCCTTGTAACACAGTTAGAAGCCCAGTCAACGGAAACAAATTTTTCTCTTAACTGATAGAAATGTGGTAGCCTCTTGCGCTGAGACGGTACTGCGACGTTACACCTGACGAGATAAGCAAAGTTTTCCAACAAAATTTCTTTTTTCGCTGATCCAGTGCGTTAAAGAGAATAAGTGACAGGACGCTCACACTCGGTCGCTTCGCTCGTAGATGTACGTACATAGTATCAGCCTGTAGGCTACCACTTGCCGATAAAAATGGTTAAATGACTTAGATGGATTAGAGTTTTGGTAGGCTCCATGGAGAAGCAGGAACCCAGATCAAAAATCCTTTCTTCCTTACTCTCCTAAAACTGACCTAGCTGCGGACGTAATTTAAAATTGAAAACTTGAAAAATTCGTGGATCAAAGAAAGCACAAACGACGGAAATGAAAAAGTGCTGCTGCTGCTGTTCCATTTCATTGCTACTGTCCATTGAAGCTGCGAAGTTGAGATTTTTTTTTGTTCAATGATCTGTCATCTCTTATTAGCTTTACAGGTGGCACTCCCAAAATACCCTAAAACGCACGAAATTCTCTAAAATGAACGTTCCAGTCTGATAGCAGAACGGACAACTGAGTTCAGATTGCCATCTCAACCTCTCAAGGTTAAAATTTCTTAACTGTTATCTCTGGAAGATGAAGGCAGCCGGACCTTCACTGTTTCATTGGATAGTAGCAACGAAATGTTTGCATTGCCTGTACACTGGTAAAAAAATGTCTTTACCAACAGCACTGCTCCAGAAGAGTGCTATGCTTTGCCACAACATTCACTAGAAATCGGAACGCGCGCACACACATTAATCGCTCGAAATTCGGAATTTATTCAATTTCATTTTATTGTGACACTATTGACTAATGAGCACTGATGGCAGGACATGAGGCTTATCGCCTGTATATGTGTCAATCAGCTGACTTTGTGGAGAAAACGAGTTGGCGTCGAAATGAAGGTGTTGGTGATACGAGAATACTGAAATTTTAAAGGGTTTGTTGGATACTCCAGTAGTGCCTGACCAGTAAATTTTCAAGAATTTTTCTCCATGCAGCACCGGTACCTACATTTTGACATCAATTTCGTTTCTCTACCAAGTAAACTGACTGATACTGGGACCTTTTAGGTCTCCCCTCGTGCTCAACAACAGAACCACTAGAAAAAACCATTTTCACCTGAGATAGTGTAAGCGTGATGTTCGACTGTCAGTTTACACATGACCACAGGAAAGATATTAGGGTCTCCGATGAGCATCAGATTGACCTGTTTTGTTTTGGATTAACCCGAACCCGTTCTTGACTATGAACCTGACTTTCCCTAATATTTGGGAATCGTTTTTGAGAATTTTTGGGAATTTTTGGGAATTTTGAGAATTTTTGGGAATTTTGAGAATTTTTGGTAATTTTAGGGAATTTTAGGGAATTTTTGGGAATTTTAGGGAATTTTTGGGAATTTTAGGGATTTTTAGGGAATTTTTGGGAATTTTAGGGAATTTTAGGGAATTTTAGGGATTTTTTTGGGAATTTTTGTGAATTTTTGGGAATTTCAGGGAATTTTTTGGAATTTTTGGGAATTAATTCCCAAATATTAGGCTCTGACTGACCTGTACCCGAAGTTGTTTAACCTGAATTTCATCTGAACCTGTTTTCTAGCGTGACGAACATAAACTTGAAATTTCGTTTTTGGGTTCAGCCCGACCTGACCTGAACCGGTAAACTTCAGGTCAAGTCATGTCTGGTTCGAGAAACCCGAAATGTTTTGCACAAATTTGACCTGACCTGGCTTGACCTAAAGTCTTTAGGTTCGGTTCAAACCCGAAATGAAATTTCAGGCGCAAGACATATTTGGGTCGAGCCAATTCAGGTTCAGATCCTTATCAGGTTTACGTTAAACTTGAAATTGAAAATTCAGAGGCCAAGTCGTCAAATCTGACCTGTTCCGAACCTTACGTCAAAAGATCAGCAACATATTTGGTTTCAACTTGTCCCATGACGTTGAGGAGATCGAATAGCACTTCCAACTCAGTCTTAGTTTCAAAAATTCTAACGGCAGCTGGACCTTCACAATTTCATTACGCAGTGGCAATGAATTTTAGAATTTTCACTGGCCAGCACAACAACTTGATGACAGAATTCCCTTTAGTGACCGTAACCTTTAGTCAGCGGGAAACCGTAAGAAAATGAAACAAAAAAATCAAAATTCATCGCTGAACGAGGTTGTATCGCTAAAATGTCGGATTTCATTTGCTCAAAATTTCGATGAAAACATCGAACGCCGCTTTCAAGGTTAAACAAATTTCGAGATCCATTTCTTTCGCTGACCACCCATCCACCGCTAGCTTACAAAACTTGAAAAGTCCTTACCTCATAAAATCTTTCACTGGTAACTAAACAGCCAGCCCGGCTTGCATGAGCTATTGCCAATTCAGCACTGTTCTTCGGAGCACTGAAAATGGCCTTCGTGTAGTAATCAGCCGCAAGGTCGTACTGCATTTCATTAGAGGCAGCTTTATCGCCTTGGGCAATATATTCATTAGCCACTTTCGATGTTCGTTGCCGCTTCTGATTCAGTTTGGACAGCCATTTGTCCATGTATTCCCTGAGGTATAACGAGAAACACAGTCAGCAAATTATCGACGATAAATATATTGGAAAATAACGGCAAAAAAAGGAGTCTCACAATAACGTTGGATCTTGGCATAATTCTATCACCGACACCTCGTTGGTGAAATTGCACGCGGCTACATCGAAATGTTTATCAACCAACACATTGGTTAAAATGGACCACTGACCATCGCCTCTGTGGGACATTTTTCTTTAGATTTTATCGTAATTCGTATGAGGCAACGTCGAAAAAATGAAACTTTCTGTCAACACACTGATTTCCCACTAAAGAAACTGTCTGTTGGCCGTGTTAGAAGGGACCAGCGACGATCAATTTTGTACTAGTCACTATGATACACGAACATATTTGGCGCGAACATTTCGAATATTCGCTGATAGAGCTAATAGGTAGGTAGGTTGTCGACGATTTTCCAACCTTATATTATGGGATAGTATGTGTTAGACTTGATTTTCACTTACCAAAAACGTACTACACGAAGTTCTTTTTGTTAAGGGGAAACCATACTCAAACGAGATAAAACCAAAATATGGCGCACAATTGGGAGGTGCGGGAACACATGAAATGTAGGAAAATATGCAGTTTTGCTTGTTTTCTCGCCAATAGCCACTGTTATACAAACCAGTTCGGAAACAGGCAAATACGCCGACTGTTTTGAGACCAATTATCAATAACATTTATGAGTTTTACGTAGTTTACCCCCTGCTTTGGGTGCCCACCTAACTTTCTAGCGAAAAAACGTTGTCGCAACTCAACGGCAAGTTTGGAGGCAAGTTGCCAGAAAAGTGCGAAAAGTGTTTTTGTTTTGTCTTATTATGTAGTGACGAGAAAGCAAGCAAAACTGCATATTTTCCTACTTTTCCTGTTTTCCCGCACCTCCTTGGACTAATTCTAGAAAGATCTGCGTTTCCTCATTTTTGTAAGATTTTGTAAGAATTCTGTAAGTAGAGTCAGATCTACCTCTTCAATGGAACATAATTTATGGATGATTGCAGAGGAATCGTTTACATCCGATGCTTTATAGCCTTTACAGACTGTCAGTATAGCACCAATACAATCATCGAATCTTTTACTTCATTAGTTTTAACATACATTTTGCTTTCACGTAACGTTTGCTTTTGTCGTCATCAACTGCTGGATCATCTCCTCCTCATTCATTACAAATATCTCGAAACGTTAAACAATTCGTTCAACTTAGCAATCGATGAACTTGATCGGTACGCTTCATGAACACAGAGCGCCAAAAATTCGCTCACTCACCTCGACCAAACTTTTGTGGGTTCATTTATCGCACAAACCTATTCTTTTCGCTGTTAGACAGAGAAACCGTATAATGAGAGTTCACTTGCCTATGGATGTACATTACAGCACGGCAGAGTAAAATAAACTTTACTCGGTCGTGATTACAGCGTTAGCTTGGGAAACGAGTCGTTATATGCATTAGATGGATTTAAATGACAAGGTTGGGAGGAAGTGTTTGCCAACCGGTTTTCATATAAGGATCTTGCTTCCGTCGAGTTTTTTCTTTCGAAAGTAAAACGAAAAGAATGGATTTTTCTTTGATTCGCCTATCAAACGAACAAGGCCTTTAAATGTATGAGTAAATATCTGTGCATGGGTGACAGTCTCTTTTTTGAAGTGTGTTCTTCAAAGAAATCTGAAAAGCCTGACATACTTTTCGAACTTTTCAAATTACGTTGTCCGAAGTTTAGATGGTGTGGAGCTTCGGTACCTTTGACACACTTTACTCGACCGTATCAAGACTTTGCAATAAGTGACGCACTTTGGTTCAGCTGTGTTTCAGCTGATCCACTCATACACACAAATGTGTTTGACGTCTTTAAACTGTCTTACCACTACGCCTTTCACCCGTAGTAACAAGTATAAGGAATTTTGTTCGTGTGAGTGGATCAGCTGAATAGCATCTGAGACAAAATGTGTCACTTATTTCAAAGCCGTCGCCTGCAGTAAATGATTAGTCCCTGCTATTAGCGCTAGTCATAATAGGTCTCTAAGAAAAACCAAGATTTTGAACACGTTTTCCAGTCGCCATATACATAAGTCACAATCGTGATTCTGAAATACCAACTACTAGCGACACCTACGCTCTAATAGATCAATCATACGATTTACTATTGATAATAGTAAAATTACTCTAGAATATCGATATGCACACCAGCTTAGGTGCTCAGAAATCATCAGCTTTAGTACTGCCCATCTTATCTTATCCTATCTCACTTGATCCGAATCACAGTAGTAGATAATGTCTCGCTTTGCCAACAGATATCTTACACAGTAATCACAACGCCATTATATCTCACTGCCAAATAAAACAACAGCACAACGGACTGGTGTGTAACGGTTCGTTGCATAAATTCAAATTTTGTGTGTATCCTCTCACCTTTGAAGATTATGAATGATTATACACCGTGTCATACATACATCATCCGTATACATAACGAACCATCGCTAAATGAAGATACTTTTGTTTTCGTTGAATTCGTTTTGATTTTTTAATGAATGTTTTGTAATGCAGGCAATAACAAAATTCGAGTGTGAATGGAGTGTTTTAATTAGTTTTTCGGTTAAATTTCTTTCTGATCTAATGCTACGACCTTGACATTATTGTAATGGTTTCTTATTACTTCTGGCGAATCGGATATTCGGTTGTGGATCTCGGTTCGTTGTTGTTGGTATTAGGTTTGTAAACAATAGCGAAATAAAATCTCAATTTGTTTCGTTGAGATTTATCGGTTTCTGTTTGGAAAAGGTAAAAAGGTGACTGTGACTAATGATTATTGTTTTGACTCGCTGGGTAAAAATGCAAACAAAAATAAAAAATTTGTAATGAGCCCAGAATGAAAAATATTCAAACTGTTAGACGGTCAGTTCATCCAATTTATTTATTAGCCGCTACACGATGCGATGTGTACACATGAATTGAACTATTGTGCAAGGTCGGAACTTCGGTCGTCATAAATTTAATGTCTAAGGTCACAACAATTCAACAGCAACTAAATACATTATCGAGGAAAGTCATCAGCAAATGCTGTCCATCAATTTCGGTATCAAAGATCCAAATATAATACTCCCGATTAATTCGAATCGGATTAGAGTAAAGCTCGGTGAACACTTAAAAACCGGCAAATGTTTGAATAAATAAACTTGAATAAATCTTATTCCACATACATTCCCCTGGTACCACACATGGTACCAATCATTGGAATGTATTCGAATGAAGGAGTTGGACTTAACTAGATTTTTCGATCAGACACACATAGATTGGGAGAAATTTGAATGAAATTAATTTTGTCGTCGAATGACGCTACTATCATTGTATCGAACCGCATTGGTATTAGGTATTCTCAACCATAATTGGAATGTATGTATTCCACATACATTCCACTGGTACCACGCATACCACAATCATTGGAATGTATGTGGTATAAGATTATTTTAAATTTCTTACCATTTGAATGCTGTTTTTGAAATGTTAGCCACTGTAGGTCGAACGAGAAGTCAAATGTCAAAGTCATGTCAATTCACTTCGTAAGTGCGGTCGAAATTCAAAATGGAAAGTGCGAAATTCTTTCTAACGTAGCGTCATTTTCATACAAGGAACCGTTGAAATGTATTTTTCGGTTCACTTTTTCATTAATTCGTTCACTTAAAATTCAAATTTTAGGCACACTTACGGCGTGAATAGTTAATTTGATATGAAAGTTCAAGACAAATAATTTTAGGAGCGTAAAGCGCAAAGTGCTAATCAATAGAATAAACACACAATGATAAGCTATGACGAAATCGAAGACTTTCCGAAACTTTGTTCTTCGTTTTATTGTCTCCACATAATTCCATATCAAGGTAGATATTGTTTTACGGAGGTAATGCCCATTCAGATGAGCGGCCTAGCACATTAGTTCGATACTAATGACACCTTATTTTAAAATAGTCACATACTACTTCGATGTAAATATAGATGACACTACCTCTCCATTCTATCTACCTTGGGCAAGCTTACATTGTTCCCATCACACATGTGCCGCCCGTTTTATTGTGCAAACGAAAACGAGACCTCGAAATATTGGAATAATGAAGTCCCCTAACAATTCATTTAAAATGTGTCTAGCTATAAGAACAATTGACCCTTTGCAAATTTGTAGCCTACATTTAGGCGGGAAAATATTCGTTTTTTGATGATTTCTCTGAAACAAAATCCTTTTTTTTAAGACCATTGAAGCACGCAGAAATGTGTTACATTCAAAAGGAATAATTGGTTTGTGAGTGACAACTTATCCCACTTGGAGAAATCTGTGCAGATTGTGTAAATTTATGAAATCTGCACAGATTTCTCCAAGTGCGATAAGTTGTCACTCACAAAACAAATTTTTCCTTTTGAAAGTAACACATTTTTGCGTACTTTAATGGTCTTAAAAAAAAAAGGATTTTGGTTCAGAGAAATCATCAAAAAACGAATACTTTTCCGCCTAAATAAAGTCTATAAATTTGCAAAGGGTTCATTGCTCTTAAATAACATTGACATGCTTCCGAAGAGCAGACAAGTCAAACCTGCTAGGTCAGGTGTTACATCGAGGAAATGATAATCTAGAAAATCCTCTGTCAACCAAAATAATTCTAGAGAAAATCATTTGATAATGATTGAAAACCAGAAAATTCTTTTATCAGAAAATCCTCAAAAAAATCCCCGGGAAACTGAAAACCCTCGGAATTCTAAAACTCAGAAAGAAAGCACAGCAAAAGCAGCATAGAAAATTCTCATTAAAATTCTCAGGAAATCATTGAAAATCCTCAGATGGTTTGCTTATGGAATATCATTTGTCAACGAAATTTACACATATTTGACAATCACGTTACCTGACTAGTGTATTCCGGCTTCAGCCGAATTCAGCTCAAGTTCAGTAAAACCTCAACTAGGCCAAATTTCGAGATTGAAATCCCAAACTAAAAAACTTCAAATTCTAGTTTTCTAAGTACACCCTAATATCATGTACGCTGCGCACCATATGGATATATCGATTGGATTTTGAATGTGGCACATTAATATTTTTAGCGTGAATATTAATCAAGATATTCTTAAACACATTTTATCAGCGACGGTTCGATTTTTTGTTCTGCCGCAAAGTAACATCAAAGTCGCCACACTTCTTATTTATTCAAATGAATTCCAATTCAGGTGACATAAATGCGACAAAAGGTAGATCCAAATCCGAATCGTAAAATACAAGAAATTAGTGATGGTTGATGCTGTCTCAATTTGAATAAATTTTTATTTAAGAGTTCTGTTATTGGGTCGTTTTGTTTGTCATATAGCTACATTACCAATGAATATTTTATGTGTTCTATCTGAGAGACGTGTTGGAGCCAGCAGCAAAAGCGCAAAGACATTATTGCCATCATCCGTTGAGAAAAATATATTTCGGATTCATTCAAATTCATCTCATTTAATTTGTCGTAGTTTATGGTAACGGATGACGTAATTTTGATTATTCGCTTATGTAAACAACTATCTCATCTCTGTCATCGATATAGCCAATGACTAAAGCTTAAGCGAAGAGTTCTGGTTTTAATAACACTTAAAGCATTTTACAATGTTGGTCGGAGACAAGTGGAACGCCGAACCCAAGGTTGTTTATGAGAAGGTTATGCCGATGGGCCTTGTTCGCTGTGGCCGTATTGCAAAAGATCATGGCGGCTATCGGTAACCCTAACTGCATTTCAGTACAAAATATCAACTGAACTGAAATCGCGCTACAATTTTGTGTGCAAATTACAGCAAAGTTCAGTGGATTTTTGCGATAACGAGCCTGATCGGCTCCTCACACACAACCTTGGGTAAAGCAGTCCTAATGTGGGCTAGGGAAAAATCTCCGAGTGTATTATCGTCGGGGACGATAATATCGTTTTTGAAACGATAATATCGTCGCTGTGACGATATTATCGTTTTCTGTAACAATATTATCGTCCGTGCAACGATATTATCGCTCATGAAACGATATTATCGTCCGAGCGACGATAATATCGTATTTGACGACAATAATATCGTTTTCCGGACGATAATATCGTTTTCTGAAACAATAATATCGTCCTAGCAACGATAGTCCATGAAACGATATTATCGCCGCTGCAACGATAATATACTCGGAGATTTTTCCCGTCACCTGTGTGTAGTAAAAGTGAAGTAAAAGTTATGGGTCTCTTCCATGATCAATACGAAATGTCAAAAGACATCCACAGAAGCCAACATGAACATTGAAAGCCTCACAAGAAAACTTTGAAAAATTGAAACGAAGGAAATTTCAAGGCTTTCCATGAGAAGATTGCTCTGATCACTGGACACTTATCCCAAAAATCCACTGAACTTTGCTGTAATTTTCATGCAAAATTGTAGCGCGATTTCAGTTCAGTTGAAATTTCGTACTGAAATGCAGTTAGAGTTACCGATAGCAGCCACGTTTTTTTTTTGTTTTTTCAGCGAAAAAATGTCGACTGGCGTAACCTCCTCATACACAACCTTGGGAAATTGGCTTACGTTGAGGTTATGTTTGTTTCTGTGAATAACGTCGAATAGACTACGCCAAAATGATTTTTTTTCTCATTTTTTTTACATAAAGCAGCTAAAAATTGAAAATAAAGATACCCGTGTCTCGTCTTTTGACGAAAAAACTTGAAACCGGAAAGATTTTTCACTTTATAAATTCCTGAAATATGTGATTTGCGCCATTTTCCACCCAAATTCCACATAAGGTCTTAAGTTTGCCACTTTGCAATTACAGTAGTATGAGTAGTATTGTTCACTCAGTTCATCCAGTTTTGACTGATTCACTGAATTTTGTTTTGATGAAATGTCAAATCGGGACAGTAAATTTTAAATCTCAAACAAGTTTGTGTCGAAAATTTGTAGTATTTCGCGTAAAACAAAGTGATACAGTTTAAATTTCGCACAGAAAATAGTTCCGAGTGTGCTCATGCTAGTGTCTTAAACAGAATTTAGGACAAATTCTCCGAAATAATTTTAAAGACAAATTAATTTGGTCAAACATTGTGGGTGTTGTGAAAATCTCATTTTTAAAAGTAATTTGGTGTGAATTGTGCCATTCAGTGTTCAATTCCTTAATTTTATGTGCCTAGAAATTGCCTGCAATGCGTTTCGTGCTAATTCAGTCGGTAAAATGTGAAGAAAACATACAAAAATATGTTTCCATTCAGGTAAACAAAATTCTTGACATGTCTGTTGTGAAGATAGTCGTAAGTGACACCACAAAACTGAATTTTTTTTGTCCGTTAATTTAAAAAATGATTTTTTTGGCGGAAATGCTTTTATTTGAATGTGTGCATGATTCCGGTAAAATAAAATAGTGATAAAGTCACCACTATTGATGACCTTTAAAATGGCATCATTGGTTAAATATGATTGGCATAGTCTATTGTATGCCGTTCGATGACTAATTTGACACGTAGAAATAGAAGTAAATGAAATCATGCGAAACATGATTTTGTCTAGCTGTCCCCGCCTCCGTTACTAATCCATAAAACGTATTCCAACGTACACATCAATTTAATGCAAAAGCAAATATTTACACCCGTTGGAAATATGAAAAACGTAATCTCCTGCAACATTACCTCGTTCAGTTAATATTTTCAAATCCAGTAGTTTCCCTTCAATCCACTTACAAAGCCACACAATTTCATCCCGTTTTCCCTTCAGCCGTTGCTTTTAATCTTTTTGTATTCATCAAGTACACCAAGTTAAATGTAAAACTTTCAACCTATATGTCGTAAGTTGTTAGTTTTTGCCGTTCCATGCGAAACTGGGAAGTCTTCCAATATTTTATTTCAGCAAAATGTTTACCTCCACTTTGGTTTTCTGTTTGAAAATCGAATGTATGTTTGCAGAGCATGTAATGTGGGTTTGGGTACACAACTATTTTGTCTATTTGATGCGAATGTTGATGGTTTTAACCAGGTAGATGGAAGGGAACATCGAAGTTGAATCTCTTTTTGTCGTTGGTTCTTTTTGCTTCTAGAATTTATCTTAAGCTGTTGGGACACAGAGGAAACTCTTGTAGTTTTTCCACAGTGAGCACACAGAGTAGGAGGAGTACAAAACGTTCAAAGTATTTCTCCGACAATATTGAATCTTTTCGAAGGCGTTTATTAGTTCAAATACTTTTCCCAGAAGACCGTGCTGCCTAAAGCCGAAAACACACGAACTATTTTGTGTTGTTGAGATCGACAACCCGAATACTGAGAGCTATGGAGAACCCTACCCTCAACTCTGTGAAAAAATTGAAATTATTGAGCTGCCGTTTAATTTTGTGTTTTGTCCGGAGCAACAAAAACGGTTATCATTCAAACAATTATTTCCATTTTTAAACGTGAACAAAGTGATCATTGCTACGGCTCATATTTTCAGAATAGGCTTTCTGTGGATGATTTTTGACATTTCGAAGAGCCTTTGACTTGATCTATTGTTCGCCCGGCTTACCGGAATTTTGTTTTGTCAAATCGCCACAGTAAATTTTTAATTTTAAACATATTTGTGTCATATTTGAGGTATTTCTCCTTTGAAGAAAGCATTCCAAGTAAACAAATATTCTCAACAGGTTCGTTGTTAAGAGACACATCAAAACCCTCCGTAGCAACCTAAGAAATGCAACGTAACCTTTGAATTTCACACTTAAAATTAGAAACTACAAACAAAGTAATAAGATGGCATTTTGACAGTGTTAAAACGACGTTGGGTTGCTAGAGAGGGCATTGTATACATAAAATCAGAATTTATTTTTGGAGGAAATGGTTTAATTTGAATGTGTGCACGTTTCCGATAAAATATAATAGTGGTAACGTCACCACTATATGTACTGTCAAATGTCATCCATAGAGCCATAACCTCATCAATATTTTATCGAGGGGCTGTTCACTCGTTTTGATTGACCTGCTTTACAAGTGATAAAAAATTGATTGATTAACCAAGTCAAACGTCGTAGCTTAGCTAGAAATCGTGATAGCTCAATGAAATATACTCGTTTAGCTCGAGGGATCACGGTAAATTACCGTCTTAATTTTTGGTAAATCAAAGTGAGCAACCCTTCGAGATATTTATCTGAAAGACTGATAACAATGGATATAATCGTGTTCGTTTGGCCAGTGAAAAGTCTTGTTTAAAGTTGTTCGTAAGAAACCTATTGAGATCCTTTAATGTGGCATCATTAGTTAAATTTGATTAGCATAGCCAATACACTCTCTAGCAAACAAACTTCGTTTTGTCGCTGTCAAAATGCCAACTCACTACTTCGTTGGTAGAATCAATGATTCTAAGAATCATACACTGTTGACTAATTTCTTATTTTACATGTAAATTGCTAGAGAGGGTACCGGCTAGGTTATTATCGTATGAATGAGAGCTATGTGTTGGTAACACTGATTTTGAACTAGTTAGATGACAAAATTGGATGAGACAATAAGCTGCATCATCGTCCACACAGTTTTGACATATAACTCAAAATCAGTGTTAAGCAAAACAATTTTTTTTTGTCACACGAATATCACACCTTCATGTGCTATTATGTTGAGTTTTCCGTTGCTTAACGTATGTTACAAATTGCATTACATTGCAAAGTGCAGTATAACTGTCGAAGAAGTTCAATACAACATTGCTCGTGTGTTTGCCACATCACGGGAAATATTCACACAATTTTTTGCGCTACAATTTGTGCAGCTACAACGCTAATTCGCGTCCATTTTGCAAGATCTTGTGAACTTCAACCTTAGAGTAATTATACCACTTCGCACATACCAATTTTGCTTAACCTGAGACGAAAAGCTCAGAGGCGCAAATTGCAAGAACCGGACATCTGCACACAAACCAAAACAGGACTCCTTTTCACATTCACTAAATCACAAAGAAACTATCCTTCGGAACGACAAACAGAGCTATAGCTCTTTCCTTGCCCACACATCACGTAAGGTGACAAAAAAGAAGAAAGAAAAGCTGTTTCGACCTCGAGAACTAACGGCGGTCACTGGTCAGAGTGGACTGACCATCTTCAGTTGCTTCCGCTAGCCTCTTACACAAGACAGCAGCAAAACGTTCCATGAACAAGTGTAAGATAGTTTGCATTGAGAAATTGCCATCTGCTGATGGAAAATTTGGGGAAATAGCGGAAAGCTGCTAAGAAATCACCAAAAAATGCTGCAAAGCAAACAAAAGAACTGAGCCTGAGCTTCAAAAGCAAAAAATAAAAATTCTCATGCGCCGTACTCACGTCACCAACCGTCTGATCCGCTCATTTTCACCATTCATCCATCCAGCGAAAATTGCACAATCACCGGCAAAACAGCAACAACGACAACGAAACAACGAAATGGAAAAACGGAAAAACAATGCGAAAATCTCGCGAAAAACTTCGATTGAAGTCAATTTGACTGAAATAATTTGACTGAAATAATTTGACTGAAAATGCCTTCTTAGCCTTCTGTGCAGCAACAATACTGAACAAAATCAGTAGAAGAAAATCTCGTAGTGAGTGAAGTATGGCCTCAAGCTACACTAATTGGCCCAAAATTCCGGATGACGAAACTCTATTTACAGAGAATGACTCGCCAGCACTCAATCTGTAAAGATCAACCATTCGCCTTCAAAACACAAACGTTGAAACTCAATTTGCAGGGAATGACTCGCTATAGCACTCGATCTGCAAAGATCGACTTTAGTCGGCTTTACAATGGAAACATCAGAAAAGAGACTAAATCCAGTCTTTGAAGTCATAAACCGTAACTGAATCTACGAAATTACAATTGCGAGTGAAGTAACAGTATAAGCAAAACTATGATGACTGCTAAAGCGATCAACAGCGAGTGAAGCACAGCAGCAAACGACAAAATCATTGGTCGAAAATGATTAGTCTAAGACTTCAACAGAGATTTAGTTTTGCTGAGTGGAAAAAAAAATAGTGACACCGACACACCCCCATCCAGCAAGCTTATGAAATTTATCCAGCATAACAACATTTTGCTAGTCTTATTCAATGGATACACTCTCCGACTATTTATGTTATGCTAATAACATTATTCTGCATAAATATAGTTCCTTTTTTTTCTTCCTCCTTTCTGCTCTGCTCTGCTCAAATAGGGTTACACGGATAAAGTTTATCTTTTGGCTAGAAATTTTCCAATGTTTCAAAATGTATTTAAGCTGATGTTATGTATGGCGCGCGGTTTTATGTTTATATGAACCACATAAAATTGAACGTGATTTGGGATCATAATTCTCTTGACTATAAAATGTACTTGGTAGAGGTGTTAAGTGTATAAATTTTCCCCATTCGAAGTAAATGTTTAAGTTTTGTGTGGAATGATGAAATATGTATGCAACGAGAGTTATGGTTCATTCGTTACCTATACATTAAAGCATAAACACACCTATGTTGATAACGCTAGCACACACGTCCTAATGTATGGTGTGGATACGTCAAGCATGTTTTCGTATGTTATAATATTCCCCCCGGAGCGGCAGTGATATAATTGCCAAAGAACATATTATTGTCTTAATGTAGAATGGCATGATATGCTTGTTGTGATGTTAATTTGATTAAAATGTGTATAATATGTTCCAACGTGATGCCGAACCGAAACATTTGGTGACATCGAATAAAACAATTTTCCTTAATTATGCTGACATTAACAATAATAACAACAACAACAACAGCGAACGGAGTGTAGTTTGCTTTAAGTTGGATAGCGTGTCATATTTTGCGAAGAACAAAAGGAATTTTTTCTTAAACTCATCGAGGTGTTCAGTTTATGTTTGCACTGAACCTGAACGTAAATTGCAAATTTTTTACATGTCTCAAAAAAGGTCAATGGCTCTCGTATCAGTTTCGCTTAAAATAATTTGCAATTTTCTTTTGTTGTGTAACTTTAAGATAAAAGATTTCTTCCGCTTCAGAGTCACGCTACCATAAAGCTTTCAGAGAGGATTGTAGGCAAAAGTATTCGAGGTATATAGGAAGCACGGAGCGAGAAAAAAGAGAGAGAGAGAGAGAGAGATTTCACAGTTGAATCTCCATTCACTGTCACATAGTTTATTACGAATTTCGTAATTTCGCTTAATGATTGTTTTCCACTTACTAAAAGAGTACTCAGTGTGAGAGATAAAATTGATTTTTTTTCAATTTTTGCTTTGTTTCTCGCGATCCTCTCACGAAGTACTTTTTGTTGAGTGGAAACCATACTTAAAGAATGGTTTCCACTTACAAAAACCACTCCGTTTAGTTAAACCGCGCTTCTTTTCTACTATTTAAAGAGTAAACGGAGAGAAAACTGATTGTTTTTTTCGTAAGTGAAAATCTGGGCTAAGTATGGTTTCCATTCAACAAAACCTACTACCTGAGAGATCGACCTGTCAAGTAAACAAAGCAAAATTTCAATTTTGTCACTCACACGGAGAAATTTTTCGGTGAGTGGAACTGAAGCACTACGAAAATGAAGTCGTAACTAAATTTTGATTACGATTCCAAAATTACGAAAATTACGAAATCCGTAATAAACTATGTGACAGGTCGAGATTCAATTATGAAACCGCTTCCTGAACCTTTACAGTTTGGTCCACAAAGTAAACAACTTAAGGCAATGTAAATCAGCAAAAACCAGCGGAACCCTACTTTCTGGTAAATATTTTTACACTCGCCAAACCACGAAAACACTGAACGCGTCAAAAGTTATCGGAAACCACACTTTTTTAGTTCTATCTCAGCAGACCTTGCAAACAGGTCTAGGGATCCAGGCGATGTTTTCCTTAATGGTGGAGTTTGTTTAGGTTATTCGTCAAAGAGAGAAATTTGATACGAAGGTGGAGCTTACTCTCCGTATCAACGAGTAGTGTGATGCACATCGAACGATCAACTCGTTCGGCTTTATATCGCGGATTTTCGGTTTCGTTTTTATTCTCATTCTTCTTCTATACATTCAAGTTCAACCTTGAACGATGTGCAATATATTTGGTTTTGTTGTTTGTGTATTTCATGGTGTGACGAGTGTAAAATTGTGTGCAATACGTATGCCACGAGAATAATTTTTGCATAAGTATGTATGTTTCGTCGAGACGAAGTCTCGGTTAACGATTCACACGTATACTGTAATTTCGTGGTTTCAATCCAAGTGATGCAAATAACTATTTTAATAATGATGAAACTTATAACTTACGCTGCCAGTGTGAAATGTCGTATGAACGTATTTTATTGCACTAGTGTGATAAAAGCCACATTTTAGTGACACAATTATCTTCGAGATTTCTATGATTTAAAAACTTTTTATGCAAAACACGATTCGTATGCTGGTATATTATTGAACACAACGTCTTCCCAACCTCGTTTGAGAAAGGTATGAGTATGTTGGTGCACATGTGTAGCCTTGATATGAAGAATCGCTAACATTTGCGAATGTCATGAGTTTCAGTCATAAAAGCTACTGTTACTGCAACGAACCTATGATAAGAATCTGCTGGTTCGTAAAGTTTGAAAGTAATTTTCGTAAACTTTTGACATTTAATGTATGGGGGAAATGTTTAAAAAATTGTTAAACTTACGAACTTTACGAACCATAATGGTCTACCCCTACTGAGAGCAACAAATTTGTGTCCACTCGTATAGATATTTCCTAACAAAGTTGAAGTAAAGAATGAATTGCATCGTGGTTGAAAGACTTTATCTCACATTTGTATGGACCAACAACTGTAACTGCTTATTTTACGAAACGTTTAACAATATAATGCAACGTGGGCTTAAATCGGCCGAAGTACCATCCACACGTGAGCCACCTGGTTGTTCTGCACCCGATAGCAAGAAACCTGATGGTCTCAGTCGTGTTCCTTGGACGAGGGGCAAATCTCTGCTCTGGGATTACACCTGTTCAGACACTTTCGCCCAATCATATGTTAATAGATCGTCACGCGAAATTGGTTATGTCGCAAAACAAGCAGAGGATAAAAAAACTGGAAAAATACGACCATTTAAGAGATCAGTTCATTTTTGTACCGGCGCCATCCGAAATGACTGGAGTTTACGGAAAAATTGGACATAAATTATTGAAGCAAATCGGTAGCAAAATCACAGAAGAACGAAAGAGAAACGGGCAACGAGCTACCTTCAACGAGGAAACGTTGCATCAATCTTGGGTACGCTTCCGCCGTCTAAAAATTTAAACGAAATATTTTACTTGTAAGAATGTCAATTTTTTTATTAAATCATAATCATCTAATCATGTACTTCGCCTATGACAAATTTCCATCAAAAAGCACCATTTTTGTTGTAATGCGTAAGATCAGAAAGTAGTATGGAAGAAAGGATCGTTGAGCTGGGTTTCTTAAGAAACCTCCAAAGATTGATCCCAACAAAAATCTCTTCGAGAAAAGTGTGACGCAGTCTTTGAAATACAATTTCTAAAATGAATGATATCGCTAGAGTTGACGCTTTCAGCTTCGTTACGCAAAAATTAAATTTTACACCCAATTAGTTCAAACAAGCTGGCTTAGGTTTTCTCATCATCTGCCAAATAATTTTTACAAAAAAATTTTTTGACTGGAAACAACCAAAATTTTACCAAAAAAGTCTGCGACGAAATTTAACGAAATTCGAAAATTTGACGAAATTTGACGAAGTTCGAAAATTTGACGAAATTCGAAAATTTGACGAAATTTGAAAATTTGACGTAATTCGAAAATTTAACGAAATTCGAAAATTTGACGAAATTCGAAAATTTGACAAAATTCGAAAATTTGACGAAATTTGACGAAATTCGAAAATTTGACGAAATTTGACGAAATTCGAAAATTTGACGAAATTTGACGAAATTCGAAAATTTCACGAAAATCGAAAATTTGACGAAATTCGAAAATTTGACTAAATTCGAAAATTTGACGAAAATCGAAAATTTGACGAAAATCGAAAATTTGACGAAATTCGAAAATTTGACGAAATTCGAAAGACGAAGAAAGTAATTCTCTATCTGTTACCATTCAAGAAATATCTCTAAAGCCCCAATTGACCCACCCATTTCCAACTTTCGACATTTTTCACATATGCCCCTCTGTTCTACTCGTAAAACTCTGAGACTTTGCCGAAGAAAGTAATTCTCTATCTCTCATAACCCAAAAAAATATTAGTCCTTTCAACCTACGCTCGAGTAGCTCAAAATTTGGTCACTCTAATCACTCTAGCTCAAACGAATCTGCCCCGATTTTTTTAATTATTTTTTTGTTCGAATCGTGTTACGAATACCTTTCATTTGATGGGTCGCACGCCTCTGTAGGTATCAATACAGCTAAGCTACAGCCGAAAACGCGTTCCCGACCCTCGAAAACCACACTCAGAAACCACTTCGAGGCCAATAAAACAAAATTCTGGTTTTTCCTGGGGTAATGGCGTATCACATTTTCATTTTTATGCCCACCCTGAGGTTCCTGCAAAATTTCATGGAGATTGGCTGACTAGTTTCCGAGATCGACCGTCGATAGATAGATAGGCAGATAGACAGATAGAAACATACAGAGTAAGTTGAAAGATTTTGATTGTTTGGGAAAAGTCAATTTGGTGTATTTTCTATGAAAAGTGACCAATTTCAAAACGATGTTTCTCCGGCAATTTTAAAGTTACATAGTCGAGTGATAGCTCGTTTTGCTCGTATTTGAAGCGCGAATAAGATAGAATAGGATTTGTGGTGATACAGGCCAAAGGAAAGAAACTTAAATTCTCGCCTATATATAGTTGCCGCGTCTCAAAAAAATTTCTTCGTTCTTTTTTTGGAAGTTAGACTGCGTCAAGTCCTCCGCTATCACTCCGGACATGATTTGAGAGAAATAAAACCACCTCTTCTAATTGAAACACAAATTGACCTACAACGGATTCCTTATGGTCACTCTGCTGACTTCGTTTATCTGCTACATTTAAATTTGTTGGTAAGTTCGCGGTTTTTAAATTCTACGGAACATGAAAGGACGAGATATGCAACATTTTATGGCAGACATATTATACGTCGTCTTCAAATTGCATTTTTTATCGCTGGCTGTCTTGACTTCTAACAAAAAAAAATTAGCTGAAGAGCTTATAAATCATACGGTTGAAGTGTGGTGCAAATTAAAAATTATGAAAATTTGTCACATCCATTTAAATATGCTAATGGCCTATACAGCTTCCCTTTCGTATTACTCCTGCATATATGTAGCGACGACGAGTGACACATTTTACGGTTAGTCTGTAGAAAAGCAATTATGTCTTAAAAATTATCGCGACCACCGATGCAAAAATAAAAAATTGTTTCGCTCACTTCAGGTGAGTAAAATGTCGCTGATTGTTTGGTATGCGATGGAAATTGGTGGCTGAATGTGTATATATTCAAAATGCGGAATAATAATTTCAAAAAAAAAAAACCATTGTAGGTGGATGGGATACGTTACACACGTATATAAAAATGGTGTGCACACATTAAACGCGTCCGCGGTAAATATATATACACACAGTTCTCGCTGGTCGGCGTTTTGTTTTTTTTTTTTTGTAATTCTGCTAGAATCTAACGTCACAAACTAAAATTCTGTATAAAATCAACAGACGAGAAATTTTCTATTTCATTGTAATCGAGATCGTCGGTACAAAAAGAGGGAAGTCGAAATTTGTGTTGTGGTTTTTGTTTCTTACATTCAAAATATTATGCCTAAATAGGTGCCGCGAGATTTTTATTATTTTTCTCTCTCTATTTATTTGAGTTGTTTGGTGCTGTGTGCGGTTTATTTGTGCGACCAATTTTTCATTAATATTAATAAAAAACAAATCTTTTGTGTTTAATTTGGTTGCGTTAATTTTGTGGAAATATTTTGTTTTTATTTCTCAAATGGTGTTGCCGATCCATTGAAAACAATTTTTATTAATTAAACGATTTTGCTGCTAGAATTTTACACAATGGAAGTACATTATTTTCGACGAGTAAGTTGACCTTTTTTTATAAATAAATTGCCATTTGCAACGAATAATCTTAAGTGCATGCAATGCTTTAATGAGCACCTTAGTAAAGTTTGTGACAGTGAGCTTCAAAACTTTTTAATTTGAAAGAGAGAGAACTCAGTTATGCGAGAATATTTTTACTCACCTTGCAGTCTTAATACTTTTCTCCTAAGATTCCCGAAATTTGAATGAATCTCCGAAATCCTAATTGTTCTAAGTCTCCTAAAACGCAGATAAACTTTCAGAGTGATATCGCCAAATCTTCAGGTGATTTTTTTTTACTTTGGAAACAAGCGGTCTCCGTTTTTAATGAGTGATAGCTCATTGGATTCGTCTTTCAATTCTAGGAAACACGTGTCTTTCACTTTTTCTTAAAAAAATTTGTTTTCTGTGAAAAGCGCTCAAAAGTGCAGACATGTCAGACAATGTTGCAATGTTGTAACGATTGTCGGCCTTGGAAAGACCTACAGGTAGAGTATATGCACCGCTTGGTGCTAGTTGATCCACGAGAGTTGCGACTAAAAATATAGTGAATGTTCGGAGAGTCCGCCTTCTCTGCAGCTTCGATGTTCCACGGAACTGAGTATGGGGTGTTGTAGCTGGCCTCACCCACTATCGTTGCACATATAAATGAACCCAGCACTTTTGGGCTGCAAGCCTACAGAAGTCTTGGAAAAAAAGTTGGTGCCAAAATGTAGATTGTTTCCTTCTTTCTGAGGGCCCAACTGCTGGAACAGCTGAACCTTGGAATTTCATTTTCGTTCGAAAAAAAAAGTTTTTTTTTGTAAATCCGTTAATAATTGCTCGAGTTGTCGTGCTTACGGAATAAATAAAGTTTGAAAAACCTTTTCATTTATTTAAGGTTTTTCGGCATAATATTAAGACGAATCGACACAACGCTAAATTGTAGCCTAAGGTTGTGCGAAAAAGTGATATATTTTCAATAATGACTTCGTATCCGCAGCCTCTCTGGAAAAAGTGGGTCCGTCGTTTTGTGTTAAAATGTGTTGGCATTGACTCTACGAGAAAACGCAACAGTTCTCTCATAGAAGGACAGATCACCACAAACATTTCTTATTGTTAAATACTGAAAGCCAACATTTCTTCACACAAAACGATGGTCCCACTTTTACCAGAAAAGACGCGGATACGAAGGCATCATCGAAAATATATCACTTTTTGTGTCGATTCGTCTTAATGCATTTTCACAATCATAATGAGCACCAAGATGAGCACACATTTTGTGACAAACATTTTCGAGTGATTTGTTTCTGTAAGACCCATGACTAGCAGTCGAGGGAATAAATTGAAAAGAGATTTTTGAGATTGTTGATGGACAAGGAAGAATATTTCCGTATAAATTTGTGTCTGATTGGGTGTTTCTTTGACCACGAATATTATCTCGTTAACATGTCGAAGTAGTAGATTTAGATATGAAGGGTCTTTGAAGGGTCTGAAAGTCTTTGAAGATTTCCCATTTATTTGTCTCTTCACTGACTGCCGATACCGCCCAGCAGCCTAACTTATTAATATGCAGACAGGCATAAATGCAGAAAAAAGAACGAACATCAAATTCACTTTTACACCGCACGCCCGCCGTTTGGTACACATTACATTCAATTTCTCTTATCTCATTTTCCTAGAGGGTCATCTGAATTATTAAAATGTGATGGTAAAATGATTTATGTGAAACACTTTGATGAAAACAAAAAAAAATAATTTTTTTGCACACGATGACAACAACCCAATATATGGCCATACGATGTATAACGCGCGATTTCATAATAACTTCGTTGTAATTCACCAACAAAAACGCCAAATATTTTTCAATGGAAGTGTGCATGATTGACAATGCGTGTCAAATGGGTCTACTAAACATATCACCGCACCATTTATACGCACACACCAGATTTAATTCAATATTTCAGTGTGGTCACATTGAGATGAACGTATCCATCGTGTGCGATTAAGAATGCTCATTTTTCTGAGGCTCGTACGTAGTTGCGATGGCTAATTTGGTTCATTACCTACCGCCTTTTAAAATGCTGCAAATTCAAATCGCAAACGCAAGTCCTATTACTAGAAAAAATTTTAAAAAAAATTTTTTGTCGTAGACTGCAGAACCATATATGCAGCAAATATTGAAGTTCTACAATTCAAAGACAAATGACTCCAAATTACCATTAAAAAAACTAGGCGTCCGTACGAGTTCAACGAGCTATCACACGTTCTTGCAGCTTAATATTTGGCCACGCAAAAAATCTTCCAAGAAGCCCCATTTCCATACATTTTGGTCAATTTCAGTACTTTAAACGAAATGAAAAAATCCTACGTTACTTTGTTAGTCCGTCCGTCCGTCCGTCCGTGTTTCCTATCTTCTAAAGTCTTCTTTAGATTTTGTTGAAATTTTGGGAGTAGATTCTTGTCGTCATTCTAAGACATTCCAGAAAAAAAAATTGGGGGGAACCGGCCTCGTTTCGGAGCTAGGGCTCCTCGAAGTTCCCATATAGGCCCCATATAAGAACACCTTTAAGTGTGTGTGTGTGTGGATGGGTATAGTAGAATAAATTTTTTCGCTTTTGGGGTTTTTTTAAGCTCTGCTCGCCTCAATTTTTTTTCTTAAATTTAGTATTTTTAAATTTTTAAAATTTTTGAATTTTTTTTAAATTTTTCAATTTTTTCAATTTTTTCAAAATTTTTCAAATTTTTTCAATTTTTCAAATTTTTCCAATTTTTTTGAAATTTTTTCAATTTTTTTAAATTTTTCAAAATTTTTCAAACTGTTCAAATTTTTCAAACTTTTTCAAATTTTTCAAACTTTTTCAAATTTTTCAAATTTTTCAAAATTTTTAAATTTTTTTCAAATTTTTCAAACTTTTTCAAATTTTTCAAACTTTTTCAAATTTTTTCAAATTTTTCAATTTTTCAATCTACTAATTCTTCCAAAAGAACTGATATCAGTCAAAAACACTCAAAAGAGTAAAAGTGACGCAAGTCCCTGTGCATACTTCCAAAACAACTGATATCGCTGGAGGTGACGCATTCTGCGCTTGTACGCAAAAACTGTAACAGCAAAAATTTGACCAAAGAAATTCTAGAAACAAAATTTTACCAAAAAAATTTTGCGTCACAAGTGGCAGATGTTGAGGAAAGTACTTTGAAGAAATTTTTTAAAATCGGCAAGAATACGTCCGAATCATCTGCCACTTCGTGACGCAAAATATTTTTGGTAATTTTTTTTTTCTAGAGTTTCTTTGGTCAAATTTTTGCTGTTACAGTTTTTGCGTACAAGCGCAGACACGGTGAGCTTGAAAAAAATTTTATTCGACCTCTCGTGGACATGAAATGTTTTTAGTGGTTTTTGTAGAGGGCGGCACCACGAGTAAGAATAACATAACAAGAAAATATTTCGATGGGAAAATTTTTAATTAGATCGATTTTTCGTTTTTCTGTGCGCTGCAGGAAGCTTCGAAAACTGTTTAGACCCTACTGGTGACTTGTTTGATCACAAAAATATAGTTACTGTTTAGCCTGAGGTCTAAGCTTTACAGCGATACCAATCATGACATTCATGACTACCAAAAAACATCTTTTATGAAGGAAAGTCATTCTGCTATGTCGATGTGAATTTTAAAGGCTGTATCATACGTGGATTACTTTTATTTTCTCTTATAAATTATTTTTAGTTATTTTACATAATTTAGGGGGTTAATAAAAGGTCGAAAGAAGATTTTTAACTCGAAATAGGTTTCTTTGTAATTTGCACCCATGAGTAAACTGCATTATCTCGAGTCAAAAATTAACAAACCTTTCTTTTGTTTCGTTCGTAGTTTCTCCAATAGTCATTCTAAGCTAATTCTGCAACATTTTAGTTGTTTCCACTAAAAAATGAGACATTATACGAAGAAATTTGGGTGGTCGTTCAGGTGTATCAACAAAGATTTTGTCAGAATGAAATCCAAGCTCATCCTTTGACCTTTTATTAACCCCTTAAATTATGTTAATTAACTAAAAATACTTTTTAAGAGAAAATATAAGTAATCCACGTATGATACAGCCTTTAAAATTCACATCGACATAGTAGAATGGCTTTCCTTCATAAAAGATGTTTCTTGGTAGTCATGAATGTCATGATTGGTATCGCTGTAAAGCCTAGACCTCAGGCTAAACAGTAACTATATTTTTGTGATCAAACAAGTCACCAGTAGGTTTCAAACAATTTTCGAAGCTTCCTGCAGGGCACAGAAAAACGAAAAATCGATCTAATTAAAAATTTTCCCATCGAAATATTTTCTTGTTATGTTATTCCTACTCGTGCTGCCGCCCTCTACAAAAACCACTAAAAACATTTCATGTCCACGAGAGGTCAAATAAAAAAAATTTCAAGCTCACCGTGCAGAATGCGTCACCTCCAGCGATATCAGTTGTTTTGGAAGTATGCACAGGGACTTGCGTCACTTTTACTCTTTTGAGTGTTTTTGACTGATCTCGCTTACGCCTTTATGCGATGCATGTTATATGAAATTGTTATGCTATTGCGAGCAGATGAGACTCTCTACGTAAATAAATCAGTCTCTCGTCTTGATTTGCCTACTAGGCCTAGTCTATTTCTCGGACAGTTTAAGAGCGCTCACCCCTTTGCAAATTTTTAGCCTACATTTGTGCGCAAAAATATTCGTTTTTTTTTGATGATTTCTCCGGATTTCTCTGAACCAAAATCTTTTTTTGAAAAAGTAAAACCATTAAAGCATGCAAAAATGTGTGACTTTTAAAGGATAATTTGGTTTGTGAGTCAAAATTTTACCTACTGGGAGTAATTTACACATTTTGCAAAGGTTTCTCCAAGTGGGATAAGTTATCAACCACAAACCAAATTTTCCTTTAAAAGTAACACATTTTTGCATGCTTTAATGGTTTTACTTTTTCAAAAAAAGATTTTGGTTCAGAGAAATCCGGAGAAATCATCAAAAAAAACGAATATTTTTGCGCACAAATGTAGGCTAAAAATTGCCAAGGGGTGAGCGCTCTTAAGAGGCATCGGTGCTTAGCTAAAATTGTTGCCTACATTTGTGTATTTCGTCTCTCGTATTTCATTTTTGATGATATCTTTTCATCAGAATCCTCTTTGAAAAAAATTTACGACCGCCACCGCTGTAACGTCCACGAATGTGTTAGCTTTCAACAGTCTAGATTATCTGTTGAAAGCTAATACATTCGTGGTCGTTGTTGCGGTCGTACATTTTTGAAAATGGATTCTAATGGAAAGATATCATCAAAAAAAAACTAAAATCCAGCATTTAAAAAAGTGCCCAAATGTATGCTTTTCAGCAAAGCATCGACGCATCTTAACTAAAATTGGCTCGAGAGTAGTCTTCTTTTCGATCAATCATCGCAAACATAGTCTACTCACACCCTTTAACTTTAAGAGAGAAGTAAGAATATTTAACTTTCATTTTTCTTATAATTCGCTAATGCAACACGTCACCTTTCCCATTTAATCATTTATTGTTGGTATTTCTATTGAAATTAGGTTAGACAAACGGAGGCTATCTATACGAGAGACTACTTTCAAGACTGCAAAACGCAGCCGTAACGTTTGATAGGCCGTGTCCTTGTGTCGGAACAATTTTTTTCTCGGAAAATGAAAAATCGTTTTTCCAGCCGGAAAAGCCATTCGAATTAAATCAGTGAAAGTCGAATATCTCACAAAATCCAATATCTTTTTGAAAAATTTCTTATACTTCTTCCGTATGGCTCATTACCGATATTTCATGAACGAACTTGAGGAGTCGGAATGAAGTCGGTACTAGGGTTCCCCATAAAAGTGTACCGAAAAATTCATCAACTTTGAAGTCTTTTCCAATCCATTTTTCATTAAAATCGAAAGCTACAATCAATTACTTCTAATTTTAGTCGGGCGAGCCATGATCCATGTTCAGGAGACTGATATGTGTATGTCCTTATACGGATTTTTAGACCCGTACGAAGTACTGGGGTCTTATGCGTTTACGCATACGTCCGTAACACGTCGAATTGGACTCCCTGAGTAAGGGGAAACCTATTGTGGTTGTCTAGAGATGCCAAATCAGTGAAAAAAAAAATGTCCGTCTGTCCGTCTGTCCGTCTGCGCGATAACTTGAGTAAAACGCATCCGATTTTGAAAATTCTTTTTTTTCCCGTTTGGTAATGTCAAAAGACAGGCTAAGTTCGAAGATGAGTGATTTTGGATCGACCCTTCCCGAGCTGTGGCCCAATAAGTGCTTTACGGTTTTTCGAAGATATCTCCGGACATTCAAACGTTACACTTGTAAGTGATACGTCAAATAAAAGGTATTTACAATACCGATCGACAAAAAAAAAGTTTATGGAAATCGGATGACCGACTCGTGAGTTAGACCCCTTGGTGTGGAACAGGCACAGGGCGGCAAGCAGTTTTTGCTTGTAGGTCGGCTACATTTGAACATATTTCGTCTGTTTTCGCTTTATTAGATAGGTATTGACCGTACCAATCAGGGAAAAAAAAGTTTTTGAAATTATGTTCTCCGGAGCGTGAGCTAGGTCTCTTGTAGTGAGCTCTTATCTGGCTACTCGGCTGTACAGTGAACATGGAGTATTTTGTCAATATCTCGAGTAAATATTGACCGAATTTCATGAATTTTTTTTTGTTTGAAAGGTATTAACGAATGTAAAGCGTCGGTAAAATTTCCGGTCTCCTAACAAATTGGCTGCCGGTGGCCATATTGGATTTTAATAAAAGTGAAATATCTTGGGAAAAATGGTACTTAGAGTGTTTCTGTTAACATGGAAATAATTTGTTATGTGTTTGGGGTGTTTCAGGCATTCCATATATGGACATCTATATATATCTATATTCACCTATATTGAGCTATATACAGGCATATAGAGCTATATAATAGCATATTCATCTGTGAAATGTTTATTTACAGTGAAATATAGGTAAATATAGCGGTATATAGCTGTTTAAATAGGAATTTATGAAAGTTGACTTCGTACGGGGCTGTCTATATTGCCTCCGGCAATTTATTTGTAAATGCTAACAAGGCAAAGAGTGGATAATGCAAGTGATTTTAAAGGGCGAATAGCTTTTCAGTAGAGAATGAAGTAAAAGAAATGAAGAGTTTCACAGTAAAGGCTTTTGATACGAATAGGTGTTTCGTACGGGTCGGCGTTAGCTATGTTTTTATACGTTTTCTCTAGATCAACAAGAGATACTTAGCGGCAATTTGGGATACTAATTCCAGTGTTTCTTGCACAGACATTTCGTCACTACTTCCCCTCTCCTTAATTTCTGTTCAAGGATTGTGGAAAGTTCCACTTTTGTGATGTTATTGACGGTTCCTTGTGAAAATTTCTACTTGCTGTTGCGAAAGCTTTTCCAGGATGAAATTATTATTTGTGACTGTTTATGGAGGAACCCATCCAAAATAAAGTCGACGCTTGAAGTTCCAACTACTTTTTAGTTCTAGACATCTCTTACGTTTTTGACCATTTTTTCGGCTAACATTTGGACTTTTAACAAGTTTTAAGTAGGGTTGCCATTTTTGAAAATTCGAAAAGAGGACATTTTGTACGAAAAAAGAGGACAAAAAGAGGACGCCTTTTAATTCGAAAAAGAGGACGAAAAGAGGACAAATATAGAGTCTTAGCTATTTTATTATTCTATGTGGACCAATAGATATTCAAATAATTAGTGAGAAAAGTTAAAATTAAAATTTGGTTTGAGGCGAATCCGAGGTTTCAGTACCTACCATTTGTAAACATGACCTTTTTTTTACTTTTTTTATAAAAACCTTCATATTCTTCCTTATTTTCCAGAAAAGTGATTCTTTTACTTTTTTTGCTAACTTTACTTGGAGTTCTTGAACTGTAAGCTACAAACATGCACTTATCTCAGAAGAAATTCATAAGTTTTTTTCGATACTCCATTTTTGTTTCGAAGTAAAAATCTAAAAAATAAGAAACGTGTTTCTTAATAATTTACAAATCTAGGCCTGTTCTAGGCACATTTTCTGAAATCTGACTGTTTCTGACCAATGTAAGAAAATTTTCTAAAACCTTTCCGTTTCTCACGAATTTCCTACAATCTGCCTATTTCACACCAATTTAGTTGCATTTTTAAATTGCTGCTAGAATATGACTCGATTTCAACTTAATTTCGTTTTTTTAATACTCCTGCTTTACTCCTTATTTTATGCATATAAAAACTAGGGATGGGAGGCGTTCAAAATTATCGATAATATCAATCGAAAGAAATTATCGATAATCGATTAATCATATTGTTATCGATAATTTAATAATTATCGATAATTATCAAAATATCGATATTTTGATATTTATCTGAAAATTCATGATAATATACCGATATATCGAAATATATCGATAAATATCGGATTTTCGGACCGAAATATCGATATATCGAATTATCGATATCTTGATAATTATCAAAATATCAATAATTATCGATTATCGATATTTTTTTGATAATTTTCGATAAAAAAAAGTCGATAATTATCGATTATCGATAATTGATAATTATCGATAATCATTTTCATTATCGCCCATGTCTAATAAAAACATAAAAATTCCCAATCATAATGCTAAAGCTTCCTTAATTCCTAAATATGGAGTCGAATTTTTGACTGCGAGGACTAGTCAACTATATCATTCGAATGCTGTAGAAACTATGTAGCTTTAGAAATAGCTGCGCAGCGAAATTTTTTCCGTAAAATTTGACCACATCTGTTAAGTTTTGCTAAAATTTAACAATATTTTAGAAAAAGAGGACGTTGTGTGAAAAAAGTGATGTTCTTAGAATTTTTACAAAAAAGAAGAATTAGACGAAAAAAGAGGACATGTCCTCTAAAAAGAGGACGAATGGCAACCCTAGTTTTAAGTCACTAGAGGTCAGTTCCTAAAAATAAGTCTTTATGGTCTACTGTTTTCCCTATCATAGAACTATAGAACTGCAGAGAATTGTGACGATTTTTCTGGTTCCATCCTGGTTTTTACAGCAGGAAAAACAATTTTCCATTTTCCGAAAAAAAAATTGTTCCGCAACTTTTCATGGCAATCTAATCAAACAATGAAAAAACTTAGTGCGTGCACTATTGATAATATTATTGTCTCTGGATGTCTCTTTCAATTGTTAAGTCCTAGGCACTAAGTAAATGTTCATCGCACGGGTCTTCGGTAGCGCATATCTCCAACGATTTTCTCAGCTGACCCAATAAGCCTTGCATCAAAGCAAATTAACCGTTGCCACACACCTGACCCATTCAGCCAACATAGATTGCACAAAGTGATGTTTGGCTTAAATTGATTAATTGCTTCAAACAAACAAAAAAAAATATGAAAAATTTGAACCACAATTTGGAAACGATCTAAAACAATCTACGCTTCAGTGACCCAGTCCTCGATTACGCGTAAATCGTTCAACGCCATAATTATTTTGGATACGATCAAACTGACACACAACCACATACGACGTATTAATAATTGGAGTCATTAATAAGCTGCGACAATTACAAAATATTTCCTTATAATGCGTTCTGTACTACATATATAGACATTACGTTGAAACAAATACGCGCGTACCCACCGGAGTATACAGTTTGTTCATTTCATTTTTACACAGTTTTTTAATGTACCCAGTCAATTAAGCTCTTCCCAAATTATGAATTTTTGGCGCAAAATTTAAAATTTCTATCGCGAATTCAAATATTGCGCAATTTGGGAAGAACTTAATTGACTGGGTACATTAAAAACTCTGACATATCTAAAACTGTGTAAAAATGAAATGAACAAACTGTATCACTGTTTGTTCTGCCAATTTATTAATTTCAGAAGATTTACGATGGGAACTACGCAATTTACAAATAGAATTTTTAATTCATTGTGCTGTACTGTATACGTTCAACAGTACAACAGCATCATAAAAGAAGTATATCTATCTATAGTTGTAGATTCGGTTCGGCTTTTATTGCTGCTGGTCTGCAGATATTATGGAAATGTATGTGGAAAATGTCGCATGAATAATAAAATTTTTCATTTTATCTTTTGTGAAAATGATTTTCCCCTTTGTATGTACCTTTGGATGAATTGCATTATAAACTCGTGAGTGCAATGCATTTGTGTTTACTATAATATGCATACCATACCATACCTGAGGCAGGCGGTGGGTATATGTATATGCGGCACATTTCGAGTGTGCATGTACAGGGAGCTTTAAATCCAAATAAATTCGGAACGGTAGGCATCAACGTATTAAATTGGTATCGATAATGGCTGGAAAGCGACATTTCTACGCGGTCAATATCGTCAGGAATGTTAATATCGTTTTGTCGAACGATAATATCGTTTTGTCGAACGATAATATCGTTTTGTCGAACGATAATACCGTTTTGTCGAACGATAATACCGTTTTGTCGAACGATAATACCGTTTTGTCGAACGATAATATCGTTTTGTCGAACGATAATACCGTTTTGTCGAACGAAAATATCGTTTTGTCGAACGAAAATATCGTTTTAAGGACGGCAGCGTAAAATAAACCAGGCAGGAGCGATTAGTTTTTGAAAAGTCAAATTAGGGACCTAATGCACTGTATGAACTCAAACGAACGCTGACATAAATTCAAATAATTTTATCTGTAAAATGTAAGGCTACTAGATAATTCAGGTCCCTAGTCAAATCAAGCGCTCCTGCCTGGTTTACTTTACTCTGCCATAGTAGATTCTCATGCCGTTCGTTAACAATTCGTAACTTGACAGTTCTTATGGGATTTTATACACGCAACTGTCAAGTTACGAACATTATGACTTATGAAAATATGAGAATCGTCGCCCAGGTCGATAACATCGTCTATAATGCAAAATGTTAAAATATTGTCTGGACGAAATTATCGTTTAAAGGGCGATATTATCGCTCAAAAAACGATAATAGTGTTTTTTGGACCATGACATCGTTTCTCTAGACAATAGAGGACGCCAGCTTTTTTGGACAAAAACGATAATGCCCCACAATAACAGTAATTCCCAACAATAATGCCCCGTCAAAAATGGCGACCATTGTGAATGCATTCACATGAACAAGTCAATTTTCTATTTATTTTTGATTTTTATTCTAAAAGTTCGTCCGGATCTATATTTTATCACAGCAATCCGTAGATCTAATCTGTAGCGAGCTAGCGACTTTGAGCTGGAAAAAATCTATTCACTTTACAACGCGCTGTACGACGACAAACATCATCCACTACACAACAAACACGTGCTTAACCTGCAATCGGAACACATGATGTTTGTCGTCGTACAGCGCGTTGTAAAGTGAATAGATTTTTTCCAGCTCAAAGTCGCTAGCTCGCTACAGATTAGATCTACGGATTGCTGTGATAAAATATAGATCCGGACGAACTTTTAGCATAAAAATCATAAATAAATAGAAAATTGACTTGTCCATGTGAATGCATTCACAATGGTCGCCATTTTTGACGGGGCATTATTGTTGGGAATTACTGTTATTGTGGGGCATTATCGTTTTCGTCGAAAAATGCTGGCGTCCTCCAATATTATCGTCCTAAAAACGATATTATCGTTTTTTAAACGATAAGGTCGTCTTTTTTGACGATATAGCCCTACATGAAAATATTCGCAGGGCGAGAAATTATTATCATTTTCTGTGCGATTTTATCGTTCTTTTGGATGAAAATACCGATTTGGATGATACACTCGTCCAGATTGTCTATAAACAACTAAATTTCAAATTTCACCCAAGACGATACAATCGTCCAGTACCGATAGTTAGAGAAGAACAAATGTGGGAAGAAAGTCTGATGAAAAGCTCAATTTTCCGAAGAATTAGGCTCTTGAGGTCACGAGCAAAATTGGTCTACTTAACGGTAATATCGCCCTGGACGAAATTTTCGTTTTGTTGGATGTTAATATGGCCCTGGCCCAGGATGATATCATTGTTAAGAAAACGATAATTTCATCCAGACAATATTTTCAAAATTTGCATTTCAGACGTCGTGGTAAAAGTATATAAACACTGAAGGTAATGCAGACCCTCAACGGATCCAAGGCTGTATACATTGGGGAGGTCACGCAGATCGCCATTTTATTAGATACGCGGGAACACACCTTTTCCATACAAACAAATTCACCAAAATTGAAATTGTATGGTGTGGTGAATTTTTTGTATGAAATGTGGTGTGTAACCCGCGTATCTGCATCTGCGTGACCTCCCCAAAGTATACAGCCTTGCAACGGATCAGCGAAATTACGGATCCAAACTTTCAGGTGAATTCATTTTCGTATGTTGTCTAACTTAGACTTGTGCAACATGACGGCCCTGAATACTTCCAATTCACCACTAAATACAACTTGACGCAAACGAATTTTACATGTGTGCAACATAACGCCACTAAATCGTTCCAGATTCACCACTAGATGCAACTTGACGCAAACGAATTCAATACGAGTGTAACATGACGGAGCTAAAATTCAACTGAAAGTTTGGATCCGTGTGTAACTGCGGATTTGCATTACCTTCAGTGTTTAGATAGAAGGAACATGTGCATGACAGTTGGCTTCTATGGGAGAGAATGTTAGAGAATTGCATACAAATTCTCTCACTCTTCCATAGTAGCCAACTGTCTTTCACATGATCCTTCTATCCCATAGGGGTACCAACTTATCATTTCTCTGCATTTGTGAAAAATGTTCAAACAAAGATATCGTTTTGCTCGACGATATATCGCTTTTTAAACGATAATATCGTTCCTGACGACATTGACCATGTGGTCCCGCTGCCATAATCAATGAAAGTAGAGAACAGGTATGGTCGATTGGCGAATTCGTCTTAAACGCACTCACATTTTATGTCAAAATAATATGAAAATGAGTGCGTTTAAGTACGAAAATCAAATTTTTATGTCCTCCGGGCGGACAATAGACCATACCTGGTTTACACTTTCATTAGCCATTATCTTCGACAACCATATACAGTCAACAGTCGTATTGGGAAAAATGCGTAGTTTTCGATTGAGAGGACTCTATCCAAATTTTTCGCACTCAAAAAAACTATTTTAGAAGATTACCAGTGACAGATAACTTGTCCAACATAAACAGTCTCAGTACACACAGTGTGCAGGACTCTATGATTCGCGTAGACATCGAAAAACATGTAAGTGGTCCCTCGTTTATACCGTCTGACCAACTAATCCCGGAGTAAAGTGATGTATGGATGAGCTGTAACTATGAAGTGAGTAACAAAT
Organism: Bradysia coprophila; assembly: GCF_014529535.1. Classification (NCBI taxonomy): domain Eukaryota; kingdom Metazoa; phylum Arthropoda; class Insecta; order Diptera; family Sciaridae; genus Bradysia; species Bradysia coprophila. Next base: position 2,555,979 of record NW_023503941.1, on the reverse strand, counting down.
CTTCTGAACACGAAATCGCTCCACGACCGTGAAGTTTCGACAGTATGAGGTCGTCCTTTCTGACGATTTGTTTAGTTTTGATAAAAATTTCGCGGCGCAAGGTTTTTGTTTAACAGAAACGACTCGGTTTAAATTTCGTCCTCCTTTTTACTTCGCCAATTTTCCCGCTAGTTTTTCAAAAAAAAATGAAACGACAAACAACCACACATCCGATGGCGCAGTTAGCCCGTTAACAGTTCCCGATTGACTATGAGATCTTCCGTCGCGTCCGAAGTATCGACCAGAACCATTCGCACCAGCATATTCTAGAACAGAAAAATTCCGTCTCCATGTGACTCCCTGAGAACGCATACGAAATATCCGTCACGCCTACCTTACGATCGACTCGTGTTACATAGCCACACAGTGGTTTGTCCTCGACCATTTTACAGAAGCGTTGAATGAGCGCCGATTCACTTTCACGACCGCTTGGCATCAGCCCAAGTTCCAATGCACCCGGAAAACACAGCTTCGGAATCAACGCGAAATATTTGTTAATTCGATGGCATTGGGATATGTGAACTACATCGACAGTGCCGTAATCCACAAAACAGACTGTCACTTTGCCATTGACCGGCTTTTCCAAGAACTCTGCACGCAGAACCTTCTCTTTATGTGCGACCAAACAAGCAATCCCTGGCACCATTTCGAAAGACTTCATTGTGGCTTTGTTGTCGTGCAACCTGAAAAATGCCAAATGTCAACAACGAACCGTATTGAACATCGCAACCAGTTTTACAACCTCAGCTGCTCTTCCATCAGAATGTATTCCGTTCTACTGCTGCATAACACGAACCAAAAGCTCGACAGTCGGTTGATTTCCGTTACGAACACATGGTATGAATGTCCCGATTTGAATTCCGTCAAGGCTGGACTTGGAATTTTGACTCCGACATTTGACGATGTTAATCCGAGTCCAAGGAAATGGATCGGATCATCCTGAATTTGATGAGAAATGGAAAATGACGAAGATTCGAACAAAATGAGCTCTGAGCGAGAGAGTAACGCGCTAGCTGACGGAGAACAGTCGCTCAAATTTTCATATCCATTTTTACGTGCGAAACATTTGCTACTCTCACTCCTTCCACGGTTTCTCCCTCAAATGTTTCCCACACGCCCAGATACAAAGGTTTCATGTTACCGCACGCAGAATGGTTCGGTTATACAAACGGTTACCTGATCTATAAATGGTAACGCCTCATCGGCAGCATGACGGGTTTTGTTCAGCTCCTCAATTTCCACTTGCTTCGGTACCACAATTGGTGGTACATCGGTCCATCCAATTGGTGGTCGATCGATGGGCCCTTGGTCTCCTCCAGTAAAGTCAGCAGCTTTTACTAGCCGTGGCCTCACATCGACTCGACTCATCTCGTTGGACGATTCGTGGTCAAGGTTGAAGTCTCGGGACGAATAGCCAATTTTGATTCTAGGATGGGACCGTGGATAACGATAAGTATCGTTGAATCGGTTGAAGCTTGTAGATGCATTTGATGCCACAAATTTGTGGATGTGGTAGGACTTTGAACAAAGAAACGGTTACAGTTCAAGCGGATCACTTTTGACGTCATGCTCGGTCTACTTACTCGACCGTTCGTTGCCACTGGTATAATGTCACCGGAATAAGAAATCTAACAGAGAAAGAAGGAAATCAGGTCGGTTAAACAATGAAAGTGTGTGCACTTGATAGAACAGACCGAGAGACCGGAATTTTCGAACTTGTGTCAACTAAGTCAGTAGTGAGTTGTGATGCTGTCGAACAAAATAATCTTACGCGTGATCCGTTCTTTGCTGACGTTTTTTGCTGTTTTTACGGATAACCAACTAATGTCTGGGATATCGTGCTCCCAGGCGGTCATTCCGCAAACAATGAAAGTTTACTGATCGAGTGGCGAAAAAGTTCCTTTCGCGCACAATTTTAGTGTCGCAAAGGGGGAACTGTTCAACACAAGTGCTGAAATGTTGTTTTCGACATTTGTCCTGCTGCAAGATGTAAACGTTATGACCGCTTATCGCTCGAAACTGCTGCAACAAACGTTTCGAGGGATTCTTTTGAAAAACAACCTACCGAAATCGGCCGCATTTTCGACTTTTTTATATGTGCCTAGAAAGCACTTCGACCCCTTGAAGCCAGAACCACTTTCAAAAAAATTCTTCGAAGTTTGGGTGGCTGGTGAAAGGTGATAAAAAACCGAAAAGTTGCACTTTTCTTACAAAAATTTCTCTAGTTACACGAGCCGTACAGGGTCGTGTGGGGTGTCATTAGAAAGGTAATCACACGTACTATTGAGCCGAATAGGGTCCTATTGGGATTAAAATTCATCGACACTGAAATATGTGCAGTTGAAGTTTTCAACCGAAGACTTACACTGTTCTTACTGAAATTTCTCGAGGTACACAAAACGTACATGTTCGTGTGGGGTATCATTTGACAGGTAATTTAATGTGCTTTTGGGCCAAATAGGGTCTTATGTGGTTTGGATGCATCTACGATGAAATAGAAGTTGAAATGTTTAGGTGTACATATTTCATCATAGATGCATCCAAACCACATAAGACCCTATTTGGCCCAAAAGCACATTAAATTACCTGTCAAATGATACCCTACACGACCCTGTAACTGTAGTCGTGTAACTGGAGAAATTTTTGTAAGAAAAGTGCAGGTTTTCGGTTTTTGATCACCTTTCACCAGCCACCCAAACTTCGAAGAATTTTTTTGAAAGTGGTTTTGGCTTCTAGGGTCGAAGTCCTTTCTAGGCACATATAAAAAAGTCCACTGGAAAATGCGTCCGATTTCGGTAGGCTGTTTTTCAAAAGAATCCCTCTTCTCATCTTATAATGGTGTAACAATATGAAATTAATGTCAAACCGTGGAACCCTGTGAGGCACGTGGACTCTCGCCACGATGATTGGTTTCTCATCACGTGAAGAGTCCATCTATTCCTCGAATAAACAAAAATCGAAAAGGAATTTCCCAAACTTACCGTTAAGATGTCCGGTATGCTCAGCAGAAATTCTTTCAAATGAGCGTATCCAAGACTATCAAACGGTATTGCATAACCTTCCGATTTTAAGAATTCACTGTCCAAATCGCTGATTGTCAATGATCTGGGACTTGAAATTAGCAGTGATTTTATCACTGTTTCCGTTTTACTTTTCAGATCCATTTTATTGCACAGAGCGTTGTTGGATCGTTTTTCGTTTTTGGAAATTAAATCTTTGCACCGAAAGATTTGTTAATTGTTTGCACTCTCTGCAATGAAATGGACAGCACTGTGAGATTACACATGTGCGTCGAATTGACGGCTAAAATATGACTAGACAGAATCAATCGGTTACTTTACCGACCATTAAATGTCGCACAACATTTCTGCCGTAATTTGTAAGAAAGACTTTTCGATGTTTTTTAACAAAAGAATTCTTTTGTTTACAACTATCGAAAAGTTTTTTATGCAAATTACGGTAGATTTGCAAGGCCAAGGAAAGCATTGAATGTAAATTAACAGGTAATGGTCTAATGTCACAGCGGAGGCCATAATCATTTTGAAAACGGACTCAAACGCACTCATTTTCATATTTTTTTCACATAATGATTCCAAGGTTCTGAAAGAACAGGTAAAGACACTAACGAAGGTGGGTGAAACTCAAATTTTGACAATTTAGACAAGCTTTGTTAAACACACTCACTAGAAATCGTGTGAAAAGATAACTTGAAGAAAAATTTTGGATTTTATCAAGTTGCCATTTCAAAACAATCTGTAATGAGTGTGTTTAAGAAAACCTGTCTATTAGACAGTGTCTAAATTGTGAAAATTTGTGTTTCACCGCCTTCGTGATCAACTCAGAAGTGTCTTAGCCTGTTCTTTCAGAACCTTGTATAAATCGACTGATTTTATAGAATCAGCCATACCTGGTATGTGTTGGACAGTACGGCGGGAGCACATAAGGATTTCTATTAATTTCGCGTCAAACATATCATTTGTTGTAAATTTCAAAATTTTACAACAAATGAGTACGTTCGACGCAAACGCGCGCATGTGAAATTGGACGTGGATGCATTGGCCATCAATGAATGTGAATAACCACGTATGATCGATTCTTCAAAATCGGTCGATTTGTCCCAAACGCATTCATTATTTATGTCAAAATAATATGAAAATGAGTGCGTTTGAGTCCGTTTACAAAATGGTAATTTACAATCATTGGTGACCTTTTCTTTTGTTTTATAGCCATTGGGTAGGAGTAGATGTTGCTTTAAAGTAATCCATCTCGCTTGTTTATATCGTGTTTATCATCGCAACAAAATGACTGCAACTTAAACTTCATTCAACGCAATGTTTTAGGCTCAATTTCATGTGCGTACAGGATTACACAAGAAACTAAAACGGGTGTGAGAGAGAAAGTTGAATTTTTTATAACTTTGCTTTGTTTACTTGCCATCTCGCTCTCTCACGGCTCTCGCACGGAGTATCTTTTGTTAAGTGGAAACTTTACTCTGCCCTATAACGCAAAAAAGTACTTAGAGCAAAAGAAATACACGATTTTGTGAGAGAATTTCTCTCCAAATCTTGCATCTCTGTTGCGCTAAGTTTTTATGCGTGTTTTGTAGGGTAGTGCTAGACGTTTTCGTTTCTCTTATTTCTCTCTTTTCCAATATTATTTCAAATGGCAAAAGAGACCAATCAGATAAACGAATAGAACTAGAAACGAAAACGCTTAATTTTATGTTTGCAACAAACCTCAATGTTTTTACTTATTCTGAAGCAGTGAACTTACGTTACAATTGTTTACTAACGTCCGTGAATGATCCTCGATTAATAACGTTAGTGCAAGATGTATGTTTTAAACAGTCTTCATTTAGGCTCTGTTTAGTCTACAGAAGTGCTAATGGCAAAAAAACCTGTTCCAAATGATTTCGCCCTTTCACAGAAGTCTGAGACTTTGATACTTTCTATTCCTTCCTTCCTTTTACAAATTATCTGAGGCGGATTAGCCTATGTGCTAAGCTGAGACTCCGTTGCATATGACGCTGATCTGAGACTCAGCAGCACTTTTATTCAAGTCAAAACGAGCCGAGCTAAAATTGAATTTTCTTTTCAAGTTCATTTGCGCCTGGATGGTAATTCATGCAGCTTTGGCCACAGCAGTCAACGTTCAACCTCTAGAATCATCACCGAAACCTGCCACAGAGAATCTCAGCAGACAGGCTAGAGACAGCCGTTACTACAGAGATGAACGACCATCTGGACGGTGTATAACATGTGCCTATGCCTACGATAAAGGAGGCGACAGATACAATGACAGAGATCGTGATAGGTATAACGAAAAAATGTGTCCCCACATCGATAACGAAAATCGGAAACATGATGGAATGTCTTTCGCAGGTATTATAACCCGAATAACTATTATTACAGACCTGGTTCTAATCGCGGCTATGGTCAATCCAGCCGTGGTGGTTATGAAGACAGGAATTGGTATTATCAACCAGATCTGTATGAAGATCGTAATCGGTATGGTGGTGCGGGCTATTTTGATAACAGGTCAGTTGTGCGCGTAAATATTGATCAATGAAAGATTATTAATGACAGGACGAGTTATAGATATGACGATCGGTATGGTCAGAATCGATACGACGATCGCTACTACAATGTCAGGCCATTAGGACCATCAAGCCAATATGATCGGTACGATGTGCAATATGGTGGTAATTATCGTGGTAATGGATACGACAATACCGATCCAAATTACTACTACGAGCAATCGCGACGTGATCCGTATGGAGGGCGAGGTGAAAACGGAAATCTTTCCTTTTAAACTTCAAACATTTGACGAAAAATGAATTTATTTCAGAGAGACCATATGGTGGATACGATCGGTACGACACGAGAGGCAGTAATCGAGATTCCGGTTATGACGGCTATCGTCAAGGATATCGCGGTGGTGGAAGCGTTGGCATTGGATATGATCAACGCAATTTCAGGCCTTGGGATGAGAGTTACAGGTAAGCTGTTTCATTGCACTTAAAATTGATCAAATTGTATCAATGTTGTTGAAGTGAGAGAAAATATCAGAAAGGGCAAGGGGCCGTCGTCGTCTCTAAAATCGTTTTTACTAGAACAAAAACGGAAAATGAATCTAAACATTCCGTCATCGCTTGGTGTAACTTTTGCCCCTAAACAATTCTTTTTGACAACGCAGGCGAACAAAATAGTCATTTACATGCTTTTGTTTTCCCTAGGGTTGAAAGTGACTTATTACAACCCTAGGGAAAACAAGAAAATTGGCTTAAGGCTCAAAAGCTTGTAAAGTCCATTACATAAGTCGGCATAAAAATGAAAAGTCTCGTCCTAGTAAATCTTGTTGATCCGAAGCTAAGCCGATGTGAACAAGCTCACAAAAACGAGACATTCCATACCTTATTATGTAAAACATTTCTGTGAAACACCTCGGGAAAAAGTTAAAAATTGCATTTTCTCGGGTGACTAGTGGTCAGAGCGTAGCCAGCGAATAAAACTATCGAAATGTAATTTCCAACTTTGTTCCCTCGTTGAATAAATAACTACTACTTTTGATGTCATCCATTCCGAGAACAGGCATGAGCGCCGCCGAAAATAAGCCGCCGATCAAGCCGCCGCCGGCCATTTTTGAGCAAGCCGCGCCGCAGCCGAGCCGGTGCCAAAAACACGGCTCAAGCCGGCTTGAAACGGCTGGAAAATGAAATAAAGATTTCGAAAGGTGAATGGGTGAAATAATTTTGAAAACCGAGATTCCTGTTGATCCTAAGCAGCTCAAGTACTTTTTGAATTTTTTTTTCAAAATTAAGAAAATTTTGAAAATTTTCTTGAATTTTCATGCATTTTCCAGAATGGTATATTACGTCCTCGCTTCTAAGTTTGTTGTTTTGGCAAGTATGACCTTCGCACAATCAGTTAATTCACAAATTTGAGAAAACTTTATCGATCTTTGCGAATTTTCTCGATTTTTTTTTCTTTTCAATTTTTACTTGATTTTCGTGAGCTTTCGATTTCTTCTCGAAAACCATTTTCTTAATGAGTTAAATGAGTGTACTGGAGCATGACTTTCCATTTAGTTCAAGTTTTGAGGCAATAAAACTTGACGTGTTAGTGAACCTTAGACTTAGAGACTTGCTTGTAACAAGACCAGTTCCACTTGCACTTTGAACAACCTAATCTACCTACATTTTCGCTTTCCGTACAATTTCATTTTCATGCTTACTAGTTCATTTTCCATAAATTTATCTAAACGTTTTTATTTTGAAAAAAAAGTTGAAAGGAACCTCCTCCGGCCGAGCCGTTTTAAGCCGGCTCAAGCCGACTTTTTCGCCGCCGCCGAGAAATTTTTTTCGGCTAGCCGCCGCCGAGGTTTCTCCGTCGGCGCTCATGCCTGTCCGAGAAGTCTTGCGTATAGAAGAATTGACCGTTTTTTCGGTCTGAGAGAAAATTGAACACGTCAAAAATACAATCTCTCTTCAGACCATGGCGACAATGCTCTGAGAACACTATATGTTTTCTACACGTACAACTCTAGTGAATTATAGTTGAAATGAAATTTCAATTAATCACTAAATTTGGCGATTCGTGTTGTGACTGTGGTGGACAACAAAAGAGTTTATCTTTTTTTGTCTCATACGTATATGAACTTAGGAAATTTGGTTCGGTTTGTACGATCTGACGAGATGTTCTCACTCACGACGTGCGTCTGTACTGTAATGAAAATTGCAAAAATTGTAAAACTAGTAATTTTGACGAAGGACAGACATTCTTATGCGGATAATTATAAAATACTGAGAAGAAGACGACTCAACGCGTCTATTTTTGATGGTCACATAAGTCAACGACATCGCATCATTGAAAACTCCTAGCTCGTTTACTTAATAAAATTAAATTGTTACCAATTGACGGATCATTTTCTAAGGTTATTTAATTGCACGTCCCGACTGTAAAGATTTTCAAGTCGACAAATGTATCCATTGAGCCAGTGAGGGCGAAAAGTTGTTCTTGTTCTAATTTCGAAATCATTAAAATCCATAAAGTAACAATTTCAAGTATTTACTCGAAAAAAAACTTTTATCGGACCGACAACGCAGAGCCAGCGCTTCGGTTTTCGATTACGTACACACACACACAGATACATTGGCAAAGTTATCCAATAACATTTTCAGATAATAAAATCGAGAATTAAAAGTTTCTTTTCGGAACAATTTTTTTATCTTTGAACTTTTTTATAGCTTTTACACATCCAGGAGTGTAACTGTGGAAAATTAATCTGAGCAAAAAAATAAAGTTAACTTTTCACTTTATTGGAAAATAAGAAATTTTCCGTACCACATCAGCCTCCACTCACATTCACAATGGGGGGGATGGGAAGATGGGGTGGTCGAGTTTATATTTTTCGTACTTTTATGACTTTGAATTTGAGCATTGGGGAACACATTGATGAAATACAAACAATCAAACTTGAAATCATCGAGCTGTAAATAGAAGTTGGAGCACCATTTTCACATCGCATTTCAATTCCAACTGGGAGATTGCAAGAAGTCATGCCTCCCACAGCCTATAAATAAAATAGAAATAAAAAACGTCGACGCTCTACTCGCACGAAAGATTCGATCAGAAATTTAGGAGTGCTTGAGTGCTATGACTGTAAGAGGAAGCCATATCTATTGTCCCTAATTTTAGGTGTATTTTTCAGTGGGAAGAAATAATGGAAAAGAGAAAAGAAGCTGGAGAAGACCGGAAAACGGGAATTGACCGGAATTCGGGAAATAATCAGAAATGCTCGGAAGTCGTGCAATTTGCTCCACCATCAAACTTTGCAATCTCTACTGGACAGCGAAAGACTTACAACGCATATCTGGATGTTTATTGGTTAGGGAGATTGTTTTTCTGTGAAAAAGATTTTTCCACAGTTCAGAGTGTGATACCTTTCAGTATCCATTAAGACATTTCGAATCGTTTCCACGGGATGGTCGAACCATCTTCTTTTTCTCTGTTCATTATAATTTACCAGTGCGACACAGGTCATTTCTGTTTATTAAATTCGACAATGTTTATCGATTGCACCTAGACATGAAAGAACTCTTGCTATGGGTATCTCTTCATATCATGCGAGCCTATAATGTTAACCCAAAAACCAATTCCTAAAGAACCAACAAGCAAAGTTCACAATTTCATTCAATCGAAAAATGGATTTTCTGCACGGCAGAGTGGACAGGCAGGCAGGAGTGGACGTTTGACAAGAGACCTGATTAATCTAGTAGCCCTATATTTTTTGCGAACAAAATTGTTCAATTTATGTCAGTGTTCATTTGAGTTCATTTTCATCCAGTGTATTAGGTCCCTTATTTGACGTTTCGAAAATGAGCCGCTCCTGCCTGGTTTATTTTACTCTGCCGTGATTTTCTGGTGGTTGTTGAACTGTCGACCAATTTCACATTCCAACTTAAGTTATAGCTGCACACAGACACTTGCACCGATTTCATTCCATTCCAACGAAATTGGGTGTGCTTAACGTTCGCCGTATTGTACATAAAATATGATAATCTCTTAATGGGCCACCTTCACAGAGGAACATCTGGTTTCGATAATTCTGGCCGAGGATATTATTTTGCAAACAAACAAGCACAATCACCGCACTCGCAACCGCCACCACAACCATTCAGACCATCTTACACTCCTACACAAAATCCACCAACACAACACAACAATCCTAACAATCATCCATATGAAAGTAGTTCATCATCCGGCAACAAAGGATCGGGCAATAGTCATAATGGCACCGGTGGAAATAGTGGTGCTGGCAATCGTGGTGACGATACATCGAATGGCTATGCAAATAACGATAGAAACAATGGGCAAAACTATCGTAAGGATCCAGATACTCAGAGGTAAGTTTCGATTTATGATGGGCGATGTGGTTGTAGTTGTTGTGTGTAAATATAATTATGCTAAGTACAATGCGGATGCATAGAGTTTTCCGGATAGAAAAAGGTAAATACTGAATCGTTTCATGTTTATTACATTCAGTTTTATATGCATTTGAGGTTGTAGAAACAACAAGGCTGTGGTGGGTGTGGTGAACACTTTACTTTTTCGGTTAAAACGTATTGAACTGAACGATTATGACTACTACTTGTAAGTTTGACTGTGAAATACCAGTGAAGCGATTATACATTATAATATTAATCTGTCTTAACAAGGCACAGAGGGTTTGCAGGGAGATGGATTATTTTCGCTCGAGATGTCCCAAAAGAGAGAGACTTTGTGTATTGAACAAAAATTGTTATTTGGTCCTGGGTTGTGACTCATGCGGACTCATGACAAGAGAGAAGTGTTCATTTGGAACATGACAACATTCAACGAAATTCTACTAGAGACTAGAAAACCAGGGACTATTCTCTCACATTTCAGTGAATTTTCCCAGATTTTCTTAAGAAATATTTTTGGGAAAATTTTTTATTGAAAAATTCTGGAAAATGTAGGAAAGTATGAGAAATTGTTTTCCCAAAAATAGTCCCTGCAGTGTCTTATTTACCTCATAATGCCGAACCCTTTACTAAATAGAATCAGTCAAAAAATCTCTTGAATGGTAAATGTGACGCAAGTCCTTTATCTTACTTACAAAATAACTGATATCGCTGAGGGTGACGCATTGAGCGTCGTACCCAAAAGTTTTATCAACAAAAAATTGACACAAAAAAATTCGTGAAAGAAAATTTTACAACACGAAATTTGCGTCACAAGTGGCAGATGATTCGGTTTTCTTTCGTTTAAATTCTTTCAGTACATTTTTGAACCATTTTCCTAACAATTCGTTCCTCAACATCTGCCACTTGTGACGCAAATTTCTTTTTGTAAATTTTTTTTTCACAAATTTTTTGAGTCACTTTTTTGTTGATAAAACTTTTGCGTACGACGCACAATGCATCACCCTCAGCGATATCAGTTATTTTGTAAGTAATTTTTGAGCAAGCCGCAGCCGAGCCGGTGCCAAAAACACGGCTCAAGCCGGCTTGAAACGGCTGGAAAATGAAATAAAGATTTCGAAAGGTGAATGGGTGAAATAATTTTGAAAACCGAGATTCCTGTTGATCCTAAGCAGCTCAAGTACATTTTGAATTTTTTTTTTTTCAAAATTAAGAAAATTTTGTAAATTTTCTTGAATTTTCATGAATTTTCCAGAATGGTATATTACGTCCTCGCTTCTAAGTTTGTTGTTTTGGCAAGTATGACCTTTGCGGAACGAGCCGAAGGCGCACAATCAGTTAATTCACAAATTTGAGAAAACTTTATCGATCTTTGCGAATTTTCTCGATTTTTTTTCTTTTCAATTTTTACTTGATTTTCGTGAGCTTTCGATTTCTTCTCGAAAACCATTTTCTTAATGAGTTAAATGAGTGTACCGGAGCATGATTTTCCATTTAGTTCAAGTTTTGAGGCAATAAAACTTGACGTGTTAGTGAACCTTAGACTTAGAGACTTGCTTGTAACAAGACCAGCTCCACTTGCACTTTGAACAACCTAATCTACCTACATTTTCGCTTTCCATACAATTTCATTTTCATGCTTACTAGTTCATTTTCCATGAATTTATCTAAACGTTTTTATTTTGAAAAAAAAATTAAAAGGAACCTCCAGCCGAGCCGTTTTAAGCCGGCTCAAGCCGACTTTTTCGCCGCCGCCGAGAAATTCTTTTCGGCTAGCCGCCGCCGAGGTTTCTCCGTCGGCGCTCATGCCTGCTTGCGTCACATTTACCCTTTAAGGGTTTTTTGACTGATATCGCCACTTTTGTAAGTATGTCATTTCGACAACATCAAAAAACCTTCTGGAAATTACAGAATTCTAGAGGAAACAGTCTGAATCCCAAAATCTAGATCCCGATCTTGGATCATTTCACTCATGCCGAAAATAACCCAAATCCATCGAAAAATCCGATGGAAGTTAGGAAATGCCAGAGAAAGCATCTGTCATCCCAAAATCTAGAAACCAATCTTGGTGCACCTCACTTATATTGAAAATAACACAAATCCATCGAAAAATCCGATGGAAGTTAGGAAGTGCCAGAAGAATCATCTGTCATCCCAAAATTTAGGAACCAACCTTGGAACAACTCACTAATGTCGAAAATAACCCAAATCCATCGAAAAATCCGATGGAAGTTAGGAAGTGCCAGAAGAATCATCTGTCATCCCAAAATTTAGGAACCAACCTTGGAACACCTCACTCATGTCGAAAATAACCCAAATCCATCTAAAAATCCGATGGAAGCTAGGTGGTGCCAGAGGAATCACCCGTCATCCCAAAATTTAGGAACCGACTTAGTGGAAGTTAATACTTAATGGTCGCAACAATTCCCTACAAGAAATACATCTCAAAAAAACACACACACCATTCACCACATTACCATCTATATCATGCAACAAAATATACAACTCAGTGAGTTGTCAACTCACACACACACACACATGCAAATTGGCTTTTATATGGCATTTGTATGCAGACTTTGAGGAGCTCCAGCTCCCAAGATATGCGTTTTTCCAGCTTTTGAAAATTCTTGTTTTTGGGGCATTATTAGCCTATAACAAAATTTCAGGAAAATCTATAGTAACGTTTAGGAGTTGCTGGATCCACTTTTCCATAGGAACTAAGTAACTAACTAACTAACGTAGGCGATTTCAGTTATCTGAAAAAACGAAATTTTGCTTATTTTCATCAATATTTTGAAGCCCAGGACGATATTATCGTCTAGAATTTTTATTTTAAATAAATTAAAAACGATATTATCGTCCCAAAAATTATCGCCCAGGACGATAATATCGTCCAAAATAACGATAAATTTGTTCAGAAAAAGAAAATAACGATAATATCGTCCAGCGGATATTTTCATCCAGGAAGATATTATCGTCAAAAAAACGATATTATCGTTTTTTGAACGATAATATCGTTCTTTAGACGATAGTATCATTAAAAAAACGATAGTATCGTCCAAAAAAACGATATTATCGTTTTTTTAAACGATAGTATCGTCAAGAAAACGATAATATCGTCCTGAAAATATTTTAAAATTTATAATTTTAGACGATATTATCGTCCTGGATGAAATTTTTTTGGAAGATAATATCGTTTTTTAGACGATAGTATCGTCTAAAAAACGATACTATCGTTTTTTGGACGATACTATCGTTTTTTGGACGATACTATTCGTCTAAAAAACGATACTATCGTCCAAAAAACTATACTATCGTTTTTTAGACGATACTATCGTCTAAAAAACGATAATATCGTTACTGACGATATTGACCGTGTAGTTATGTCGCCTCATCAACATTTGGCCTTTTAACAAGTTTGAAGTCACCAAAGGTCAGTTCCTAAAAATAAGTGACGTCTTCATCGTCCACTGCTTACCTATCCCTGAACTATAGAACTTCAGAGAAATCAGACCTCTGGTTCCCTTCTGAATTCTATCGATGGTTAACGTAACATTATGTCAGTGAGTGAGAAAAAACCTCTGGTGACTTCAAACTTGTTAAAAGTCCAAAAAATTAAATTGGCCTGAGAAAATGGCTTCAAAATTGATAAATTTTCCGGGACATTTTTTGGGAGAACTATAATACCAACTCGATTCCAACTCATCGAGTACTTCCATGAAATATCGGTAATGAGCCTTACCAGAACAGAAGAAACTTTTCAAAAATATATTTTAGTTTCGGAGATACTCGACTTTGGATGTTTTCATATAAATGACCTTTCCGCTCGGAAAAACGATTTTCCATTTTCCAGAGAAAATTTTTGTTCCACAACTTTTTATTGCAAACAAGAGGAGACACACCATCAGACACAAAATGTCTAAATTTCCCTGCTGAACCAAAAAGATCACGTCCTCTATGTCCCTACCGCATTTCTTCAGTGAGTAGTAAAGTAGTTTTCCCCCTTTTTCCGTTAAATCTGATACAAGAAACTCGTAATATGCTGACACCATTAACGTCATTAGACGAACGAGCTGACTCATAAAATGCAGAAGTTCGGGTGATAGAAAATTAATTCTCAAAAACACTTTCTCAACATTTAACGTTCAACATTTTAGTTTTCCATAACTCCGTCAACTCGGGGTCTTTCCTATATAATGCATAGATATCTCTACGAAAACCGCCACTTATTTCACTCATGTACGGGCGTGTATAACTCCAATTTATATTTTGTTTGCAATACGTACACACAGAGACGAGAGAGATATTTTCGCCTCTTGTGAATAGCACAGCCGAGTATATAGTGTGTGTATGCTTTTGGCAATACACAATGGAAAGGAGTTCAAGTTTATTTTAAAATTTACATGAATTATCATCATCAAAACAAAGTTTGTTTAATGGGCTGTTATAAGAAGCGACATGGCATGTTCAATATGCAAATCTAAAATGTATAAAGTGTATCAACCATTTATGTACCCAACGTGAAATAGTAGACTCATAAAATATGTTTTTAATGTTTATTCGGGGAATTGAAGAAGCATCAGATTTTGGTACAACCATTGGTTGGGTTCTTGCACGTTTCGTGTAGGGTGTCTCAATCTAAAACGACACGAAACGAATAAGAATGTTACAGATGACTTTTTGCTCTAATGGATTCCTTGGCTTAAAGGGTAGCCCAATGGGTAGGTATACCATTACAGCTCAGTCTTATCAATAAATAAATAAACAACTTCGCCCGCATGTATTTTCCTATACACTGTTTGATCAGAGCGAGAAGTCCGAAGACCAGTTCATTGTAACTTGCCTTGCAGGACGTTTCATTGCGGATCCGGATCATTTATTATTTTGACACGCAAGACAAGTTAAAATAAGCGGTCTGAACTATATTTCATTCTCTATCGTCACAGCCAAAGTTATATCAACACTGAAGGTAATGCAAACCCTCAGCGGATCAAAGTTGTTTGGGATCCTGACGTTCAGGTGAATTCATTTTTCTAATGTTGCCATCCTCATATTTTCTTGTGACTAATGTTGTTGCACCTGCTAAGACTGTTGTGACGGGAAAATATTCTTTTGTTCGAATGTGCGCGAAGTGTCAAATGAAGGAGAATTTTTTTATGTAAACGTTCGACAGCTCCCGCAAATTCTTTGTTCCGACTCAATTTCCCCTTCAAAATACTTCCCCGTCACAGTCTATGAAATCGAATTCACCTCACCACAGCTGCAACTTGACGCAAACGAATTCATAATAATGTTCAACAAATTCACATGAAAGTAGGAACCCGTGCGCAATGAACGTCAACACAAGGTATGGTCGAATGTCAAACTTAGTATATAGCGGAGGACATAGTGTCCTCCGGTTTATATGAACAGACCATACCTGGTTTATACTTTCATTGCCCGTGCGTAGCTGCGAATTTGCATTACCTTCATCAGAGAGGTGCTAAATGACGACTGCGGAGCGTCGTTTCGACAGATATGGAGAACAATATTGAATGACAGCTGGTTTTTTGAGAGATACATTCAATACATTTACTCTCGACCAAATTCAAAATCATTCGACATATTTCCTCTATCCGGCGAAACGACCCAGTCGCCATATTCGCATCTCTCTGACCTTCAGTGTTTAATAATTACTTTGATTATAACAGTATAAATGGAAAGAAGGTGTAAAGTTGGCTGCGTACACCAACCGATGATGAGTGAATGGGTCACCATCATTATTTGATTAATGACTTACTCTAACTGTTAGATGGTCAACACAAGTACGTACACTCAAACTTAGCTGCACGAAAACTGTGAAAACATTCTCTTCAGCAGTTGTGAGCCTCGTGACTCTGATGCCATTTTTAATTTTAGAAGCACACACTAGCAGTAAACCATTATGGTTCGTAAGTTTCGTGAGTATGGCTATTTCGTACACTTTTGACATACGAGCCATAGTGGTTTACCCCTAACTATATCACTTTTCACGGTCTGCATGAATAGCACAATATTTACATTTGTTTATCACTGAGACGTTGCTTGGTTGTAGACTCTGTGCCAGGGCCGGATTATCGTTTCCAGCGCCATGGGCCAAGTGATAATTTGGCGCCAATACCAAAATTTAAATTTTTGACGGAAATCTATTGTGTTTTTGTATTCCCTCAAATTGGTTCATGATCAGGCCTCACATGCAACATTAAGCCACCTTATTAAGGAATTTAGTAGGATTTCGAGCAAAAGTAAGGAGAAAATTAGGAATTTTGAAGTTCTAATTGATAATGATGATAAATAAGGGAAAAATTAGAAGTTTTCGATCTAAAATTTTCAAACAAACAAATGAAAAATGTTAACTTGAATGAAAATCACAAATTTCTAAACAGTAAAAACGCCTAATTGTACGATCCATTCGGACGATAATAATTTCGTAATGAAGCGAAGTACAACCAATTGACAAATTTATTGGTTACTAAACTTAGAATAACCGAGGAGCATATAGAAGGGCGACCACTTAACATTTTTTAAATTCTAACTTAGTCATTTTCGTTGCTTTTCCATGCTATTCGATTTTTCTATGGGCTAAAATAATTTTTTGGACTTTTTCTTATAAAATATTTTTTTTGGTGAAAATGTAGCGTCAAAAATGCCTATCATCAGACAGAGTGTTTTTGATTGTTGAGGTTGAGGACGAGTCATCTCAGTGTAAAGAATTAGGCTGCATCTGTGTGGAGGACAAGTATGCTTTCGAGAATAATTTTGCAGTTGAGCCTTTCTTGGAAGGATGGAACCAACCTTTAATGCCGAAATGCATTGTTTTTCACTGAAAAATTTAGGTGAAAACACAATTGTCCTCGAAAACTTTCTCAGTTCGTGTTGCGGTGGAGTTAATGAGTAGTGAAACCATCAACGGTTAATACTGGACTGGTTAATATTTATTATATTCAACTATAACGAAGTTATACAAACCAAAACTGTGTATGCAATGTTTCGTCTACATTACATCCGTTCGCGTATAATGTGCAACGGTATGCACATTCCAACATATCAAATACGTTCTTTCTATTGATATTTCAACAGTTCGCGGTTTGAGTTTCTTTGGATTGGACTGCTTTGCAACGTAAATCTGTATTTTTTGGCCAAGTGTAACGTCAAGCATAGGGACAGCTGGCAAATAGAGTGATATTTTGAATGAAAATTTTCGTCCCAATTTTTTTACAGTGCCATAAATTTGTTTGCTACACTCACGGTGCGGTTGAACAACTTTTTTTTGACAAGTTCGTAAACATTGGGTTTCTCGTCGGGAAATTGTTTTTGGGAACCAAACAAAATTTTTTTGTTCTGGCTCAAAATCGGCTGCTTGTGCATGTTCGAGAAAAGTGATAAAAACGACGTTTCTCCATACATTTTCCTTGTGTTGCTGAAAGTGACGAAAAAAAATTGTTGCGTACGAACGCTTTCTTTTTATCGATAGACAACATCATTTTAAACAAAAAATTGTTCTACGGCATGCCTCCAAAAGTCGTAGTTTTTTTATATCACTCTGTCTGCAATTTTTGTAGAATTCGGTACTCCATTTGAGCGATATAGAAAAACAATTTCCCGACGAGAAACCCAATGTTTACGAACTTGTCAAAAAAAAAGTTGTTCAGCCGCACCGTGCACTGTTCACTTTCAGTTCTACCTCACTCATCCTTGGAAGTACGTTTGCAAAGTACATTCTTCGACACCAAATGATGGTTCTGACTGTTTTATTTTTCTTCAAATGTTACTCGAATATTTTCGAAAGTTTACTTGTTTTCCTCATAAATGTTGACTGGGCGTTTTACACAACAACGATTCATCTCAACATATATAGCTTCACGTCGAAACAATACTTTGCGGAGGACATAATTTAGATGAATTTGAATGTTAACATTAGGCTCTGTGGTCAGAACTTCTACCATATACATTTTGATTGCGAGTTTGTGACAGACTGACCATCATTTCGATTATACTCAGGAAGAACCCAATGTTTTCTCACATTTGAGCATAACGAATTTGTACACAAAAGTACAATTTTCTGTCATCATGATTAAAATTCCAGCGCCACTTTTTTCCAGTGCCAGTGGGCCGGGCCCCCCCCGCCAAGCCCATATGGTTAATCCGGCTCTGCTCTGTGCTTCCTATACTGAAACACAACCTCATTCATACAGATACAGATGTTATTATGAAATATTAATTATCAATACGGAAAAGAAACAATCTGCTGTTATTTACCAATTGCTACACAAACATTCCCTCTTTCCCTTCCAGTGTATTCGTGAACAAATATTTCTTTTACAAAAAATCCTTCATTAATTCGCAGAGTTGAGAAACGAACGATTCGAAAAG
Source organism: Bradysia coprophila (assembly GCF_014529535.1). Classification (NCBI taxonomy): domain Eukaryota; kingdom Metazoa; phylum Arthropoda; class Insecta; order Diptera; family Sciaridae; genus Bradysia; species Bradysia coprophila. Next base: position 2,537,606 of record NW_023503941.1, on the reverse strand, counting down.
CCAGCTATTGACACGTACAAACATTCCAATAATTCAAAGAAGGGAATGCAAATCCGTAAGAAAAGACGGAAATGTAATTTTTCAAGTGCAGCACCTCGGTTTCTCAGGTGTCAGGCACTCACGGTTTAATTCAAGTATGTAACCAGTCGTTGAAATGAAATACATCTTCACGAGGAAGAAACTACTACCAGGAGAGGTGCTATGTACTATTGGCGCCAATAGAAAGAAATAGTGCGCAATAGCAAATAGATGGGACAAGATTTGGTCTCGTAGTTTTCCCCTCGCATCTTCATGACCTCCTAAACGTCAGACACGATTCCAGATGTCAGACAGGTCGAACGAATTGAACGAGCGATTTGCACCCAGTTAGTGTCAATCGATTGAGGTTAAGGACAATTTAACGAAAAATTTAGTGGGGTTATGAGTACCGTGTGATGAACATGATGTATTCACATACATTTTTCCATACAAACTGAAAATGTTGACAGATGTCCCATACATTTTGTGTCAAAATTTTCATTTTACCAGCTGGTTTTATACTTGGCTTCGAAATGTCAAATTTCATCCACAGAAGGCAACTTAACCTCAACTTTCAGGTTGACGAAAATTGTAACGAAAAATGTACAAAGAACTTTGTTGACGTTCAGGTTATGTTCATCTATGTAGATGAAATCGTCGTCGTTCGTGTTGTCAAAGTTCGGGTTTACAGTTATTTGGAACAAACCTATAGACATCGTCAGCTACCGAATTTATTCGATAATAAGTTTCCATAAATTATGACATCCGCTGCAGGTATCTATTACTTTCAGTGTTTATTTGCTATGCATCAACAGCACAACGGAAACAATTTTCCTTTTAAAGAAAAGTTGGACGACATAAGCTAAAAAAAATCGTATGAAAAACAGAGGATTTATCAACCGAGTTACGGCGATAATATCCAGCATTTTCGCTGCACTGCGATATAAAACGACATGCTGCTTGTAGCTGTATAAAGTGTACACACGAAATTTTCTATAACTTCAGCTTCATTGTACATCATATCGAAATAGTGTGCACGTTCGACAATATGCGAACGATAGATGAATTTATCTACTTCAATCTTGTCTATTGTGTGCGATAGCTGAACATCCTGAATATTATGTGGGATGATGGGTGAACTTTGCGAATAATATGATGGAAAACAAAACATTACTCACTTCATAATCCGTGCAGCATTTTCGGCGATGGGGAATAGATTGTAGTACAGTTGTTTTTGAGATATAGCGGAGAGAGAGAGAGATAGACAGGCGAAAAGATACATGGCGAGCGAGTGAGAGACACGGTATAGTATGTGTGTGGGAAAATGGAGCACACAAAGCTCAACATACTAAAGTGTTTAACATGAAAACAAAGTTTTATTTATTTTCGAAATGATTTTCATTTTATGTGTGTTAAACAAGTCAAGGGTAGACTACTTTGAAACCAGGAAACGAAGTCTAAATGGAAGGGAAGTAAATGATATTTCGTATTTAACTTTTAACATCAATTTAAATGAGTTCATGTGAATCTCGGCTTTTGAGACTGTAAGGGTTTTCGTTAAATTTCGAAAGCATTGGTGAATGTTTTACACATTTTCCACTGTTGGTAATTTAATTAAAGAAATCTTATTCCACTGAAGCCTTTGAAAGTGGGTCGACTACTAAATTGTTTCATTGCACAGTTGCAATAAAAGTTGGTTTTCTACTGGAGAGTTCAGCCAATCGTTAACGAAGGAGTTTTGCCATTCGAACACTTAAATACAATGAAACAGAAATGAGTAGGAAGCGATATAATGTACGAAGTTTTGTGCAGTGAGGATCCAGGAATTTACGTTCGGAATACTAACAAACTTTGTTAACTGTCTTACAGGTCGATTAGCGTGAATGATACCAAGAAAGTGTCCTAACAAAATTAGACTTAAGCTCAGAAAACCTAGACAATGCAACCCCATTTATTAGGAAGAATCACAATTTCCTGAAAAGTTCCTTGGAATCCCTGGAATCTGACCGGATTTATCTTTGAGGTAAATTCAGGTCAGGTTAAAATTTTCTATTCATGTTCAGTTCTAATCAGATACTGGGAATTTGAACTTCAGGTTTCAGATCGAACGTACCTGTTCCGATCACTAATTATTTGAAATAAGAAGAACACCTATGAGTTCAACGTCACACATCAGAATTTACATCCACATGTTATTCCGGTTTTCTTAAACACAGGGGAAGGATGTCTTCGTACATGTCCTATACCTACAACCTTAGACTAAACAGAAATAGACTGGCACAATTTTGTTCGAGCCCTAAAGCAGAAGTTACTATTTTATGGTTCTCGAAAATCGCAAGGCTGTAAACTTTGGGGAGGTCACGCAGATTACAATTTTATTAGATACGCGGGAACACACATCTGAAGATTTTACTAATAAAAAAAATCACGACATCGTCACTGCGACGAGACACATGAAGTGAATTTTTGCATGAAAACCGCCATGTATCTGCGTGACCTTTTCAAAGTTTACAGCCTTGGAAAATCGGCCGCCAACGTTGATTCGTATGGATTATTTTTCAAAATTTCGTTTGACGTTCGATCGACGTATGAATGTGTTGACGTATTTTGCGTATGCTATACTTACGTAATATCGGTTTACTTTAGCTTCAAGTTTTACGTCTACGTATTGCCAGTCAATAACTATGCAATTGGGAACTTTTGTATAACGTTATAACGTTAAGGATCACTGCTCTGTTATCGATAGCGGTAACAACAATGAGCAACGGATTCCTAAAAAACTGATTCTTCCTGCATAGCAAATAAAGCAAAATGTTCAATCAATTTGTGCTTGCCGTCTGTGAAAGGGGCTGACACTAATAATATAACTCAATGTGTGCATGTAGTTGTAGATGCTCCCGTTTTTCCGCGTTCTTGACAATATTTTCGTCCCACGTTTCATTTTTCTGTTTCAATATGAAGCAAAATGTGCATCATCCACTCACATTCGGATTTTGTTTATGAAATGTTTGTCGATACAGTCGATTTTCAATGAATATAGCAGAAAATCCCGTCGTCGGTAACATCCAGTTTTTCGCTCCATTCGTTTCTGACATAAAAGAAATCAGAACACCTCGACAAAAGCAAATATTTGGTGGAAGCACTCGACGAAACACTCATAAAATAAACTGCTGAAATGTTTAAAGGAATATTTCGGTATGCTAGCTGAGAAGCATGTTCTCTGCATGGCTACATATATATATATATGGATGCGATGACGGTACATGTCTTATTCAGAATATTGCAAAAAAACGGCTACAACATATTCCCGTTGCATGTACAGTACAGCACAGTTTCGTATTATGGAAAAAGATATTTTCCCGAAAAACTTTAAATTCAGCAAGTGTGTTTAGACACAGCAGGATAATTCACTTTGATTTACGAGGTGTACCATAACGAGTATTGTAACTAGTTTGGCTTTCGTACAATTTTCAAAATTTTCTTCTCGAATTTTTTTTTGATAAAAAAAAATTCCCCAACCTACTCCACAACGTTCACAACATTTCGATACGGGTGTGTGTGTGTGTATGGGATGAACAAAAAAGATATTGCAGTGACATTCCAATCTTTGGTAAAAGAATGTCGATGCAGTAAAAAAATTTGGAGCTTAAAACATTCGAAGAAGATGAAAATATGAGCGTCGTTTCCACCGTTGACGTCCCAATGAATGTTTTATTCACTATTTTCCGCTATAAATTACTTTTGGGGAACTCTAACATCATCCGAAAAGAAGCCGATGATGAGAGACAATGAGAAATTAAGGACAATGGCTCGTATAATTGGATCATTGTTACTTACAGTTAACTTCATACCTGGTTCTTTTTCGTACAAATAGAAAAACTCGTTTTTTAGTACAATTTGATTGAGCTGTTTATCAGCTGATCCACACATACAATCAAAGCTGCTGATATGTGTTTATACGTATAAACAGTTCTGATTGTATGTCTATGAATCAGCTGATAAACAGCTGAATCAAATGCTGAAATTTCACTGCCTCTGACTGTACGAACATGGCTACTACTGATATGATTGTTTAGGTATAGCAAGAATGGAAAAACGGTGTTGGCGTTCGAAAATTGATACCCAAAATGTTGAAATTTTTTACTAGAAGTTACGGAATACAGAGCCGTTACAACAACCTATCAATCATGTTTTATTGTTTGAAAATTTTGCTACATTTCTACATCATTCCGTTGCAATTCCAGCAATAATAAGGTCGCGTACATAGATGTCACGTTTTTTCAGTGTTGTCATCAGATTGAAATCACCAATAATTTGACAAGAATGTCCTTTTTAGACCTAAAAAAAGTGCATTCTGATTTGTTATTATTGATTTCAAAGTGGTGACAACACTGGAAAATACCTGAACATCTCTTGACCTGAACCTAATTCAATCAATTCTGACCTGACCCGATTTTACCTGAGACTTGATTATAGTGATCAGGAATGTCCTGATACCTGACAGATTGACTTGAAATTTTTTATTAAAAGTTCAGGTTACCTGACAGATAACCGATTTGATTGAAACTAGACTCCAGTCGGGTCCATTTTCTAAAATTAGCTGACCTGATCTGAGCTATCTGGTAATACTGATTTTTGACATCTTGACTTCTCATCTTAATTTTGTAACTAAATTCAGTCGAATAGGTCCGAAAAAGACAATTATAATAACACTAATAAAAGATTTCTTCTCTCCCCGTTAATAGCGCTCCGTACGGCTCATATGAACGGCCTTTGAGAGGCAGCTACTTGTTCGAACGAGACAGTGATTCATCAGCAAGTGAAACCACCGATTCAAAGGCTCCAGAAACCAAATCGACAGTAATCGACGGCGAAACGAAGCAATAAACAACCACGTGACCAAAAAACACCAAAACCACTTAACATTTTTGTGAAAAATTTGCATTTTTAGTACGGGATATTTTTAATGTCATTTTTCTTTTGAAATGTGGGCGCAATTCTAATTTAAGGCAATAAATTTAAATGATTTGAAGCGTTAAAACGAGCGGTCTTTTGTTAAAACAATCTCAGGTGCGGCTTCCTTACACCTTACAGGTTTCTAACAGCGTTAAAATGTTGATGGTCAAGCTTCTGTCAGAAACTGTGACAGTATTGTGTTGAAAAGATGTAGAGATGGAAGTGGCGTTGTGCGATGTTCGGATAATTCAACAATTAACGCGACACGGAAGGACTTATCTGACCCTGATTTAAGAAGTAAATCTATCTCTTTTTATGGTAGAAGATGGAGGGGAGAAGAAAATAAACTCAGCGGCGTACATCTATCTTTCACTCAGAATTGTTTTGGGATGGAATAAGTTCTGAGCCGAACGATCTTAAGTGACAAATCAATCCATCAGTTTTCTGCCAAATGAAACGCGCACACCATCTATCGGTAAGGTCAACAAACCATACATATATGAAAATTGCACAGGCATGCAGGAACTTGCGTCACATTCAATTTTGTCCGGTACTGTTCGTGCATATTAAACTGCTATAACAACCCTTCAAAACTCTGAATTTATGAGAATCATGTTTCAGTTTGCTTATGAGATTCCCGTTGATATAACCCATCAACGATAATTCTAATGTCGATTCTTGTAAGAATTTATTTTGCATTTTGCTAACCTTTGATTCGAAAAGTATTTACGGCCAGTAATGAAAATGTATCTTCCAACAGGATTTCGGTATACGTTCTGCAACACTTTCTGTAGATATGTGATCGGACAGCACATTTTAGGGGTCGTATTTTTCTGCTTCTTATACACTCATGCATATAGATGTGAACGTCTCATACGTGTTTCATTTTGGAAAGAATAGTTATATATGCGTTGCGTACGTGCCATAATTCCATAATGTATTTTGTAACTGAATTTTTTTTTTCTTGAAGTGAGAGCCTTGAAATACATTGCAGCCGAATTAGAGAGTTGATTTCGAAGAAGTATGAGTAACGAATTTTGAAAATTAATAGGAAAAGTCGGTTGGCCTGTAGACGTACTACAATTTTTCTCAGTATTTTCACGTGAAATATATTCACTTTGGTAAATATCCATGAAATATCATAGCAGTGAAGTTAGTTCACAAAAAAATAGATCGTTGACATTAGTGTAAATGTACTAGAAATTTACGAAAATCTATTACATTTGAGCTCTACAGTTTCCAAACCTAATTTCCCTATTATGCCACACACATAGACACATAGACATATACAGCAATTACATTTTTTCCGAGAATCGATAAGAACAATCTTTTTGAAACAAGTGTTACTTACATTTCTGATGTAGAAAAGGAAAAGTCCAGGTCCTTGTGCTGAATAAGACGCTATGTGTGCCTTAAATTCTTATTTTTTTTCTTTACCTCATGTTTTTTGTCACGGAAATTGTTTTTTCAACCAGAAAGTTCAATTTTTCTGTACTTCTCTGAGAGAGGCATTTGCGGCCAAGAAAGTACTTTCTTGGACGCTCTCCCCGGCCGCAAATAAATTTTCATATATATTTTTCCGGCCGCGATCAAGTGTGCATGCTTTGTTGTTGAAATGGCTGTAGTGTGATTTCTATGTTAATGGTGTTGTGGTTTCGTCTCATTTCAGTTTTCAAGCACAAAAATCGTCGTATGTGACTCGTGATGAAAGCTGAATTTTTCGGTACTAGTCGTAAGCTTGTCCTAACGAGGCGGAGCCGAACTAGTACCGAAAAATTCAACTTTTCATCACTCGTAACAAAATGTACTATTTTGAAAACTTTCTTCTATTCTGGAACGTATGCCTCATTGCCATTATTTGCTGGAAGACATTTTTTTGGAGGAGCTTGTGTTAGCGTTCCTTCATAAAGTGTTCTGGAAAATTCATCAACTTCGAAATCATTTTTGTTTTGCCATTTCCATATTCAAATCCATTTTTCATAAATGCCATTCGATAGCCAGTACTTGTTTGTACTAGAAAATACACTAGCGAGGTTCGGGCAGCACTACTTGAAGGTTGATTGATACTGAGCACTTTTATAAAATGCTTCTCCTAAACATCACTATTTATAGATCTATACAAGTCGTCGCCCGTAAACGTATCGTAGTACGGGATGTGACGGGATGGCTCAGTGGTTACGTACTAGCCTTCCACCAAAATGATCCGGGTTCGATTCCCGTGACAGACAAATTCCGCATGGAATTTTTCTAGCGATTATATCGCATTGGTAACGTCCTTAGTTCACTCAAGCTTCATAATTTGGGTAGTTGCGGTGTGTTTGGTGGCTGCAACGATGTACACACTGAATGAATCGTATGACGTAACCCAAATACGATGAATTTGTGTACATATGTCTAGCCTACATTAAGGCGAGATATCAATTTCGCACCTAACTTTCCTCAGAGAGTAATTACATACTTCGAGGCGTGGTTCGGAAGTCACGTAAAGCCGGTGGTCCAGACTGAACTTGTTATTGGCTGTAAAAGGCTGTTAGAACGGTCTCAAAACCAACAAATAAATAAATAAATAAATAAATACTTTAGCTAGATTAACGAAATTCTGTTCAATTTGACCAATCGTTGTTGTCTTGCGTTCAGAAGTCGTCTCACTACCGTTTAAACAAAAACCATTTTCTGCATTTTATGGCCGCAAGACGACAAATCACCATACCGTCTTGCTGTGACATTTTTTGTTTTGACATGTGGGATGTATTCCTCGCCTTCGGCTCGAAATACACATCTCAACAAAACATTTCCCAGCGAGACAGTAATGTACTGTTAATTATGTTCAATTGCTTACTCATAACAGTCTTTCCTTAAATACCCTAAACTCCATCATAAAGTGCCTTTAGAATTGACCCATATTTACCGGACAATCAGTGCACTGAAATGAACTCTCACTTTTAACATCCCTAAATCCCTAAATGATTTCTCTTATTTGATAATTTCCCAATTAATTTCCACTTTCCACAGACTGTGGTGCAACGATTGTTTCTCGAGTTTGTAGTATGCGTTTAACCGTCTTTGCTTCTTGTGTGATGTGTGTACGGAAAGCACAATGTTCGCCTTGATGGAAATCATATTTCAATTTGACTATTTCAATAAAGCCTACAAATTTAACTGTGGCAGGGAATAACGAACAAAAGAAGCATGGAAGGCATAAAGTGAATTTGTTGCTTGCAAGGATTATGTATCCGAGAATAATCCAATAACACATTCAATCCCACAGCAGCAATTATTTCGTCAGACCACATCAACCGCAGAGTGGTTAGAGCAATTTATTTTAATTAGAAAAGTTTTTATAGCGCGAAGTGATTCAACTTATAGCAAGGAGTGAATTGTTTCGAAGAGCGTCGCTTTCCTCAGCATTTATATTTTATTCATTTACGTTCATGGGTGTGTAGTCGGGTGCGAATGCGGATTGGCTGTGATGATGGAATGCAATGAGGGGTCAAAGTTCCTAACTAAATTTTTTTGGGCCTCATAGACCGGTAATAATCTGAATATTTTTTGATGATCCTAATGGATTCTGAAAGGTTGGAACAGTCCGGGCTATGGACGATTCCCGAAAAAATGTCACAAAAAAAAACGCTGGGTTTGAGACTGGCCAGTTCTTAGTTAATTTTGACGTGCGGAGGATTTTGGACACCTGGTCTCTGAGCCGAGCTCTGACATGTCAAAGGATCGGGAGAATTAACTAAGTCGTCAAAGGATTTCAACTATTTTTACTCTAAAAATCGCAAGACCATGATGCCGTTGAATGATGTGCAACTATTTTGACAAAGAAAAGAGTTGAAAATCTTACCTGTAGCAGGTAATTTTGTCTCCAGGTAATGTACATTATCTGCCACAACTGTATTTTTTGTATGAGACGCTACAACTGTGACATCTATTGTAGATTACCTGGAGACAAAGTTACCTGCTACAGGTAAGATTTTCAACGTTTTTTATCAGTGTACTCCTGAGTCTCCCCACCAGCATTTCGACGCTAGAACTCAAAGCTTTTAAATCATTTTTTGTAGTTTTCCCTGGATTTGTGGAAATATTGGGTCAGTTCCTAGAATTCCATCACTCCAGATGGTTCACCTTCTTCCTATAGCCCAGGAACTCAAGGATAGCAAGCATTTCCATCGGTTTATTTTTACTCTTTTCTGAACTTGGGGAAGATTGCGGTGTCTAGAGGTGAGTTCCCAGAATCTTCAGAATCTTTTTTCTAGTTCTAGAACTCAGGGATGACCGGTATTTTTATTAGTTTTTTTAACTCTCTTCTAGATTTAGGAAATTTTTGAGGTCTCCTGAACAAACAATAAAATCCCATCAAATTAAAAGACAGCTTGCACCCGACTATGGTAGCGTCTCAACCCATTTCAATTTCATCTGAAACGCTGCACGGCAAAGAATAAGGAATCACGAATTCAATAGTAAAATTCAACCACATAAACATTTCGCTTCTTTTCTTGTTCTTGAAGAATTCGTTTTGAATAAATTTCCTTACTTTTAACTGGAGAGGAAGAGAAGAGGCAACAACAAAAAAAAATTGTTTTGAATTCTATATGCTTCGTATATATATCAATAAGCAAACGAATTTTCTTTTGTATTACTTTTACCCCTAGCTAGCGTAACATACATGAGGTCTCTCTAAATATGTATGTACTCACCAACGGATAAAAAAAAGTCTTTTACCTAACTTCATACATAAACATCTTATACATTATTACGTTTAAGAGTCATATCGCGAAATCTTCGAACAATCGGCGCTAACCATGCCATTCGGATTTTTGAAGAGTATGGTACCCATCGAATCCTTGCTTCATTACGAATTCAACGAGGTACATCTCCCCTCTCTTGGAATTGTCGTTTTCGTGCAACAGGAGGGACTATTGGCTGTCAAAAGTAGGGCAATTTCTAAAATGTCACTTAGTACTCCAAAGAAATTTCGGCCGGTTTGTCGACCACTTTCATTTTTTTTTGCCTTAAATTTAATTTACAGAGTTGCTTGATACCTCAGATTTCCAATGATGATTTTCCCGCCTTTACTTCTTACATAAAATGCGATTTTGGTTTACTTTTCTGAAGCAGCCGAGTTTGTGGCTGGATGCGAGTTATAAATGCTCCTCGGACCTTGGAACAGTACCCCTACATTATGGAACAGTTTGATGTACAAAGAAAACTAAATTCACGAGAGAGTGGGCGATCAAAGTTCCCGATGGTTCTACCAGAAATATTCGTTTTCTACTTGTATGTTGATTTTTTTATGTTTATAATTTTTTAGCGGCTGTTTTAAAGCTAGAGAGGCGTGTGACGGTTTAAATGAAAGGTATTGACGGTTCGAATCGAAGGAAAAAAATTTAAAGAAAATTGGTTGTAATAGATCATTGTCAATGTCGTTTGAGATGTCAAATGAGCTGTCATTTTCACAAAGCTAACCACAATGTTACAAAAATTTTAAATAGAGCTGTCATGTTTGAGGTTAGCTTTGTGAAATTGAACACTCATTTGACACTATTTTGACAAAAGGAACCGTTATTTGACACTGATCTATTTGTGCGATTTGCAGGGTGAAGAAGGGTGGTTAACCACCAACGGGAAGGCGTGTTTAATTGTGGAACGGCTGTTTGAGAAGCTAGAGACGGTACGTCAAATGACAGGTATGGACGGTACGAATCGAAGGAAAAAAAATTAGAAAATTCGGATCAAGTTCGAGGGAGTTATAACGCTCCAAGTGGGCCATTATTGAGCTACTCCAACGTACACTGATCGGTGACGATTTTGGGTTTTTCTTAGATTAAAATGGTATCGGTCAAAGTTGTAGGGTTTCGAGAGGCGGATGGTTTGACAGTATGGCAGTGACCACAGTGTACGCTTTTAGGTATTAGTGACCATCCCCTCGATTTTTGTATCTTTTACTGTGAAGCAGATGTAGAGTTGGTTTTTTCGGCAAAGTTGATCGGTATTGAAAGAATGATTGTGTGGAACTGACCACCGGGCACGCTTTAATGTAATAGTGACCACCCCCTCGATTTTTGTATCTCTTAATGTGAAGCAGATGGAAAGTTGGTTTCTTGGGCAAAGTGGTTCCGTATTGAAAAAATTGTTGTGTGGAAGTGTCCACAATGTACGCTTTAATGTAATAGTGACCCCCTCAGAAGGAAAGTTTGTTTCTTCGGAAAAGTCTCAAAGCTTTGTGTTGATTTATGTTGGCGTCACAGGATTAGTCTAGTACCATTATATAAAAACAATACCGAATGATAAACCAACTGCTCTTTTACTCTATTTTAACACATAGTCCACATAGTAAAATGAAATTAATATTGTAGAATGCAGCGAAAGAAAAATAACAAGTCACCGATACAATCCAATCGACGTTATTCACTCCACAAGCATTACCAATGTTCATGTACTTAAGTGCCCATTCCACTTAAAAAAAGTACGCCGTGAGAGAGCCGTTAGAGCGCCGTGAGAGAGCAAACTGTCAAATAAACAAAGAAAAATTGAAAAATTCAATTTTCTCTCTCACACGGAGTACTTTTTTTGGTAAGAGGAAACTAAGCATTACGCATGCAATGCATTATAACGTGTAAATCGCATGTGAAATGAATAATGTCGATTGGATTGTAATTGTTGGAAATGTGACATATTATTTTTCCACCACTGTATCAATCAAAATCTCAGCGGCGAATTGTTTCCTGTGTCGCTTTGTTTGTTATCTGTGTGCGTTCCTATTTCTAAATAAAAACTTCCGAGCAGTCTCAATGATTACAACAAATCTTATAAATAGGCATGAGAGTCGGCCAATGTATTCTCAACATTTCATTATCATTTTTCAGCTGTTCAAGAATTTAACGATCACTCCGAAAAAAATTTTATTCCGCTTCAGTTTATCCATAGCCATTCAACTAACTAGTGCAAAATAAAAAGTGAGTGAAGAGTTTGATGAACTTATATTAATTTTGATGGATAATAACGCTCAAGTACTTGTTCACTTTCGATGGAAGTTTTTATGAACTAAAAGAAGGATTACGACATCCGATCTCTTTTGGTGAAGAGATCAAGTGATTATTTGACATAACAATGAACTGCTTGATGCTCTCCTCCCAATTTTTCAAAGTCAATAAAATTCTTATTGAAGTCATTCGAAATAGTTAGCTATTTCAATTCATTTTCGTGTGACGTAATGAGTTTTTCATTCTTGCTGAAAGGACCGAAAGTAAAAATTTCAATTTCGAAATTGACATTTTGTTACTTTCGGTTTTCTTAGCAAGAATGAAAAAGTCAATACGTCACATGAAAATTCATTGTCCTTGTGACGTAACTAACTATTCGTTAGATCAAAATCATAAAAATCGATAAAGCATTTGTTACTCAATGATCTTTTTCTCGTCCGTATTTTTCTATAGAATGAGTTTTGACATCCATGCCATATCCACTAGTATACAGATAATTCATCAAAATTGTGAGCTTTCTTTTGTGGTTTTCATTTGAATGTTAACAAATCATAACAATTTTCTCGTCGATTTTAGTATCGATAATACAACGTCTGTTTGGAACGGAGCGAAAATCAGAGCTGTAAGTAGACGCAACAATTTCTTTATTGGAACTTTTCAACATTTCTGTGAATTGTTTTTTCAGAAACCATTTGCGCATAGAAACGGAAAAACTTTTCAAGGACACCGAAGGCCAGCTAGATAGTTTGGTGCTTTCGAACGATGATCGCATTCTAAAAAAACAAAAGAATCGTTTGCTTGATGAATTTGTTGAGGCAAAAACTGACTTTCTGAAACTACGCCGCCGTATAGATGATGATTAAATAAGCATGCGCATCGATGGTGTGAACATAAACACATCTTAAGTTTAAAGAAATGTCTTTGAATTGAATTGAATTTATTTCCACCGCCAAAGACGTAGATACAAACATAGTTAACTAATACAATAAAGCTTTACAAACAATCACAGCAGATTAATACCTAATTTATCAATAATCTCACTTTTAAAAGACAATCTATTATGACACTTTGTCACTTCCGTTTTATATTCATTAATGAGCCTAATTAGACGAGCTAATGACTGATTAGTTAAATACACATTGGAATGCCTTGGCTCAATCAATAGTTGCATCGTAGAATCTCTAAAATGGGACGAATTTCGCGAGTTGTAGCCCGAACGAAGTGAGGGCGACAAGCGAAAGTGCCTAAAATATACCGTCTACAACAGATGCGTATACAACTTTTCATGCTGATGGCCGTAATTTGTGCCCAAGGCATGAAAAAACTTTGAAATTGGCTTGATATAATATAAGATGATGCACCTATTACGAAAATCATGTCCGGAGCGATATCGGAGGACTTGACGCAGTCTAACTTCCAAAAAAAGAACGAAGAAATTTTTTTGAGACGCGGCAACTATATATAGGCGAGAATTTAAGTTTCTTTCCTTTGGCCTGTATCACCACAAATCCTATTCTATCTTATTCACGCTTCAAATACGAGCAAAACGAGCTATCACTCGACTATGTAGGCTTAAAATTGCCGGAGATACATCGTTTTGAAGTTGGTCATTTTGATAGAAAATACACCAAATTAACGTTTTCCAAACAATCAAAATCTTTCAACTTACTCTGTATGTTTCTATCTATCTATCGACGGTCGATCTCGGAAACAAGTCAGCCAATCTACATGAAATTTTGCAGGAACCTCAGGGTGGGCATAAAAATGAAAATGTGATACGCCATTACCCCAGGAAAAACCAGAATTTTGTTTTATTGGCCTCGAAGTGGTTTCTGAGTGTGGTTTTCGAGGGTCGGGAACGCGTTTTCGGCTGTATCTTAGCTGTATTGAAACCTACAGAGGCGTGCGACCCATCAAATGGAATGTATTCGTAACACGATTCGAACAAAAAAATAATTAAAAAAATCGGGTCAGATTCGTTTGAGCTAGAGTGATTAGAGTGACCAAATTTTGAGCTACTCGAGCGTAGGATGAAAGGACTAATATTTTTTTGGGTTATGAGAGATAGAGAGTTACTTTCTTCGGCAAAGTCTCAGAGTTTTACGAGTAGAACAGAGGGGCATATGTGAAAAATGTCGAAAGTTGGAAATGGGTGGGTCAATTGGGGTTTTGGAGATATTTCTTGAATGGTGGCAGATAGAGAATTACTTTCTTCGTCAAATTTTCTAATTTCGTCCAATTTTCGATTTTCGTCAAATTTTCTGAATTTCGTCAGATTTTGGAATTTCGTCAAATTTTCGATTTTCGTCAAATTTTCTGAATTTCGTCAGATTTTGGAATTTCGTCAAATTTTCGATTTTCGTCAAATTTTCTGAATTTCGTCAGATTTTCGAATTTCGTCAAATTTTCAAATTTCGTCAAATGTTCGATTTTCGTAAAAATTTTGAATTAAAACTGTAAACTGTTATAAAAAGCAGTGTTGACTACACTTCTAAAAGGACTGATATCCCAACAAAAATCTCTTCGAGAAAAGTGTGACGCAGTCTTTGAAATCTTTGAAATACAATTTCTAAAATGAATGATATCGCTAGAGTTGACGCTTTCAGCTTCGTTACGCAAAAATTAAATTTTACACCCAATTAGTTCAAACAAGCTGGCTTAGTTTTTCTCATCATCTGCCAAATAATTTTTACAAAAAAAATTTGACTGGAAACAACCAAAATTTTACCAAAAAAATCTGCGTCGCATGCGGCAGATAAATTTTCTTGCTGGTCTGTTCCTGAACATTTGCCACTTTGCGACACAGATTTTTTTGGTAAAATTTTGGTCGTTTCCAGTCAAATTTTTTTTTGGTAAAAATTATTTGGCAGATGATGAGAAAACCTAAGCCAGCTTGTTTGAACTAATTGGGTGTAAAATTTAATTTTTGCGTAACGAAGCTGAAAGCGTCAACTCTAGCGATATCATTCATTTTAGAAATTGTATTTCAAAGACTGCGTCACACTTTTCTCGAAGAGATTTTTGTTGGGATTGTTATTGTGAAGTGATGTAAGTAAGTGAATAGCGCAGCAGCAGAGTGTCAATTTGGTTCGTCCGAAGTCGAACGGGATACACCTAGTCATCATTGGAAATCTGAAGTATCAAACAACTCTGTAAATTAAATTTAAGATGAAAATGAAAGTGGTAGACAAGCCGGTCGAAATTTCTTTGGTGTGCTCAGTGACATTTTAGAAATTGCCCTATTTTTGACAGCCAATAGTCCATCCAACACAAGTTTTTATACTTTTAGGAAGTAGGGAGTCTATACCTTCCAATGGAACCCTCAACCGCCACGTTCGCTAATACAGTCACTGAAGCCAGTACAGCCAACCGTTCGACATATTTGATATATTGTGTGATCGGCCTAGTCTAGCACTACGATCGCCTAAAATTTGAACGAAGTCGACGGCTTATTACCCGAGATAATCAGGGCACGAAAACGACATTTCCGAGGCGAGATGTACTCGTTGAACTTGTAATTAAGCAAGGATTCGATGGATACCATATTCTTCAAAAGTCCGGATACGTTGAATTTATTCTCCATACAAATTGTGCGAACAATTCGCGATATGACTCTTAAATTCCGTTGTATTTTTCTCACGCATTTAAAGACGCACTTTTTTTGCCAATAAATTTCATTTGCTCGCGCTGTGAATAGTAGAAACATCTGCCCGGATTATTTGACTTTTGTGCTATTATGCGATACGATTTCTCGTAACAATTTTTTTTCCCATTGCTCCTTCGGCTATTATATACAATTTAAGTGTAAGGGAGAGTTTTTTTTCCTCGTTCGTTTTCTTCTTTTATTTATTGTGGACTAAGTCATTTCTATAAGCATTGCTTGTTGCTGTGTTATAAACATTGGCGAAAATGATTTTTTTCTTCTCTTTAATATTTTCTTTATAAATAAACAATGTCCACAACATACATGAAGACGGAACGGGGATGTGTGTAATATTTATGGATGATTTACGGTGATATTACATGTGCGATGTGAGTCTACTACCTCGCAATCATTTTTATAAGAAAGAAATTATGACACCGGGCCTTAAGACCCGGTGAAGATTTATTAGTTATTGGCTGATCTACGAGAAAAGTACGTTCTGGACATGTACATTGTCTTGTGTCGATCTTCGGTTCGACATATATAAAGGAGAGATTAATATACGACATGCAGAAGAAACACGTACGCTAAAAAAACATGTGTTGGTAACACTGATTTTGAGTCAATAGCATGTCAAAATTGTATGAGACGTAGTCAACGCTACCAACGAAGGACTGTTGTCATATATGGTTTCGAACAGTTTTTGTACCTCGAGTACGACATTTTCCTAAACAATATTTTGACTAATTAGGACGGTATGTTTAACAGAGATGTAGACGTTGGCGCGGTTAAAGAGTCCATGTTTCTTATTGCAGAAAAAGGAAAATATTTTGTTCACTGCTGTCAACGAAATAATTATCTAAATTGAGCGGTAAAAGTCATTGTAGCAAGGACACATGTCACCCGAGAAACTGAAAATTTTCTACTCTTTTCCGAGTCGACGTCAACACAACGATTTTCAACATCGGCTCCCGATGCTTTAGTTGAGGTGAGAAAATGCCTATTTTGCATATCTGCGATGTGATTAACCTTGTAAGGCAATGCAAACATTATGTTTGGTGGACTCTTTGTTTGATGACAGTTTCGAACAGAAAATGTATATTTTCTCCCCTCTTACTTTGACAGGTGAAAATAGAGCACTTCCGCCGTTTGGATTCTGTTTGGACAAATTTTGCAACAAATTGATATATTTTGTTTAGTGAGGAAAAACGGTTAATCACACCTCGCACATATGAAAAACGTTGTGTCCCCTCTGGAAGGAAATAGAAAATCTCATTTCTAGCGATTCGTGGCTGCAAAACTTCGCTCCTCTTGGAATTTCCTTCTCTCTTCCCTCAATAAGCGAAATGAAGGACAATTTGCAAAATGTAACTCGAAACGAAAAAATGGACAAACAAAATTGTGTGAAACATCAGTAAACAAAATTAGTCACAGATTCAATGACTCTGTCTCCTAATACGCTTGTCCTTTGTAAAAACGTAAAATGACAAAGATTTGATGTTACATCAGGCATGAGCGCCGCCGAAAATAAGCCGCCGATTAAGCCGCCGGCGGCCATTTTTGAGCAAGCCGCGCCGCAGCCGAGCCGGTGCCAAAAACACGGCTCAAGCCGGCTTGAAACGGCTGGAAAATGAAATAAAGATTTCGAAAGGTGAATGGGTGAAATAATTTTGAAAACCGAGATTCCTGTTGATCCTAAGCAGCTCAAGTACATTTTGATTTTTTTTTTTCAAAATTAAGAAAATTTTGAAAATTTTCTTGAATTTTCATGAATTTTCCAGAATGGTATATTACGTCCTCGCTTCTAAGTTTGTTGTTTTGGCAAGTATGACCTGTGCGGAACGAGCCGAAGGCGCACAATCAGTTAATTCACAAATTTGAGAAAACTTTATCGATCTTTGCGAATTTTCTCGATTTTTTTTTCTTTTCAATTTTTACTTGATTTTCGTGAGCTTTCGATTTCTTCTCGAAAACCATTTTCTTAATGAGTTAAATGAGTGTGCCGGAGCATGATTTTCCATTTAGTTCAAGTTTTGAGGCAATAAAACTTGACGTGGTAGTGAACCTTAGACTGAGACTTGCTTGTAACAAGACCAGTTCCACTTGTACTTTGAACAACCTAATCTACCTACATTTTCGCTTTCCGTACAATTTCATTTTCATGCTTACTAGTTCATTTTCCATGAATTTATCGAAACGTTTTTATTTAAAAAAAAAGTTAAAAGGAACCTCCAGCCGAGCCGTTTTAAGCCGGCTCAAGCCGATTTTTTCGCCGCCGCCGAGAAATTTTTTTCGGCTAGCCGCCGCCGAGGTTTCTCCGTCGGCGCTCATGCCTGTGTTACATATCTACAGATAGAAATGTACATCCTTTACATGCGTGCGGATCGACATTAGATTTCGTCAGTTCCATGAACTTTCGACGGTCTTAGCTTGTCAGATCCATTACTCGACCTCGCCTCGGATCAACAAAATTCACACGAAAACTCGACTTTTCATCTTTTTATCCCTGGTTGTGTAATAGTAGATTACTGTACCAGGGATAAAAAATGGTTGAACGGTCCAGGTTTCGTGTGAAGTTTCTTAATCCGAGGCAAAGCCGTGACTTTTCATTTCTATTCCGAGTTTTGTAATGGATTTTACAAGATGTGACTTCCCAAACCAATGCTCTTGTCTTCCCTACTAATGTAATAAGCCACTTTCGACCCTAGGGTAATCAAATGACTATAAACTATGAACAAACCTATTGTTTCAGTACATTTTTACGTAAACCGTAAACCGTTACGTCAGCGGTCATTCAGAAAGAAAAAAAAATCGAAATTCTTGAGAATATTGCGAGAAAAGGAAACATGCCGCAAAAATGTTAAAATTTTAACAATCGAAAATGATGACATTCTCCAGCAAGAAATTACAATCACCAATAATTTCGAACATCTTGCACATTTATTTAAAGGAAAAGAAATGGAAAAGTACCCCCCTTCCCCAGTCCCATTCATTATGCTGTGAATGTGAATTAGTTTTACTTGTGAACTTTTTCTTCGTCTCGATATTATTCTTCCATTTTACACTTTCACCCTCGTTCTTTCTTCTTCAAAAGAAAAGCAATTCCAATTTTATAATACAAAATGATTCTGAAAGCCATAAAGACATGAAACGGAGTGTATAACCTCCATATGGCTTAAAATACTCGATCTGTTTAAAACTCAGAATAGTGGAAAATATTTGACGAGATGGCAAAAGAGAGAAAAAAAAATTGCGAAAAAAAAGAGGAAAATACACAAAATTACCGAACCCATTGAAATGTTCAGTCAATATCAGATTATGTCAGTTTTTGATGTGGTTTCTTGAGACAAGGGTTCGTGCAATGTGGTACAATAAGACAATATGGATCTGATTCGCTTTGTCCACATTTTGTTGTTCATTCAACAATTTTTCTTATTTGTCTATCTATTCGACGCATTACAATCTCGGTCAATGCAAGTATAAGAACGAACGTTCGTTCAATTACGGACAAACAAGATCGATTGATAAAAAGATTGGCGTAACGGAAGAAGGGTAGAGAAAACTAGAACGAATACATGGGAATTTATGCGAATGGCTAAATATATAGAGAGAGGGAGGGCGCTCCATTTACCTTTTAACATAAATTGTAATTTGCAGGTCGTCGGAAAGAAAGAAAGAAACGAAGGAAACGTTGGATTGTGAGTCGATGGTAGGTATAAATTATACAATTTACTCGGCATACAATATTCAGAAGGGGCAGTTCATTCTGATTTACGTTTTATTATGTCGAATTTAGTGTTTAGAAATGATTTTAAGGGGGAAAAGCAAAATTAATTCGATGCTGGAGCGTGTGAATGGGAAAAAAATCAGATTGTGAACGTTTCGAAATCCTATGTTGTCTTCAGGCGGAAAACACACGGACAAACAAAATAAAAAACAAAATTCTCTTGTCGTAGTTAGCTGAGCGAGTAGGACCACACCACTGCTCCTAGCATGAACACTGAATTGACAAGTGTCCAATTTGGAGGTTTTAGCGATATGAGCCACCGCTTAGGATTAACTCATACAACGAAAAGATGTCATCTGTTTTTACAAAAGAAACGCAGTGCCTACTGATATTGAGGATGACAAAGCTGAGACTTAACGATAGAGTTGAGGTGGAAAATGTTTAATAATTTCGATATTCACCACAAGTTAAACAATGGAAAACGCAGCATTATTGTCGATCCCATCAACGCATCGTTTGTTCAGAAATGAGTAGACATTTTTTGCCTCAACTCTATCGTTGAGTCTCAGCTTTGCCATACTCAATATCAGTAGGCACTGTGCTTCTTTTGTAGAGACAGATGTCATCTTTTCGTTGTAAGAGTTAAGATTCAAACCACATCGAAATTTTCTGTCGTGAAGTGACAGTTTTGACATTGACATTTTTGACGTTGTCATTTTTGACATCTGAAAAATTTCGTCACAACCTCAATTTAAAACGTGAACTGGACACAAAACTTGTCTTAAAACAATTAATTTTGAATGACATTACAGTATTATCGTAAATATTACAATAAGGATACGATAACACTGTAATATTATTCAAAATTAATGGTTTAAAGACAAGTTTTGTGTTCAGTTCACGTTTTAAATTGAGGTTATGACAAACATTTTCAGATGTCAATAATGACAACGTCAAACGCCTAAATGTAGACTTGACATTATGCACAGAAATTCATCATATTTGGGTTACGTCATCCGAGACATTCAGGGCGTATAAATCGTTGCAACCCCCCAATGTACTGCAATTATCCAAATTATGAAGTTTGAGTAAACTTTAGGACGTTACCAATGCGATACAATCGCAAGACAAATTCAATTCGGACACGAAGTCGAACCCCGATCATTTTGGTGGAAGGTTAGTGTATGTAGCCACTGAACCATCCTGTCCATTAGTCGACTCATTCGTATAATTTACAAGAGTGGACGACTCGTCGGAGATATTCCCCCATTAGAGCCATCCCACAAATCAAAACCTAAGGTAGGAAAATTGATGAGTCGTAAGTGACTATTCGGGACACACCGCCTGAACTCTATCTTTTGGTGATTATTGTGACTAAACTTTTGACCTGTCTATAAGACGACAGCCGCTTTTTCAGTCATGTAATGTGCTCTATGCATATCAGCCATTCCGCTACGCCCTGTGTCCTTCCCATGCAATTAAACTATAGTTCTCACATCGAACACAATTTCGAAAATGAAGTTGAATGAAATGTTTGCGGTTTATGATTATTAAAACCGTAAACGTTCTCTCTCTCTCTCATTCTACTCTTTTCGGCCCGGCATTTACTTAGTGAGGGAGAGTTAAAATATGTTTTTGTTTGGCTATTTATTGATAATCAAATCATTTGGAATACTGGTCGGTGAAAATATGTAAAAATGAATCAGGCACGCGATGCCCGTATTATAAATGAATGTCTTCCTCTGCTGGTATCCAAATACACTTTCCATTATAATGCATAAAATACACTTAAATTACACCCATAAATTTTAATCATAACTAATGAAGGGGATGGTTTTGTTAACACTGTGTGTATAGAGGTGCTTGCATCAAAAACTTGCTTTCTACCCAAATATATATACCGTCACAATGCTATTTACACACAGACACAATACAACTGGTATGTGAGTGTTCCATGAAGTTCGTGAGAATTTACGATTTCGGTAACTTGTTGTCTTATAAAAAAATAATTACAACAACGACCAACCAACCAACCAACCAAATCTAATATTAAAATCAAAATCCATTCGGTTATGTATATGGGAATGTTCTTGCGAACTTATTATACGTTGTTATACCCTTTTCTTCACGTCGTAGATTTAATAATGCGTATCTTATAGGTATACCTCCGGTGTTATACAATTCATTCATTTCGCACACACTATGAGAGTTGAGTTGAATGCCTTGAATTGAAACGCATAAAAGAGGATTTGAATCGAGGGGTTGAAGCAGGGCAAACATGTCAAAAATTTGAACTTCTTTGTCTCTTTAAAAAAAAAGATTTTCTCACGATCATGTCCGGAGCGTTAGCGGAGGACTTGACGCAGTCTAACTTCCAAAAAAAGAACGAAGAATTTTTTTTGAGACGCGGCAACTAATATATAGGCGAGAATTTAAGTTTCTTTCCTTTGGCCTGTATCACCACAAATCCTATTCTATCTTGTTCGCGCTTCAAATACGAGCAAAACGAGCTATCACTCGACTATGTAACTTTAAAATTGCCGGAGATACATCGTTTTGAAGTTGGTCATTTTGATAGAAAATGCACCAAATTAACGTTTTCCAAACAATCAAAATCTTTCAACTTACTCTGTATATTTCTGTCTATCTGTCTATCTATCTGTCTATCTGTCTATCTATCTGTCTATCTATCTGTCTATCTGTCTATCTATCGACGGTCGATCTCGGAAACTAGTCAGCCAATCTCCATGAAATTTTGCAGGAACCTCAGGGTGGTCATAAAAATGAAAATGTGATACGCCATTACCCCAGGAAAAACCAGAATTTTGTTTTATTGGGCTCAAAGTGGTTTCTGAGTGTGGTTTTCGAGGGTCGGGAACGCGTTTTCGGCTGTAGCTTAGCTGTATTGAAAGCTACAGAGGCGTGCGACCCATCAAATGAAAGGTATTCGTAACACGATTCGAACAAAACAAAAATCGGGGCAGATTCGTTTGAGCTACAGTTGACCAAATTTTGAGCTACTCGAGCGTTGGTTATGAAAGATAGAGAGTTACTTTCTTCGGCAAAGTCTCAGAGTTTTACGAGTAGAAAAGAAGGGCATTTGTGAAAAATGTCGAAAGTTGGAAATGGGTGGATTGGGGTTTTGGAGATATTTCTTGAATGGTGGCAGATAGAGAATTACTTTCTTCGTCAAATTTTCGAATTTCGTTAAATTTTCGAATTTCGTCAAATTTTCGAATTTCGTCAAATTTTCGAATTTCGTTAAATTTTCGAATTTCGTCAAATTTTCAAATTTCGTCAAATTTCGTCAAATTTTCGAATTTCGTCAAATTTTCAAATTTCGTCAAATTTTGTCAAGTTTTCGAATTTCGTCAAATTTTGTCACATTTTCGAATTTCGTCAAATTTTGTCAATATTTCGAATTTCGTCAAATTTTCGAAAAAAAATTTAGACTGGAAACAACCAAAATTTTACCAAAAAAATCTGCGTCGCATGTGGCAGATAAATTTTCTTGCTGGTCTGTTCCTGAACATCTGCCACTTTGCGACGCAGATTTTTTTGGTAAAATTTTGGTTGTTTCCAGTCTAATTTTTTTTTTGTAAAAATTATTTGGCAGATGATGAGAAAACCTAAGCCAGCTTGTTTGAACTAAAATTGGGTGTAAAATTTAATTTTTGCGTAACGAAGCTGAAAGCGTCAACTTTAGCGATATCATTCATTTTAGAAATTGTATTTCAAAGACTGCGTCACACTTTTCTCGAAGAGATTTTTGTTGGGATTCCATTTGAAATGAAAAAAGAAAATCGGAACTCGGGGCCATGGTAAATAATATATGCGGCAGAACGACATGTATTATGAAAGGATGTTGATTTCACAGGCAAGCAAGCATATCACCAATATTGTTGTAGAGAATCTGTCACTTGTATGGATCGAATTATACTTTCTACAAATTGAGAGCGAATCGGTTACTTCAACAGATTACAGTTTTAACAGAAATTTTACTATAAAACACCGCAATAGCCAGAGTTAATAGTCAGGTATAGTAGACTTTCCCTCGCTCGTCTTGAAAAACGCCGTACAATACACGTGAAATAATTTGATAGCTCGTATCACAATGAGTAAAAGTACCTCGGGCTAAAGCCTTGGGATTCTTTTACACATCGTGATACGAGCTATCAAATTATTTACCGTGTGCAGGATGCTATTTTTTCTGTATACGTGAGAGTGTATTGGTGAGCTATGATATGAATCGGTAGGTAGGGAAAGTAAACGGTCGAGAAGGAAAGTAACGGTTGGGAAGGAATGCACCAACACACTATCACTATTACAGAAAAACATCTTTCAAAATACCCCAATACACACTCGAACTTCGTCCGCGCGTGCACACACATCTTGTGTGTATTGGTGTATGTTGAAATATACTATTCTTTACGAGAGAGGTAAAGGGTTTTCCCTAGGGAAGGAATGGCCCTATTACCTCCACATAGTAAAGCAAACAACTGATATATGCTGAAGGCGTATCTAAACGCATTTCTGGTCTAAATTATCCCAAAAACTTAACTAACGCGGACTAAATTCGCGGAATCTTCGACAATGTTATTATATAAACATTTCTTCGAATTTACACCCTCTCATACACACGTACATACATAGTCCTACAGCCTGAATTAAACCGCATCGTGAAAAACGTTGGTCCACAAATTTCTCAGGACAAGGCACAATGATTCCAAGAAATTTGGGTTACAAGTGGCAGATGATTCGATTTTCTTACGTTTCAATTCTTTCAGTACATTTATCAACCATTTTCCTAACAATACGTTCCTTAACATCTGTCACTTGTGACGCAAATTTCTTTTTGTAAAATTTTCTTTCACAAATTTTTTGGGTCAATTTTTTGTTGATAAAACTTTTGCGTACGGCGCACAATGCGTCACCCTCAGCGATATCAGTTATTTCGTAAGTAAGATAAACGACCCTTTAAGGGTTAATAGCCATAGTGTAAATAGAAAAATTTAGTGTCTCGCCGGTTCTGTAATAATTCACAGAATTTCGGTGAAAATTGTTTTTTTTTCTTCAAATAATTTTGTTAGTTAGTCTGTCCAATCAATTCCGTTCGGCTGTATCGATATTCATAAAACGGTGCTAATGTTTTAATGTATATGTGTACTTGGCTGGATATTTTTGTGTTGTTACTTTTTGTCACTAGTGACGAAATGCAGCTACTTTTCGTCACTAGTGAAAAGTAAAGCACCCAGTGAACCAGTGAAGAAAGACACTTCATACGTCACCCAAATGGGGTATGAGAAAGTTCACGTTGCGCAGCGTCGTTACAGAAATGATTTTTATTGCATACGACGAGAGGGCATTGATGTGAGATAATGAATCGGTCGGGAGACAATTCAAGTCAATTGGTTGTTAAAAAATGAATCGGTTGTGACGTTTTCATCAACACACTCTCATCTATTACAATAAAACTATGTTTAACATAGCTCAATACACATAAGGTGTGTACTCCCCTCTGGCTTCGCTCTCAGTGTACGTATACTACCTTATTGAACTATGGTAAAATATACTATTTAGGCACACGATATGTGTTGTCAAACTCGGCCTGCGGTCTCGAGTGACAATCTACACATCCAGTGTATTTATCAGTCGGTTGCATAAATACCTATTCGTTGGCTCATAATTATTCTCATTTCTTCTGTTATGAAAGCATCGATTTTCTTCTTCTTTCTTCAATTCGCTTTCGTGCGATAATAGGCGTGTTGTCATGTCCATAAATTATACTTTGTATTTAAACATGTGAGTTGGCGATTCAACAGCTTACGAAACCTTACACGAACGCTGACTAACTATACTGACTGAATATCATTATATGCGTAAACAAACAACAAAATTCGTATAAGATAATGCTACATGTACCGATAATATTACTCACGTAAAGTAGAGGTGTGCGCCAGCTGGAAGGCAGATCAAGACCGCCGTTGACAACTTGTTCGGTGTACATGCTCTTAAGTAAACTAAGATTTGAAGAGTTTAAGGTAGGGTGTTCAAATGAACGATTTATCGACAAATCACACCCAAATAACTTTCCCCCTTGTGGACCCAAAAATGTATGGAGAGAATTGCGAATATGCATGAAGCGAACACTCTTCGACAGGTCACCTAGCTTCGATGAGTACTTAATCAGTGAATGACCCCTCACAGTTCTAAAATTTACCGAAACTAAGCGTCAAAATCTTTGTTCTTATGCATGGATCGATTAGTTCCCAGCATACTCTTGCTTCATCTTCATTTTCAAGGAATTGCTCATGTCGGTTCATTTCTTTTAAAACTTATAAAAAAATTGAATTTTTTTTTGGCGCCGCCGTCAAACGATTTTTTTAACGGCACACATGTCCATCACGTGTTTGTGTACAGGGATTGGTCGTGTAATTAGTTGGGTAACTAACAGAATTTATTTTGAATTACAATGGAACAATTTGCAATCATAATTTCCACATTCAATCTTGCATGGATGGGATAGCGATCCGTCACCTTGATTGAAATTCAACGTATGAGTTGAACATGAAATTTTGAATTTTTTTTTATCGCCTGTCTTGTTCTTGATAACTGAGTTTTGATTAAAGCCTTTAATCGCACAATACTACAGTTGGTTCATTCTAAAAACACACATTTCACATTTTTTGGAGTATTAAAAGTCATCAATGTTCTTAGGGTGTAGATTCTCGTAGCGTTCGTAACTTGACAGTTCTTATGGGATTTGATACACGCAATTGTCAAGTCATAAATTCTTAAAGTTACGAAGGACATGAGAATATACGCCCAGGCTATGATATTTTAGCACTGATTTGAAAATCCTTCAGCGAATTCAAATTTCGTGCCAAAATATCATGTACTTGGAACTCGTTCAGGAACTAAAAATTCGTTACCCAAAGTGATGATTTTGACATATTTTATATGAAAGAAGTGTCAAAATCCTCACCAGTGAAACTTAACGAAGAGTTTCTGAACGAGCTCTTGTAATCACTTCATTCACTGGGAACATCAATGACTTTTAAAACTCTGACTCTGACTAAGTAAAATTGTGTTTTCTAGAGGTGAACAAACTGTTGAAACGCGGCGATAACTATGATGACATACATACATAATATACAAGCTGATCCACTCTATTCTCAGACGGTATTGATATATCAAACAGATGGGAACACTGATATAAACTTGGTCATCGATCAATCCTATCATCGTATACACCTATGCGGATAACAAATGGAGCCAAGGACTTTGAGACCATCCACAAAACTCCTTGTCCACACTTTTCGTACCTTATAGCACGCATGCCACACTTTCATCATACTCCCTTTACGAGAAGGGTATCTGCTCATGTATTCTCATGTTCTTACGTAGAAATATTATTTCAGCATAACACTGCTCCTAGCATTAACGCTGAACCAACTAGCATCGAAGTTGTAGGTTTTAGTGATACGAGCCACCGCTTATTGTTTAAATATGTCTTAACACATACAACGGAAACGCAGTGTCTACTGTGACTTCATCAGCTTCCAAATATTTTCTATGTTAATGCTAGGAGCAGTGCTATGATTTAAGTCAAAAATCTACATGATCAAAAGACTTGATGCAGAGAATGGCGGATCAAAAAAAAACTCTCGAAAATTCAAAGCGTCTCTTGAGGACACGTTGGAAAACTACACAGTAACTTGCTTGGGCGTAAATTGCAGATTTTATTTTTGACCATGTGACAACACCACTTCTGTTCATTAATTGTACTTCGCAGGTAACTTGCGTCACAATGTCCCATGTCTCAGTTGACCTGATTTCTCAGCTGTAACACTAATACCAAACGTAATCATGGGCGTGCGTTAGCATAGCGCCCGTGACGCAAGTCCTATTACTAGAAAAAATTTCAAAAAAATAATTTTTGTCGTAGACTGCAGAACCATATATACAGCAAATATTGAAGTTCTACAATTCAAAGACAAATGACTCCAAATTACCATTAAAAAAAACTAGGCGTCCGTACGAGTTCAACGAGGTATCACACGTTCTTGCAGCTTAAAATTTGGCCACGCAAAAAATCTTCCAAGAAGCCCCATTTCCATACATTTTGGTCAATTTCAGTACTTTAAACGAAATGAAAAAATCCTACGTTACGTTACTTAGTCCGTCCGTCCATCCGTCCGTGTTTCCTATCTTCTAAAGTCTTCTTTAGATTTTGTTGAAATTTTGGGAGTAGATTCTAGTCGTCATTCTAAGACATTCCAGAAAAAAAAATTTGGGGGGAATCGGCCTCGTTTCGGAGCTAGGGCTCCTCGAAGTTCCCATATAGGCCCCATATATAACACCTTTAAGTGTGTGTGGATGGGTATGGTAGAACAAATTTGTTCGCTTTTGGTATTTGGTAAGCTCTGCTCGCCTCAATTTTTTTCCTAAATTTAGTATTTTTAAAATTTTTAAATTTTTTTTTTTAATTTTTCAAAATTTTAAAAATTTTTAAATTTTTTTTTAAATTTTTCAAAATTTTTTTTACATTTTTCAAATTTTTTTAAATTTTTAAATTTTTCAAAATTTGTTAAATTTTTCAAATTTTTTTATTTTTTTCAAATTTTTCAAAATTTTCCAAAAATTTTTAAATTTTTCAAAATTTTTTAAATTTTTCAAAATTTTTTAAATTTTTTTAAATTTTTCAAAATTTTCTAAATTTTTCAAATTTTTTTAAATTTTTTAAAGTTTTCAAAATCTTTTAAATTTTCCATTCAAATTTTTCAAATTTTTTCAAATTTTTTCAATCTACTAATTCTTCCAAAAGAACTGATATCAGTCAAAAACACTCAAAAGAGTAAAAGTGACGCAAGTCCCTGTGCATACTTCCAAAACAACTGATATCGCTGGAGGTGACGCATTCTGCGCTTGTACGCAAAAACTGTAACATCAAAAATTTGACCAAAGAAATTCTAGAAACAAAATTTTACCAAAAAAATTTTGCGTCACAAGTGGCAGATGTTGAGGAAAGTACTTTAAAGAAATTTTTTAAAATAGGCAAGAATATGTCCTAATACGTCCGAGCCATCTGCCACTTCGTGACGCAAAATTTTTTTGGTAGACAGTTTTGTAACAGTTTTTGCGTACAAGCGCAGAATGCGTCACCTCCAGCGATATCAGTTGTTTTGGAAGTATGCACAGGGACTTGCGTCACTTTTACTCTTTTGAGTGTTTTTGACTGATACGTATTTACTCGACGTAGGTACCTTGCATCTAATTTCATTCGCACACAGGAAAATGTGAAAATTTCCAATTTTCCTCAATACATTGACGCCCGACTCTGAGCAAGCATCAGCATATTTTCGTGCAGCGAAGGTATCCCGCTATTATACACACAACGGAATCAACAGTGTGAATGTTTTATTTACAACATTCACCATTAGAGCTAAGTTTTACGCGAAAAAAAGAGAAATCTTCGGTGGAACCAATTTTCTAGTTTGATCTGGTTCGAGCCACTAGTCGCGTCGATTGAATCACTTGTTGTGTGTAGCGAAAAAAACAAAACAAAAATAGCTTACGCGTCGTTCGGTCGATGAATGAATGAAAGAGCGTTTTTCCACCTTAATTCTCTCATTTTCAGTTTACTGTTCAGCGTTGACTACGGCTGGTGTGTAGCTTAGTTTGTTAGTAGAATTTTCATGAAATTAATTAAATTTCGAACATAAAATTAAATCCGACGGTGACCTGTGTGCGTGTACGTGTACGTGTGTGTACCCGAGCGAGGAATATATTCATTCGCAGTGTAGATATGTACGTGATAGCACGCTTGTTATCAAGGAATTTCTTCATATTTCTGTTGAACGTTGCATTCGTCTGTTGCTATCTCGATGGTGCGGATGTGTTACAGAACACTGACGATGAGAGTTTGAATGCTATTCGAATAACGGGATTACGCGTGGAAAACAATGAGGCTGAAGTGTCGTACAGCGATAGAACGGTGCCTGAGTTGATAGAAAATACAAAGGCCACGCTGAGATTGTTCGGTTATGGATTCACCAATGGCACGGTGATAATGTTCACCCAATCGTCTTGTCAGGCCACCATCCACCAAGAGTATTCCGTACTCGAAAGAGGTCTTTCCGAATTCAGTTCACTGGTGGACATCGTCGTACCACCAGCCAACGATCAGGATTACCGTATATGCGCAAGGAATGGGAAAGACTATGTGACGGTGCAAGGGAATCAAAATTGGCTGCTGATAAGAAGCAACAAAGTGAAGGTGCCGCTTTGGTTGACTGTCATTGTCATTGCGGTGTGCCTTGTATTCTCAGCACTGTTTTCTGGTCTGAATTTGGGACTGATGGCGTTGGACAAGACGGAGCTTAAGATTCTTATCAATACGGGGACCAAAAGCGAACGGAAATATGCGAAGATCATTCAGCCGGTTCGCAACCTCGGCAACTTTTTGCTGTGCAGTATTCTGTTGGGCAATGTTATGGTGAACGCAACCAATGCGGCTCTGATGGGCGGCCTGACATCCGGTCTGTTTGCGGTCATATTTTCCACCATGCTGATTGTGGTATTCGGTGAGGTCATACCACAAGCTATATGCTCTCGCCACGGTTTGCTGGTGGGCGCTAAGACCATTTATATCACGAAATTGATTATGGTGCTGACATCTCCGTTGGCTTACCCGATATCGAAAGTGTTGGATTACCTTCTAGGCGAAGAGATCGGAAATGTGTACAGCCGAGAGAGATTAAAGGAACTGGTACGTGTCACGACTGATGGCAACGATTTGGACAGGGACGAGGTGAACATCATTTCGGGCGCCTTAGACATGAAAAAGAAAACCGTCGCTGAATCGATGACCAGGATTGAAGACGTGTTCATGCTGTCGTACGACGCAATCTTAGACTTTGAGACCATTTCCGAAATAATGAAGTCGGGCTACTCTCGGATTCCCGTGTACGAAGGCAGTCGGCACAATGTCCAGAAACTGCTGCTGATTAAAGATCTGGCACTGATCGATCCGGACGATAATACTCCGCTGCGTACGGTCTGCGAGTTCTACCAAAATTATTGTTACTTCGTGTTCGAGGATGTGACACTAGCTGCCGTGTTCCGTCAATTCAAGACCGGTCAACACGGTCACATGGCATTTGTGCGACGCATCAGCAACGATGGAGATCCGTACAGCGAAACGATTGGCCTCATAACACTGGAGGATGTCATTGAGGAGCTCATTCAAGCGGAGATCATGGACGAAACGGACATCACCAGCAATCAACTAGTGATGCCGAAACATCAACCTCACTTCGAAAAGACCGAATATGCAGCGTTTGCTGAGCGCCGTGAACGCATTTACATTACGTCACAACTATCTTCGGCCAGCTTTCAGTATCTCAGCACATATGTGGACGCATTCAAACCGGAACTCGTGTCACCGACAATATTACATCGATTACTGAAGCAGGACGTAATCTACCAAATCAAATGCAAGGGGAAAGATAAGAACGATCCGTCGCTCGTCATTTTCGAACAAGGCAAACCGGCCGATTATTTCCTACTGATTCTGGAGGGTCGTGTCGAAGTTATTGTCGGCACCGAAGGCCTGACATTTGAATGTGGACCGTTCACGTTTTTCGGCAGCGATGCGTTGGTGCAAAATATTGGTGGTGTTGAGCACAAGGAGAGTATCCGCAGCATTGAGCGCAAAAAGAGTATTCGTATTAGCGAGCCCAAAGAGAACATTCGAGGATCGTTGCAGTCGTTGAATATGAATGCAATTATGAAGCACGCCTTCGAGCCGGACTATACCGTGAAGGCAATCAAGGATGTCCTTTACATCGCAATCAAACGCAATCTGTACTTGGCTGCATTACGGGCCACATTAATGGAAAAGTCACAAAAAATGGACGACGGTGGAGGAAACGAAGTGATTGACGATGACGTTAAAATCTTTCTGAACTCGTTGCAGGACGATTACAGACAAATGAAAGCAAACGAAGCGGCGAATGCCCTCAGCAAGACTCTGTCCATCAAGTCACACTCTCCGACGGGATTGCAACTGGAAGACATAAGCGTTGGCCGTGAGCCGGAAAGTAAACCCGAACATATGTTGTTACCTCCACACATTTAGAACACTCGGAACGCGATTCTGAATAAATATTTTCCCATTTGCTTACACACACATCGACTGGTCGTTTTTTTTTCGTCGTCTCGCTAACTGAACCCAGTTCCTATCACAGCTTCAGATATTCGAAAATCATTTTCTGAACGATAAAATCGTTTTCTGAACGATAGAATCGTTTTCTGAACGATAAAATCGTTTTCTGAACGATAAAATCATTTTCTGAACGATAAAATCATTTTCTGAACGATAGAATCGTTTTCTGAACGATAAAATCGTTTTCTGAACGATAAAATCATTTTCTGAACGATAAAATCATTTTCTGAACGATAAAATCATTTTCTGAACGATAAAATCATTTTCTGAACGATAAAATCATTTTCTGAACGATAAAATCGTTTTCTGAACGATAAAATCATTTTCTGAACGATAAAATCGTTTTCTGAACGATAAAATCATTTTCTGAACGATAAAATCATTTTCTGAACGATAGTCTCGACAACCAAAAAATGATGAAGTTCAGTCGTAACAGCATTGATCACAGTCTTTGGAGCGCTGCCACAGAGGCTCTCATGAACGAACAGAGACACACCTCCACCACTTGTTGTAGTTCGATAATTGTGTATCGCACGATAGTCCTGAAGTTGATATGTGGAATGATTGGAACTGGACAAGCCAGTTTCACTGATAGCAATGAGATGTAGAACACCGGGGTAATCGATAATGCGATACTCCACTTCATGGAGCTTTTTCTGAAGACTGTTAATGTTCCAATGCATGAAATTCAGACCTCCAGCTGTGGGTCCTATAATGGAGCCGTCGAATCTATGATTTATTCGAATTAAAGAACTCAGTTCTTCCGGCGTCACGTCGTCCATGTGTGCTTATTGGTGGTAGGTTAAGAGCAGTACGTAGAAGGTTAACGTGATCAGCGTCTTTTATCCGAATTACTCGAGAACCTGGCTTTTTCCTGGCCAAAATTTGTCCGTTGTTAGACCACACAAATTTATATTTGCTGGTGCCTCTTAGTGAACGTGCTTGGAACAGCAATTCCTGGTTGACCTTTGTCAACTGCTCCGTGATGAGAATTGGCTTGTTGGAAACTGGCTGGCAACTAATATCAGGCGGGGTGATAAATTTCTTGACGCGTTTAGCTTGAAGGAATTTTCGCTTAGCAGTCGTAGACGGCAGTTTGATTTCGATTGTACTGGCTGTTTTGACTTTTGACAACAATTTGTTATTAGGTCTAAGTAGCTTTGCTGAGACTGGTGAAAATTCGTTGGTTTCCAAAACTCCAACGTGTCGAAGAATGTTGTTGAAAACGCCTTTCAATCCTTCTTCAGTAATGTCTTCGTTTACATCAACACCCCTGATAATAATGTTGCTATTTAGTCGTTGTTGCTCTACCGATATTCCTTCCTCCTGAGCAGCCTTGTCCAGCTCAAGAGAATATTCTTGCTGCTTCAGAGCCGCTCTTAGATCAGCTAGCTCAGCTCTCAGCTCCTTGTTTTCAGCGTCAAGACGAATGCAGATGTCACTAGTTTCCTCAAGTTTCCTATCTGTAGCGCACAATTGAGAAGTAACAAATTGTAGACTTTCAATGTCTCCCTTCAACACTTCGACAGTCAGCTGGAACTCAGCGTTCTCCGCTCTCAAATGAGTCACAGCAGTTTCAATAGAGGACAGTCGAGATTCTTGACTACAGTTTTCCTCGATTGATTTTAGTCTAGATTCAACCGATTTTAATCTATCAATTGACAGAGATGCCGTAGACGACGTCACAGTAGAGGCAGTCGGTTTAGGTTGCGTTGAAGTCCGATTAGCCAAAGGCGTTCTAGTCAAAGACGCTCTAGACACAGAGGCTGCTGAAGTTTGATTCGATGAAGATAAGCGGTGCAGCGATGGTCGTGCCAATATAACCGGTGATTTCGTTGATTTTACAATAGGTACGTCTTTGGTGGTTTTTGTCACAGTTTTGTCGACTCTAGCCTTCTTGACTTTAGTCACGGTTAATTCTCTGGTTACCACTGTATTCTTTCTCGTTCGCAGATTATGATTCATTTCCATGTCCGCTCGAGATCAACGTGTCAAGCTCCGATTATAACTCAAAGCGTAGAACACTCAAGTCACTCTGAAGCCCAATTCCGAAGCCTTGGGTTCCCATACACAAACTTTCTCCAGGCTTCAGAGTTCTCCTTCAAAAAAAACGTAATGAGTGTTCCCTTTGGGCTTTATCGAGTTCGTTCAAACTTTTCACTCGGAGTGCTGTGTCTCATCAGGTCAAAAAAAGCAAATCCAATGAGATTGGGACTCGTACCACACAAATTTATGCAATGTCAATCATTTGTCCAGAAGGTTAATAACGACTTACTCCAGGGCGTTAACCGGAACAGACCACTGACCCAGGTGACTTAGGGTCAAGTGGACTTACCGTCGTATACCTTTGATCAAGTATTCCAACTTTTTGCTGTTCGTTCAGTTTCTGGTGAGGTTATGTCGTCTCAAATCGTTGATATTTCAGTTTGCTTATAGAAATTTAAGTATACTCCAAGCGATTCAGGCAGATATTCTCTAGTTATTAACTATATTATAGCCTTTGCAGCTATTTTGGGGTTCAAAACGTTCAAAATAGTCAATAATTTGTGGACAGATCACAATCCAGTTGTTTACTTAATAAACGTCAAACGTCAAAAAAGTTGAACGTACGCTCGTGCTAGAGGTACAATCGTATGAACAGTTCCAATGAGTGCACCAGCTGAGTGCACCCATGCCGAAATTTCACTAACGACAACTGTAAAAAAGACTTTTTTAAGAGTCTCAGTTGGACAAGCGCCTCACTCTGTTTTTAGTTTAAACTGATCGTCAGATCCATGTTCCATTTTCAGAAAAGTCATGTTCCATTTCGTAACAATCAGAAGGTCTGCGTGACCCATTTTGAATGAAATGATTACCGCGTTCAGTCATCGAACCGTTCATTATCAATTCGTTTCTCTTAAAAGTGACTAACGACAAGCATGAGTCTGACAGCCGAAAACTGAAATACTGGTGCTACATGTACGGACTGTAGTGCAGTTGTTTTATCAATAAATAGTCAATCAATCATGTTTGATGGAATGAAAAGCTTTGAGATTTTCGGTTGATTCGAATAGTGAGGGAACAATAGACACCGTGCTTTTCCATACAATTCCTTATTAACGCTGTTTCTTAATCAGCTAATGCTGAACCAAATTGAATACGACACCACCCTGGTTCCTCTTTCACTCTTTAATAAGTTCAGCGTTTTAGTCTGCATTCGGAGCTAAGACAGCGTACATGTCAATTAAAGACAAGAGCTGAACGTAGCGACAATACCCAATGCCAGAGCCTATTTTCAGGAAATAAGTTCTCCAAAATTTACGCAAACTTTCCAGTTTTTTACGTGCAAATTTCTGAGAATTTGGAAAAATTATTTCCTAGAAATCGGCTCTGCCACTTGATGTGAAAACAAAATACCTTTTCGGTTGCATCTGTTCCAAATCATTGGCTTTTTATAACAACGTTTGGGCAACGTCCAACAGAGTTTAATTTTACGCTGTTTGAAGAAATGAGACGGAGTGATGCAACCGAAAAATTATTTTGAGTATAAAATTGCGAACGAGACACATAAAACATAACCGGAGACAGAGCACAAGTATAATATTGCTAATGTCAGAGTTTTCTTCAGAATTATTAATTGAGAGCGTAAGCGGTGGAGTTATTTTTACACTTTTCTTTTCGTAAAATTTTCATCGGTCCATTTGAAAATGAACGAATGCAGAGAAAGAGCTCCAGTTTGCAATCAAATTTTGTATGAAATTTACGCATTTTACGAATAACTTTCTTTGTTGCATTGCGTTGAATATATCGACATTAGACACTATTGTTCGGAGTATTATACCGAACATTAATTCTGCCATATATTGCGCTATGCGTGACGTCATTATTAATTACCTAGAGTTCATTAATATGTCGATAAGTTGGCCGTTTCCGTCAATACAATAATAGTACATTAAGGTACCGGTAAATATTGTCATCGTTAAGTGCCCATTCCACTTAAAAAAAGTACGCCGTGAGAGAGCCGTTAGAGCGCCGTGAGAGAGCAAACTGTCAAATAAACAAAGAAAAATTGAAAAAATTCAATTTTGTCTCTCACACGGAGTACTTTTTTTCGTAAGAGGAAACTAAGCATTATACACTCGTGTACATTACGGAAAACACGAGTCTTAGTCTTGATTTCCACTTATGAAAAAAGCTTTACGTTTTCTATCAGTTCACACTTTAAACAACAGAGAAGGGACGTGGTTTAGCTAAACGAAGGCGAAACGGAGTGGTTTTTCTGTAAGTGGAAATCAAGCCTTATTCACAACAGAAAAACTTTGCCGCCCGATTTTGAATGATGGAAATTGCTTCTTGTGTTCATTTCCACAATTGTCCATTGATGAATAATATTTACTAGCAAAAGCTAATAAAGCAGGGAAAGTAGGTGGTCTTAACCATAGAAGACATGGATCGTTCACGTAGTAAGCTCACTTAACCCCTTGAAAGTATAATTTTCAACCATCGTGCGGAAACAAGCAATCCCATGAGAGATTTTGACCCTGTGAGCGCGTAAACTGAAGGAGAATTTATACTCATAAAACCTGACTTAGAAATCCGTCAGATAATAAAATCCATGCTAAGGAGGAGGAATTTATTCTTAAATTGTATCGATCTCACGGCGTCTTGTGATTTACTTCCTCATTACGCAGAGGACATTCTTCCATCCAAAAAATATATTTTATTAAATTCATTTTTCGTTCGGTTTTTATAGCCCATTAAATATTTGAGGATATTTGAAAATTTTTAACGAAAGATTTATAGAAGAAGTCCCATAAATATCAACCATAAATTGAAGATAACAGACCATACAGCAGAGAGATATTGTGTAAGACCAGAAAATTATACCTTTCAATATTTATATCAGTTGTGAGCTGTGCTATGCGTCAGTCAGGCCCGTACTGGATGACGAAATGGACATCAGCATCGGGCAAGGTGAGTGAAGGGCGCTGAATTGAGATTTAGTTTTTTCTTTAAGTTTAGAAACGAGCACATTTGTGGACACAGGTCGATGTAACCATGCTGTCTTGACTTTGAGAAGATTGAGAAAATTTTAAAAAATTTGCTGAGAGGTGCGGGAAAACAGGAAAAGTAGGAAAATATTCAGTTTTGCTTGCTTTCTCGCCAATAAAGTTGCTGTTGAACCAACCTGATTTTACAATTAAAAATTCTGCTCCGTCAATACCTTTCATTTGACGTGTCGCACACAATTTTTGAGCGAAAATATCCAGAGATATGCTGGAAAAACTGGTCACATCAGGATAATTCAGTTTCGGGAAAATCTAGTTGGTTGAGCAGTAGCTATTGGTGAGAAAGCAAGCAAAAAGCGTGTTTTCCTACTTTTCCTGTTTTCCCGCACCTCCATCAGACCAAATTAACAAAACCAACGGAAAAAGTTGGTAAATTCAGATAACTTCTTCTGCGGCTTCCTTAGTTGATCGTTAATCACCAAAGACTCGGAAGTGGAAGCACTTGATCGATTTTTTTCCATTGTCGACAGGCAATGACATTCCTTCCTCAAAAAATTGGTTACCGAGTCGAGCTGTGTTACCGTAATTTGCATAAAAGAAACTTAACTTTTTTGAGAAAAACCGAAATCCTTTTCTGCAATTACGACAGTATGGGTTAGGGCGTATCGAATTTTGCAAATTTTAAGGACCGCGATAGCCTGTGTGCGGAAAACGTATATCATCAAAAACTGTGTCCGGGCATGTGGTTGATGGATCCAATGGAGCCATGGAAGAAGTCCCCCCGGGCGACTTTAAGTTTCCGAAGGTCATAATTCGGAAAGTTGATAGTATTTTTGAAAACAATGTTCTAGCGGAATGTAGAGCTTTGAAAACTCTACAAAACTATGCCTAACATCGAAAATGTGACCATTTGGTTTTTGACTTATATTTCCTGAGAGACAAATGATTTTGTTTAGCCTGTGGTATGAGATGGTAGAGGAGGTCGAGCACTACCAGTACACTAGGCATGTCCCGATCCATTATACACTTGAAATCACTTTTATAACATTTGTGAATGGAATTTTTAAGAGTGGCCACGTCGCCCACGAAGCAAGCCGGGCCTGACGACCATTCCACACAGAATGTCCAACATTGTATAAGTCTATAGAACGGTCGTGTCACGGTAAGTATTGGAACGGTCATAGATTGAAATTCCATTCAAACGTCCGTCATAAATTATAAATTATTTTCATATTTCGAGTTTTGTACAGTTTCGGACTGCTCAAACATTTGATTATTTCTGTGTTATAAACGTCTCTTATCTCCGCAATCCAGCAAAGGGATAGATTTTTGTATTTTTACGATTTAAGGTTGAACGAAAATGTTTTGTTGAACCAAAGTATTAGGAAGATAAACGAAAAATATTTAAAAATTGAAATCGGAATTGGAAATAGAATACGGACCGACGAACACGGAGCAGTTATATCTATATAGGGTGTGTTTTGTGCAGTTATATGCTGCTTTATGTCTAAGTCTATGCATTCGTTACTGATAAATTCGTATTTGTTACTTATAATGAAGTGGATTCATTATGTAGATCATCAATTTACACCCAGCAGCGATGTCTGGTTTTCTCCCAATGATAATGTAATTGAAATCGATCTCGTTTACATCGCTCTCGATACAAGGCATTTTGTGGAGGCAATCACTTTATTTAATTAGATGTCTTGATAGAGACTAAATGAAAATTGCGTTAAAAGATAAATTGGACGGCGGAAAGGGTTGCGTTCTATTCGAAACACCATCGTCACCACCCAATTGGGATAAATGTTTCAAATTACCTTTCTTGAAGAATTTACATCTTTTCGTTCGACGAGATTGTAATTCAGAACAGATGGTGACGATACAGAGATGTAATGCTGGGATACTGGTACCGTAAATTTGCATTAAATTTTGGTCTGTTATATTCGTTGATTGCGGAACGCTTTTGGTCCCCATACCCTGACTCAACTTGATGGCAAAAACCGGTTGGGAAATGTAGGCTCAGGCAAAAGGATGCTCTGTTATCGAGTGGTTGATTATAT
Source organism: Bradysia coprophila (assembly GCF_014529535.1). NCBI lineage: Eukaryota > Metazoa > Arthropoda > Insecta > Diptera > Sciaridae > Bradysia > Bradysia coprophila. The sequence goes on along the minus strand of NW_023503941.1, from coordinate 2,498,999 downwards.
TAAGCAATTTCAGCACAACGGTTGTGGTCGTAAAATCTTCTCAGAAACGTTGGTCAAGGTGGTTGTTGTAGCGACTACGTTAACTTCCAGTACTTTTCAAATGGCATTTGTCGTCAATTCTTGGGTTCTACATCTGAGACAACAAAAGCCACGTATCTTACGCAGCTTCAACCTGATTCTGAGTTTTACAACTCAAGGGTGTGGGCTGGTGGGAAGAGTTGTTAAATTTAAATAGTTTTGTTGTGCATGTCTAGTCGGTGGTGGGACATTTCCCTGGACGATAAAATCGTTTTGTGAACGATAATATCGTTTTTGGACGATATTATCGTTCGAAAATTTTTCACCCAGAACCCGTGTAAAATCAGAGAAATGATAAATTGGTACGCCTGTGGCCGGGTGGAATGCGTATGAGAATGACAGCTGGATTTTATTGTAAAATTGGGTGAATTCTCAAGGCTCTGAAAGACACTTTTGAGTTTATTACGAAGGCGGCGGCATCAACATTTTCCTGTGGCGCCAACTAGGTTTGTGAAACTTTATACGACGATTTTAACTTAACAAAAAAAAATTGTTTTCAAGTTGGCTTTTCACACAATGTGTAATAACTGCGCTTAAAAAATTTGATGTCACCTGCCGCCTTCATGAGTGCATTAACCTGTTCTTTCAGAACCTTGTCAATTCTCTCCAATTGGACCCAACTGTCACTCACATGCGCATTCTACCCGGCTACAGGTGTACCACCTCATCAATATCAAAAAACGATAATATATCGTCCTGGGTGACAATATTGTCCAGGTCGATCATGTCCGGAGCGTTAGCGGAGGACTTGACGCAGTCTAACTTCCAAAAAAAGAACGAAGAAAATTTTTTGAGACGCGGCAACTATATATAGGCGAGAATTTAAGTTTCTTTCCTTTGGCCTGTATCACCACAAATCCTATTCTATCTTATTCGCGCTTCAAATACGAGCAAAACGAGCTATCACTCGACTATGTAGGTTTAAAATTGCCGGAGATACATCGTTTTGAAGTTGGTCATTTTGATAGAAAATGCACCAAATTAACGTTTTCCAAACAATCAAAATCTTTCAACTTACTCTGTATGTTTCTATCTGTCTATCTATCGACGGTCGATCTCGGAAACTAGTCAGCCAATCTCCATGAAATTTTGCAGGAACCTCAGGGTGGGCATAAAAATGAAAATGTGATACGCCATTACCCCAGGAAAAACCAGAATTTTGTTTTATTGGCCTCGAAGTGGTTTCTGAGTGTGGTTTTCGAGGGTCGGGAACGCGTTTTCGGCTGTAGCTTAGCTGTATTGAAACCTACAGAGGCGTGCGACCCATCAAATGAAACGTATTCGTAACACGATTCGAACAAAAAAATAATTAAAAAAATCGGGTCAGATTCGTTTGAGCTAGAGTGATTAGAGTGACCAAATTTTGAGCTACTCGAGCGTAGGATGAAAGGACTAATATTTTTTTGGGTTATGAGAGATGGGGAATTACTTTCTTCGGCAAAGTCTCGGAGTTTTACGAGTAGAAAAGAAGGGCATTTGTGAAAAATGTCGAAAGTTGGAAATGGGTGGGTCAATTGGGGTTTTGGAGATATTTCTTGAATGGTTGCAGATAGAGAATTACTTTCTTCGTCAAATTTTCGAATTTCGTCAAATTTTCGGCAAATTTTCGATTTTCGTCAAATTTTCGAATTTCGTCAAATTTTCGGCAAATTTTCGATTTTCGTCAAATTTTCGATTTTCGTCAAATTTTCAAATTTCGTTAAATTTTCGATTTTCGTCAAATTTTCGATTTTCGTCAAATTTTCGAATTTCGTCAAATTTTCGAATTTATGTTATAAACTGTTATAAAAAGCAGTGTTCTAAAACTTCTAAAACGACTAATATCCCAACAAAAATCTCTTCGAGAAAAGTGTGACGCAGTCTTTGAACTACAATTTCTAAAATGAATGATATCACTAGAGTTGACGCTTTCAGCTTCGTTACGCAAAAATTAAATTTTACATCCAATTTTAGTTCAAACCAAAAAAAATTTGACTGGAAACAACCAAAATTTTACCAAAAAAATCTGCGTCGCAAAGTGGCAAATGTTCAGGAACAGACCAGCAAGAAAATTTATCTGCCACATGCGACGCAGATTTTTTTGGTCAAATTTTGGTTGTTTCCAGTCTAAATTTTTTTTGGTAAAAATTATTTGGCAGATGATGAGAAAAACTAAGCCAGCTTGTTTGAACTAAAATTGGGTGTAAAATTTAATTTTTGCGTAACGAAGCTGAAAGCGTCAACTCTAGCGATATCATTCATTTTAGAAATTGTACTTCAAAGATTGCGTCACACTTTTCTCGAAGAGATTTTTGTTGGGATATTATCTTTGAGTAGACCAATTTTGCTCAGGGGCACTGACCGAGATTCTTCGGAAAATTAAGCTTTTTGTCCAAATCAGAGGTTCCAACCCTATGTACCCGGGTGGTATACCTGTCATACCACTGGTGATCCTGCTGGATCCTGGTGGGATCCTGCAGGATCTTGCTCAATTAGGCTGGATCCCATGCGTAGAAAAAAGTGAAGCACAGTTTTCAAAGGGAAGAATTGTTTGGAAAATTAGTGGGAACGAAAAGTGAGGGAACGAAAATTGAATTGAAAGGAAAGAGAAAAGGTTGTTGTTTTGGCTCTCCATCTGGTAAGTGACCCTTCGGTAAAGAAAACTTCTGCATTCCTAATCCCAGATGCCATGGAAGCAAGCTGGTCGCAACTTACAATCTGAAATCGAAATCGAAATACCATTTTTTCCGCACTAAAATGAGTATTGGACGAGAGGATGGCTTCTGCATCACCCCTCCATCGAACGATGCCTTAAGTTTTTTACGAGCATTTTGTTCCGCTTACATTTAAATTGATTTTCAAAAATTGTTTTATTTCCATGTCGCATATCGCAGTGCCATTTAATGTCTTTTCATGTTCTTCCTTTTACTCCTTATAAAACGTTCAAGATTCAATATCGTTCACCAGTTCGAATTTCGTTACAGAATCTGCAGAAGAGAGTGAGTGACTTTTACATTGTCACATGTCACATGGATGAGGCAAAAAAAAAAGAAATTGTTCTTCTTCTAAGCGAACCAGTTTCCTAAAGATATGTTGTTATGGAAAGACGGTATTCTTACATACAACAGCAGAACTTTAATATTGTGTAAGAATTCACTTCACATCTCACTCTGTTCTTCTTCTATGTACTGCAGTAGGTACATATAATGTATAGAACCCATCGTCGGGTAAGGGTCTTAATATTTTTATTATTTTTATTCTTTTGTTATATTTTCTAGAAATTATGTGTGCGGGTATGTACATACGTACATATGCATCATTCATGTATTTAACCATCCATATAATAATAATGAACACTACCACAGCATCGTAAGGTACACAACATATACTATATAGAGTGTCATTGCTGCATGGAAGGGATACTCTGGTAATGGGAAATTTATTTTCGAAATGTGATAAGGACAGCTGAATTTATGATGGGTATAAATAGATGTGTTTTCGTAAAATTGTTTTGATTACTTTTGGAATAACAAACGAATAACGTTCTTGGCTGGAACAAAACAGTCGAATATTGGAGTGAAGTGTGTTTGTGGCGGGCTAGGACCACACTTAATGTCCTATGCCATAAATGCCGCCCGTGTGTTTTGCGAATTTATTTCTGTTGTGTTCGGTTGGTGGTGTTGTTGTTGATTGATCGAATGTAATAATGTGGCATCGAGACCTAATTTTCAAGCGGGAAATGTTAATCGACAGCACGAATCAACGGAAATACGATTTTTTTTTTGTGGGAGAGAAATTAAAGCATCGACGGTAAGTGGAATGGTGTTTTCCTTTATATGTAGAATCTGTGAGATTGGCGATTGTGACAATTGATTCGTCTGTGATTCGTTAATCGTCAATCGATTTAGAAATGTGAAAATTATCGTTGTTACCATCACTCAGTAATTTCCTCTTAAAAACGATATTGTGAAGTCAGTGCTAACAAATGTGATAATCGACTTAATCACACAACCGTAGAGTATAAGAGCTTGCCCGGGTAAAAATGTCGGACTCATGAGACCACGAAAAAAGTATTCTCAACGGTCTCATTTCGGTCTAAAAATGGTTGGTAGTCTCAATGCAGTCTCAAATTTTTTTTTTTGTGTGATGAAACTTTTGGATGAACAAATTGTCATTTTCGAGATCTATTGAGTCCGAATGAGAAGTCTCTTTTCGAGTATTTTTTGATGGAATTGTCGAGACTAAGTGAGCAGTCTCACCGTGGATAAGTTTACAGACCGCATGAGACCGAATGAGAAGTCTCTTTTCTGGTATTCTTTGACGGAATTGTCGAGGCTAAGTGAGCAGTCTCACCGTGGAAAAATTTTCAGATCGCATGAGATCGAACGAGTAGTCTCTTTTCGAGTATTTTATTCGATTGCTGAGACCGACTGAGTGGTCTCATTTGAAGAAAATATTTTCTTCGATTTTTGAGGTTGGTTGAGTGGTCTCATTTAACAAAAATATTTTTTTCGACTTTTGAGGCTAGTTGAGTGGTCTCACTTGACGAAAACTTTTTCTTCAACTTTTGAGGCTAGTTGAGTGGTCTCATTTGACAAAAAAATTTTTTTCGATTTTTGAGGTTGGTTGAGTGGTCTCATTTAACAAAAATATTTTTTTCGACTTTTGAGGCTAGTTGAGTGGTCTCACTTGACGAAAACTTTTTTTTCGACTTTTGAGGTTGGTTGAGTGGTCTCATTTGAAGAAAATATTTTCTTCGACTTTTGAGGTTGGTTGAGTGGTCTCATTTGACGAAAATATTTTTTTCGACTTTTGAGGCTGGTTGAGTGGTCTCATTTGAAGAAATCAAGGAAAATATTTTCGTCAAATGAGACCCCTCAACCAGTCTCAGAAATCGAGGAAAACATGTTCAGAAACTCCTCGTTAAGTTTCACTGGTGAGGATTTTGACACTTCTTTCATATAAAATATGTCAAAATCTTCTCTTTGGGTAACGAATTTTTAGTTCCTGAACAGGTTCTAACGAGCAAAGATTATCTTTTTACGTAATTTTCGTGCCTTTTTTAAAATAAATTGTTTTGCTCATTGTAAAACCGAGTGAACATTTCAATTTATTTTGTTTAGTCTTGTCTTGCTAAATCGATGCAACACTTTCAGGATCATTCTGAGCCGGAACCATTTTTAATAAATTTCCAAATTTTCCTAGCCGTTCGCACATTTTCCCGCATTTTTCTCAAAAAAAATCCTAATTTTCAAGAAAATTGTTTTTGGGAAAATTTGGAAAATGTTTTCCCAAAAAACCCGTGAGTCTACAACATCGATTCAGAAATAGAAGCTTTTTAATTGACACACCGATTCTTGTGTTTTTGACGCTGTTTACGCCAGTCTCAGACACAATTGTTTTTTTTTTTGAGAGGCCACGTTTCGGCACGATCAAAACGATAATTATCGTTTTCTGGACGCTACTATCCACTGGGCGAAATTATCATTTTCCGAACTATTTTATCGTCATTTTGGACGATTTTTTTGGGACGACAATAACGTCCCCATTGGTTTCAGAAAACTAAATGTAAAACGATATAAACGTTCAGTAGTTAGAGAAGAACAAGTGTGCGAGAAAATTAAAATTTTGATTCAATTTACGAAGTTTTAACTAATTTAAACAACTGTTAAGGAATTAAGGAAAAAAGGACTATGATTCGAACGAAAATAAGTGCCCGCCTTTGTGTAGGCTTCCTTTATTTATTGGGACTTTTCGCTAAGATTGGTTTTTTGATCTTGCGCCCCTGAGCAAAATTGGTGTACCCAAAGTTAATATCGGCCTCGATATAATACCATAATACGCTTGTTATACGATAATATCGTACTATTGTACATAAAACGATCTGAAGCCGTGTTGACGTGTGTTTCAAAGTAAGAAGAAGAAATTTTTCTCATTGAAGTCGTCCCCTTTATTAAATAACCTAATGTTTGAAGGACTAGATTCGTTCTAAAGCCGCAACGTTATATAGGCCGTTTATCGACCTATTATCGACCAGACTCAACGCACTTCAAGTAATAGTGATCATAGTCGACAGCTGCCGAATAGAGTACTATTTTGTATAAAATGGTTTTCACAGTTGTGTGAAACACTGTCAAGATTCAGTACACTATTTAAACCACTACTCATGCTTGAAGTGCGTTGCCAGACAATATTTAAAAATTATTTTGAACGTTAATATCGTTCCTGACAATATTGACCGAGTTGAAATCCTTTTTGAGACTTTTTTGACCTAATTTCATTTCCTAGCAAAATGCCACCCTGTCCCAATGCTGTAAAGCGAATAGAATTTCTGCGATACGATCAACAAATTTCGTGTCATTAAAATGGAGCTGACACTGTTCACCCAGCGAAATAAAAATCACATTTTCCCAATCAAACCAATTTCGAATCCATCCATTCAACAAATCCGCGACACAAAACACAATTCTGATTTGCATTGGGGGCTTTTAATATTGCATTCAGTCGGTGCATGGCTCATTATTATCTCTTCGTATCATTATGCCATTATATGCGATTCGAATTAGGTGCGCTGTATGGCAGTGGCACACAGTGGCCCCGAATTGATAGCATTAATGAAATTACAATTTTTGTTTTGTTTTGTTTTCATTATGATGACCACTCTTTCATCATCATCTTCAATTACTTTGCGTGCCGATAATTCCGTTGATTGAAAATGTTGTGCTGGTGGACTGGACACTAGGGCGTATCGAATTTTGCAAATTTTAAGGACCGCGATAGCCTGTGTGCGGAAAACGTAGATCGAAAACTGTGTCCGGGCATGTGGTTGATGAATCCGATGGAGCCATGGAAGAAGTCCCCCCGGGCGGCTTTAAGTTTCCGATGGTCATAATTCGGAAAGTTGAGAGTATTTTTGAAAACAATGTTCTAGCGGGATGTAGAGCTTTGAAAACTCTACAAATCTACCGAAGAAACCTATGGTCCAAAAGGTGCCATTGCCAAGATTGCCTAACATCGAAAACACCGACCTTTTCGTTTTTGACTTATATTTCCTGAGAGACAAATGATTTTTTTTAGCCTGTGGTATGAGGTGGTAGAGGAGGTCGAGCACTTCCAGTACACTAGGCATGTCCCGATCCATTATACACTTGAAATCACTTTTATAACATTTGTGAATGGAATTTTTAAGAGTGGCCACGTCGCCCACGAGTGCAGACAAGTGCAGACACTGCAACCGGTGCTGTTGAGTCGAGGACACCTTGGCCAGTAAGTATCAAGTATGGTCACATTTTCGATGTTAGGCAATCTTGGCAGTGACACCTTTTGGACCATCGGTTTCTTCGGTAGTTTTGTAGAGTTTTCAAAGCTCTACATTCCGCTAGAACATTGTTTTCAAAAATACTATCAACTTTCCGAATTATGACCTTCGGAAACTTAAAGTCGCCCGGGGGGACTTCTTCCATGGCTCCATTGGATCCATCAACCACATGCCCGGACACAGTTTTCGATGATATACGTTTTCCGCACACAGGCTATCGCGCTCCTTAAAATTTGCAAAATTCGATACGCCCTACTGGACACGCGTATAACAACACTGTCCGAATTTGCATTATAATTTAATGTTCACACGGCAATCACAATGAATTAATTAAATAAAATTTCCCCGGCTCATCTAACTATATATGTTGCCAATATGTCCAACAATCGAATAATTTCGATGAAAATTGATTAGATCGGATGCAAATTGGCTGGTAAATATTTTCCCAAATTGAAAATGAACGATTTGAATGACGACGGGGGTTTGGGTGGATTGCGGGAGGTCTTTTACGGCCTAATCCAAACACACCGATATTAATATTTCGGTAGAATAATTAGCTCCAAATTTGCAATGTACATTTTCTATTATACGGTTCAATTAGGGGCTGGTTCAATTAACGCATCGGTGGGACCGGGATTGTAATTTAACCGAAAAATATTTGTGTATCGATGTGTGGGCGTATAATTGCCCGAAAATGAATTTGACTTATTCCAAGTCAACTCGCACTGAGATTAAATAGCCTCAGTGCAAACAGAACTCAAGTTCTTTAAGATTTTTCGTTGTACCCATGTTAGCCACGAAAAGTTTTGGAACAAAAACATTTTCCGGAAAATGGAAAATGGTTTTTCCGACCAGAAAAGCCATTCCTCCAAAGTCGAAAACATCTTCGATTTATTTTTGAAAAATTTCTTCTTTATGGCTCATTTCATTGGAAAACTTGAGAAGTTGGAATGGAGTCGGTATAAGAGTTCCCGCAAAAATGTGTACCGGAAAATTCATGAAGTTTAAAGCCATTTCGAATCCATTTTTTATAAAAAAGTGCAATCATTCGAAAGCTACAATAAAATTCCTCTAATTTTAGTCGGGGCGGCCATGATCCATGTTCAGTAGCTTGATATATGGCCTGGTAAAGTCATGTATGTCCTAAGAAGAATTTTGTAACTTTTTTCTAGATCAACAAGAGATACGTAGCTGCAATTTGGGATACTAGTTCCAGTGTTTCTTGCACAGACATTTCGTCCTTTTTCTCCTCGTCTTGTTATCTGTTCAAGGATTGTGGAAAGTTCCATTTTTGGGATTGTTATTGACGATTTTCCCTATGCAAAGTAGCAATTTAGTTTTACGAAAGCTTTTTCGTGTCACATTTTACCCGATGAAATTATAGTGCCTCATCCAACATATCGTCGAATCCCGACTTTCCTACTTCTTCTTTGTTCTAGACACTAGATTTTTCTTACGTTTTTGGCCATTTTCTCGACTAACATTAAGCCTTTTAACAAGTTTGAAGTCACCAGAGGTCAGTTCCTAAAAATAAGTGACGTCTTCATGATCTTCACTGTCTTCCCTATCCTTGAACTATAGAATCGCAGAGAATTCAGACGATTCCTCTGGTTCCCTTCTGAATTCTATCGATGGTAACAGTAGGTCAATTCATAATAAAAAAACCTCTGGTGACCTCTGGTGACCTCTGATGGTGACTTCAAACTTGGTAAAAGACCAAAATAAAAATGGCCAGGGAAAATGGCTTCAAAGTTGATGAATTTTCCGGAACACTCTTTTGAGGGAACCCTCGTAACAACTCCATTCCGACGTCTCCAAACAAGAATCGACCGGCTATAAGCCTACTGAGGTCTTTTTTCTTTCTCTCACTTTTCTCACTTCTCGAGATACCAACTACCAAATACGTGAGTTACAAATAGGCAAGCAGGAAGAATAGTTTCTTCAGTCGATATCCAGCTGTTGAACAGTAAACATCGCCACCATCGTTCTATCAGTTTCGAAGTCAACTACCAATTTTGTATTCAACTACCAAACTCAACTATTCAACAACCATTTTGGTATTCAACTACCAGTTTGGTAGTCAACTACCAAATTATCGAATTATAAATAGGCAAGCAGCCTAAATAATCTCATCAGTTGGTGTGCAGCTCTCAAACAGTTAACATCTCTACCACCTCTCTATCAGTATGGTAGTCAACTACCAGTTTGGTAGTCAACTACCAAAAATTCAAGCTTTAAATAGGCGAGCAGGCAGAATAATTTTGTCAGTCGGTGCGCAGCTCTCGAATAGTAAACATCTCTGCCGAAAATTACGTTTGGTAGTCAACTACCAACTACCAACTACCAAATTTTCGAATTGCAATGCCAACTATGAGCGATTGGTTATCAGATAACAAATAATTATTATTTGCCTGGTGTTGATTTACTCATAGTAGCATTGGAATTTTGAATCAAGGCTGTTATCGTCTCATTTTTTATTTGTGACACAGACACATGGACGGACAGACAGACAGACGGACAGATGAAGTGTCCACAATAGGGTTTTTTTCTAAAAGAAAAAAGACCTAAAAATTTAACGTTCCTACAGTTTTAATGTCCTAAATGACTTAGATAATTTGTTGTTTTTATTGACTTAGTGACTTAAAGGCTTAAAATCGCTGAGCTTATTTGCAAGAGTTGTAAATCCATTAGAGCTTCAACCACAAATCTCCAGTTTGCGTGAGCTCAAATTTCTGTCGGATCGAGTCTCTTGGCGCAAGAATTTTGTAGTTTTCCCAAATTACGATTTTTGTTGCTTAAGACCACAAGTGGTGGGTCGGATGTGGGGGATAAATTACCCCTCGAGACACATTACATTAAAGACCGACATAACCGGGAACGAATTAAAGATTTTTTTCTCCAATTCTTATTGTTGCATGATAAACCAAACAAAAACAAACTTCCACCGACCAAACAGCAGAAAAAAAAACCTCTCGCTAATAAATTGCCATTTTGTTCTCTTTCCCCAGATAAACTCCAACGTTACCAGAACAAATACCCAACGAGACCGCCACACATAAATGCACCCAAGTATACAATCTCTGCAGCCAGCACACACACACAACAAGCTATATATATCGAATACCACAATAAATTACTCGCTCTGCCATCAGATACAAGGATTGGCATTACGGAATTGCAATTTGTCTTCTACATTTTCGTCTGAACGTTACCGCAGGATTTTGGCTTTTCAAATGGAAACGTGTGCATGTGTAACGATATATATCGGTATGGTGGCGATAAACAAACACACACCGGTTACACGGGAGCACACACACACACACACGGTAGTGTATCATATTGCGGACATCTGACACAAAATCTCTGAATTTCGTTGACGGAATTATGATTCGGCTCGAAAATCTACAAAATGCAAAACTTTACAAAACTTTAAAACCACTAACATCATGTAGCCGCCAGAAATACGAATTTCTCCGAGTAAAAAAAAGCGCACAGCCTGCAGCATGGCACAATATGTTTTCCGGGCTATTAGCAAATTTCGAGTATAAACATGTCAGGTGGAAACATTATCATAAAAACGGCAAAAAAAAGATTGAAAAAATAAGCGCAAAAGCAGCAACGGTTCTTTTTTTATCACCGACATCATCATCATCATCCGTCCGTGCCATTTTCATCATTATTCAAATTTAATTTTTATTTTTTTCATTTTGTTTAAATATCGTCGGAGGATTTGTTTGTTCAGTTAATTCAATTAATTACGGACGACACGGAATGGAGGGAGTGGCAGACAAGTTTTTTTTTTGTGTTAACATCAAAGTCAACGAAAGGATTTCGGGCGAGTAGATAATTAAACTTCCGCATTTTGTTTCTTTTTAAGTATTTTAGGAAAAATTAATTTACTTTGTTGATGATCCCTTTACGAAACATAAAGAGGCAGAGCCGAACTGGCTCACAAAAGCCCCTTTACATACCACTTGTAAAAAGCCCAAAAACTAAAAATTTCCCCTAGGAAATTCACGAGAGATTTCACGGAGAGCAATGGTTACTTCAGTATGGACACAAACTTTAAAATTCTTTTAATTTTTTGTTCATGAGGTGTGGATGTCACCTCTCAAAATTAGTAAGAGTCGGGTCAGTCGTGTTTCAATTTAAAATTTGAGCATACGACCGATCGCCTAAATTCATTACGGATACATCAACTTCAATGATGTTTGAAACGTAAGACATCACGACATGGACATGATGTAGGTTTGCGTCTCAGCTTAGGGAATCATTGCTCTTAACACGACTTAGCATTAATACGAAAAATTTAAAATATTTTCCTAACGTCAGTCATATTTCGATTTGAATTATGGCCGACCTTCGTGGGACGAGATGTTACAGAGATGTCAGTTTCCGTTCTAAGTGGCTTTATGCCGCTCGATAGAATAAAACCCGTAAACACGGTCGTATGCGAAAAACGTAGATGCGTTTAAGTGATTCAGTATGGAGAGTTATTCGCATTAACGAGACGGCTCTCCTCCCCTTCCATTCATGAGGGTGAATTACAGAACGCTGGAAATTCATTAAAATTTATCAGATGATGTGACATCGAAGTTGAGTTGAATGGGGACCATTTTTATGGGTTTTTTTCCGTCTTTTAATTTTTTCGAGTTCTGTTCTTAATCGTCTGAATGTAACGGGCACCGGTGAAATTGCTCAAATGTTTAATTGATTTTCAGAAAATTAAGTTGGAAATTTGTCTCACTGCAGCATCAGAACTTAGTCGAATCAGGAGAATTTTCAGCGAAGAATTAAAAGCTCGGGATCAGAGTAATGAACTATCAAACATTTCAATTTTCATCATTTCAAACTACTTGGTCCGAGCCGAGCCCATACAAACTCTATTTCTCACATTCTCTTTGCCAACAAGAAACAAGAAAATAAATCCGGAAAAAAATATGCAAAAAGCATCACCCACACGTCCTAAGTTACCCTAAGTTACAAAACCACCCGAGCAAAGGGTGTTAAAATTCACAGCCATAAAAACACCAAACGTCTGAGGTCATTTCCATGGTGCGGATTAAAATGTTTTCGTAAGGTTAGGCAGATGAAATGCTAAGTATTACCGAAACGATGATGGTAAAACAATTCGAACGGTTGGAAAATGCATATTTATAAATAGGGAATAGAGTTAAGAGTTTAGGAATTTATGGATATTAATCCGCTTATAGGACTTCTTCTGTAGTGTGTGTATCGTTTTAAGGTTTTTCTGTGTTTCGTTTGTACACTTTTTGTTCAGTAGTTCTGTGTGATGTTTTCTCATCTTCATTCTTTGTTTGTCCATTTTGTTGAGTGTGTTTAAAGTTCATTCATTGGATTCATCGAGACATAGACTTGAAAAATTAAGAAATTCATTTGGGTTGTGGTTGGTTCATTTACTGTTTACGTTTACCACTTTGCATTTGTTAAGTTTTTTATTATCAAATCATGGCTGTTCTGTTGAACGTTTTTGTTGTGTTTTGTTTTTAGTTTGTTGTTTAAATAAGTTTTGTTCTCGTTTAACCGATTCATTTTTCGTTCATTTCTCGTTTTCGTTCTATTGTTTCTTTGTTTTTGTTTTTTTTTCGAGTTATGTTTTCTGTCTTTTACGGCTTGATTTTCAATAAACGAGTGAAAATGGTAAAGCTTTACAAACCAAGGGCAACTGAACAACAGTCCCTTTTGTATTTAAATTACCGTTCACTGGGAACCGTTCCCGCTTGTTATGTAAATCGCGTAGCTCTTAATTTAATGCTTCGAATCATTCGGTATCAGAAAACTAAAATCTGCCCACAAAACTTTTCGGTTCTGTCGTCTTTTCTACAGTTAAGTCAAGTAAGCAACCATGACATGAAATTTTCCTCCGTTTTTTCACACGAGATGAAAATGTTGACAGATGACAGATGTCAAAATTTCAGTTCACTGGCTGGTTGTTTGCTTGGCTTTAAATAAAACTTAAATTGCAATAGACTTTCATTTACGGATGGTGTACACCGTTTGATTCGAAGTTTGTGTTTCAATTAGTTTGTTCGTAAGAAAAAAAAAATCTAAAAAAAAATCGTAAAAGATCTCCTTCTCAATTGTTGATTGTTTTTGAAGGATTTCATTTTACCCACAAAAAAATAATTGTTTTCGTTTTAAGTTTCGTTGTTTTTTGCGTGATTTATTCGTTCGCAAATGCCTTGATCCATTTATTCAACAAATTCCAATGTTCCATAAATCGATTGACGCCATTTGCCGGTACTGTTACTGGTACTGTTACATTATCGTACTGTTACAAGTTTAAGTTTTTGAAATCTTTTCGTTTTGTTATCGGATTCGATGAGATACTGTTAAGACTATGAAAAATTGTTAAGTTTCCAAACGAAATAAGAAAAACAACGTCGTTAAAGCATGAAAAGCGTTCATATTGGGACGAATTGTATTCGCATCGCTTAAGATTTATGTGAAAGCTCAAACGAAACAGAGAAAAAACTTGTCGTCAAGTTGAGCTTTTGCACAAATCTGAAACGATACAAATAAAGTCACGTCCATATAATGTCTAAAGGTTCAGTTCACGCCGAACGGAGCCACAAAGAAAATTGTTTTTTGTTTTCATTGTTTTTGTTTTGTTGATTTTGTTAACTTTCACGTTTTTCTTTTGTTTAAGTTTTTTTTGTTGTTGTTTTTTGTTTGCCAATTAATCATTTTGTGTCTTACAATTCCTTTCATCATCATAATCTTCGATAGTTTTAACAATTCATGGATGAACTTGTCCCGGTGTTGTCTTTGTGTTAGGATTTAAGGGTTTTCTTTAAATAAACTTTTCCCCATTAGGTTTAGATTGAGTGGTTTGCCAAGTGAATTATGTCGAGTAAGGATTATGTCGAGTAAGGATTACGTCGAGGACGTATTATGTCGAGGACGTATTATGTCGAGGACGTATTATGTCGAGGACGTATTATGTCGAGGACGTATTATGTCGAGGACGTATCATTTTAACTCGATTGTTTTTAGCTTTTAATTGTTTGCGTTTTTGATAGATTTTAGGATTCATATTTGACAGTTTTAATTTTAATGCATTTTCCAACAACGTTCGCGTTTTCATTTTTTATTTGAACTAAGCCAACCTATCGTCTTATACAAGAAATAGACGTAATGGTGAAAACATACGAGACATTGAAAACGTGTTTTGGTCCTAGTTTTCATTGACAGATGCAGCAATCGCAATTTTCGATAGAGAAATTTTTAAATTTATTTGACAGTTGTGACAATTTCGTCATGAAAACAAGGACCAAAACACGTTTTGAATGCCTCGTTTGTTTTCAGCATAAGTGATTTGGCTGTGTATCGAGCTTTTACAAGCTTTGAGTCTTTTTTGAATACCAATCAAAATTTCAAATTTCTGAGCTTTTGCAAGCTCTGATTTTATTTCCCTGTAAGAGTACTCTGAGTCTAAGGCCGAAAACAGACGATCAATTTTGCGTTGCTGAGATCGACAATAATGCTGCGATTTCCATTGTTTTTTGTTTAAGACGTGGTGAATATCGGATTACATTGGAAAACGTAGCATAATTGCCGCTTTCAGCAACGCGAAATTGCTAGTGTGTCTTCGATCTAACATTTGGTTTAACAAAAAAGTAGAATGGTGACCCGAAAATAGTCACAATCACATCGCTCGCTGCAACGGAAAACGGAATACTTTCAAATCAAAATGTCTGCTAAATTAAAATGAAAAATCTGATCATGTCGGCCTAGGCTGCCTCTGATAACCAACACTATTTTGCTAAGAGATTTATTTTACAATTTTTGTGTATTGGCAAAACAACGGAATTGCCATTTGACTTTCGTGTGTTTTGTTTTGATTGTCTTTTTTATTAATAATTTAATTTTTGTGTTCTTAGTTAGGAAATGTAAAAACGAAAAGAAAATCTGACTCTACAATCCGTACTATGTAACTCGAAAATATGACCTATTATTTCGACGATTGATTACGATCATTAGAATAAGAAATATTTTGAATTGTTTCTTACAAAAAGACAATGAAATTACCGCAGGGCAACCTACCTCTTACAAAGATATGCGAATTCACTAAATTTCATTTCTCATATTTTTATCGATTCCGATGTTGTAACGAGCAAATTCGCAGTACTTTTTAAAAGGTTGGTAGGCCCCTCGATCCTGTCTAATTTAAATATAATTAACCGTTCACGTTGACATGTCAGAAACGAACCCTGCTGCTAAGCCCTGAAGTTTTTTTTTTATAAATTACATTCAAGACCAGGAAATACGAACCAAAAGAATAAGAAATGTAAAGAAAAAAGCTTTCCAAAGCTTCGAAAAATAATTAAAGAAAAATTGGAAACGAATTTAGAGAGCACCCGAAAAAAACGTTAATTTATTGTGGTTTTGAGTTCATGTTTGATTTGGTTATGGAAGCGAAAAATGTTTCTTGTTTTTGTTAACTAGTTCCTAAGCGTTTTGTTTGACTGTACATTTTATCGAAATTTCTTTATTTAATTGTTAAGTGAACAAAAAGATTTATCTAATATTCGAGTCAACGTTTGCCGAATTATACTTTGTTTTGTTTAAAGATTTTCTTATCGATTCGATGTTCTGTTAAACGATCGAAAGAAAGAGAGATAGAAATTCCTCTCAAAATATTGTTGATTTTTTCGAATTGTTTTTTTTTTGTTTCGTTTAAACGTTTTGTTGTAAATTTTTTGTGGAACAGCTCTCTAAAAGAATATTTTGTGAAACAAATCAAACGATAAAATAATTCCCTTTCACTTTCTGGGGCCCTATCCGAAACGGGCATCATGTCCGAAAAAGAAATTCCATTTGTTTTTCACTCAAGTGCCTGATTTATACAAATTGAAATTATTAAAAAAAGGGTTTCCAGTGAGAAAAAATTTGTGAAAAGAAAAAAAAAATGGAAAAAAATGCTCAATGACTGGTTCATCCGATTGGTTTCTGACGTTTTCAAAACTAAAAAGAAAATTCAGCAAATTTTATCATAAATAATTTTGTAGATAAGAAAATGTAGAGTTACGAAACATTGTAAATAAATAAAATAAAAAAATCGCAAAACGGCAAATTCTGTTTCAATTTTACTGCATATCATCAGTCATATCGGCCACCATTTTTGTAAAGGTAAAAATGAAGGAAACAATGAACAGGAGATGGTAACCGATTCGGTAAAGCTGTGCATACACCCCACGGAAATTTTACTGCTGATGTACAAAGTACCGTAAAATTGACCCAATGTATGGTTTTTCCGTTTCAACTGTTAAAGCTAAACGATTTGCATGACCCAAAGTAAATCTCTTGCTTTCAACTCCTTTTTCTCATTGTTATGAAATGTCAAACACGCTAAATTTGAATGCGCATTCTATCAATTTTACGTCGCTATGCAAATCCGCAGTTAATGCTTAGTTTCCTCTTACCAAAAAATTACTCCGTGTGAGAGACAAAATTGAATTGTTTAAATTTTTCCTTTGTGTATTTGACAGCTTGCTCACTTAAGTGTCTATTCCACTCAACAAAAAGTAATCCGTTAGAGAGCAAGCTGTCAAATACACAAAGGAAAAATTTAAACAATTCAATTTTGTCTCTCACACGGAGTAATTTTTTGGTAAGAGGAAACTAAGCATTATGCTTGATTTCCTCTTACGCCGTGTACGCTCCGTTTAGCTAAACGAAGCCTCTTTTTTATTGTTTCAAGAGTAAACGGAGCAAACAGCGTACGAGGAAATCAAGCATTACAATAAGGCGAGTTGCAAATAACGGGAAATTTCTCCTGTAAGTCAAATACTATCATCTCATCAAATCCTATCATCTCATCGGCTTCAAATTCTCTCTTGTAAGGCAAACAGCATTGTGTGATTGGATTGCTTACCCTCTTGTCCTCTCTGCAGTTGGCTAATCCACGCGTTTAGTGGTATGGTTTGTAGCGCTGTATAAAAACGCGTTCGAATCCGATATTTTGAATTTTTGTATGGGAATACAGTGTAAAAGAGAGTCGAGATTTTGACATATCACCCATCGAGCTCAGTTAAATTAACTGGTTTTTTCCTCCGTTTTTACGCTCTTTTAACACTGTATTCAAATTCATTTGTGTGGGTATTTGCGTGATAGTAAGAAGAAAATGTTTACTCAACATTTTGCACAAATGAGTATGCCAATCGATAAAACTCCATAAGAGATGCAAACCTAGCAAAATCTGACTCTTATTCTTTAACAACAACGGAGATATCAACGTTTGCATGTGAATTCCCATACAAAAATTCAAAATATCGGATTCGACCGCTTTTTTATGCAGCGCTACAAACCATACCCACCATACCACTAAACTCGTGGATTAGAAGTGCAAAACGTTATGTTGACGCGAAGTAATTCGCACCGTTTCAGGATTGTGTGATCTGGGAAAGCTCAAAGCGACGAAGTTTTCTTTCCTGGTAAGTTTCAGCTTTCACACAATAGTACGAAGCAAATAAAGTAGAGTAAATGGCGGATTGGAAAAGAAATACTGAAATCACTTCCCTACTTTCATAGAAATACCAATGCAAAGGCAAGCCTAAAAATTGATGGTATTCGTTCACTAAGGAATTGTAAAGTATTTCATTATCGAAATCAAATTTTCTTTGCCTCAGTCGGTGTTCACAACGTTCCCTTATGAAACTAATTCCACTCAAGGTTGCTTCACTCTTTTCCTTTTGTTTTCCTTGCTGCAAATATTGTTGCAAAAAATCCTCAGGAAAATTTTCCCTTTTTTGACTTTTACAACTACGTCAGGCGGGTATAGTAATTCACTGCTTCGCCAAACCCTAACTAAATCACTCATCTTGTCTTCAAGTAGATCTATGGCTCATGCATTTCCACCGAAGAGAGCCTAAACTTAATGAGATCAAAATTTATTTACTTTTCCTAGTGTACGGCCTGTGTCACTCTAATTTTTACCACTGCTGATAACACAGTCCTGTGTGGTGGTGTGGGTTTAAAGCACTTACCGAGATAAAAGCTTTTTTGTCTGCTTTTCCGATTCCGGTATACGGTCCAACACAGAAGCACATAACCGGATATTCAATTTTGAAACATTGTAATAATGGGTAACGTTGCACTTTATATTCTTTGTGTATCGCATTCGACGATAATGTTCAAAACGAAGTTACCGGACAGTTAATAGCAAAATGCAAGGATGTTTGCTCACGACACAGACGTCCCAGGCCAGATTATTTTCTATGCAACTACCATCCAACGGACTTTATTGTGCTCTGGATGTTCCTTAACTAATCGAAGCACTCGTGAACTGCGAGTTCAAATCGAAGAGTGTTTATTTCCATCAGTAAGTTGGTGTACTCTACACGTCTTCTGCAGCACAACGTTACGTTTATTAAAATTTTATTTCCACATCCGAGTCAGTGTAATCGATGTCTGTAATTATTCGATGCAAACACACTCCGATAACACTCATACCAGAGAAAAGTGCTTTCCGCATTACTTTCCGTTGCATTGAACGGTATAACCTCGTTCGTATCAAATAACATCGTCAAAAAGTAGCAAACACTTTTGAAAGTCTTTTTTTTGTGTGTGTTTTATACTCCATTCTCTTCTCATTAGTGGGAAAAATCTTCCACTGGTGGTATTCGGTATGTGACACACGGGTGTGGAACGAAAAACCACCTCATTTACTCTCCATTAAATGATATCATTCGTTTCGGAATTGATTGCGGCAAAAAACTCATGCATAATGGAATTTATGAGAATTCTTACCCCCGTCGACTCTACTGAAAGAGACACCTCGTATAGAAAAAATGGTGTAGGTGTAATGGATACTCACTGTATGTCTGTGCACCATACACCGAACACATTAACGATGCAGATACATTCAGAAATTTAACTCTGCTGATGATAATAAACTGATGAAAAATGTGGTAATCTGGGTGGTGGTAGGTCGTAAAGGTTCTCCAGAAAAACGAAATTAATGATTATGGAGATCTGAAAGCTCATGAAATTACTTTGTGAAGGTGTTTATGGAACGAATCACCTCACACTGAAGCAGTTTTCACACACTCGTTGGAAGAAAATTAAGAAAGGTAACGAAATAGTGTGTCGGTAGTAAGCATATAAACACTGAAGGTAATGCAATTCCTCAGCGGATTAGACACATTACGGATCCGACTTTGAAGTGAATTCATTTTTGTAATGTTGCCATGATGACATTTTCGTGTGATTAATGTTGTTGCACCTGTTGAGTTTGTGTGTAATCAAATTCTCCTCACGCAAACGAATTCAATATGCGTGTAACATAACGAAACTAACTTCACCTGAAAGTAGGGATCCGCGCTTAACTGCAAGGCTGCAAACTTTGGGAAGGTCACGCGCGTGACACGCCAACGTTTTGACGATTTCATACAAAAAACTCACCTCCCGTTTTGATTGTCGTCGCTGTGACGCAGTGGTAAAAATCATCAGAAGTGGTTTGTTCACGTGAATCTAATAAAATGGCGATCTGCGTGACCTCACCAAAGTCTACAGCCTTGCTTAACTGCGCATTTGCATTTCCTTCAGTGTTTGCATACTTTGGTTGGAAGGACCTTCCTCTTCTTCTTCTTCTTCTTCTTCTTCTTCGTCCATATAGTCGATACAGCTATTTTGCTAACAAGTTAGTAAATCAGGTTTTTTTGCGCACAGATGTGAGATTGCGGATACGAGCGAAGCGAGCTCATAAATCCATGGTGTGTACCAAAGAGTGGTATAAATTAAATGAATATTTTCACATTACAGTAGATAGACATGTTATCGTTGTGGTAGCACTGCACACTCCTAGCATGAACACTGCATTCACAGGTGTCAAATTTGGAGCCTTTTTGTGATAAGAGCTGACGCTTAGGATCGCATATTTTAACTCATACAACGAAAAGAATTCATCAATCTTTATAAATGAAACGCAGTGCCTGCTGTGATTTCATCAGCCTCCGAATATTTTCTATATGCATGCTAGGAGTGGAGCTGTGGTGTTAGTGAAACACTTCTATGTTCGGTGATGTAACGACTCGAAGTGCACTTCATTGTAGAGCTAACGATGAATTACAAGTACACCAAGCAAAGGTGATCAAGATAATTGTCCGGCGGATAAAGAATTATCTCAATTCGTTACTGTGACAGTTGAATCAAAATTGGAATTCGTTTTGAAAAAAAATGATGTTGACGCAGTTACGTTATCGCCGTTAGTAGAGTGGCCTAAATTTTCATGCGAGAAATTTTCGCTCGGGTTCGCTCAAGAACATATGTGTGAAAGGGATAGGCCCATAACCTGTAATGATCATTTTTATACTTTGACAGAAGTTGATGTCAGAGCGTCCATTGGAGCCGAAGGGGTCATAGTTTAGATCGTTGTATCGAAAAGCACTTATCGAATGAATTGCCAGTAAAATCAGTATTTGGGCTACCCTAGTGCTTATCGCCAAAAGTTTATTTTGATATGAAGGAGAAATGAGAATGATAAGCCGGTAAGTGGTTTAGCAAACAAAAAACCCAGCGACTAATTATAGGTACAGACCATCACCTACCTCAAATCGAAGCGATCATGAGGTTGAAATTTATTATTTTATTTTGTTGTGCTGTACTTGCAACGGGTCAAGACTGGTGCAATATCAGTTGGTGCCCACCTAATTCCCATATTGGTTGTAATCACGACGGAGTATGTTAGATCATCTTTTAACAGAGAGTCGTGGGCCCATTGAACATTAAATTACTTTCCAACAGAATTTCCATGGAAGTTGCCGAAATCCCGTTGCAGTTACCTTCACTCCCGCTCAAATTCAATCAATTCTACATCGACACAACACATTAAGAAGTTTAACCGCACTTGGCCACACACTCGGACGAGATGGCAATCTTCCACCTGGTGTTAGAATGGCACAACTACGCTGGGATGCATCGTTAGCGCACTTTGCCAATTTAAACACCCGTCAATGTCAGATGCGACACGATACGTGCAGAAACACCGACGCATTTAATTTCTCTGGACAAAATTTGGCCATGCTGTTTACAAGTGGCACCATCAACATTGACACGTTCATCGTAAACATGATCGACTTGTGGTTCGATGAACGTCAACTTGCTACGGCTGCAGACATTCCAAGTTTCAACTCGGGCCGATTGAGTGAAATCGGACATTTTACGGCTTTAGTCAATGAGCGACAGACGCATATTGGATGTGCCATGTCGATGTTTGACTTTGATTCGGGTGGTACGACGTGGCGTGCCGGACTTCTAGCATGCAATTATGCGTTCACGAACGTGATTAACTGGCCGGTCTATAGAATCGGAGCGGTTGGTTCCGAATGTGTGCTCGGTACCGATGCGTCATATCCGGGACTTTGTACTTTGAACGAACCGATAAATGCAAATCCATAAATTAGTTTCTTCGAATTATTTTACTCTGCCGTGCCATAAAACAAAGTCCCACGCAAAGTATTATACACTGAAGGTAATGCAACCCCTCAGCGGATCAGAGTAATTTCGGATCACTAATATCAGGTGAATTCCCTTTTGTCATGTTGTCATCGTCATATTTGCTTTTAGGACTGATTTTGTTGCACCTGCAATCGAATTCACCTCTTTCCTAGCTGCAACTTGACGAAAACGAATTCCATATAACATACAGCCTGTAAATATTTTTCATATGCAGAATGAGCACCAGCTGGATCTGCTAACACACACTTATCAATAATGATAAACAATCAAAACACATTCTTAACAATGTGTTTACTTCATTCACACGTGTTATGTGCGCGTAGATGACGTTAACGTAGAAATGCACTGTGTGTAGGTTGTCTTTGAATTGCATACAATACAAAGTGTTTTTGTTTGTACACCAGCTGGTGATATTCAGCTGGTGATATTCAGCTGGTGCTCATTCTGCATATGAGAAACTTTTAGCGATTGTAACAAAACTAAATTAACCCGAAAATAGGATCCGTGCGTCAAAAAGTATATAAACACTGAAGGTAATGTAAAGTAAATAGCCTCAATACGAACAACACACACTCTACGGATAATAGCGGCAGAGTCAAAATGACCCAAAATTATATCGGCTTAATTTGAAGTTTTTGGACAAAATGATGTATGGACGACTTGTACATTATCAAAAATAAGGGGCACCTTCCATACATCACTTTTCGATTGGACCACAGATGCCACCCGGAACCACCTGGAACCACTTGCAAAAATCAAGCAAAATTTCGCCTCTGCCGCTATTATCCGTAGAGTGTGTGTTGTTCTTATTGAGGCTATTTAATGTAAAGGTGTTAAGTAATCTCGAGCCGCGTCATTCACAATAATTCACAAAGTGACATCTTCCTTATACAAAATGTGTCAAAATGTGAATATTTGTGAATGACGCGGCGCGAGATTCCTAGCAACCAATGTAAATCCACAAAACTCACGGAACACCCTAGTTTCGAGTGAATATAAAGTATAGTTTCCACTTAAAAAGAGCACTCCGTTTAGCCACCGTCTACATCTTCTTCTTGTTTTTCAGCCTGTTTCTATCCACTGCTGGATGTAGGCCTCTCCAACTTCTTTCCATTTCGTACGATCCATTGCCATTCGCTGCCAGTTTGTACCTGCAATATTCTTAATTCCGTTTGTCCATCTCTCTGGTGGTCTACCTATAGTTCGTCTTTTATATATGGTCGCCAGTTGAATGATCTTTTTGGTCCAACGTTCGTCTGTCCTTCTTGCAATATGTCCCGCCCAGCTCCATTTCAAAGATGCTATTCTTTCCATGACATCAACGACCCCGGTTTGTTGTCGAATCCATTGATTCGTCATTCTGTCTCTGAGTGTTATTCCAAGCATACTCCGTTCCATGGCTCTTTGTGTCACTCTCAATTTATCTTCGGATGCTTTCGTTAAAGTTAACGTTTCCGCTCCATAAGTGAGCACTGGAAGGACACAAGTGTCGTACACTTTGCGTTTCAGACTATTATTCATTTTGCTTTTGAAAATTAGTCTGAGTTTTCCGAACGCTGCCCATGCAAGACCAATCCTACGTCTTATTTCTGCAGTTTGGTTGTCCAGACCTAACTTCAGTTTATGTCCTAGATATACGTAGCTGTCGACTCGTTCAACGACAGTGTCACCAATTTTGATTTCTCTATCGCCCCGATGTTGGTCATGACTTTTGTTTTCGATAAGTTCATCTTGAGGCCAACTTTACTTGCCTCTTCACTTAACTGTTGTAGCATAAGCTGAGCCTGATCTAGATTCGCTGCTATCGGTACAATGTCATCAGCGAAGCGGAGACTGTTCAGGTACTCTCCATTTATCTTTATTCCCATTTTACTCCAGTTTAACTTCTTAAAAATACTCTGCAGAATCGCCGTGAATAATTTTTCGGTTAAATGGTGTCACCCTGCCTAACACCTCGGCCAATTCTGAATTTCTCCGTGCTCTTATGAAGTTTCTCTACATTCGTCTAATGCGTCCAATATCGACCATGTTTCCACTGAATCGAAAGCTTTGTCGAAGTCTATGAATAGCAAGACTCTGTCGATGTTGTATTCACGACACTTCTCAATAAGCCTTCTCATCACCTGCAAATGGTCGTTTGTGCTGAAACCAGATCTGAAAGCAGCTTGTTCAACAGGTTGGTAGAAGTCGAACTTGTTAGTGTTCCTCTTCGTAGTGACTTTTCATAAACAACTTGTAGAGTGCTGACAATAGGCTTATGGGTCGGTAATTTTCCAGCTTTGTTATGTCTCCTTTTTTATGCAGCAATGTAATTACCGCATTTTCCCAGGCATCTGGTACTTCTTCCCATTGGAGACATTGATTAAACAAAGCCGTGATTGCCTTTAATAAGGAGTCTCCACCTAGTTTAATGGCTTCCACTGGAACACCATCTTCTCCGGGAGACTTTTTGTTTTTCATCTCGGCTACTGCGGCCTTGACTTCATCAACAGTTATGTCGGGCATACCCTCCGATCCCACGTTTCTTATTATTGGTCTATCTTCGGTTTCTTCCGTCTACATGACAGTTGTAGAGTAAAAAATTGAAATAAATTCAATTTTCACTCCTTTTGCGTGACAGTTCTTTTGTTCTATTTTACAACTGTCATGTAGACGGAGGCTAAACGAAGTGCTCTTTTTAAGTAGAAACTATACTTAACGTTGGCCACACGTCAAAATCAATTTATTATCACCCAAAACTTGGGTTCCGTAAAATGTGTGATCCGCTGAGCGTCTGTGTTACCTTCAGTGCTTTTACACTTTGGTCTTATGATGCAAAGTATAAACACTGAAGGTAATGCAAATGAGCAGTTACACACACGCATCCCTACTTTGAGGTCAATTCAGTTTTGTTGTGTTGCACACTTGTCGAATTGGTTTGCGTCAAGTTACAGCTAGTGGTGCATTAATTCGGTTCCATGCAGAGAAATGATAACAGATGTCGATGCGCCGGTGAGGCGGCAGCAACGCCCTCTGTTATCCTTTCTCTCAGCAGGTGGAACAACATTAGGCACAAGAAAATGTGATGATAGCAACATTGCAAACATGAATTCACCGGAAAGCCTGCATCCAAAATTTCTGTGACCCGCTGAGAGTTGGCATTTAGTATGGTTTCCACTCAACAAAAAGTACTCCGTGTGAGAGTCGATAGAGCAAACCAGAGCCTAATATTTGGGAATTAATTCTCTAAATTCCCAAAAATTCCCTAAAATTCTCAAAAATTCCCAAAAATTACCTAAAATTCCCAAAAAACACAACAAATATTTCAGAACATATTGAATATAATATATTCAGTAAATTGAGCTTAAGCGGCATACCGCCAAAACTGGAGGTGATGGTGATAGGGGAACAAGTGGTCTCCGATTTTAAGGAGTGATAGATTCGTCTTCAATTCTAGAGAATCGTATCTTTCATTTTTTTCGAACATTTTTTTAAATTTTCGGTTAAAGTGTTCAAAGGTGAAAGCATGTCAGAGGGTACCGAAGACCTTTTTGCGGCTATAACTCAAAAATAATTATTTTAAGAGCAGTCTACACTCCGACCTTCTATGAAAAACATTTTCGTTGATAACTTCTTATTAGAATATTTTTTTAAAAAAGTGGTTTCATCGTTTGGTGCCACAACATATAAAGTTTCGATAGCCACCAGAATAAACCGCGAGCCTTTTTTAATAAAAGTTTATTTTTGTAATAAAAACTTTTTCTATTTTTTTATAGAATTTAATTAGAAAAATCACTGCCATGATGAACTCACGTACGGAAACTCTAAAGAATCGAAATCTGATATTAGGTATCTGTCAACTGATAGGAATATTTTGTTTGTTAGTGTTGGTTTTTTGGTTATCTCGGTGATCACAATTGAAACAAACTGTCAACAAATAAAACATCCCAATTTGTTAAGTCACAAAATTGTTTTTTTTTTCAAGCGCGAGATTTTTTGAAAATTGGAGCGGCTTTTTAAACTGAAATTAAGAATTTCAAATTCCACTTTTCCAATATCAATATACATTTTCAGTGTGTCTTTGATGTGTTCATTCAAATAAAAATAATATGGACTGACGCTCACGGTTTATAGTCAAAATTGATGCTGTCTACGCCGAGAAAGCTCAAAAGTCCAAAAAATATCACAAAAAATTTTAGGAGTTTTGAGTCTTTTCTCAGCAATGAAAGTGTAAAACAGGTATGGTCTATTGTCCGCCTGGAGGACATAAAAATTTGATTTTCCTACTTAAACGCACTCATTTTCATATTATTTTGACATAAAATGTGAGTGCGTTTAAGACGAATTCGCCGATCGACCATACCTGTTCTAGACTTTCATTGTTTCTCAGTACACTACATCAATCTGGACAATTCCAGTGGCACCAAACGATGAGGCCACTTTTTTCAAAAATAATTCGAATAAAAAGTTATCATCAAAAATGTATTTCATAGGGGGTCGGAGTGTAGATTGCTCTTAAATTATTGTAGTGTTGTACTAATGTCGGCTTTGGAGAGACCTACAAGTAGAGTATACGCCCTGGCTGGTGCGAGTACATCGACAAGAATTATATCCTTCAGAGCATAATATTTGGGAACCAATTCTCAAAAGTTCACTAAAATTCAAAAAAAAATCCAAATTTTTTTTTGCTTGTTCATAGTTTTTGAAGGTTTTTGAACTTAACGAGCATTTAATTATAAAAATGCAAAGCAAAGAAATTTTTTGGGAATTTTAGGGAATTAATTCCCAAAATTCCCAAAAATTCCCAAAAATTCCCTAAATTCCCAAAAATTATCAAAAACAATTCCCAAATATTAGGCTCTGGAGCAAACTGTCAAGTAAACAAAGCAAAAATTGAAAAATCAAGCCTTACCTTTAGTGATACTTTGGTTTAAGAGTACCATTCATGCTTAATGTGTACATTGTACTCTAACGTGTACATTGTACATTACACAGTTCCCTCATTTGTTCACATGAATTTCTTGAATTCACAATTTCAACTAGCCATAAAATGCCCTATCTGCTCAACGGAACTCGGCTTGGCACATGGTAATGTAATTTGTATAAAGTGAAGAAAGACAAATTCATAACGAAAAATATACGTAGAGCAGTAGTGGGGCCATTCACAAATGTCATCCAATCTCATTAACTTCACCTGAATACTTCCTAAGTATCGTCCATCGACGAGAACCGTCTGCATGGTATTTGTTCCAAAGTAAAGTCGTTCTGTAACGGCTGACACCTTTCTCCACCAGCTGACATGTCACTGGGCTTTGTAGAATCTTCTCCCATTTGCGTAGCGCACCGTTTTCCACAAATGTTCCCATAATAAATATGAATTGGTTGTAAAGTGAAAAACGAGAATAAATTTGCGAAATGTGCGAACTATCGTTGCTTCGCTGTAAAACCATAAAAGTGAGATGGTTGACTGGGAGGGAAAATGCAACGAACGCCAGAAATTGTTCCGAAGAAGATACAAATTTCAATTTCTGTTGTTTTATAATTAATTTACAGAAAATGGGGAAATTTTAAAATGTTTCTGTAAAATAGTTTCAATCCACACAATGGAGGTGGAGATCATGCAGACTCCGTGATTATGTTCATATGAATTTTGTGTTGGGATTAATTGTCTATGAACCATATGGGGAGACCCACTTTTATGGCCATAACACAACACACTGTAATACATCTAGATAAAACGGTGGAACATTTCAAATCAAATCGATCCGCGACAAAGAGATGGGTTTCCTCATCTTCAGTACTGCTACATCCTCAGGACAGTTCTCTGTTTGGGGGAGATGTTCTTGTCGAAAACCTGTAATACCAAGAGAACGTTGTCAAGGGCGAAGTATAATAAATAGTGACGGTAATACAAACCCACAGCGGATCCCGACTTTTTAATTCATTTTTGTCATGTTGCCATCGTCATATTTTCTTGTGCCTGACCTTCTTTCACCCAAAGCATACAAACACCGAAGGTGATGCAAATCCTCAGTTATGAACGGATCCCCGGATGAACGGATGCTCTTATGCAACCACACATGGATGGATTGAATATTGATGTTGAAAGATGGATTATTAATCTGACCAATCTATTATTATTATTTATTTATTTATTTATGCAATTGTTACATTTGGTTTTACAATGTTTAGATTCAATGGATAGTGCTCAGCTAGTTTGTGGTTTAAGCTTTTCATACTGATGATGTTTCAATTGGTTTTCAATTACTATTGGCGAAATTATTTGATTTAATTTGGGCAGAAGAAAATTTTCAAAAAACTTCCAATGAATTTTGTATTTATTATTTCCTAATTTTTCGTGTTATTACTTCTATTCATATTTACATGGCTATTTACACAGGATTCAATTGTTCAGTGAGATTTCTGATAATTGGATTTTCAGAGAAGATTAGTTTGTTTAGAAATTTTTGGGAAATTTTCGCAATTTGTTCGGTAATGGTTGGGATAGAGGCGAGTCTATGCAAGTCTGTAGTTTCATGATAATGTGGTAGATTCAGAATTATCTTAAGGCATTTGTTTTGTATAGTTTGAAGTTTTTGAATATGGCTTATGGCGCAACGTCCCCACACTGGGCATGCTGATAGTAGGCAACTTTGTATGATTGCTCTAAAGACACGAATTTTGTTGGTCGTATTTAATTTGGATCTTTTGTTCAAAATGGGGTACAATGCCCCGAGAAGTTTCAACGATTTGACCTGTACATTGTCAATGTGTGACCTGAACGTGAGTGTTTTGTCCAGGGTGACTCCCAGATACTTGAGAGAGTTTTTCCATGCAATCTCAGTATTCCGGACCGTAATACCAGTGGAAGGGAGCCACTTTTGAGCTCTTCTTCTAGTGAAGAAGATGGCATTTGTTTTGGAGTCATTCAGTTTAATTTTCCACTTGGTGGTGAATTCGGTGAGTTGTTTACTGGCCGTGTTCAGGCTTTTAACGATTTTTGCTGGAGATTTCGCGGACTTGTATAGGGCACTAGGGCAGTGTCGTCTGCAAAGAATGCTTTTTCGCTTTTGGTGATTTTCAGGTCCGAAGTAAAGATATTGTAAAGAGTGGGGCTGAGAACGCTACCTTGGGGAACTCCAGCAAGAATCAGGAAAACATTGGATTTATGATCATTGATTGATACGTAAAACGATCGCTTGTGTAGGAATGATTCAATGATCTTTATCAGATACAATGGAAATTTGAGAACAAACAATTTATGTATAAGACCTTTGTGCCATACACTATCGAATGCTTTTTCAATGTCGAAGGTCACCATGCCGGTCGAGTGTTTCTTCCTAAGTGCTTCTTTGATATGATTACAAACTCTGACAAGTTGGTGATTGGTCGATTGACCGGAGCGAAAGCCGAATTGCTCATTTGCGAGCAAGTTATTGGCTGATATATGTGATTTCAGCCTGCTAAGTATAGTCGTCTCTAGTACTTTACTAAGAGAGTTCAGTAAGGAAATTGGTCTGTAATTACAGGCTTGGGCATGGTCTTTTCCAGGCTTTGGAATTGGAACAACTTTTGCACATTTCCAGGAAGTAGGAAAATATGATAGGCTGAGGCAAGAACGAAATATGTGCATTATCATAATGATAGCCTTTGTTGGTAATTGTTTCAGCAAAGTGTTGGTAATTGAATCGTCACCAGGACTTTTCCTATTTTTGAGTCCACGTATCAATTTAGAGATTTCCCGTGGGGTTGGTAGATTCACTTCTTTGATTTCTGGGAGCAAGAATTTGACATTATTGCAAGACATACCAACTGCCATTTCTGTGACGGGGTCACTCTTGTCGTTAAACGTAGTACTATGAGCCTTACAGAAGACACTACCGATTTCATTTGCCTTTTCTAGGTCTGTGGCTAGTAATTTGGAAGGGGTCTTGATTGGTGGAATTTTATTGATGGGGCTGCTTAGCATTTTTGTGACTTTCCATAATTGGCTCGAATGGCTTTTGATTTTGGATAGCTAAGCGCTCCATGTTTCATTACTGTGAGTTTTAATTCTGAATTTGATTTCCCTATTAAGAAAATTTACTTCTTTTTTGAGACTGCTTGAACCACTTCTTTGCCATTGTCTTCGTTTACAGTTTCTGAGAGAAATCAGATTTTTGGTTTCGTTGTCAAGATTTGATTTAAGATTCCGATGTTCGAAGAATGGAACGG
Source organism: Bradysia coprophila (assembly GCF_014529535.1). Classification (NCBI taxonomy): domain Eukaryota; kingdom Metazoa; phylum Arthropoda; class Insecta; order Diptera; family Sciaridae; genus Bradysia; species Bradysia coprophila. The sequence continues at coordinate 2,468,950 of NW_023503941.1, read as the reverse complement.
AAATATCTTCAGCCTTCTTGATCAGTGTTGAGAGGCTTGAGATAGCATCGTCAACTTTGTCCATAGAGTCAAGTTTGGACGCTGCCTGAAGATCGAGATTATTGCTTATAAAGTTTTTATACAGCTTCCAGTTAGCTTTTTCATAACATCGTCTAGAAGGGGCAGGAGCTTTGAGCTTAGAGAAAAATTCAAGCCTGAAACCGACGGGCAAATGGTCGGAAGAGAGGTCATTTGTTGTTGTTATATTGGAGATGTCATTCAACCCGCTAGTCAAAAAGATGTCCACTGTGGATGGTGTGGTTCTATTTGCTTGGGGTGGGAAGAATGTGTGAGCATCCGGAAAGTGGACGGTGAAATTTCGTTTGGACATTTCTTCAAAGAGAATTTGTCCAGCTTGGTTTCTCTTTGAGCAATTCCAGAGTCTATGTTTGGAGTTCAGGTCCCCACCGATAAGGAATTTTTTGCGCAATGAAGCGATCTTAATAATGTCGGATTTGAATGACTTCAACTTTTGTGCATTCAATTTGGATCCGGGAAAATATGCGGCGTAGATCTGTACACCTTGGATTTCCACGCCTATAGTTTCGATAATATCCAGTCCCAGATCGGGTAAAGGATTGTGTTGGATATCATTTTTTATCGCAATAGCTACTCCACCCCCTACATTTCGTTTGTTAACGTTAGTGGGAGCGCGATCCTTACGGTAAATAGTATAGTTTGGCACTGAACAACTGTCACCTGGCTTAAGCCATGTTTCTGAAATGAGAGTTATGTCAATATTTTGTGTGTGCAAAAAATTAGTTAATTCGACAATTTTATGACGGACGCTCTGGGCATTCCATAACATGATACTTGCGTTTTTAGGGTTGGACATTGTACACGTATTTGGTGGCAATTTCGAACATAACGATTAATTGTTGCTCTTTATTTTGGCAGTGCCTTAGACCGGCTAGTAGCTCTGACATGATTGGACCAATTTCTTCCGGCTTGAATTTGTCGTTGCTGGGAGATGGTTGGACGGTTGGGGCTGTGTTCTGTTTGAACAAACTGGACCAAGTTGTTGTGTACGGCTTGTCGGTACTTGAAGATGTTGGTTGGGATTGCGTTGTGTAGAATCTCATAGGCTTTTGGAAATTACTGTCAATCTACAATTACCTTGGTATGTGCAAAACATTTTAGCTTTAGGTGACAAATTCAATATACCAGTTAAGAATGACAAAATTGCCACTGAACAGTTTATTGCCAATCTGGAACCTAAATTTCAAAATTTGGGTAAAAAGTACAGGGTGGAGCTAAGAAACAAATTTTGTAATGTTTTAACCAACTTTAAAAAGTCACCCACAAAGCACACGACGTTAGACGAGATTATCAAGTCCAATCATGTAGCGACGAGATCCTTTTTGGAACAACACCCTCAACTGATAGTGCTGAATGCAGACAAATGCAACGTGACAGTATTGATGGATAGAAGCGACTACGATGTCAAGATGAACAACTTGCTCAACGATAGAAAAACGTATTTGCCTTTAGACCGTGATCCGACGTCATCGATTGAAGACAAAGTCAATAAACTGATTACACACTGGCAGGACGAACTTTTCATTACTGAAGGGCAAGGAAAATGGTATCGACGGTACAATTCCATATGCTCTAAAATGTATGGATCGATCAAAGTGCACAAAGATGGATATCCAGCAAGACCGATTGTAGCCAGCATTGGTTCCCCGACGTACAACTTGTCAAAAATGTTTTCGAACATTTTAAAAAACGTTGTTGGTAAATCATATAGAAGTGCAAAGAATGCGTCTGAATTGGCAAAAAAGTAAAGGAAAATTAGACTACCACCGAATTATGTTTTAATTTCGTTGGACGTTGTTTCACTGTTTACCAACATTCCGAAAAGTCTCGTCATATCAGCGATACACAAACAATGGAGCAAAATCAGAAAATTTACCACGTTACCGAAAGACGAATTCATTGTTGGCGTTACTATGGTCCTCGATGAATGCTGTTTTCAATACAACGGTAAATATTATCGACAGCTATTTGGCTCTCCGATGGGCTCACCAGCAAGTCCGGTTTTTGCTGATTTGGTATTAGAAATTTTGGAAGACGAAGTCATACGAAAGCTGAAATTCAAATTACCATTCTACCCCAGTGAAAATGTCGGTCTCACGAGACCATGAAATACGTATTCTCAACGGTCTAATTCCAGTCTCAAAATTGCTGGAATTCTCAATTAGGTCTCAAAATATTTTTGTTTTTGCTAAAATCATTTCGGATGAACAAATGAAAATACCGTAGACCAAACGAGTAGTCTCTTTTCGAATATTATTTCGCCAGACTGTGCGAGACTGGATGAGTCGTCTCGTTGCAGTAATATACTCAGATCGCTTGAGACGAAACAAGTAGTCTCTTTGCTAACATTTATTGGTGAACTGTGCGAAACTGGATGAGTGGTCTCGTTTGAAGAAAATATTTTCTTTGATATCTGAGACCGAGTGAGTGGTCTTTTTGGAAGAAAATATTTTCTTCAATTACTGAGACCGGTTGAGTGGTCTCATTTGAAGAAAATATTTTCTTTGATATCTGAGACCGGTTGAGTGGTCTCATTTGAAGAAAATATTTTCTTTGATATCTGAGACCGGTTGAGTGGTCTCATTTGAAGAATTAATTTTTCCGATTTCTGAGACCGGTTGAGTGTTCTCATTTGAAGAAAATATTTTTTCAATGCTTTGAGACCGGTCGAGTGGTCTCTTTTGAAGAAAATATTTTTTCAATGCTTTGAGACCGGTTGAGTGTTCTCATTTGAAGAAAATATTTTTTCAATGCTTTGAGACCGGTCGAGTGGTCTCTTTTGAAGAAAATATTTTTTCAATTCTTTGAGACCGGTCGAGTGGTCTCTTTTGAAGAAAATATTTTTTCAATTCTTTGAGACCGGTCGAGTGGTCTCTTTCGAAGAAAATGCTAATTTTAAAAATAAATGCAACCGAATAGTTGAGGTTTTGCGTTCTTTTGGTTCGTTCTGCAGATCCAGTGAGGCAACTGTTTTAAATTAAATCAAACGTTTTATTAACAAAGGAAATTGAATTGGTCAAAACAACGAAAAAAGTATGAAAACGACGCTTTTTGCGTCAACAAAATGAAAAAAGATAAATGCGAATGTACACTAAAGGTACATATCACACTGTTCATTATAATGAGTTTCATTTCTTTTTGGTGTTGTTGATCTTGAGGGTGTAGACAGTATCCATAATGCAAGAAAATATTTTCTGCAAAAGAGACGTTTCAACCGGTCTCAGATATCGAAGAAAATATTTTCTTCAAATGAGACCACTGAACCGGTCTCAGTAATCGAAGATAATATTTTCTTCAAATGAGACCACTGAACCGGTCTCAGAAATCGAAAAAATGATTTCTTCAAATGAGACCACTCTACCGGTCTCAGATATCAAAGAAAATATTTTCTTCAAATGAGACCACTGAACCGGTCTCAGTAATTGAAGAAATTATTTTCTTCAAAAAAGACCACTCACTCGGTCTCAAGCCGCCTGCCAATGAGACTGCTCATCCGACCTCGGAAATTGTAACAACGGTTCAAAATTAGAACTCCAAATAGATATATCTGATTTAGCAGCACGTGAACGTCGACGGCCGTCCAAATTGAAAGTTAAGCATCATTCGTCGCGGTTAGTACTTGGATGGGTGACCGGAAAAAACATTACAAATAAAAAAATTCAAATATTACTAACGATTCTACAATTTCAGTCAGTTTGGTCTAGCGAATTATAAAAAAAGTAAAGGGTAGTGGCCATCTGTGAACTCAACATAGAATTACAAAAAAAATCTTCCGATAAATAACGAACGAAGAAAAAAGTTCTAAAAAGAAATCAAATATGAAAAGTCTCAAACGGTCTAGAAAAAACTGAAAAAAGAGAAGTCTCAAACGGTCTAGAAAAAACTCAAAAATTAGAAGTCTGAAAAAGTTTTTTTTTTTATGACACTCATTTATCCTCATCCAGTCTCACAAGGTCTAACAAATCCAAAATGAGACCACTCAGTCAGTCTCACTACGTCTAGCAAATCCGAGACCAGACCACTCATCCAGTCTCACTACGTCTAGCAAATCCGAGACCAGACCACTCATCCAGTCTCACTACGTCTAGCAAATCCGAAAGCAGACCACTCAGTCAGTCTCACTACGTCTAGGAAATCCGAAAGCAGACCACTCATCCAGTCTCACTACGTCTAGCAAATCCGAGACCAGACCACTCATCCAGTCTCACTACGTCTAGCAAATCCAAGACCAGACCACTCATCCAGTCTCACTACGTCTAGCAAATCCGAAAGCAGACCACTCAGTCAGTCTCACTACGTCTAGCAAATCCGAAAGCAGACCACTCAGTCAGTCTCACTACGTCTAGGAAATCCGAAACCAGACCACTCAGTCAGACTAGAACATCCTCAAATGAGTCTAAAGAGAGACGTCTCATGAATTTTGGATGAACTCCGATGAACTATTTCGATAAATTCTCGGTCTCAAATATTCTCAAAGGCTCGAAATACGTAGTCTCACGGCCATACAAAAGTTTCGGTCTCAAAAAGGGTCTCAAATACGTTTTTTTTTTCACCGGGGTACGTACGATATGTGGACGATATTTTAACAGCAGTTCCTGCTGACAAAGTTAATGAAATTAAAACAACGTTCAACAGATACAATCAACATATACAATTTACTGTAGATGTAGAACGAGATCAAAAAATTTCATTTTTGGAACTGTGGTGTATTAGAGATGGTCGTAGCATTAAGACTGATTGGTATCACAAAGACACTTGGTCCGGACGTTATTTGAATTTTAATAACAGTATTTTACTCATCTCATTTGCCAACTGCCCACAAACGCAACACAGTCACACTGCTAGCAGAGAAGATTCTTCTATTGTCTGAACCCGAGTTCCACAACAAAAACTTTGAATTGCTGAGAGAAACTTTAGCCAAGAATATGTACCCGAATGGTTTGGTTGAATGTATGATCAAAAAAGCACACGAAAAGTTTACAAAGAATGGAGATGTGAAACCGATCAAAGAGAAACTCCCGATAGCTGCCGTACCCTATGTTAAAGGCCTGTTTGAGAAACTGAAAGCCATATGCAAGGATGACGTCATGCTGGTTGGAAAAGGCGACAACACGTTGAAGAAGTCTATTTTTAGTAGACTCAAAGATCCGACGCCAAAGTTACATTGTTCACATTTGGTGTACTGTATTCCCTGTTCGTGCGGGTACAAATACGTTGGCCAGACATTACAGCTTTTGAAGGACAGAATCTATCAACATAAGTACAACATAAGCATTAAGAACAGTAACCACAGTGCCTTATGTGATCACGCTATTACGAACAATCATACACCGTTGTGGGATAAAGTTAAAATTGTTGTTCGTGAAAGTCAACAGAAGAAAAGAGACATTTTAGAGATGATTGCGGTGAAGAAGACACCGAATTGTCTGAATAAACACACCGATTGTATAATGTTATCTACTGCCTATAATAACGTGATTTGATGTTACTCTCTGTACGTAATGCTTTCATCTAGTAGAAATTCAGTGCTTATTTTTGTGCTTTAATCGAATTGAGGTATAAAAGAAACCTTTGCGCTGTATAATGATATTCTGTGTTCTCATTATGTTTATGTTTTTAGCCACTGAAGATGGTATCTATTTGGTACCGAAATTGATTTGGCAGAATAAAAGTATTTTAACTGAGCAAATCCGATTTTAAACAAGAAAAAACGGATCCCCACTTTCCACGTTTTGTCACGTTCCACAAATATTGAATCCGTTTGCATCAAGTTCACACATAGCATCTACCGCGTTAAGCAAAAACAACGTATGTCACCTTTGCGTTAGCTTTTAAGAGCTTTCAAAAGCTACTGTGAGCTTTGAGCTTCTTTTGGAATGTTCTACTTTTTGAATGCAATCCAAAATAAGCTCAAAGCTCACAGTAGCTTTTGAAAGCTCTTAAAAGCTAACGCAAAAATGACATACCTTGAGTATTTATATCGATTTATATACTTTGCTAGCTAAGTATATAAAAGCTCAAGGTAATGTAGACCCTCAGCGGATCAGAGACTTAGACTTGTGCAACATGACGGCCCTAAATCCTTCCAATTCACCACTAAATACAACTTGACGCAAACGAATTCAACACGCGCAACATGACGGAGCTAAAATTCAGTGTTTATATACTTCGGCAGCTAGTGGTGTAGTGAATTCAAAGAAATAAAAAATTGTTACGTCTGTGGCGAGATAGAAGAAACATATGAAAGACATCTGGTTTCCATGTGAATGGAACCAATTTTGTATGCAATTCTCTCACATTCTCTCCCATAGGAGTTAACGGTCATTCACATGTTCCTTTTATCTCGCCACTAACTTATCATTTCTCTGCGTGAATTCGATTCCACATAAACTTACATTATTCGGCACAAGAAAATGTCATGATGGCAACATTACAAAAATGAATTCATCTGAAAGTCGAGATCCGTAACTTCTCTGATCCGGTGGGGCATTGCATTACCTTCACTATACTTTGGTTTTACCTGCTAAGTTCGTTTAAAATGCATTTACCTCACCACTAACTGCAACTTGACCCAAACGAATTCAACACGTGTGCAACATGACAAAACTAAATTCACCTGCAGAAAGGGATCCGTGCGTAATTCGGCTCGGATTACAAGTCAGATATAAAACAATAGAACTTGAGTCGAATACCTGCCATGACACACTTGTAACACATACCGTCCAGGTGTAGTCTTATCGTCGTACTCAAGGTACAGCAAGCACTAAGTCTCTGAATGAACTTTTTTTATAGTTCACAAATTTTGGTTTGGCATTGATTGTACTAGGTACAGTGTACTGTTCCACACTATGGCTGGCTATATTACTATACGAAAGGCATACCCTTCAATCTAAAACCATTGTGCACCACAAACCCCATAATCAAGGAATAAGTTATAATATCCAGGTCAGTGTCTGAAACCGACAGAAAGTGTACGGACATTGATCGTGCTACTAGCTACTATACATGTTGTAAAGTATGCTCAACTCAACTTTTCCATTTCGAATCTTGAACATTTTCCGTTTGTTTTCCATCGTATACACAGCACGATAACTATGCACCACATATACGCTGTGGTGTCAAAAAATTCAGTCTAGTTTGAGTGGATACGACAGAATAGCTGCCGGGCACTCATATGCATGATAATAATGTGTAAGCATTGTGCAAACGTTTGAGTTTAACGTCAGACCGCTTGGGGTATATAGAGGAACGAATTTAAATGCTAAAAAATTGTAAGTTGAACGCTCTGCAAATTGTTAGGTTGAATGACAAGAAGGTCGACCATGGTTAGAGAATGCAATGCATACTAATGAAAAGCGGCAACAATTTGCTCGGTGCATAACGAAACTTTTATCGAAAGACCGAGAGTTGAGACAACAGTAAGATAATTTTTGTTTGAACGTTAACCAAATTTGCTATAAGACTAAGCAAAGAAGGAGAGGCGACTTTTCTACACGGTCAATATTGTCAGGAACGATTGTGGACAATAATATCGATTTAGATGATATTACCATTTTCTGTACGACATTATCGTTATTTTGGACGATATTATCATCTAAATCGATACTAGTTCATTATTGTGTCGAAAATCGGGAAATGACTAGAAATCAGAAAATGTCCTGAAATTGGGAAATGGAGAATTTATTGAAAAACTAGCAATTAGCGATATGTGTGGGCAGCGAACAGGAATTAGGATCAGAAATTAAAACGATTATTATGATGGCAGGTGAGTATACAACGGGCAGCAAATCGACAAAAGGAAAATAGGAAAAAGCCTCGACATTGAACTGTAATAATGATCAAAAGAAAATTGTAGCTCGCTTCGCTCAGATTGAAACGAGCCATCAGAACAGTCGGAGCGTTTGCTGCGACTGAGCCCCGTACAAATCCGTATATCTATTGCGTACGTGACCCTAGTGCGTCTGTCACCCTACTTTGACCGTAAGCCTATTGCGCCGGTTAATGTAGTTACAGTAAAATTATTATGGAATGTGTACATCTTAGAAATTGCGCATAGCGCAATTACGAAGCCCCGTACGACGTTCTTTTCAAATGAAACAAAAATTTCAAATCGCCCTAAAAATTTAATTTATTGAGTATAAATACACATAGGGCCTAGTATCGGTCCGAGGATCCAAATTTAATTTTTTTTTTCAACAAAATTCTATTCGGCCTTCGATTACCTTCTAAATTAAACAAAAATTACGAAAAACGGATGAAATTTACTCGAGTTGTATGTAAAATACACATAGGGCCCTAGTACCGGCCTCAGTCCAAGGACCCAAATTTAATTTTTTTCAACAAAATTCTATTCGGCCTTTGATTACCTTCCAAATGAAACAAAATTTACGAAAGACGGATGAAATTTACTCGAGTTGTATGTAAAATACACATAGGGCCCTAGTAGCGGCCTTAGGCCAAGGACCCAAATTTTAATTTTTTTCAACAACATTCTATTCGGCCTTTGATTATCTTCCAAATCAAACAAAAATTACGAAAAACGAATGAAACTTACTCGAGTTCTATGTAAAATACACATAGGGCCCTAGTAGCGGCCTTAGGCCAAGGACCCAAATTTAATTTTTTTCAACAAAATTCTATTCGGCCTTTGATTACCTTCCAAATGAAACAAAATTTACGAAAGACGGATGAAATTTACTCGAGTTGTATGTAAAATACACATAGGGCCCTAGTAGCGGCCTTAGGCCAAGGACCCAAATTTTAATTTTTTTCAACAACATTCTATTCGGCCTTTGATTATCTTCCAAATCAAACAAAAATTACGAAAAACGAATGAAACTTACTCGAGTTCTATGTAAAATACACATAGGGCCCTAGTAGCGGCCTTAGGCCAAGGACCCAAATTTAATTTTTTTCAACAAAATTCTATTCGGCCTTTGATTACCTTCCAAATGAAACAAAATTTACGAAAGACGGATGAAATTTACTCGAGTTGTATGTAAAATACACATAGGGCCCTAGTAGCGGCCTTAGGCCAAGGACCCAAATTTTAATTTTTTTCAACAACATTCTATTCGGCCTTTGATTATCTTCCAAATCAAACAAAATTTACGAAAAACGAATGAAATTTACTTGAGTTCTATGTAAAATACACATAGGGCCCTAGTAGCATTTCACTTCTAAGGCCCTAACTCATGGTCCACTCACCCGATTTTAAAAAACTTTTTTTTTCCTGGAATGGTATTGACAATACCTATCATTTGCCGTGTCATTTACATTTCCATCGTTTATTTTGCCATAAATATCACCAAAAGACCTTAAATCACTTAGGTGGCCCTAATTCACGAAGGGCCGACCCGAATATACCCATCTTCGAACTTAGCCTCACTATTTTGACTATCTTTCAGGAAAAAAAAAATTTTGAAATCGGATTTGATTTACTCAAGATATCGACGTGACGGACAGACGGACAGACGGACAGACGGACAGACGGACAGACAAAATTTTTATTGCGGATTCGTCATCTATGAACATAGGCAAACACTTTGCCCTTACCGTCTGCTTCGAATTCCATCAATTACACACGGCATCGTAATCCTATAACCCCTTTGTACTCGTACGGGGCTAAAAAATCGTTAATCGATTCCTTTCATTTCGGAAACGTTCGGAAATGGTGTAGCTTTAATCATACTTTTTCCTCTATACTCGCGTCATGTCAAAGGAAGAGAACTCAAAAGTCTGGTCAAGCTACGACAAAAATAAGCGACAAACTCTGGCCTGGCCGTATTAATTAAACAAAAACCTATGATAAAACAAATGAAGTAGTAGATTTTGCGACAAATAGTAGATTACTAAACCAGGGAAGTAATTCGATATCTCGTATGCAGATGAGTAAAAGTATCAGATGACTTCAGCTCGAGGTACTTTTACTCATCGTGATACGAGATAACAATTTTCCGTGTATTATATTGGTATTTACTTTCCGACCGATGGAATTGCAGTATTACCTCCCATAGTAAAGTAAATGTAATTTGCATGAAATTCAGGAAATTGACGCGGATGTCATTTACCGTATTCATGTAACGCAACACTTCTCTTGTCTACCTGAATGATTAATGTCTGATTCCATGAACGTTATACGAAAATGTACCGAAACCGTGTCATTCACGACTGTGACACACAACGTTATCTCGAATGGTATATACAAAAGTGCCATTTTCATCGGTGATTTTCCCATCTTCTTCAACATACATTTCCATGGTTGTTTTGAAAATGTCTGATTCGGCGCTCTTTGCCATATGCTATTTACTTCCGTCAAAAGGTGCATAATGAAGAAGAAAAACAACATTCGGTAGACACACAATAATGTTGTCCTAGTTTATAGCCGTGAACCATTTAATTGTCATAACAAATGACTTTTGCTTACATTCTGAAGTGGAGAGCCGCGATTCCATTTATCAAAAGACACTTGCAACATTTCGATTACCGTCTGTGTTCGCTTCACTGCTTATATTGTGTTTTGTGAGTTGTGTTGCAGTGAAGTGCTTCGTTGAAACAGTTTATAGTTTTTCAGAACGCCGGACAGACGGTTTTCATTGGAAGAGAAGCATAACTGCAGGCGCTTAATTTTGGTAAATTTTTTTTTGAATGGAAATCTTAAAGCTAACAGTGTATGTATGTAGTGCACAGACCAGTGACGAATGGTTGTAAAGTATTTCTACTCTTTTGACGAGTTTTTTGTCATACTAAATTACCTATCCGGGTATCCTTCATCACTCAATCATCTTACGTTCAACATTGAACGCACCACTCATAACAGCTAAATTTAAATCTTTATCCGTCCTCCTGAACACAGAGTGTATACGTAATGATTTGTCTTCATAATAATCCGGTTCAACTACGAGTGAAATTCTGTCGTTCCAAAGAAAATCCGATTCGTGCACACAACGGATATTTATGTAAAGGCTTACCACGTGAACTCAGTGATAAAAGCATTCATTGATCTCTGTCGTTCAAGGTATCTAATAAAACGGAATGACTACGAAAATTGACTCAGGCAAAACGGATATGTAGAAATAGACTTTCGATTGGTTGAAGAGTGTGCGTTTATCGAAATGGTTGTACAATATTGTAGGTAGATCGATGTAGAGTTTCCAATACGAACCAAATTGGTGGCAGGTTTGCAATGCATTAAGCAGCTTATTGATCATTAAGCTGTGTAATGTAATTGTGTTGATACACCCTCATTGCTGTTTTCTCTTATTTACATTCTACAAGCATTCTATCCGAGGCGAAACCGAGATCGATAAACACACGACAACGAGATTTTTAATTTTCACCCGGAATATGGTAGGCCACTACATTGTTGGCGACTTATTGGAATTGTATGAATGTTAATTGTAATTTTAAGTTCGAATGCTGACAATAAATTTCCTTTTGACATTTTTTGACAGCTGTCACAATGTCGCTTTTTAGTGTTTGCTTCATCATAACATGCAAGCCAAATATGATTTAGTTAGCATGCTATTGAGTCGAAATACGGATATGAGAGTCATTATCAAAGAATGGCGACTGGTTGCGTTACATTTTCGTGACATTTTGTGACATAAGTCACATTTTTTGGTGAACTTTTTTTTCCTCGAAAGCCTCTAACTGAGATAGTGGGACGCATTTTCTATTCAGCTTTCTTATTATGAGAAATATTTGTAAGTAGAAAAAAAAAACTTTTCTGTCGACGATAAAGCTAGCGTTGTGCAGACTTAGTATTCGAACCAAAAAAATCCAGAGGAGCATAGTCTTGAAGGAAACGCTCGTACAGGAACAGGGATCTCACCAAGAGAGAAAATATCATTGAAAAAGCTTTAGAAGAAGGAAATTAAAATATTTTCAAATAATATTGGAGAAAAGCAATATTGGCAAAGTCGAGTCGTCGAGTTGTAAAATTGTCATTTTTTTTTCAATCACCCTTAACGTGGAATGTCCCATATATTATTATTTTAAATGCACAGAGCGTTGCAAGAGGTCCTTAAGTTATGAAAAGTACGGTTCAAGAGCTTTTTGGCTCTCTGGTTTTTTTTAAACACACGCATAGTAGTTACATACTCAGCTCGGGATAAATAGATATTTGCATCACTTGGAGGGAAACAATGAAATTGCAGTATAAGTCTGCTGCATTCGTATATCGGTATATCTCGCTATACGAATTAACTCCGTATTCGTCAATTCAAAACAAGTCGCATGAGGGCAAACGGTCGTTTTCGTTCCATGGACTGTTTGCAAGTACTGTCAACATCGCTTATTTAAGTTCCTGAAAGACGATACATCCGAATGAGTGTCTTCGTATCGTAAAGTGTGTGAGTCAATGGCAGAGGTTGCAGTAGCTCATGCCATAGATCCATGTTAAACAAAAGACTGATTCGTCCATTTTACAGACCGCTTCATTGAAAGAGTTTCTTGTGGGATGAGTTCCTCAAACTGTGAACAATGTTTGCCAAGAAGCCCGAACGGAAGTTCTCAATCAATTCCTCAACAATAAATTGCTCAAGACTTTGTACATTGTCGCGTGTCTTATCCGAATAATCTTTAGAGTGATGTTTGCTTGACAGTCTGTCTATAGACTAATATTCGACCTACAGACCTTCGTTCCATTTTAGAGTGAACATGAACAATAAATTAGCTTATCTCATCGGCCAAATCAGATGCATATCAATTTTCACATTAATATAACAACTCGCCAACCAACATGATGCAGTTAATAAAACGAATTTAAATCTAAAAATTAAGTTCCATGTAAAACATTCGTAAAATTGTAAAGTAATTAAGTTTGAATCAACTGGATGCTAGATTAAATGCATGAATGGTTTATGTATGAAATAAAATCTCTTCTTCTTGCACTGGTTATAACGTCTATATGTCTCTCTATGGCGCACATTCAACTTTATGTGTTGACTTTATCTCGCTCCAATAAACGCGGGCCACATGGTTTTTGCATTTCGAATATTTTAATAAAATTCCCATTTTCATGAGTTTGTTTTGTTGTTTAGTTTCCATCAGTACGAAGTTTACTCCCCCTTAATTCACATTGTGATAAATTTGTAAATTAAAACAATTAAAAGTTCGGCGAAATATAAGTCATTTTTGCGAAAACATTCGAATTGAAGTTCTGTGTTTATGTGCCTTCCTTGGCATAATAATTATACTTCCATGTTGAAGTCGTTGCTGTACTTTATTGATTGTTGAGTGTGCACGACAAATTTGAATTTAAATTTTGCGAAAAAATGTGGTTTTCCATTTTGTTGTTTTCTGTCTCGGAAACGAGGCTTCCAGTTGAGTTTGTGTTGTAAAGGTGGAATGGTCCATCAATCAATAAGTTTATCATCGATGATCCATTAGATGATTCAATTATGCTGAAGTTTAGAGCATCGGCTAAGACTTCAAATGACGAGGTAATTTTCTCTTTCGAATGGTCCCCTAAGGGAGTCAGTGCCGGACTGGCTCTAAAAAGCCCTTCGGGCATTGTATGAAGAAATTTTTTAAAAAGCCCATCGGCAATCCATACAAAAATTAAAAGGCCCTTTGGAAATCGCCCGAACGCCCACAGGGCCAGTCCGGCACTGAATGGAGTATAGAAAATTCTATCGAAGTGAGGAGTGAAAGCTTGTGTCAATACGTTTCGTTTTGTTGTTTCGATCCGCTGCAAAGAAGAGTTTTATGATTTCACATATTTTTCGCAGTGAAACCGTTTCGCAATGAAACCGATTTGCAGGTAAACTGTTGACATTGAAACACATAGGACTTATTTCACAGATTATTCCTTTAGCAATGAAACCGTTTCGCAGAGAAACAATTGACAGTGAAACACAGCGTATGCATTTCACAAATTGAACCGTTTCTCATAGAAACCGTTTTGATGAGGACCCGTTTTGCAGATAACAGTTTCGCTTTGAAACCGTTTTGCTGTGGAACCATAGCTCTGGAACCCTTTAGCTGTAAAACCGTTTCGGAATGATATAGTTTCGCAATGAAACCGTTTCGGAATGAAACCGTTTCGGAATGAAACCGTTTCGCAATGAAACCGTTTCGGAATGAAACCGTTTCGGAATGAAACCGTTTCGGAATGAAACCGTTTCGGAATGAAACCGTTTAGGAATGAAACCGTTTAGGAATGAAACCGTTTCGGAATGAAACCGTTTCGGAATGAAACCGTTTCGCAGAGAAACAATTGACAGTGAAACACAGCGTATGCATTTCACAAATTGAACCGTTTCTCATAGAAACCGTTTTGACGGGGACCCGTTTTGCAGATAACAGTTTCGCTTTGAAACCGTTTCGCTGTGAAACCATAGCTCTGGAACCCTTTAGCTGTAAAACCGTTTCGGAATGAAATCGTTTCGTAATGAAACCGTTTCGGAATGAAACCGTTTCGGAATAAAACCGTTTAGCAATGAAACCGTTTCGGAATGAAACCGTTTCGGAATGAAACCGTTTAGGAATGAAACCGTTTCGGAATGAAACCGTTTTGGAATGAAACCGTTTCGGAATGAAACCGTTTCGGAATGAAACCGTTTCGGAATGAAACCGTTTCGGAATGAAATCGTTTCGGAATGAAACCGTTTCGGAATGAAACCGTTTCGGAATGAAACCGTTTCGGAATGAAATCGTTTCGGAATGAAACCGTTTCGGAATAAAACCGTTTCGCAGAGAAACAATTGACAGTGAAACACAGCGTATGCATTTCACAAATTGAACCGTTTCTCATAGAAACCGTTTTGCCGGGGACCCGTTTTGCAGATAACAGTTTCGCTTTGAAACCGTTTCGGTGTGTAACCATAGCTCTGGAACCCTTTAGCTGTAAAACCGTTTCGGAATGAAACCGTTTCGGAATAAAACCGTTTCGAAATGAAACCGTTTCGGAATAAAACAGTTTCGGAATAAAACTGTTTCGGAATGAAACCCTTTCGGAATGAAACCGTTTCGCAATGAAATCGTTTCGCAATGAAATCGTTTCGGAAAGAAATCGTTTCGGAATGAAACCGTTTCGGAATAAAACAGTTTCGGAATAAAACTGTTTCGGAATGAAACCGTTTCGCAATGAAACCGTTTCGGAATGAAACCCTTTCGGAATGAAACCGTTTCGCAATGAAATCGTTTCGCAATGAAATCGTTTCGGAATGAAACCGTTTCGGAATAAAACCGTTTCGCAGAGAAACAATTGACAGTGAAACACAGCGTATGCATTTCACAAATTGAACCGTTTCTCATAGAAACCGTTTTGCCGGAGACCCGTTTTGCAGATAACAGTTTCGATTTGAAACCGTTTCACTGTGAAACCATAGCTCTGGAACCCTTTAGCTGTAAAACCGTTTCGGAATGAAACCGTTTCGCAATGAAACCGTTTCGGAATGAAACCGTTTCACATAGCAATTCCGCCCGAAGTCCGTATCAGAATTCGAATTTTTGGTGAATCAGTGGATGAACGAATGACAATTAAATCTCAAATGCCGTAAATTACACATATGTAACGCAGTGTTTGAATTCGCTTTGACATTTTCAATTTTCAGCTGACTTACGGCGTCAATTAAAATGTGGGTGTATCAGATAAAATGAAAGATTAAAAAGAAATCATTTGCATGCCTAATTTCGCCACAATAACCAGATAGATAACATAAACATTTTGATTTGCTAATACGTTTCAGATTTCGTTCAGTAATCCGCAAAGCGAATGCAGGACAACGTATTTAGGCGATCCAAAACTTCTAATCGACCTAGGACTGAAACCGTGAGTAAAATTGATTGAATTTGTTTGCCATACGTGTTCATTTGTGCACAAAATATGATATGATTATCACATGAACTGTATGAGCGATAATTAACGCAAGCTTTTAAAATATGGAAATGAATGTCGCATAAATATGGTGCCCTTAAAATTAACGACTCGCAATAGTTCATAAATTAGCGATGCGCTTGTAAATTATTTTTATTGCAATGTATATCACCATTGTACGGTACGGAGTGTTTTAATGTTCATTTTCGCTATGTTTTATTAAATCAACAACAACAATAATCATCATTGTCCGTTCGCTTGAGCATGGAAATATTCAAATGCGAAATATATTTATTAAAATAATCCGCCTCCCAGTGCCATGCTATACGTTATTCCCGTTAACTGTAAAGTCCAGGGTCTTACGGGTATGAAATCTATGAAGTGTGGGTAAAAAACGGAAAGTACGGATGTCTGTAATTCTTTATATGTTTCTCCCAAGGCCGTTCAAAATGTCAATCATCATCCACAGAGAAGCCAACACAACCTCACTTTGAAGTTTTAACAAACAGATCTGCGGATATGTTTGCTTCTGTGGATCGTGGATGACGGTCGGTTGTTTTCGGTCTGTCAAAATTCGTTTTAACCAAATCCTAGTATTCAATTAAAATGAAAGAAATCAAATTGCCCTTGCAAATGAGTATAAATACGATGTTGTTCACACAAAATATTCAGAATAAATACAACTTTTCACAGCTAGTCCGGGCTGCTATGCCATCTCGCTGGCGAGTTTTAAAGTATTTAGACTGCAGTTTATGATTAATACGTCATTACTGTCTCGCTCAAAAGCGGTTAAAACGCAACTAGTACTACACATGTGTACGTCAAATTTGTTATCCTTTGTTTGCAGACTTCAGTTTTTTCATTTCATGATTTTGTATGTGAATGAAAACTAAAAGTGAGAAATTTTTCTTAGGAAAAGCTGTTTATTCATTTTTTTGAGCAAACTGTTTGAAAATGTGTTAAGAATCGATTGCGTGGATTTACTTAATCAGTGCCTTTTTCTCACAAGCATCGAGGCTGAGTTCTTTCGCCGGCTACATTTATGACAAAATACGTGGAATAACGTGTCCTCCTTAAGTGCTAACTTTCGAACAGAAGAGAAAGATTGATATTTACGAATGTCAAAAAATAGGTTTATAGTGTAACAAAATCTTTTACCAAGTCATTTATTAAAAAATTTTCTTGAGCCTTCATTATTCAAATACGTTATTATTCAAAACTTGAATTTCTGAATTTAGTAGGGGGGCATTTCGTCAAAAAAAGTGATTTGCCTTCCTATGGATTTTATAAAAAATGTTTTGATGGGATTATTTTGAGTATTATTAGTAGTCAAAAAAACACTAATTAGAAAAATTCAAGGTCAACAAGGTTTTTTTAACAAACAAAATCTCACCCGCCAATATAAAATCAGCGGTACAATATAAACACTTCATTTCTTCCATTATTTTCAACGGAGATTGTGTATAAAATATAAAATTAATTAAACAACACGACATTTACGTGGAATCATCATCGAAAATTAAACTTTCGCGTACTTTGTCAACGTAGGTACTAGATTCGAAAAAACGATTCTTCTTCTTCTTCTACATATACGTCGGTTCTTTATTCGTATGTACAAATGCACGCATGAATGAAGAACCGACGTATAGAAGAAGAAGAAGAATCGTCATTAAGTGCATCTTGTACATACGTTAACAAAGCTCGCGAACGTTCATATTTCGGATTCCACGTAAGTGTCGCGTTATTTAATTAATTTTATATTTTATATACAATCTCTGTTGGCGGTCGAAATTTTGTTTGTTAAAAAAACCTTGTTGATCCGCGACCTAAAAAATTTCTAATTAGTGTTTTTTTGATTACTAATAATAATACTCAAAATAATCCCATCAAAACATTTTCGCTAATAATTTAGGATGGCTAGACACCAAATGCCCCTCTACTAATTACAAATAGTTCCTAAATTGTCTCGAAAGTTCGTGCAGTGTTTAGTCTCATTTAATATTATGGAAGTTTTCACGACCACTACATTCAAACTGGCATTCATTCAGCTATAGTGTACATTGTCCATCTGAATGGTACTTTGAATCTGTCACAAATCATGTACTGCTCTGCTGTACAAATTCGGGACAAGTACATTTGTTAACGTAGCAGTATATTTGTTAACGTAACAGAACAGTAGTACATCTTAGCTGTACATAGTACTGTCATTACGTTCAAAATTCAGCAATTACGTACAATATACAGATATGCTGAAAACTAATGTTCAGCTGTGTAGTAAAAAGAACTGCACGGGTACCATACCCAAATATTTTTTTTATAGGTGTAATAACCGGTTAAAACCGGCTTTAACGTAAAACTTAAAACTAGGATATCTCCGTCAAATCGACATATTTTTAGTAGTCTCAACGGTTTCGGAAACTTTGATCCAATATCTAAAACTCATAGAACAACTTTTTTGTCAAGGGACCAGAACTGCCCAGTCTATGGAGGCTTCCAGGAAAAGTGGCCCAAAAAAACCATTAACTTTGAGAATCATTTCCCTGGCCATTTCTTATTCAATTTTGAAGTGTAGGGGCTTTTTGGAAAGGTAATTTCATACCCTACCAACGATAGCTGGCCGAGCTCTGACATAACAAAGAATCGGGCGTCACAGCTCCAAGAAGCACCAGTACTTTTCTCACAAGTTTTTTTCGCAGAAAAATGTAGGAATTCATAAGCGTTTCGAACGATTTGTACGATTTTTACTCAAGAAATCACAAGACTATGATACTTTTGAATGATTTGTAATTATATGACTGGGTCTGAGTCTTCCCAAATGCATCCCAAAGCTAGAACTCAAGGAAAATCAGCATTTCTAGCAGTTTTTTTGTTGTCTCCTCTGGATTTGAGGAAATATTGATGTGTTTAGATGTCAGTTCCTAGAATCGTATCTCTCCGAAGGGTCACCCTTCTTCCCAGTGCTAGAACTCTAGGATGGTGAGTACTTCCACTGGTTTATTCGACCTTTCTTCTGGACTTGAGGGTAGTCTGAGATGTCTGGAGGTCAGTTCCTAGAATTCCATCACTGCGAGAGGTCCTTCTTCTTCTCAAAGCTAGAAGTCAAGGAAAATTAACATTTCTAGCAGTTTTTTCCTAGTCTCCTCTGGATTTGAGGAAAGATTGAGGTATCTGGAGGTCAGTTCCTAGAATTAAATCACTCCGAGCGGTCCATCTACTTCCCAATACCAAAACTCGAGAATGACCAGTACTTCCATCAGTTTTTGTAGGCTTTTTTCTTGATTTAAGGAACGTTTGAGGTCTCTAGAGGTTAGTTCTCATATATTTCGAATGTACATCAGCGAGCGAGACGACTTTTTCTGACATGACAGCCCAGACTAAGCGGGCAACCAGCCCCAATAGTAGATTATGCCCACTGGAGGATATTTCCTTCATCATTTTCTGTACGACTTTATCGTTTTTTTTCGGACGATATTTGGGAACTTAAACATTGTCTAAAAAAACGATAATATCGATTCTGACGATATTGACCGTGTATAAATGTCCCGCCACCTTGAATTTCCTACGGCAGGCAGACAAGAAACACCCAGCCACTTAAAAAAAAAACATCGTCCCTTTGTCAGGAAGCGAAGTTCAATTAGAATTGGAATCATTTTGTATTCAAATTTCATTCGTGCCGTCCCATTCACATTCGATAAATGTTGTGTTCGACTTTTCGTATTTAATAAACTTCCAATTCCCAATTTCGATATCTGAACAATGAGCCCTTTGACAACAACAAACCTACAGATACGACAAATTTGCTTATTATTTAGCACAAGCACATATAAACGTGTGTACGGTGGCTTTTGTGTTCTCTATACGCTGGTACACAGCTAACATTGCTGGAGCTGTGTGTGCTCATACATGAAAACGGAAGTAACCATGCATCCGATTTAGGAATTTGAAAATCAATTTTATTGAAATGAAATAGTGAATCGACCGGAATTTATTTATATTGTTCAATAGTCCATGACTGCAGAACAATAATAACAACACACAGTGAATATGTGTGTACGGCGGGAATATATACAAACAGCGAATAAAAAAATGAATAAATTAAACGGAAAGTCGAATAGAATTTTTGCTTAAAAATAGCCCGTAAATATTTAAAAAAAAGGCTGCCATTATAATGGTCTCTTTGGTCGGATAAATTAAATTACACCGAACGTACAACTGGTTATATTGATTGTGATACAAATTTTCAATTAAATTGTTTTCTATAAAATTGTCCAATCGATTTCGTCGTTATGTAAGCACCAAAACGCAATTTTCAAATGACCGAACATTAATGCCTAGTTTCATCTTACAAAATAAGTAATCCGTGTGAGAGATAAAATTGAATTTTTTAAATTTTTCCTTTGTTTATTTGACAGTTTGCTCTCTTACGGAGTACTTTTTGTTGAGTGGAATGGACACTTAATTCTGGTTCAACATATATGAAGACTTTGTATGAACTGTACGGCTTCGGAAAATATTTTGTTTGAAATGTTTCTAATCTGAAGCGCAATTGTAGCGTAAATTTATCTTTTCATGGTCAACTTGTAGCAACTTTTAAGCCTTAAGCTGCAATCTCAGTTCACCGTTTTGGGACTCCGTTTAGATATTGCGCATGCGCTCAGAGAGAATTCTCTCTATGCGCATGCTCATTTTCTAAACGAACACCTTAAACGGTGAACTGCGTTTGGGCCCTTTAAGCTGTAATCGCACTTTACCGTTTTGGGTCTCCGTTTAGATATTGCGCATGCGCTCAGAGAGAATTCTTGCACTTTTCGGGTCCTAGGTATGAAATAGTTGTTTATACGTTTTTCGTTATTAAGGCAATGGAAAGTCTTTCTTTTCGTCACTTGTTGCGAAAATGGATTTTTTTTGGTCTCGATCAAGTGTTATATGGTTTCGTCTCATTGCTGTTTGCTACAGGTCAACCAAAAAGTGGTAAATTAATATCACATAGAATGTGGTGGCGGGACATTTCCACACCGTCAATATCGTCAGGAACGATATTATCGTTTTTTTTGGACGATAGTATCGTCTCAAAATCGATATTATCGTTTTTTAGACGATGCTATCGTCCAAAAAAACGATATTATCGCCCAAAAATTTTTCATCCAGGACGATAATATCGTCTAAATTGAAAAATTCTAAAATATTGTCTGGACGATAGTATCGTTTTCTTGTCGATATTATCGTTCAAAAAACGATATTATCGTTTTCTGGACGATATTACCGTTCTAGAAAATCTAATGGATATTTTCGTTTTCTGTACATAATATCGCCCAGGACGATATTATCGTTTAGTTTTGGGTGGTAATATTGTCCAGGACTCAATTTTACTCAGAGGTGCAACAAGAACCGAATTCTCTTCCAAAATATCGAAAAACAATTGTCAGAGGAAATCACCTACACATCAGTGTTTAATAAAGGCGTTTAGTTCGTCCCTAAATAATTCATCTTTTTACGAAATGAATACCAACTTTGATTGTACATAAAAAGCGTTTTAACAAGCCGAGCGATCCCGATAATATCCCGTTAATATCGTCAAGAAAACGATAATATCGTCCTGAAAATATTTTAAAATTTATAATTTTAGACGATATTATCGTCCTGGATGAAATTTTTTTGGACGATAATATCGTTTTTTAGACGATACTATCGTCTAAAAAACGATAATATCGTTCCTGACGATATTGACCGTGTAGTTATGTCGCCTCATCCTGTCAAACGCTTACACAAAAGAATTTCTACTATTTCTATTGAAGTTAAACTTGACAAAACGTTTTTCATCCACTTCAACCTTTTCAAAGCAACAAACTGTTTTTGGGAAAACATTTTCCGATATTTTCTCGAATTTTCCTACATTTTCCTAGAATTCTCTTAATTTTCCTAAAAAAATATTTTTTTGGAAGTTCGGAAAAATGTTTTCCCAAAATCGTCCCTTTCTTCGGGTTTTCACCGATATCACAAAAAATCCAAACCACTAGACCATCTCCACTTTCTCTTCAAATCTTCATTTTGAGCCATTGTAAACCTTTTTAATAAAATATTTTCTTTCTTTTCCTTTGCAGACCTAAATTCAACCCTTTATTGAGCCTACAACCATCCAATTATCTTATCATCGGTAAGTACTAAAATGCAATTTCGTCGACAAAGTTTCACTGAAACACCAACCGTTTTAATGTCTTAACCTTCAAAATAGTATTCTCTGTGAGAATGACATAAGACACACCAGATATATGACACAATTTTCGCTAAATTATTCGATCAAAATGAACAGACAAAATCGTAAAATATTAAATGAGATGTCTCTTTCATGCCGTTGTGTTTCTGTATTGTATATTTACTCAACTGAATTGTAACCGCCATGTGAATATGTAACACATGTGCATGAATATAATATGAGTGCGTCAGGGACAGGGGCAGGGGCACAATACTGTGTTATGTGTATAATAAGACCATATGCGAAGACGATTTTCTTTTTTAAATCTGAAAGAGGAACTCATCCATGAAATCTTCTTCTTTTTTTTCGATTCAATAAAAGAAATAAAAATCCAAATCCGATCTTATTGTTGAATATTGAAAGACAGTTCTGTGTCATATGGAAAGAAAATTGGAAGGAAATTGCTATTCTCGGTGCGTCTTTTTGTGTGCTATTCTTGGTTGTTGTTTGTTTTTCGTTTGTGTGTAAAAGCAAACTTGGAAATCAATTAATAATTACGTTTGCTAAGACCTAAGCAAGTTTTTTATGTTGTCAAATTGATCCATCTAATCCATTTCCTCGAAAGAAAACCGAAGAAATCATGAAATTCGATTGCCCGAATTGTTTTTCAGTTAAAAACACTGCCGCAGAACGAAATCAATTTGTTAAGGATTATGAACAGCGGAACATAATTCCGTCGAACCGATTTCGTGAGCTGGCAAAAGTGCTTTTCGGTAAACCGTACCGTAATACCGTCATATATAATCCGGGATTTGAACAATATACACGACGGCATAATAACATCGAGAGAAAACACAAAGTGAAAAAACGGGATGTGGTTAAAAGTTCGCAGAGAGGTAAACTTAGTGTTATATGTTATATGTATCATCAGTGAAAAGCGCGGTTTCAGGCACTGAACTGGGCTTATTGTGTATGCACATAACAGGCACCCATATATATTTTCGCACAAATTGTTCGTGTAAATCAATTAGAGCTGCGGAGTTATACAGAAGAAAAAAAAATTGTCGTTTCCGACATTGCTTTTTTCCGTTCTCTTTCACTTATCTTCCCAGCATCTTCGTTTTCAATTTCACAGAAAAAATTACATTTTATCCGTGTGTCGCAAACAGTATGCCGTTTTATATAGCTTTTCGTCTATTCGCTGCTGTTACATTCGTCATGTCTTTGTACAGGCGTTTCTGATTTCGATCTTATTCTGTTCGCTTTCTTTGTGCGGATGGGGGGTGGTCGGGTTGAGTTACTTGTGTTTAAATTATGGCATTTCGCTTTTGTGTCTTTTTTGTGATTCGTATGCAGCAGGCATGAGCGCCGCCGATCAAGCCGCCGCCGGCCATTTTTGAGCAAGCCGCGCCGCAGCCGAGCCAGTGCCAAAAACACGGCTCAAGCCGGCTTGAAACGGCTGGAAAATGAAATAAAGATTTCGAAAGGTGAATGGGTGAAATAATTTTGAAAACCGAGATTCCTGTTGATCCTAAGCAGCTCAAGTACTTTTTGAATTTTTTTTTTTCAAAATTAAGAAAATTTTGAAAATTTTCTTGAATTTTCATGAATTTTCCAGAATGGTATATTACGTCCTCGCTTCTAAGTTTGTTGTTTTGGCAAGTATGACCTTTGCGGAACGAGCCGAAGGCGCACAATCAGTTAATTCACAAATTTGAGATAACTTTATCGATCTTTGCGAATTTTCTCGATTTTTTTTCTTTTCAATTTTTACTTGATTTTCGTGAGCTTTCGATTTCTTATCGAAAACCATTTTCTTAATGAGTTAAATGAGTGTACTGGAGCATGATTTTCCATTTAGTTCAAGTTTTGAGGCAATAAAACTTGACGTGTTAGTGAACCTTAGACTTAGAGACTTGCTTGTAACAAGACCAGTTCCACTTGCACTTTGAACAACCTAATCTACCTACATTTTCGCTTTCCGTACAATTTCATTTTCATGCTTACTAGTTCATTTTCCATGAATTTATCGAAACGTTTTTATTTTGAAAAAAAGTTAAAAGGAACCTCCAGCCGAGCCGTTTTAAGCCGGCTCAAGCCGACTTTTTCGCCGCCGCCGAGAATATTTTTTCGGCTAACCGCCGCCGAGGTTTCTCCGTCGGCGCTCATGCCTGACTCTGACCATCAGAGTCTGACGAAAACTTTGATTTAGAAGTTACAGAAGAATCCAACCAATAGAGTGAGACAGCCTTTAGTGTGGCTTCCACTTAACAAAAAGTACTCCATGTGAAAGCCGTGAGAGGGCGAACTGTCAAGTAAACCAAGCAAGAATTGAAAAAAAAATCAATTTTGTATCTCACACGGAGAACTTTTTTGGTGAGTGGAAATCAAGCCTTAGCCCTGTGGCTGTTCTGTGTTGAACTTTGACAAGCTCATAGTCAACTTGTTCAATTCATAAAAGATCAAATGTACCATTGAGCGTTCACCAGTTTGACGCGTGATGTTAATTTCCTGGGACCATTCACAGAGTACGCACGTCGTACCAAGGTTCTGAAAAAACTTTCAGAACTTTGCGTCGTACGCAGTGTACGAGTGTACGTAATTTATGAATGGAATCAACGCACTTCAAGCAAAAGTGCTTCTAATGACACTTGTCAATGTACTTTAGAGTACTACTCAAGCTTGAAATGCGTCGATGGAATCTGCGTCGATGGAATCTGTGTTGATGAATGTTTATCCCAATGCATATACCAATGTGACGACTAGGGTATTGGTAGAAAAAAATGAAGACGCAAAGCAGCCAAATAAATTACATTCGACACGAAGACGGCCAGCAATGGTTTCTTAGACAAACAACAAATTGGAGAAGAATGTCTCTTTTACGTGTTACATGGATTTTACTAACTTTTGGTCATTCACCTCACCTCACAACAGCAAAATTCATCAACTTTGTTGTGTTTTCAGTTTTTCGATCTTCCAAGCAATAATCTCTGCATAATTTGACCATATATCGAAACACTTTCAAAATCTTTTTCAAGAATTTGAATAAATCCCACACAAAGTAATAACGAAACAAACAAACGAGTCGAAATGCTCTGCAAAATAATTCCAAAATTCAATGTTTTATTGTTACCACATTAGCATGCATAATAGTTCCATTTATGAGAAATCATATTATTTCACCGATTCGGAGCTTTTAAGTGCGTTCTTTGCGGTACGTTTGAATCACTTGTTTGTTTGTGTGTATCGTAACATTGGGCGTTAAAACAACGTCACTCCAAGTAATTGATATGGACGGACACGTATGCATTTCTTCCAATTAGCAAGTGCCACTCGTAGGTATGTTCAATAGGGGGGATCGATTTTTGAAATTTTTAAATTTCCGCTAAATTTTGTGACTGGTCTGGAAAAAATTACGTTTCCATGAGATTAAGACGCGTAACATCACAGCACTGCTCCTAGCATGAAATTTAAATTGACAAGTGTCAAATTGGAGACTTTAGTGATAAGAGCTACAGCTTAGGATTGTTTGTTTGTATCACTTGTTTCACTTTTTCAAGTCATCTGTCAAACAAAAGCAGTGCCTTTCATCAGCCTCCGAATATTTTCTATGTTCATGCTAGTGTCGGTTTCTTCCAAGGTCGTTCAAAATGTCAATCGTCATCCAAAGAGAAGCGAACACAACCTCACTTTGAAGTTTTAACGAACAAATTTGTTTAAGTTTCGGTTATGTTTGCTTCTGTGGATGACGGTCGGTTGTTTTCGGCCTGTCGTTTTTACCGTACGATGGAAGAAACCTATCAGTGCTACAATGTTTTCGTTGTATAAGTCAACGAACAAACAAACAATCCTAAGCGGTAGCTCGTATCACCAAAGTCTCCAATTTAACACTTGTCAATACAGTGTTCATGCTAGGAGCAGTGTTGTGACAATAGTATGTCCATTGGCGATTTGACCATAAATAAGCTTGACCATAGATTTAAACGACGATTTGAAGACATGTGTGCCGATATGCTTAACGACATGATTGTACCAGCAACACTGTCGGTTCTTAAGGCTGCTTTGCTGGTTTAGGAAAGATGTCAAAAACTCGGTCGATGTGCAAACACTGGCAAAAACCTTCTCTTCCGAAACGGCTGCTTAATGGAATTCCATAGGAAGTTACCTGTATGAATGACTACGGTGTCTTTGGAAGGCTTGGGTTGAGTACTCTAAGGGCTGATATTAGGCTCGAAAATACTCAATGTCGATGAAACGTTCGGTTATAAGAATAGTTTCGCGTTGACGATATTAAAGACTTGCGTCACGACCCTAAACTTCCGCGGCACCAATAAATTGAACAATGAGTCGATCTGCGTATTTTTAGCACGTTTAATGTTGAAAAGTGTAGAGATTTTAATGTTCAATTTTCAGTGTTTCTAAGCAATATACCATTTTACACCTGGCACTTGCACAAAATTATAAATAAAATTTAAACTTGACCTACACCAACCTCGGTGAGTCGGTATTTTTAAAACGGAATTCATCATCATTTACGCTCAATTATCTAACAAATTTTCATGAATTTTTTTTCCGACCATTGAATTTGGGGCTGTCGTAGAGAAACAGAAAATTTTCATTGAAATGTTAATTGTGAGAAAAAAGGTCAAAAGATTTTTAATTTAATGCGCGCGCGCGTTCAATCCAACCTGTTTCGTTTGCCTAAACTGCAGTAACTCTTTGCTCCTGGCATTCGATTTGGGATATTATATTTGACCGATAAATTAATTCAAAACTACCGATAAAAAATAATAAATGACCGATAAACTCGCTACCGATAAAAAATAATAAATTACCGATAGCGAAATTCACAAGTACCGATACAAATATTCAAAACTACCGATAACTTTTTACCGATAAAAAGTACTAAAGTACCGATAAACTGGTCGTTTTATCAATCATTTATCATTTTCTATCGGTAGTTCATTATTTTCTATCGGTAATTCATAATTTTCTATCAGTACTTTTATTTCTTCTATCGGCAGTTTATAATACTTAACGTTAATGGTCAATTGATGTTTTCGATCGGAAAACTTTGGAAAAATGGGGGTACGCAAGCGTTTTTGGAGCTAGAGGTGTTCCAAGGTTGGTTCCTAAATTTTGGGATGACAGCTGATTACTCTGGCACTTCCTAACTTCCATCGGATTTTTTTATGGATTCGGGTTTTCGACATGAGTGAGGTGTTCCAAGGTTGGTTCCTAAATTTTGGGATGACAGATGATTCCTCTGGCGATTCTTAATTTCAGCCTGTTTTTCCGACGTATTTGGTTTATTTTCAATCTAAGTGAGGTGTTCCAAGATTGGTTTCTAGATTTTGGGACTCAGACTTTTGATGTCAAAAAAAACCCTAAAGGGTAAATGTGACGCAAGTCCTTTATCTTACTTACAAAATAACTGATATCGATGAGGGTGACGCATTGTGCCGCAAAAGTTTTATCAACAAAAAATTGACACAAAAAATTTGAGAAAGAAAATTTTACAAAAAGAAGTTTGCGTTACAAGTGCAGATGCTGAGAAACCTATTGTTAGGGAAATAGTTTAAATTTAAACGGAACCGAATCATCTGCTACTTGTGACGCAAACTTCTTTTTGTAAAATTTTCTTTCTCAAATTTTTTGTGTCAATTTTTTGTTGATAAAACTTTTGCGCACGGCGCACAATGATATCAGTTATTTTGTAAGTAAGATAAAGGACTTGCGTCACATTTACCCTTTAGGGGTTTTTTGACTGATAATAAACTTCAGATAGAAAATAATGAATTACCGATAAAAAGTAATAAACTACTATAAATGATAAATGATCGATAAAACGACCAGTTTATTGGTACTTTAGTACTTTTTATCGGTAGTTTTGAATATTTTCATCGGTACTTGTGAATTTGTCTATCGATAATTTATTATTTTCTATCGGTACCGTATTTATCGGTCATTTATTATTTTTTATCGGTAGTTTTGAATTAATTTATCGGTCGTTTATTAGTATCCATTCGATTTGTTGTGTTCTTAATACTGGGGGTTCCGTGATGGTTCACGTGAACAATTTTGCGAAAAACACTTTCAATTTCTGTGGATATCAGCGTTCATCAGCGTCTGGGGGCAATTCTTCAGTCTAAAATTTTAGTTTTCCCTATGAACGTTTGCATTAGATATCCTCGATAAGTTGACTCAATTGCGTGCAGCATGAAGTTTTTAAGACGAATCGACACAACGCTAAATTGTCGCCTAAATTTGTACGAAAAGATAATATATTTTCGATGATAGCTTCCCAACCGAGCCTTTTCTGGAAAAAGTGGGACCATCATTTTGTGTCTAGAAGTGTTGGCTTGGAGTAAAAATGTTTGTGGTGGTGGAACCTACTACGAAAATTTCCAACACTTCTTGACAGAACACTTTTTCTAGAAAGGACGTGGATACGTAATGCGGCTCCAGAGAACATTTTACAAGAGAATTCTATGCTAAAGTAATCACAAAATGCACAACGAACAATCCACCCGAGGATACATCAAAATGTTCCATCCGTAAGATATCCAATTTATTAGCTTTCTATTAATCGCTTTTATAATAATGGGCGTTCAACGTAAATATAAAAGTTCCTTTACCATTAAACAGATCAGAGCATTGCATATACATTATATATAACACCCGAAGAAGATTCAGCAAAGGAATGGAATTTATATTGATTAATCGTTATAATTAAATTAAAGGTATGGGCCAGCCATAATCGTAAACTTAGATTTATGGGCAAAATTGCAGCGAACAACGAAAATATTATTCCATTTGAAATGAACTTTAGAATACGTGCATTGGGAGGGGGGGTGGGGGATGAAATAGAGTTATTTGCCGCAAAGTTTTGGTGAAAACTTCGGAAAATGAATTTGATTTAGCGGAACACCAATAACGGACAAATTAATGGGAACAATTATTTGGACAATACCGTCGGCCTTCCGGTTGTAAAAAAAATGATTGAGAGCAATGTCGACCAAGTCTGATGTGATATTAAGGCAGACATCATTTACTTTTGCATAATCTCACATCAGAGAAACGATAACAGATGGGCAGAGTCATGTGTTATCATTTCCCTGTTTTACATAAACCATTGAAACAGTTTTTGACAATGAAAGTGTAAACCAGGTATGGTCTATTGTCCGCCCGGAGGACATAAAAATTTGATTTTCGAACTTAAACGCACTCATTTTCATATTATTTTGACATAAAACGTGAGTGCGTTTAAGAAGAATTCGCCGATCGACCATACCTGTTCTAAACTTTCATTGGTTTTTGAGACGTCAGTACTGCAATATTCTTGCGGAGAATTTCGGGTAATTGCTCGATGAAATCAAGGCTGTAAACTTTGTGGAGGTCACGCAGATACAGATACGCGGGTGACACACCACAGTTGATGATAAAATGGCCGATTTCATACAAAAATGCACCTACGCTGATGATTATCGTCGCCTTGATGATGTGGTGAATTATTTTTACATGTAAAATCATCAGAAGTGGTGTGTTCCCGCGTATCTAATAAAATGGCGATCTGCGTGACCTCCCCAAGTTTACAGCCTTGGATGAAATGTTGACAAAGAATTCCAAAGTCCAAACTATTTCAAACTTTGCCACTCGTCATTCGTACTAATTTCTATGCATTTTTTGTGGGCAGAAATGTTAAGTCACTGATTTGACGAACCATAGCACCGAACCAAGCACTAGAACATAGTTTCTTGACGAAAAATCGGCCCCAATTCTCATATATACAATAAATTTAGATTAGCTCGTTCGGTTCGTGTTTTTTATGTAGGTGGAAGCACGGGGTTTCGGGGGTTTTTGAAATTAATTGTCGCTATGTTGCTCACATTGCAATGTCAAATATGTCTAAGGTCGTTTAATGTGTGCTAGGTGAAGTCCTTTTTCACTAAGCAATCAGCGTAACCTTCGTAAATAAAAAATCTTGAATTTGTCAACAATGTGTGGCAACATGTAAAAAACAAAAATCAAAACCCCCTCAAAATCGGTGGCGATCCACTTGTCAACGGACAATACATAAACAAATTTCATCCCCTATTATGAAGTAGTAGCGTTGTACCAACCTTACAAAATTAATTTTCATACCAATCTTGTTTTCTTCATTCAAGT
Source organism: Bradysia coprophila (assembly GCF_014529535.1). Classification (NCBI taxonomy): domain Eukaryota; kingdom Metazoa; phylum Arthropoda; class Insecta; order Diptera; family Sciaridae; genus Bradysia; species Bradysia coprophila. Next base: position 2,438,687 of record NW_023503941.1, on the reverse strand, counting down.
ACGTCTGTTCCAAGTGCAACAACGAAATGTTCGCAAAAGCGTTGAGGTTATGGCTCTGTGTATGAAATTTGACATTTAAATGCACTAAAACTACTCTTGCACTTGGAACAGACCTATTCGGTGAGATGCAGAGAAATGATAAGTTGGTACGCCTGTGACGGGATAGCAGGAACATTGGAATGACAGTTGGCTTCTAAAGTGTCCACTCCACTCAACAAAAAGTACTCCGTGAGATAGCCGTAAGAGAGCAAGCTGTCAAATAAACAAAGAAAAAATTGAAAAAAAAATCAATTTTGTCTCTCACACGGAGTACTTTTTTGGTGAGAGGAAACTAATTCTTGATTTCCTCTTACGCCATTTACGCTCCGTTTGCATTCCGTTTACGTTTTAAACAATAGAAAAGAGGCATGGTTTAGCTAAACTGAGCGTAAACGTAAGAGGAAATTAAGCATAAGCATAAGGGATAGAATGTGAGAGAGTTACGTATCTCATAGAAGCCAAATGTCATTCATATATTCCTTCTATCTCGCCACACTCGGTCGAAACTTTCACTTTTGTTGGAATTTTCTATTTTCTCCCCTCGGTAAACCAATTACTTTAGAAATTTTGAGTACTGCGTCAGGGAGGACCGTCCTGCAAATTTTCGTGGTTGGTTCAGTGCTATGGACTTCCATTGGTAGCTACTGACGGCTATTGGTGTCTATTGTCATCAATAGCAAATCCGCCTGACCCATTATCCCTCGGTATAGATTAGAATGTGGACAGACATCGGATTGAAAATGTGGAGCAAATTGTTTCCGTTACGTTTATTCGTTTGGTGCTTGTGGCACCTCATATTGCTGTGTAGCCATGACATTTTTCTTCAAAAAGTCCAATAACAACTGTGTTGGAAACTGACACCATTCCAACTGATTTTATTGGCATAATTTATGGGTCCATTCTGCATTGTTAAAAAATGGTTTTCTCGTCCACATAAAAACGCCAATTTCCTAAAGCCAACAAACATTTTATGACTTAATGTTGTAAAAATCTCATTAGATCTGTGAATGGCAACGATAATTAGTTCAAAAATTTATTCGATTAATCTGTGCGGTGCGTATAGCACACACAAAGCATTTTATTCAACAAAAATTCTCAATTTGATTTCGATTTTTTTTTCTCGTCGATTCAAATATGTTACACGTATAGAGACGCAACAATAAACGATTTTCATTTTAATTTTTTTATTTACTAAAACGATTACTAACTTTGTAACCGAAGAGGATGGGCTTGGCATTCTGTACCGATGGAGTACAGAAATATTTTTTTTTTTTGGGTAAACAATGCTGCTGATGCGATGAGCATTGAACAAGTAAAATATCATCGCGTTGTCGCATAATATATAAGTTACCGGATATTGTCATAATGAAGTCGAGTTATGTAATGCCTGTATGTATAGTAACTCGAACCCGAGAGTATAATCAAAACGTTTTTTTTATGGTTCATTCGATTGGAATCTAATCGAAAAATCTAAATTTTTATTTTTCGCTCGAATTTTATTTCATTTGCCACCCAGAGCTGTAATTGCACGTAAACTGCGAAGTGATTTTCTTTCGCATAACGATATGGAGATGGAAAACTTTCTATGAATGGACTTTTGTTTGATTAATCACAGTGCAATTCAACTAATTTTTTAAGGCAAAGTCGGCACACTCTGAGAAAATTATATGAAAAGAAAAAACCAGAGAGATGCTAATATGACGACTGGGTCGTTTCGACGGATAAAGGGAATATGTCGACTGATTTTGAAATTGGTTGAGAGAAAATGTATTGAATTCTCTCTCAAAAACCCAACTGTCATTCGACATATTCCCTCTATCCGTCGAAACGACCCAGTCGTCATATTAGCATCTCTCTGGAAAAAATCGAAAAAAATGCTATGTTAAGAGTCATCGATGCTCTGCTGAAAGGCATACATTTGGGCGTTTTTTATATACACTGGCTGATTTCTTGAGTAAAAGTCACTGGAGAATCAATTCGCAGACAGTGCGACTGATTACTCAATCGAATGAATATCAACCGGATACAAAAGGCTTGTCATATTTATTGCAACTCAACAATACAACGAAAGCAAACATTCATGACGTCAACCATAGCATCTGAACCAAGCAGTAGAACAGATTAACCAAGAGGGGCCTGCGTATGCAACCCTGCTATGTTGTCATTATCAGAGTTGCTGGTGTACTAGTACAATTCAACGACGTAAGAGGGAAGAAGCAGAGAGAGAGAAAGAGAGAGAGAGAGAGATGGAACGTTTGAAGGAAGAAGAAGTGGAACGTCGAAAGCGAGATGCGAAATGGAAGGTCACACGTGTTTATCTGTCAGAAATTACTGTGAAAGCTTTCGAAAGCTTACAGTGAAAAGCTTTCTTTTCACAAATAGTTTTAAGTCAATCGCAAGTGGCTATAATCAATACAATCATATCGTCAACACAGCCAATGCTTGACTAGATCGTAAATTTGAGAAGAAAGGCGAAAAATTGCACGACGTACATTCTACGTACGAGATCCGTCATGTGGGTCTCACACGGTAATCATAATCGTTTTATCTCTTCTTCTTCTTCTTCTTTTTCAGCCTGTTTCTGTCCACTCCTGGATGTAGGCCTCTCCTTCTTTCCATTTCGTACGATCCATTGCCATTTGCTGTCAGTTTGTGACTGCAATATTCTTAATTCCGTTTGTCCATCTCTCTGGTGGTCTACCTATAGCTCGTCCTTTATATGGTCGCCAGTTTATGATCTATTTGGTCCAACGTTCGTCTGTCCTTCTTGCAATATGTCCCGCCCAGCTCCATTTCAGAGATGCTATTCTTTCCATGACATCAACGACCCTGGTTTGTTGTCGAATCCATTGATTCGTCATTCTGTCTCTGAGTGTTATTCCAAGCATACTCCGTTCCATGGCTCTTTGTGTCACTCTTAATTTATCTTCGGATGCTTTCGTTAAAGTTAACGTTTCCGCTCCATAAGTGAGCACTGGAAGGACACAAGTGTCGAAAACTTTGCGTTTCAGACTGTTATTCACTTTGCTTTTGAAAATGAGTCTGAGTCTTCCGAACGCTGCCCATGCAAGACCAATCCTACGTCTTATTTCTGCAGTTTGGTTGTCCAGACCTAACTTCAGTTTATGTCCTAGATATACGCAGCTGTCGACTCGTTCAATGACAGTGTCACCAATTTTGATTTCTCTATCGCCCCCGATGTTGGGTCATGACTTTTGTTTTCGATAAGTTCTTCTTGAGGCCAACTTTGCTTGCCTCTTCACTTAACTGTTGTAGCATAAGCTGAGCCTGACCTAGATTCGCTGCTAGCGGTACAATGTCATCAGCGAAGCGGAGATGGCTCAGGTACTCTCCATTTATCTTTATTCCCATTTTACTCCAGTTTAACTTCCTAAAAACACTCTGCAGAATCGCCGTGAATAATTTTTCGGTGAAATGGTGTGTCACCCTGCCTTACGTTACCCGGCCGATTCTGAATTTCTCCGTTTTATACTTAAGACCAAGAAAATATGTCGACGAGAATTTTACCGAATCACAGCACTGCTCTCGTCGCATGAACATAGAAAACAATCGTAAGCGCTAGCTCTTATCACTGAAGCCTTCAAATTTGACACTTGTCAATTCAGTGCTCATGCTAGGAGTAGTACTGTGACCGTAGAGATTTTACAAAGTGACGGATGCTGATGAACACCCTCATCTGCCACTTGTGACGTAATTTTTAGACCCGTACGAAGTACTGGGGTCTTATGGGTTTACGCATACGTTTGTAACACGTCGAATTGGACTCCCTGAGTAAGGGGAAACCTATTGTGGTTGTCTAGAGATGCCAAATCCGCGAAAAAAAAATGTCCGTCTGTCCGTCTGTCCGTCTGTCTGCACGATAACTTGAGTAAAACGCATCCGATTTTGAAAATTCTTTTTTTCCCGTTTGGTAATGTCAAAAGACAGGCTAAGTTCGAAGATGAGTGATTTTGGATCGACCCCTCCCGAGCTGTGGCCCAATAAGTGCTTTACGGTTTTTCGAAGATATCTCCGGACATTTAATCGTTAAACTTGTAAGTGATACGTCAAATAAAAGGTATTTACAATACCGATCGACAAAAAAAAAGTTTATGGAAATCGGATGACCGACTCGTGAGTTAGACCCCTTGGTGTGGAACAGGCACAGGGCGGCAAGCAGTTTTTGCTTGTAGGTCGGCCACATTTGAACATATTTCGTCTGTTTTAGCTTTATTAGATAGGTATTGACCGTACCAATCAGGGAAAAAAAATTTTATGAAATTATGTTCTCCGGAGCGTGAGCTAGGTCTCTTGGAGTGAGCTCTTATCTGGCTACTCGGAAGTACAGTGAACGTGGTGTATTTTGACAATATCTCGAGTAAATTTTGACCGAATTTCATGAATTTTTTTTTTGTTTGAAAGGTATTAACGAATGTAAAGCGTCGGTACTATTTCCGGTCTCCTAACAAAATGGCTGCCGGCGGCCATATTGGATTTTAGTAAAATAGAAATATCTTGGGAAAAATGATACTTAGAGAGTTTCTGTTAACATGGAAATAATTTGTTATGTGTGTGGGGTTTCAGGGATTCCATATACGGACATCTATATATACCTATATACAGCTATATTGAGCTATATACAGGCATATAGAGCTATATAATAGCATATATTTATCTGTGAAATGTTTATTTATAGTGAAATATAGTTAAATATAGCGGTATATAGCTGTTTAAATAGGAATTTATGAAAGTTGACTTCGTACGGGGCTGTCTATATTGCCTCCGGCAATTTAGTTGTATATGATAACAAGGCAAAGAGTGGATAATGTAAGTGATTTTAAAGGGAGAATAGTTTTTCAGCAGAGAAGAAAATGAAGTAAGAGAAATGAAGAGTTTCACATTAAAGGCTTTTGATACGAATAGGTGTTTCGTACGGGTCGGCGTTAGCTATGTTTTTTTGTATCGTTCGGGCTGGCTTGATCAAAATGTGGCAGCGTACAGAATTGAGAATCTATCTGTTGCAGTGAAAATTTTGCCTTTTCTCACCCACACAGTCATCCCGCCCCACCGCGAAATTGTAACCTGAATGACAACACAACAACAACAACAAAGAATATTGACAATAATTAAAATGAATGAAAATGAATTATGCAAATTGTTATTATTCATATAGCACTGACATTGTACTGTTAAACAAGAGCCTCACTCTAACTGTATGCATTCTCTCCACTCAACGTGTGTATAACCATTCAGCATATTATCTATACATACAACACATGCATATAAACAGAAAAGCCATGTGAGATGTGTGTACACGAAACATGGATTTAATTGAACTTTACCATACACAATATTTCCATTACAAAAACACAGCGTCTGAATCAAATGCAAGTGCCCCGAATGAATGAATGAATTCCATTATTTTATACACAACAAAAAAATGTGTTCAAATAAACATTTTCAAATCCCATCGTTTGTGTGTACTACGTACATGGAAGTATAGAGAGATGAGAAGAGAACCTTTCCGCTATATTTATGTATGGTACCTCATTGAACAAGCTATTACAATCTCTTCTCTAATGTACACATAGGAGACGCGGGAAGATGGAATTTTTGTGGATACAGTTCGGTCACTGCATGTTCTAGATGTTTACGTCACAAGGACGAAAAAGTTCAAAGGTCCTTCAGCAAATTTCCGCCAAAATGATTTTTTAACGAGCAACAGTTGTAGAGATAGTAGTAGATATTAGTATCAATATCAGCTACGTCGATAGAACAGAGGTGATGAAACGATTTTCCAAACTTATGACAGCTCTAATCGTCCTTTTTCGAAGTAATTTGAGTAGCTTGTAACAGTAATATTAACATGCAATCGGTGGATCCATAGCACCGCTTCTAGCACTAACACTCCAATCAAAAAACCTTTAAATTCTGACACATGTATGGTGTGCGTGTTCACTTGAATGTTTTGTGTGTTCTAACTCAGACGAAGAAAGCATAACTCCTGTCTCGTCGAAAGAAATGGAAGGGATATTCTGATAGGATAAGATGGACAGTAACGCTCATGCTTTCAAATACAGCAAATGGGCCTGAATGTCCATATTTTTAGATAGATTTTACATTTGAAATTGTCATCCACGTTAAAGAAAATCTCACACAAATGAATGAATGAACGAAACGGTTAACGAAACTAAAGTGAGGCTACGTTGGAAAGTACCGCTGTGTATTGAAGATAATCTATTGTCAATTAAAAAGCGTATGACTGATCTATTAGAACATAGGTGTCGTTAGTAGTTGATATTTTAGAATCACAATTGTGACTTATTGATGTGACGTATGAAAACTGCGTTCCGTAAATTGGGATGAATAGAACCAGCAGGCGAATAAAAACCGCACACAATAATAGACCGACTGCTTAAATATGGATAACAGTCTCTCATAAGGCACATAATTGTTCAGCATCTTGATTTTTCTTATAGATCATCTTCAAGATACTGTACTTTCAGACGTAACCTCACTTCAGTTTCGTTAAATGTTTCGTTCATGCATTCATTTGTATGAGATTTTTTTTAACGTGGATGGCATTTCTTGACATGGTTGACATTTCAAACGGCTTTGAAGATGATCTATAGACTTGTTACAGTCGATAGAGCGGACTAGTGACTAATCATTTACAATTAACATATGAAGCATGTCTGACGCGGACTACCTGGGTCTCTCAGGCCCATTCTAATACCATCATCCTCCAAATATTTTCCATGTTAATGCTAGAAGCACTGCTATGGTGGATCATATTGAAGCAACACGTCAAAATTACTGGTAAAATTGAGAGAATCTTTCCCTATACAAACAAAAACTTCGTTCAGATGCTCACATTCTACCAGCCCAGCAAAGTGACACATTTCTCTGATAATCACAACGATTTTGGGACGATTATCAGTTAGTAAATCACCGTTCGGCACCGTTATTTTCCTGCTACTTCCGTCCCTGCGTATTCAACATACAAACAATATCGAACATTGTTAATACCCATACATCACCGCAATAAGCGAAGAAGACGAAAAAACATAGCCATAGAGTTAGTCGAATATCATGTACACACATTAGTATCGGTATAATTGAAATGATAGATATTCTGGTGCTCTGTTCGATCGAACTGAACTGAACGCCAAAGAGACGCGACTATAAACATCGTTATCGCGTATCATTAAATTATAACTAAAAAGTTGGACGGTTCGCTGGGGTATAACGTTAGATTAGTAATGTCGCGGTACTCCTTGAATACGCATGTGGTTTCTATTTAAATTGAAAAAAAAAACTTTTTTGTTGAATCCAAAAAATTATTTTTTTTTTCGTTCATAACACAAACTATGTAAGTGGTTGACATTATAACGTTTTCGAGTCTTTGAAGAATTTTATTTATTATTAAACAAAAATTATTATGTTGTCAAACAGGGTTAAATGAATATGTGAACAGAGTTTTTCGAAGAGTAAAGGTTGATGTGATTGTGATGTTAACAGTCGAATTCGACTTGAAAATTTAAATGCTCTGAGAGAAAACGATTTATTTGATAAAAAACAACTAAAGAAAGAAAAACAAAACAACCGAATCGATGGTAAATTATGTGCCAATTACGTAATTGATTTTCGCGTCGACTTTTTTTTTCTCTCTATTTGATCAAAGGTGTCAATGATTTAAGTAGTTTGAATAGTTCGAACTGTATTATACATCCAATAAGTGATGAATTTGACGCTAATAATTGACTGAAGTTAATTACGAGCGCGGAAGACAATTATTTAAATTCTGATTTATTAGCTGGAAGTGAGCTGGTGAGCCGGTGGTTTTTTTTTTACTTTTTGAATAAATAAGTTTGTGTTTACTGGACTGTTTACACTGTATGTATATACCTGTGTAGATAACGATTTCCCTGTTATCTTTTACGGATATTATTACACTTCCACACTAGTAAGTACATTTTCTATAGTCGAAATTCACGTGTTGTTACGTTATGTTTTGATCGTGTTAGGGTGGAGTGATTTTGCGATAACTTCGAATGTTGCTTTGGAGTCGATCTTTGACAGATATTTAAAACCATACATTGTGTCTTGCAAATCGTTCAGCTTTAACAGTTGAAACGGAAAAACCATACATCGGGTCGTGCAAATCGTATAGCTTTAGTCTCGACTTTATATTTTTCTCCCCTCAATAGGGAATGAGAAAATGTCGTTTTATTGACATTTTGTCTGATGACAGTTCAAGTGGAGAAAATTTCTATTTACTCGCCCAAACTGTCACTTTGCTTTTGCTGTTGCGGATTGGTGTTTTTGTTCCGCGGAGAAAAACCGTAACGCACACATCAAAAACTTTATTGCCTGCCCCATGCGAAAATTGACTATTACACGGCTGTTTATCCACTGCGAAAGTGATCCATTACACTAGGTATATTTGGGGTTTATTTCAAGTTGACAGTTCTTTCAAGTCAAATTTGCCTTGCTTTCATTTTATCTTTTTTGTAGAACGAATCGATCGATCGAAAAAGAATGTAAGAATTGTCGCTAAAATAACATTTTTTTGATAGAAATATTGATCGATGAACACAGTTATTTCAGAAAAACTTGTTACGCAAGTAATCTGGTTACAACATACTTTTAGAAGAATTCGCATCACAAAATTGTCGGCCATATTTATTGTAACAATAATTTTGATGTTTCGAAGTAACACTTTATGGCCACACATTTCGTTGTATTTTTCACTTGTAACACTAAATGCTTTTGCTTATAGTACAAACACTACACTTTGTTGCACATTTTTTTGAAAACATTAAAAAGGACCAACAAAATAATTGCACAAACAATGCGTCTTCATCGATACTAACTGCGAAAAACTATTCAATGTCAACATGTCACCAACGCAATTGTAACTACTGTTGCGACAATACTAATGTAACATGAGTGCTGTTTTCGGGATCAATTTTTTCGGAGACGTGTAGCGTGTGAGCCGATTTCGTCAGTACACTAGATTTGTTTGTAAACGTTTTATCGGAAGAACAGATTTATTTTTGTTTTGTTGGTGTTGGTTTATTGAGATACTGAATTTATGTAGAATTTCTGCAGAACAGCCGTGTAATAGTCAATTTTCGCATGAGCAGGCAATAAACCAGAATACGTTGGATGCTGCGACATAATTCATTGCTATCGGACACAATTTTGTAGAACTCGCAAACTCACTCGTGTTTTTGAGCAACAAGCTTCGGTAACTGTTTTCTCGACAAGTGTAGTTGCATACCTCGCTTTCGGCTCGGATATGCAAACTCTACACTTGCCTCGAAAACAGTTACCGAAGCTTGTTGCTCAAAAACTTACTCGTGAGTTTGCTCGTATAACAAAATTGTGTCCTTGTGTAATGAATTACTTTCGCAGCATCCAACGTAATCTACTATTGTGTCCACCACGGGGGAAAATAGAAAATTCCCACTCGAGTGATTCGCAGTCCTCGCTTCGCTCTTGTTAGACCTCTATATTTTCTCGTCATGGTTAGCAACAGTCTACCGAAATCCTATTTTCCAGTGAACGGTGTTCTTGTGTGGCCTTTGTCAGGGTCTATCTCCTTCCTATGGAGCGTTGACTATGTCGTGTCAAGAGCTCCTTTCTTTCACCTTTCTGCACAGCTTTGACTATGTCGTGCCAAGAGCAATACTACGCCTTCCCTATTGGCTTTTACTAATACTATGTCATGTAAAAGGCCTTGTTTGATCTACAATTAAGAACCCGGAGAATGTTACTCGGTTGAGGTTTTTGTTTTATTGACTAATCGACTAATAGACAAAAAGTAGATTGATGTGAAGCAGAGTTAAATTAAGTAGAAATTACAAATTCTTAGATAAAACATTCATTCAAATTTCAACAGTTCGATTCTAGAAGCCAAAAACACTTTCAGAAACATAGCTAACGCCGACCCGTACGAAACACCTATTCGTATCAAAAGCCTTTAATGTGAAACTCTTCATTTCTCTTACTTCATTTTCTTCTCTGCTGAAAAACTATTCTTCCTTTTAAATCACTTACATTATCCACTCTTTGCCTTGTTATCATATACAACTAAATTGCCGGAGGCAATATAGACAGCCCCGTACGAAGACAAATTTCATAAATTCCTATTTAAACAGCTATATTTACCTATATTTCACTGTAAATAAACATTTCACAGATAAATATATGCTATTATATAGCTCTATATGCCTGTATATAGCTCAATATAGCTGTATATAGATATATATAGATGTCCATATATGGAATGCCTGAAACACCCCACACACATAACAAATTATTTCCATGTTAACAGAAACTCTCTAAGTATCATTTTTCCCAAGATATTTCTATTTTACTAAAATCCAATATGGCCGCCGGCAGCCATTTTGTTAGGAGACCGGAAATAGTACCGACGCTTTACATTCGTTAATACCTTTCAAACAAAAAAAAATTCATGAAATTCGGTCAAAATTTACTCGAGATATTGTCAAAATACACCACGTTCACTGTACTTCCGAGTAGCCAGATAAGAGCTCACTCCAAGAGACCTAGCTCACGCTCCGGAGAACATAATTTCATAAAGTTTTTTTTCCCTGATTGGTACGGTCAATACCTATCTAATAAAGCTAAAACAGACGAAATATGTTCAAATGTGGCCGACCTACAAGCAAAAACTGCTTGCCGCCCTGTGCCTGTTCCACACCAAGGGGTCTAACTCACGAGTCGGTCATCCGATTTCCATAAACTGTTTTTTTGTCGATCGGTATTGTAAATACCTTTTATTTGACGTATCACTTACAAGTTTAACGTTTAAATGTCCGGAGATATCTTCGAAAAACCGTAAAGCACTTATTGGGCCACAGCTCGGGAGGGGTCGATCCAAAATCACTCATCTTCGAACTTAGCCTGTCTTTTGACATTACCAAACGGGAAAAAAAAGAATTTTCAAAATCGGATGCGTTTTACTCAAGTTATCGTGCAGACAGACAGACGGACAGACGGACACTTTTTTTTTCGCGGATTTGGCATCTCTAGACAACCACAATAGGTTTCCCCTTACTCAGGGAGTCCAATTCGACGTGTTACAAACGTATGCGTAAACCTATAAGACCCCAGTACTTCGTACGGGTCTAAAAATTCTTCAAAGCTTGTGTGGCTAGCTGGAGGTGGTCATAACCTAAAAGACGCGTTTTTCGTGTGGACATTTCTCTAGATAAATCCGTTGAAGTGTAATTTTCACACAAAATTTTAGTACAATTTCAGTTCAGTTCAAATTGTGTATTGAAATCGCAGTCGAATTTACCGACATTTCTGCGATAAGAAATCCTCTTATATCTCTCTAAAAAAAATGAGGACCATCCGTTCTTCGGTTGTCCATTGCTTGTGTTTTAGGACCAAAAACGGATAAACGATGCACCCTAACGAAAGTATTTTTTTTATTATGCTAAACGTTAAGAAATGTATACAACAATTTCAATGGGCTTTACATTCGAAGCGTCAAGAAAATGAGAAATGCATTGAAAATGGTTTTTTTGTTCGAATGTGATAACGTTTCTCTATCGATATGATACCGTCAACGTATTTATTTCATTTTGGTCATGGTCGTATCGGTTTGAGGAATTTTAATACAGAACCTAATACGAAGCGCTTATAAGATCTGTAGGAGAATTCATACGAAAAAGAGATATTTTAATTCAATGTTTCAATGCCACTCGAAATGGTTCCGTCAATTAAATTCAACGCGGAAAACGATTCTCACAAAATCTTGCAAACATTTCCAGAACAATTGAATGTCATCTTGGGCATTCTCGACCCCTACCCCTTGATGTAATTTGATTTATTTTCACAAAAATAGTCTGATAGTCTCGGCTATTATTTGAATTGTAAGAAGTCAATGGAAACTTTCTAAATCAAAATCTTCCTCGTATACACCGGCATCAATAGATTAACATTTCCGAACTTGATTCATTTTGTCCAAGGTAAACGCATAACTATTCGATTTTTGTAGAATAGATTTGTGCGCCGATCTGGTCATCATTCATCAGATGGCTAAATCTTAGAATGACGACTTTGCTGCAGTTTCTGGAAATTATGCTCTTAAATCCTCACAGGCTTATTCGACGTCAAGACTAAATTATTTTCCTTAAGTCGAGCTTCTTGACAATGTTCTGGCAATTTAGGATTTTTTTTACCGCAGTGACGACAGTATTCCCGTTTCCCGAATTCCTATTTGTGTCACAACTCAATTTTTCACTAACTCAATGGACTTGCTAGAATTCTGTTGTCGTGCCAGATTTTAGTTTTTTCATGGCAACTCTATCGAATTTTCCGATTTCATCAACATTTCTAGCAGTTTTCTTCTCAGAATTCAAGGTACAAGACCCCACCATTCATTCATTAGCAACTGTTGCACATGATGGTAAGGCAACTGATATTGAAAGTATTGCGGTTTGTCAGTTTAAGCCACAGTGGGATTTATAGTAAACTTGCTGTAGAACAGGTCTTAGAAACACGAGTAGGTCGAGAGCATGTTATTGCTGGAATAAGGTCACGGATGAAGAATCGGTTCGATGATAAGCTCGATTTTACGTCGTTTTTGGGTAATGGACAACCTAACCTCAAAAATCGTGTTTTTTCACCTATCAAAGCGAAAAATGGTGAAAATTAAACGAAAGTTTCTTCGCTAATTCTGTATTCATCAACTGAAACATACAATAAAATCGAAAGAAAGAAATTCGTCAAAGTATTCAAAATCGAGTTGTTCTGCTATGTCCATAGATTCGAGGGATATACCTCAGGAAGGAGTAATGAAAAAACACTTTTATAATTAAACTTCGGACAGACGTTCCCTTTGAAGTCACTCTGTAATCGGTCCATCCAATTTTTCAAAGATCCGAAGAATATTCCCCGAATCATCAGGAGAAACTGTATGTTTCTGACCGCGCAGTCTTAATAATTCGGTTTTGGCGGCTGTAGTGCCTCCATTTAGGGTAAATTCTTTTTTTTTTTCATTAAATTTAAAAGACGAGCGATTTTGTGGCGATTGAAAATAAATTGACAAAAGTTCCGAATTCACGCGATAATAACGCTTGATTTTTAAGTGAACGAACCTCAGAACGAATGAATAAAAAATGAATCAAAAATAAATTTCAAAACTGCCTTAAGTATAGTTTCCTCTTAAAAAGAGCACTCCGTTTAGCCTCCGTCTACATGACAGTTGTAAAATAGAACAAAGGAACTGTCACGTAAACGGAGTAAAAAATTGAAATAAATTCAATTTCCATTCCGTTTGCGTGACAGTTCTTTTGTTCTATTTTACAACTGTCATGTAAACGGAGGCTAAACGGAGTGCTCTTTTTAAGTGGAAACTATACTTTATGGAGGCGATTTAACGCTGCATTCCATTTTGAATTTGTGCGTGAATTTGGATGAAATTTTATCGTTACCCCTGGTTTCCCGAGAGAGAAACAACAAGAGCGAATGGTGGGACAGGTTGCATTCGCCATAGGACCGAACGAGAGCAATTATGAGCAAATGAAGGCAAAATATAAGCAAATGAACGGTAAATATGAGCGAATAAATGGAGCGAACGACGCGAAAATATGAGCGAATGAATGGAGACTATGAGCGAATGGCATTCGAATACGAATGGTGGGACACGATTTTCCGTTGTTGTTTCCCCCTCGTGGATTCCACTTCAAAATTTACGTCGTGAGAGAGCATCGTGAAGGATTTCTAGTTGTTGAAATTCACCTCTCTCGTTTTTTAACCAATAGAAATCCTTCACGGAGGACGGAGATCTCCTACGACCAAAATTTTTAAGTGGAAATCAAGCCTTGAAACAAAAAAATTTGTGTTACGTTTTTCTACTGCGCTTTCAATGTTGTCACAACTGAATCGACATAAGGCTTGATTTCCACTTACTAAAGAAGTACTCAGTCTGATAGACAAAATTCATTTTTTTTAATTTTTGCTTTGTCTACTTGACAGCTCGCTCTCACACGTAGTAGTTTTTGTTGAATAGAAACCATACTTAAGAATCGGCACACAATTCTGTGTGGACCATTTCGGTGACCAAACTAAGAGACCAATATTTTCCCGTCGTTTTTTTTTCTATTTTTTTCATCATTTCAGTTAAATATTTCTTATTTGTCAATGAACTTATCGGTCTCGTATATCCATATAAATGTTTACTTAACAAATAACTTATTTTTTTCACTCGTCAAGAATTCAATGATGACCATTTGGCTAAAGAAAGAACTTGATTTCCTCAAATAATATGTTCGAACGCAACTCTTTTTCGGTAAATTTAGTTTCCTTACGGACGCGACGACGATTAATTCAGTGAATTTTATTAGTAATTAAGAACAATAAATAATTTAGACGATGATGCGATGATGGCATAAACTTCATTTTCATTGCGTCCATTCAGTGGATTACAATTTTTTCTTCTTTTTGTAATTATCTGGAACTAAATGCGATGCATGAGTTGTGTATCGACTAATTTGATTAAGTAAAATTTGGTTGAAATATTAATTCGATAAGTCACACAATTTAACACATTAAATGTTTAACGGTTTCAACAATCACAATGCTAAGACCAGCAAAATTGCTCAAAATCAATTGTATATGACAACGCCATCAGTACGCACATTCCAACTCTGATCGTCAAGTACGAAGTCAGAATTAGGTGAGGCTTGAAAGCCACTATTTGTGCAAACGTGACACGTTAATTTCAATTTTTCATCACAAGTCTTTGTGTCTCGAGAAGAATAATCCGTGGGACAATCCTAAAAGTTAAATATTACATACAGTGAGACAACTGGCGTAATGTGCACAGAGTAAATGGTGTAACATGGTCCAGGTAGCTCAATCGGTAGAGCGATGGACTCACGCCATTTATGTTACGGGTTCGACTCCCGTGTCGCAAATAGTTTTTCCTAATCGTAGATCATTAATCAATGGGAAGAAGTACCAGAAGCCTGGGAAAATGCGGTAATTACATTGCTGCATAAAAAAGGAGACATAACAAAGCTGGAAAATTACCGACCCATAAGCCTACTGTCAACACTCTACAAGTTGTTTATGAAAATCATTACGTAGAGGAACACTAACAAGTTCGACTTCTACCAACCTGTTGAACAAGCTGCTTCAGATCTGGTTTCAGCACAGAAGACCATTTGCAGGTGATGAGAACGCTTATTGAGAAGTGTCGTGAATTACAACATCGACATAGTCTTGCTATTCATCGACTTCGAAAAAGCTTTCGATTCAGTGGAAACATGGTCGATATTGGACGCATTAGACGAATGTAGAGTAGACTCAAGGTACTCCAACACAATTCGATATGTGTACAGAAATGCTACTTCATAAGAGCACGGAGAAATTCAGAATCGGACGAGGTGTAAGGCAGGGTGACACCATTCCACCGAAATTATTCACGGCGATTCTGCAGAGTGTTTTTAGGAAGTTAAACTGGAGTAAAATGGGAATAAAGCTAAATGGAGAGTACCTGAGCAATCTCCGCTTTGCTGATGACATTGTACCGATAGCAGCGAATCTAGGTCAGGCTCAGCTTATGCTACAACAGTTAAGAGAAGAGGCAAGCAAAGTTGGCCTCAAGATGAACTTATCGAAAACAAAAGTCATGATCAACAACAGGGTCAATAGAGAAATCAAAATTGGTGACACTGTCATTGAACGAGTCGACAGCTACGTATATCTAGGACATAAACTGAAGTTAGGTCTGGACAACGAGACTGCAGAAATAAGACGTAGGATTGGTCTTGCATGGGCAGCGTTCGGAAGACTCAGACTAATTTTCAAAAAGCAAAATGAATAACAGTCTGAAACGCAAAGTGTTCGACACTTGTGTCCTTCCAGTGCTCACTTATGGAGCGGAAACGTTAACTTTAACAAAAGCATCCGAAGATAAATTGAGAGTGACACAAAGAGCCATGGAACGGAGTATGCTTGGAATAACACTCAGAGACAGAATGACGAATCAATGGATTCGACAACAAACCAGGGTCGTTGATGTCATGGAAAGAATAGCATCTCTGAAATGGAGCTGGGCGGGACATATTGCAAGAAGGACAGACGAACGTTGGACCAAAAAGATCATGAACTGGCGACCATATAAAAGACGAGCTGTAGGTAGACCACCAGAGAGATGGACAAACGGAATTAAGAATATTGCAGGTACAAACTGGCAGCAAATGGCAATGGATCGTATGAAATGGAAAGAAGTTGGAGAGACCTACATCCAGCAGTTGATAGAAACAGGCTGAAAAACAAGAAGAAGAAGAAGTACATCATTTAGTCTCTTGTGTTAGCTCTATCGACCGTAATAGTTCTCTAAGAAAAACCAAGATTCTGAACAAAATTCTCGTCACATACATAAGTCACCATCGTGATTCTAAAAAAAAAACAACTACTAGCGAAACCTATGTTCTTACAGATCAAGTGGTGGCTTTTGGTAAAGAAACCACTGGTGACTGACCACCAGTTAGCAAGTTTGGTGATGAGTTAAAACTTCATTTCGACTATGATTCGCTAGACTTGTTCGTGTGCAAATCGGTATAGTGTTCTCAGGGCAATTGTTTCTAGTACCACGACTGTCGTCATGGCCTGATGAGAAATGGTATTTTTGAACAAGGTTGTTGATGAATTCGCTAGTCTTCTTCCAATGCAAATTGGTGCAGTGTTCTTGATGTTGTGGAGAAGCTTTTGTTATGTTCGAAAACTGAATAACGATGAGTTCGAAGAAAAGAAAACCTTTTTCTTCCTGTAGTACCAAAACTGTCACATTCACTCACCAAATTTAGTACCGAAAGAGCAACATTCTCCCCTACTATTTTCTCTCAATTTTCATTCCCGCTTATGTCATTTTCGATCCTATCTTTATTCTTTCCCAAATGTGTCAAGTTGTTGTATGTACGCGAATGTAATGTTTTTAGTGTTTTGTGACAATGCATTCATAAGGATTGCTTTCAGCATTCATACGGACTGCTTTCGGCATTCATTCGGATGTCTTTCGGCATTCCTACAGATTGCTTATTTTTCGACATTTGTGAGAATACATGCACACGGAACGGACTTCTTTAGGCATTCATACGGATTACTTTCGGCATTAATATGGAATGCTTTTGCACCGGTATGTTGTTCAGTTTTGTTGTTATGTTTTGTTCGGAATGTGACTTTGGTACTCCAGGAAGAAAAATAGTATACAAACCACGGATCAAAAAGGTGTGTTTTAGACCACGGTGGTGAAAACGTCCAGGGATGGAGCGACGCGAAGCTGGGTCTAAAACACACCTTTTTGATCCTTGGTATGTAACATACTATTCTTTTCGTAACTTCACACGGCGACGTATATACATACGAACCGAATTTCTTTTTTGTGTGATCGTTAGACTTTGTGCAGCTATAATTATCTAATCTAATCAGTTACTTAATGTCACATAAGATACGTATTACCTTAATGGAATAGATATTAGAGGTATCATACGGCAACAGTCTCGAAGATGAGAAGTGTTAGTAGTTATTGAAACCCTTTTTAAAAAGGCAGTCTTTTGATCCTTTGGCATAATGTTTTTCATTTTTATATTTTTGATTTTTGTGGCTATGTGGTTATTTCGTGGCTACGTCAACAAGAAGTACGACTACTTTAAAAACCGCAACACTCCATTTTTGAGACCATATTTCCTTTTGGGAAGTACTGCAGGCTTAAACTTTAGTAGATATGTTCCTACGGAATTCGAAGAGATGATGTACAACGAATTTCCGGATAAAAAGTAAGAATTGTGCCCATTAGAGCCAGGGTTCTACTTGAGAGCTGGCAAGATGACGAATTTTCGTTTTTGAATTTTGCCAAATACGTGCCTGGTTGTCTACTTTACTCGACAAGCTTCGATAGCTGTGGTCCTCGAGGTATCGCAAAAAAAAGGACAAAAGATTTGTATGAATGGTTCATTCGCTTCGCTCGCGACATTTATGTTTGTAGAGACCGCTTTTGACAACACATATCGTACAATGGCTGTTGTTTAGTATAGCTTAGTAAATAACGAATTCCGTTTCGTTTTCATATGAAAACAATTCCACATTGCCTCCTCTCAAGTTGAACTCTCTGTTCTAACAGATGGCGCTCTTATTTCTCTCTCGATTAAAACCGACTATTCTCGTCGATTGTAATTTGTAGGTTGTACGGATATTTCGATTATTTGAAACCGGTCTACCAAATTCGTGACCCCGAACTACTCCGTCGAATTGCGATCAAAGATTTTGATCATTTCGCCGATCATGTGCCGTTCCTGGAGCCAGGAAATAACGATCTGTTGGGGAACAGTTTGTTTATGTTGAATGGACAAAAATGACGTGACATGCGAGCAACTTTAAGTGACTCATTCACCGGCAGTAAGATGCGTCTAATGTTTGAGCTGGTATCAGAATGTGCTGTCGATACCATCACTTACTTGCTGGAAAAGGCAGATAAGGTCGACCACATCGATTTGGAAATGAGAGACTTATTTTCACGATGCACAATCGATGTGATCGCTTCGTGTGCGTTCGGTTGCAAGACGAATTCGTTGAAAACGAGAGACAATGAATTTTACAGCTCCGGAATGAGATTGCTCGATTCGTCCACCTATCGGATATTTATGTTTACGGCTTTCCCGAAACTGATGAAGTTTCTCGGGATCAACTTCATCGCAGACGACGTTTCGAGTTATTTTACGTCAATTATTCGTGACACGATAAATGAACGGAGAACGAGGAATATTTCGAGACCGGACGTAATAAATGCATTGATGCAAGTGATGGACGGTGGGACGTCGGTTAACGGCAAAGAAAACTTCGATAAAATCCGCTCAAAGCGTGTATGGACTGAAACCGAATTGATGGCCCAAAGTTTTCTGTTTTTCTTCGCTGGCTTTAAGAACAGTTCAAACATCCTATCGATTTTGACGTACGAACTTGCCGTCAATCCTACTATCCAAGAGAAACTTTATCGCGAAGTAAAGGGCATGAACGACACGTTAAATCAAGCGCTCATCGATTATGATTCACGGCTAAAGATGAAATACATCGATCAGGTTGTTAGTGAAGTTCTTCGAAAATGGCCGCCGTCACCAGTTACTGACCGTTTATGCTAAGAGGACTATCGAATCGTTGATGGTGATGAAGTCATTCGAATTGAAAAGGGTGCGGCCTTAAACGTGCCTATTTACCGTATCAATCGCGACCCAAAATATTATCCGAACCGTGACCAGTTCGATCCAGATCGTTTTAGTGAAGGAAGCAAGGGTACTATTGTCCCAGGTGCTTATCTACCATTTGGTATTGGACAGAGGAGCTGTATAGGTAGGGGAATAAGAAACACTCTGAGAATAATGTCATTCTGATCGAATGTCTGTCTTTCGCAAAGCTTCCAGGTTTGCGCTGATGGAAATTAAGACTGTTGTCTATCATCTCTTGCTGAAATTTAAATTGGAACCGAATGAGCGCACATCCATTCCTTTAAAATTCAAAAGGCATCCTCATTCACTTAAACTGGAAAATGGGATTCTTCTGTCTTTGAGTCGAAGATAGTGATGTATGCAGACACTTGTATGTTTGATAACCTTAGACATAGCACTGAACCAAGCACTAACGGAAAATCGGTCTCTCTTCTCATATATAAAACTGCGGCGCAGTAGCATTATACCAACCTTTCAAACTTAATTTATATGAGAAATTTTGACTACTGTGTCGAGGAGTCGCCTCTTAAAAATAGTGTTTTCGTGCTAGGTTCAGTGCTATGTTTTCGATAATAAAGATAAAGATAAAGATGAAAAACTGCCAACACTTTTTGTTAAGTATAGTTTCCATTTAAAAAGAGCACTCCGTTTAGCCTCCGTCTACATGAGAGTTGTAAAATAGAACAAAGGAACTGTCACGTAAACGGAGTAAAAAATTGAAATAAATTCAATTTCCACTTCGTTTGCGTGACAGTTCTTTTGTTCTATTTTACAACTGTCATGTAGACGGAGGCTAAATGGAGTGCTCTTTTTAAGTGGAAACTATACTTTAACCATGCCAATGACACACAAACCTTTCAAATGGAACCCTAATTCCGGTTGAATTCAGTGCCAAATTCACATCATCGCACTGTATAAGCACTGCACCGAACGAAATATGACGGAATGTCATCTCGGGAAAAAAAAGGTAGGAAATCATGCCCGCTCGTTAGTAAGCGGGCGTGACGCAAGTCCTCTACTACAAACTTTTCCAACTTCTTGACTTCCCCCTTTTAACTCCAACGACAAAAATTTGATCCAAAAATTTTAGAAAGAAAATTTTACAAAAAAGTTGTGTCACAAGTGGCAGATGTTGAGGATTCTTTAGTTAACAAAGTTGTCAAAGCAGGGAAAAAATGCCCTGAAATAAGGCATTCAAAAGGAAAAAATGCCGAATCATCTGCCACTTTTGACGCAACTTTTTTGTAAAATTTTCTTTCTAGACTATAGACCTCGCTACGCCCTGACGAAAAACAAAACTATCGAAATTCAATTTTCAATTTTCTCCCTTCGTTATTCAAATAACTATTTCATCCATGCGGCGGTGAATAATCTTAATTATTCCATTCAAATGCGCGCTGAGAATGGCATTTTGTTGGCGCGCACTGTCCTATTTTCTCCCCTCAATAGGCCATGATAAAATTGCCGTTTCTTGAGGACTGGTTTCTTGACGATTGGCCGAATGACATTTCTAGTGAGAAAAGTGCAGCACTTTCTTTCCCATGTGGGGAGAAAATAGAACATTCCTCATTCGGACTGT
Organism: Bradysia coprophila; assembly: GCF_014529535.1. Lineage (NCBI taxonomy): Eukaryota > Metazoa > Arthropoda > Insecta > Diptera > Sciaridae > Bradysia > Bradysia coprophila. The sequence goes on along the minus strand of NW_023503941.1, from coordinate 2,417,801 downwards.
CACTTTGTTTATGTTTTCGAAAATGGTCAATGGAGAATCGATGTTTTCGTTTCGTGGAGAAAAACGGCAAAACGCAACCTGCACGCATGAAAAAGGTTGTGTTCACCTCTGGGAGAAATAGGAAATTCGAACTCGACCAAATTCCTATTTTTCCCTCGGTAAACCAATAACTATGGATCTTTTTGATGGATGCATAATTTGAGAGTCAAGCAAGCACCAGGCATGAGCGCCGACGGAGAAACCTCGGCGGCGGCGAAAAAGTCGGCTTGAGCCGGCTTAAAACGGCTCGGCTGGAGGTTCCTTTTAACTTTTTTTCAAAATAAAAACGTTTAGATAAATTCATGGAAAATGAACTAGTAAGCATGAAAATGAAATTGTACGGAAAGCGAAAATGTAGGTAGATTAGGTTGTTCAAAGTGCAAGTGGAACTGGTCTTGTTACAAGCAAGTCTCTAAGTCTAAGGTTCACTAACGCGTCAAGTTTTATTGCCTCAAAACTTGAACTAAATGGAAAATCATGCTCCAGTACACTCATTTAACTCATTAAGAAAATGGTTTTCGAGAAGAAATCGAAAGCTCACAAAAATCAAGTAAAAATTGAAAAGAAAAAAAATCGAGAAAATTCGCAAAGATCGATAAAGTTTTCTCAAATTTGTGAATTAACTGATTGTGCGCCTTCGGCTCGTTCCGCAAAGGTCATACTTGCCAAAACAACAAACTTAGAAGCGAGGACGTAATATACCATTCTGGAAAAATCATGAAAATTCAAGAAAATTTTCAAAATTTTCTTAATTTTGAAAAAAAAAATCAAAAAGTACTTGAGCTCTCGCTTGAGCTGCTTAGGATCAACAGGAATCTCGGTTTTCAAAATTATTTCACCCATTCACCTTTCGAAACCTTTATTTCATTTTCCAGCCGTTTCAAGCCGGCTTGGGCCGTGTTTTTGGCACCGGCTCGGCTGCGGCGCGGCTTGCTCAAAAATGGCCGGCGACGGCTTGATCGGCGGCTTATTTTCGGCGGCGCTCATGCCTGGCAAGCACCACACTTTAGATCCCATTAAGACACAAACCTTTGCCCCATATTTATACGTTTTCTCACCGAATGGAGTGAATGGAAAGATTACGACCAAGAAATTCGATATGATTTGCGGGTGCTGTTCGAGCGGGTCTATTTCCTCCAATACCGTTTCAAATTGGATTAGTTTTGCTAACGTTTATTGCCGTCGCTGTTAACCACGATATAAATCAATAAAACATTCATGTTGTAAAACATTCAGATGCTCATTGTTTTTACAGAGAGTGTAAAAAAATTTTGTGGAAAAAAATCTGGAAAACAAACAAAAAAACGAATTCTCCCATTTAAATAAATGAAAAAACTAACCGGAATGTTATTACGCTGTAAATACATAAATATCGTATGAATGTCAACTGTAATTTGCATTTTTAGTGATGTACACATTACATTGGGATGCTATCCAACCATACCGCAAAAATACAGCAACTCGAAACCACAGAGATATCTGTGTTATTAACACAACAACAACAACAACGAAAAAAATTCGGATTGAGTTTCATTAAATGTTAAATCGACTCGTACCGAATAGAGTGTAACCCAGCCGGAGTGGCGAGAGAGATTCTACGTTACATTTGTTACGATTTTGTTGACAATATAAATGTTTAACCTTCCACTGATGGTCACATTTAGAACAGGTATCGTTGGTTGGTTTCGTTGTGAGATTAGTTCATTCGTAGTTGAGCATCGGGTCCATCCTTGTTAGACACATAATAGTGCTTTTCGTTAATTTACTTGTCTTGGTCTGTCGTTCTTTACTTAGAGTATAGGTTTAGATATTCGTGTGATGTGTATAGCACAGCATAACCCATACTCAATGAACCTAAATGCATTCTACACAAATCAATCTTTGTTAATTCCAACTTCTAGGACATTTGCTGTAGTAAATGTAAAACATACCCGTTTCAGGTCATCAAAATCTCCGCTCAGATATTTTATACACAAAATTCTTGTATAAATGAAAAATTGGTACATTTCTTGGAGTAATGCCCGATGAAGTTTACTGTGAAAATTTTGACAGGTCTACCCATATAATTTACATGTCAATTATATGGGTAGACCCTGGACCTGTCAAAATTCACTGGTTAAACTTAACGAAGAATTACTGTACAAGCTCTTGAACAACTACGAAACTTTTGAGAGTTTTCTTAGCTTAGCTTAGATTCGTTAACATTCTCTAGCGAATTTTTGACTGTTTTAACAAGGCTACCTATATCGCAGACATAAGTAGAGGAGAGAGATGGATAGTGAACTTTGACAGTTGTCACCAATTACTGTACGCGCCCTAGAGCTAAAAAAAACCTACCGTAGAGCGCATCTGATCACAAAACTCACGACGCTGTCGTTCCTGACGAGTCCCCCAGAGTACTGTTTCCACTATCCACTGTGGAAGTGAACTAGTGAGTTTTGAGATCAGCAGGGCGAAACGGTGTCTCTAGGTACACTCTAGGGCTAACGTGACATGACTGACTAATTGTTTTTTCGGATTTCGTTAAGCTTCGCATGGACGATTGACAATTTAGAATGTTTCCCTTGTTTGTCAAAATGCGTCGCGATGGCTAGTTCTAGCTTCGCTCGAACTCTCGCTTAGAGAATAACGTTTTCGCGATTAGTATAATAGCCTCGCGCTGTGGGTTAGTTCTGATGTTACAAATAGTCCGTTGCGAATTTGTAACGTTAAAAATAACTTCGCATATGTCAGAGTCACGGATGTTTGCAAACTTATGCAATCAACCTTAATATGGTGAATCTGTTCATGATGAGTCTGAAATATTTCAAAGAAAAAAAAAACGAGGCATCGAAAAAGTGTTTCGATCAAATTTCTTTTTGTCATAGTTTCATTCAGTGTCAAAGAACAAAGAAACCGAGACATTGAAAACAAGTTTTAGTCCTAGTTTTCATGTCGTAACTGTCAAATGAAGTTAGGAGACTGTCAATAAAACCTAGGATCATAACGTGTTTTCAGTGTCTCGTGTGTGTTAGCTTTATGCTGAAAACAAACGAGGCATTCAAAACGTGTTTTGGTCCTTGTTTTCATTACGAAATTGTCGCAACTGTCAAATAAATTTAGAAATTTCTCTATCGAAAATTGCGATTGCTTCATTTGTCAATGAAAACTAGGACCAAAACACGTTTTCAATGTCTCGTTTGTTTTCAGCATTAGTCAACTGTGAAAATTGAGAAAACGTTTGAGAAATCATTTCTCACAAATTTGGCTAGTTATCCAAACAGCTGTGTACTACTAATTTTGTTTGTCAGCTGAAACAAACTCGTGCTGATGTTTCGCTGCCTCTGACTGTAATTGTAATTTCATCGGTAAATTCGGTAATTAAATAGATGTATTTTAGCACTAAATCTTTCCGTTTGTTTGTGGGTGCATTCCCTATTCATCGGTTTTAATGTCATTGATTTACCCCGTCTTTTTTCACACAGATAATCAATTTTCACGTCTAGAGTTGTTAACATTATCGTTGGTCGAGTAAACTCTACTGTTTATTATTATTATTATTACCCCATGGTAAAGTTACAGCCATCGGTATGTTCGAAATTGCATGCTGTCAATGAATGTGATTTTATCGACAACAGATATTCGTAAAGAGGTCACAGACAAAAAAAAATAGATTCGACAACCACTGCATATGGATACGAGCATACAGAGGACATATTCTCGAAAGGACTGAGGTTCAGTACCTCAGTGCCTTCTTCTCGATATGAGCAAAGGGGCAAATGCCTGACTCTAGAAATCTGGCACCATAGTCCGCAAAATAAGTTCTTAAAAGTTGCCCTTGGCGGCAAAAAGCTAAAGACGGCACTAGTTATGATATAAATTTACGTTTCCATTGAAACTACAAGTGGGACAGAATCCGTACAAACATGGGTGAATGTGAATGGAGTGGCACGACTCCAACACCAACAATGAAAGCAATTCTGGAGCTTAACCTGTTACAGACGGCTGTTATCTGTTATCGACAACGACAGCCATGATATACGACAATCTCTGACTAATGAGGTCTTTTATATAGCAAAAAGCGTGTTCAAAACAAATGAAGTAAAAGATTTCTGAAATTAATATCTGAAAATCGTCGATCAAATGAGTTTGAATAGTAAAACTGTTAGTATGCTTGTCGTCTGCGACAGGTTAAGCTCACATCTTAGGATAATCCAAATTAGTGATTTCAGTTTTTCTCCAGACGAAGAATCCCATTCTGCCCTCTCCAATCTATTACAATTTGAACCGAAATCTGATCTCATCGCTGATAGTTGAAAATTGTTTGTTTGATGGCATAGTAGTATACCAAGCAGAGCAGATATAAAATTTTCTTTTCACTTCATCATGACGTTCGATTTTATTCTTCGTATGAGACATTTAAATCTGAATCCCAGAAACCAGACAATGGGACAATACAAAGCCCAATGCTCACCATATTATATTCATTTCAACAAAATAAACCAAAACACTAAAAACGAATCGAATTTTTATTGTTACAGAAAACATAGAACCGACAGCTGAAACCGGCCAAATTGTCCAAGTCCCTGAGGAAAGCACAGCAACCGTTGTTGGTATGTATATCGACAATATCTCTAACGTTTGTGTTTATATAAAGTAACCTTGTAAAACGTGTAAAATATTCAGAAATAATCCTTTCCTTTCTGTTTTTCTTGTATCCCAACCGAAAGCAAAACATTTACCGAAAAAAAAAGAAAGGAAATACTATGACTACAAATTAAGCTAGTTACGTAGGGTGGAGCGGCTAGGCTCAGTAATTTCTTAGAATTATTTCTGTGTACAAATTTGTAGCATGGGTTATTTGACCCGTCCACGATGAGTGAAAAGGAAATAGGTATAATTCGGCGGACCAGTTATTTTAACTTGTCCGAAGGCATGTGTCAGAATTTAAATGACAAATACCTTGAGGCAAATTAAAATTAATGGGTTTTCAGTCTAAAGACTGCTACCTGTGATAATACCGAGGACCAATTAATTTTAAGTTGACTCGAGGTGTACATGTCATTAAATATTTTCATATTGTGTTAAAAGAGCGGAAAAAAGAGAAAAAAGACCACTTATTCAACTGGTCTCGACAGGTGATATGCCACAATTTGTGTATAAAAGTCCAGTTAGATTTAATCAGTTAGGGTGATCATTTCTGATCAACGCACACAGATCATGGGATCCTTTGTGCTACCCTGTCATCATGAAAATCTTGAAGCCCTTTTCAGGACCTCATCTCCTTCTCAACCTATTGCCTTACGCTCTTCACGAATCACTCCAGGCGAGCAAACTGATCCCTATGATTAGGTACCAAAATGATAGCTAATCCTTAGGGCAGAAAGCAAAGAGTGACTGGCGTCAACTTCGTTTCATTAGACTGTAAATTCTAGAAAGCCACTGGGAGGACAGCTGTGTCTCACCCCTTAGGCCTTACACTAATGACAGCGAGTAAGGCAACATTGTCGCCCGAATCACAGTCCTTGTCATTGGGATTGATAAAGCCTGTGATTTACATTCCGCTCGATATTGACCTGGTCCAGTCTCATATTTTATAAGACCAGCCCGTTCGAACGTAAGCTTTCTCTGCAGTGGGCCAATATGAAAGCCGAGCCAGGCAGAAGCGTCACTCAGCAGCGCACCACCAAAAGGTCAACCGCCAAACTTTACCACTATTTAGCCCAAAAGCCCTTACTTCCAAATTAGACTGACGGACGAGCCACCTTTGAGACGAGGACCTTCGGTGCAAAAAGCGAAATGACAGCATTTCCAGACGATGACACACCACATAAATTCAGAGAGATGTACCCTGATCGAGTGTACGTTGTCTTTGCGAGGAATCAAAATAAAAGCCGGGAAAAACTAGCATCTTTCAGCGGCATAACACCACCGATCTATCTGTCGACCTTGTCCACTCTATAGCCCGAAAGCATAAGCTCTATGAATAGTCCGGATCATTTTACTCATATAGAAGCAAAATAGGACCCAGCCACATCAGTGAGTAAACTTTTAGACCAACCGAGAGCTAAAGCTGGCGAGTGAGGCAAAGTAACTAAGAGTCCTGGCAGTGACACACCACTAAGAAGAGTACCAATCTCGCCAAGCCTTCCTAATGTCTCCTCGCAAAGAAATTCCGCTCACAGCGTCCAAAAATTCACCGAAGTATGTTCTCGAAATATTCGTCGTGAATTTCTGTTGGTTCCAGCTGTCACTATTTTTTCACCGGTACGCGTACACATTGTGAGGTTATGACGAGCACCGTATCATTAGCCGCACGAAAACGTTGGTTTATTGGATGATTATGCGAGAACTCCAACTTTACCGGCGACCATGGCACTTCATAACCGAGATTTAGCCAACAGAAACGTTTTTTCTGGTCAGTTCTGACTACAAAAAGTGTAATTAATTTCAGACACAGAAACAAAACACTTGTTGACGTTTGCAGTGTTGCCAGAGAGTGTCCAGTTAGTCCAGTTACAAACCAGTTAATTTAACTGATCTCTATGGGGCACACTCTTTTTGATATTCTCTTTTCGGACTCTATGCACACTCCAGGCACTTAAAAAAAGGTCATAACATTATATACTCCGCACCTAGGGCCGTCGTTGTACGCGTAAATTTATTTTGGTTTTCAATTTTTTGGCCTGTTGAAATCAAAAGTGCACAACACCTCTCACAATCCTGAAAGAAAGAGTGAACTTTTATCGAATTCGAATCCATCACCCGAAAGTAAAGTCACGCAATAGATTACGTTGATCTGTCAACCGTTTGCTGATATATTCAGAGATGAAAAAGTGCCTGATATTGGCGGCCTCACAGATGGAAAACTTAAAAGCAACATGGCGTCGACTAACTCATTAATGTTGCCTTTATCGTCAGCCTTTTCCATTACCGTACGGATTTAGCGTTAGTGTGTGGCATTTAGCGTTAAAAAAATCTGACGTTCTCTAATGTTTCATGTTACATGTCATGTAAACAACGTCATTCTGTTGTTTGGATATGGTAAGTGGATCGTCACAAAGAGGAGTAGGTCTGAATTCACAGTAATTCGTTTTCATTCCGTTTTGCCTCCGCGTACATGACAGTTGACATTCCAAACAATATAGCATATTGTTTGAAATGACAAGTGTCCAAAGAGTTGCTAATATGACGACTGGGTCGTTTCGACGGATAGAGGGAATATGTCGAATGACAGTTGGGTTTTTGAGAGAGAATTCAACACATTTTCGCTCAACCAATTTCAAAATCATTCGACATATTCCCTTTATCCGTCGAAAGGACCCAGTCGTCATATTAGCATCTCTCTGCAAGTGTCACGTACACGGAGGCAAAACCGAGTGAAAACGGATGACTCTAAGGCCACCTTAAAATTGATTCAATGTGGTGCTGCGTATCAATCAGATCAGAGAAATGATAACAGGAAACGCTGCGCTGACCCCACAGGCAGAATGAGTATATCGATCGACGTTTAACAGCCGTCGAAAATGTAAAGTAAAATCGTATAAAATTTGATGTATTGGATACATGGCGGTTGAACGTCATTCGACGTATTCATTCTGCCTGTGGGGTCAGCGCAGCGCCTCCTATTAACATTTCTCTGATGTCAATGTGTATTCGTACAAAGAGAACTCTTGTGTAGCGATCAGTGCCTATATTCGCGAAAATATTTTCCCGCATTTTGTCTAATTTTCTTGAAAAACATTTCGCAAAAATTCATGAAAATTTGAGAAAATTCAGGAAAATATTTTCGCGAATATAGGCACTGGTAGCGATCCACCCTAGTTCCATTTGCATTGACTGTATACACGAAAATGTTATCCGAATTTTGACACTATTGCACCTCTAAATATATTTCCCGATTGTATATGGTCTCATAGTGTGGTTTGTTTGATGTATCCCCATTCATGGTCGCAATTATTTATTGAAACTTTGTTTATTTATCGGTTTGAACAGCAAACAAACCTTTGACCAAAATCAAATGATATTCGAAATACATTTTAGCTTTCCGTATAGTTTCGGTGTGTCGGTATGTTTGAGAGTTTCATCAACGGGATAAACATAATACTGAATCCATTCGATCCAGTTGTGTGTGTGCTCTGCTTTTAATTAAAAAGTTGGATTTTGTTTTGTCCGTTTAATGAATGTAATTAGTTTTGAATGATCAAAGTTCCGACGCTCCGATGGTAGACACGTCGGGTTGTAGTTACGTTAAATTTTATTTGGATTGGAATATCAACATATCAAAACTAGGTTGAATAGTTGTGGAAATTTATAGACTTTCGTCGAGAATTTATTTCTTCTTCTTTATGCCTTTATTCCGTCACTCTGGCGGTCTACCTCCTTTTATTTGTTGTTCGTCAATTACGTCACGGAAGAAAGGGACACTTATTCTATGAACGGTCCGTACCGTCTTTAGATTTTTCGCGCCAGGGGCAATTTAAAAAAATGCGGTAAATATACTGGGCGCCAAATATACAGACCGGGCGTCAAATGTCATTGTTTTAAATAGCTCAGAAAATCGTTTTTTGTAAGCTTTGGTGCCAGATTTATTTGGGTGCCAGAGGAAATTGCTCTTTTCACCCATATGGAAAGGAAGGCACTGAGAATAAGTAATTCCCTTGACTGAATGTCAGGGTCTTACGCGCGTAAATTTGAAATGTCCTAAAAGTGAGTTCAATATGATTTTTTGAAAATGTTAAATACACAGAAAACCTTCGGAACGCTTGATAATGTGAGTAATAGGTCTTTTTCAAGGCCATACTCAGGCCAGGACTGGTCACAAGTGCGATTTTCTGAATTCATTCAATTTGCTTTATTGGCCACTTTCATGTGTGCATTTTGGCGACTTTTCTTCACATCAAGCGCTGTTTGGTACATTTCACAAGAGAGCCTTTTAGTAGCTAGTTCGGCCCTGGATGAATTGTCAAATAACTGTCAAATTTCACCCATAGTGACATAACCTCATCAATATTTATACGAAAACCGATTATGAAATCGTGTTCGTTCGGCGTCCTAATGTGGGGAGTCTGTCATTTCTACATAATAGATAGATTTAGTCTAAAATCAACCATTGTGCATAGGAATTGATAAATGAGTCATGATATTGCCTGTTTTCATTGTTAACGTTACTTAAACAGCTGCAAGCAACAACAGACCCAACATTACAGTTTTAATTTGACAATATGATGATTTAGTCGTTCTTTTCAACTTTTTTTTTGTGTTGTGCAAAATTAATAATTCTAAAAATAATAATTTTAAATCAAACAAGCAAACAAAAAACACTATGCGACCAAGGTCAACATTAAATTCGATATTTTTTCTAGATGCGACGGCGCGTAATAACCAAAAATATTTCACAAAAGAAAATTTCCAAATTTAAATTATTTTTTTTCGCCTCTGTTTTTACAATTTTTTTTTATTTCAACAATTTTTGGCTGTACGATGCTCTGTGTAGATTGCACGAGTTAGTAGTTGCCAAATGAGTCTGTTATATAGTTTGTGTTTACATAAATTATACATCGTTTTTAATTAGGCCAAAACACTTTAACAAATTTCGTTGTTGAAACGTGTGTTATTTTGCCATTTATTCTCTGGACTATTTATTACACCGAAAAAAGAAATGAAATTAGGGAGGATCACAGAAGCAGAAAGATGAAATGTTGAAAGAAATTCCGAAAAAAAGCAATCTGTCGTTATTTGTGGACAGTCAATTATTTATAATAATCCTTTCACGCATTCCACGTGACGTGGTGATTCTGTGGCAATAACGATCAGTTTGCAGCACAATTTCTAAATTTTATTTAAAAACATAGCTAACGCCGACCCGTACGAAACACCTGTTCGTATCAAAAGCCTTTAATGTAAAACTCTTCATTTCTTTTACTTCATTCTCTACTGAAAAGCTATTTGCCCTTTAAAATCACTTACATTATCTTTCTTTGCCTTGTTAGCATATACAAATAAATTGCCGGAGGGGCAATATAGACAGCCCCGTACGAAGTCAACTTTCATAAATTCCTATTTAAACAGCTATATACCGTTATATTTACCTATATTTTCCTATAAATAAACATTTCACAGATGAATATGCTATTAAATAACTCTATATGCCTGTATATAGCTCAATATAGGTGAATATAGATATATATAGATGTCCATATATGGAATCTCTGAAACCCCACACACATAACAAATTATTTCCATGTTAACAGAAACTCTCTAAGTATCATTTTTCCCAAGATATTTCTATTTTACTAAAATCCAATATGGCCGCCGGCAGCCATTTTGTTAGGAGACCAGAAATAGTACCGACGCTTTACATTCGTTAATACTTTTCAAACAAAAAAAAATTCATGAAATTCGGTCAAAATTTACTCGAGATATTCAACCCCTCTTATTACACAAGCACCGTTTTTAGCTTTTGCCCTGTAAAAGGCGTTTGCGTGGTTCTAAAAATCTGAAATTTCACAGGATGACTCTAAATAGGCGTTAGAATCGATTTTTGATAGTGGGGCCCCACCTTAGGGCCGGGCCTTAAACTCGGACCTAACGATTTTTTCGTTGATTTTGGTAGTATTCAATGTGCTGAACACGATGGTGGTGGAGAAAAAAAAATTTTATGTCGTTTTGCCTGTCAAAATGGCCGCCGAAGTGCAAAATTTTGCACTTTTCAATTGCGTATTACGGGCTGTGGTTGATCGATTTCTGCGCGGTTTGTGTCTACTAAAGGGTAATCGAGGGTGTAGATTCTGAAAATCAAGTTTTTACGGCACCTCACAGTGGAAGAAGTGCCGCAAAATGGAAAAAAACCTGTTTTTTTGGGTACAAAAAATTGTTTTTTTTTGAATTTCTTTTAAACGTATCCATAGGATTGAAAACGACTCTTATTAGTTGATAGTACTCACAAAGACCTTTCAAATGAGCCCCATATCAAAAAAATCTATGGTGCCACTTCCGAGCAATTAAGGCCTAAAGGTCAAAACAAAGGCTCAACTTTACTGTCAGTACGGCCACAAGATGGCGTCTGAGACTATAGGTTACTTCGGCAAAATTGTTCTACATATAAAGTTGAGATAGGTCACTGAACAAACGGATTCGATCCGAAGTCACTGGACCGAGATATGAAAAGTTTTGGAAACGAAAACTTTGTGTCATTCTTCAGTATTCAGCCCTCATGAATCACACTCTAATTATCAGTCGGCTCTAAAGTGCGCGATCTTCTTTCGTTGCAATATTTAAATTTTGCAACGAAAGAAGATCGCGCACTTTAGAGCCGACTGATAATTAGAGTGTGATTCATGAGGGCCACAGCAGTTATTGAGGCAAAACATCCAATATCCGAAGCCTCTGACTGGTGCGATTATGTGGTCTTAGGGTCATGTTTTGCTAAAAGATTTCTACAATAAATTATTTGTTTTGCAAATTTTAATGAATTAAATTACCTGAAATCTGATAAAGCCTATCGATTGCACAACATTTTGCCATAAATCACAAAACGTTTCGTTGCATTCTTTCATGTTTCATTCCAAAGCGACATTTTAAAATTATTTTTGCAAACAACAACAAAATATTTTTCGTTCGAAGACGTCAAACGGCAGTGCTAAACGTACTAGATCAAACGGTGTCAAAGTTTGTACGTTTTTGTAAGCGCGAAAATTTTCAAAAAACCTATGCTCGATATAAATGAACTTCAATCAGAATATTACATATAATTTTTTTCGCGATTTTCACAAATACCCTTATAACCCTTATAGATGTCGATATTGACTTAAGGCGTTTAGTTGGTTCTTCTCGCCGTAACGGTAGGGTTGCCATTTTTGAAAATTCGAAAAGAGGACATTTTGTACGAAAAAAGAGGACAAAAAGAGGACGCCTTTTAATTCGAAAAAGAGGACGAAAAGAGGACAAATATAGAGTCTTAGCTCTTTTATTATTCTATATGGACCAATAGATATTCAAATAATTAGTGAGAAAAGTTAAAATTAAAATTTCATTTGGTTTGAGGCGAATCCGAGGTTTCAGTACCTACCATTTGTAAACATGACCTTTTTTTCCTTTTTTTATAAAAATCTTCATATTCTTCCAGAAAAGTGATTCTTTTACTTTTTTTGCTAACTTTACTTGGAGTTCTTGAACCGTAAGCTACAAACATGCACTTATCTCAGAAGAAATTCATAAGTTTTTGTCGATACTCCATTTTTGTTTCGAAGTTAAAATCTAAAAAATAAGAAACGTGTTTCTTAATAATTTACAAATCTAGGCCTGTTCAGGCACATTTTCTGAAATCTGACTGTTTCTGACCAATGTAGGAAAATTTTCTAAAACCTTTCCGTTTCTCACGAATTTCCTACAATCTGCCTATTTCACACCAATTTAGTTGCATTTTTAAATTGCTGCTAGAATATGACTCGATTTCAACTTAATTTCGTTTTTTTAATACTCCTGGTTTACTCCTTATTTTATGCATATAAAAACATAAAAATTCCCAATCATAATGCTAAAGCTTCCTTAATTCCTAAATATGGAGTCGAATTTTTCTACTATCGAACTTTCGAACTATATCATTCGAATGCTGTAGAAACTATGTAGCTTTAGAAATAGCTGCGCAGCGAATTTTTTTCCGTAAAATTTGACCACATCTGTTAATTTTGTTAAAATTTAACAATATTTTAGAAAAAAGAGGACGTTGTGTGAAAAAAGTGATGTTCTTAGAATTTTTACAAAAAAGAAGAATTAGACGAAAAAAGAGGACATGTCCTCTAAAAAGAGGACGAATGGCAACCCTACGTAACGGGCGTGGGGTAGTTTGACACTCGGTGCTAAAACAGCACATATTTCAACTACGTTAAAGGTGAACTCGCACACGATTTTTCGATACCAAATTTTTTAAAATGAGTCACGGTGCGTTCTTTTGGGACCGTGTGTAAGATTCCCCAATACAGTTTTTTTTGGTTCCTAAGGAACTCATCCTTTTACGAAATGTAACGTAAAGGAGTTTAGTTCGTCCCTACAGAATTCATCTTTTTACGAAATGAATACCAATTTTCATTGTACATAAAAAGCGTTTTAACACGCCGAGCGATCCGGCCCATTGCCCCGGAGCGAAGCGGAGGGCCGCAATGCGAGCCGGGCGCCGGAACGGTGTCGGTAACTTAGGTGTTAATTTTTTTTTTCTCGCATCGTCTGTGTCATTTTTGTTATATAAAATTAAAATTTACAAATTATAGACGGATTTGCTCTTTTACACAATGTAGTAAAGATGCTAATAGATCGATCTCATAGATTTTGTCCTTTTACGAAATGTATCGAAGACTCTGATAGATCGACCTTACGGGATTGGTCCTTTTACATAATGTAACGAGGGTAATAGCTCCACCTCATTGGATTAGTCCTTTAGCGGGAACTCTAAAATAGCTCGACCTCACCGGCTTTTCCCTTTTACGAAATGTAGCGAAGCCTCTAATAAATCAACCTTACCGGATTTGCTCTTTTACGAAATGTAGCGGGAACGCTAAAAAAGCTCGATCTCATTGGATTTGTTCTTAAACAAAATGTAATGGGAACGCTTATAGCTCGACCTCACCCTTTCATGAAATGAAGCGAAAACGCTAATAGCTTGACCTCACCGGATATGTCCTTATACAAAATGAAGCAGAAACGCTTATAGATCGACCTCACCGGACTTTCCTCTTACAAAATAAAGCGGAAACGGTAATAGCTCGACCTCAATGGATTTGCTTTTAAACGAAATGTAGTGGGAACGCTAAAAAAACTCAACCTCACCGGATTTGCCCTTTTACGAAATATTTCGAAGGCTCTGCTCTAAAAGAAGGCCCTCACCAGATTTGATTTTTTTTAAATGCAGCGCAAACGCTAAAATAGCTCGACTTCACCAGTTTTGCCTTTTTTCCAAATGTAGCGATTAAATGACCTTGAAGAATTTTCCCTTTCTTACAAAATATTCAATTTCTATAGAGGAGTAAGAGGAATCTAACAACGTATGCTTCATACATTTTGTCGGAGAGGGTTTGATAATCATAATTTTTTGAGCGTGCATTTCTTGTTAGTTTCTGTACAGTGAATTCAAATGCGTCTTCTCAACAGAACGATTTATTGTAGACTGAAAATTTTCTTATGAACAAATTAATTCATCGTTTAGGCTAACTGCGTTTTTCCAAATGAAAATCAAAGGTCTTTTCGATTGTATAACTAACACGCCCCCTCAATCGAAACCCTTTAATTTATAAACCAGTTCTACCATCCTTCTCATCGCTTTGAACGTAATGTGCTCGATTGGAACTGTGATTACAACAATTGGCGCAACGATTTCGATCTACATTCTCCGGACACTGATTTCGGTAGTGGCCGCTTTTTCCACAGTTGAAACAATGAATTGATTTCTTGCTGTGTACTGCCATTGCAGTAGGGTAGTCTTCGCTGACATTCTTCGGTTCCACGCGTACATCGCTGAATGTATTCGTTTTTCTCTTGGTGTCGCAATCCAGCAAACGTCCTTTCACGAATTCCATTGTGAGCTCTTCCGCCTTCATTGTTTCCAAAGCCGTAACAACGGAGTCGTAGTTGTCTGGAAGTGACAATAGTAGCTGACAGATAATATCTTCCTCTTCCATTTTCGCTCCAACGGATTTCAGGTTTCTCAAAATTTTGTCGAATTTCAATAGATGTGCTTCCAAATTGTCGTCTTTCTTCATCCTTAACGTTAACAACTGACGGCGAAGAAACATACGATTGGACACTCCTTTACGTTCGAATGCGTTGCACAAAGAATTCCATGCCTCTTTTGGATTGTCCTTATCTTTCACGTACTCGAGAAAATCATTTCCGATCCGCTGTACGATCAGTGAGAAACATTTTCTTTCTTTCTTCGTAAGTTCGTCTTTTAGCTTCTCCTTTGCCGCTCTGCTTGCTTGATCGTCGAGAGGAGTTATTCTGATTTCTTCCCGTTCTTCCAACGATTGTTGAATGAAATTTTCTACGTTGTGTTCTCGTAGGAGAATCTCCACTCGAAACTTCCAATTATTGAAGTCTTTCCCATTGAAAATAAATTGCTTTCTTATTTCGTGATTCTCTTCGTCCATTTCGATTATACTGTAGCTGACTGCTACTAATCGTAGAATAGCGAACTGCTATCAAGAAATCTGTGGCCGACTGCTACTGGAACAATTTTGATTCTGGTAACCGACTGCCACCGACAAAATTTACTCTGGTAGCTCACTGCCACCGAACGTTCGCACTGGTAACTAACTGCAACCGGAACGTTCAAACTGGTAACTAACAGTCACCGAAATAATTAGACTGGTGGCCAACTGCCACCGATAAAACTTTGGATTCCTGGTAGCAAACTGCCACCGATAAAATTGCAAACTGCCTTCGAAACTGGTAGCTATCTGCCACCGAAACGTACTGACTGGTAGCTGACTGCACCCGACAACAAAAGACTTTTCGAATAAGCTAACTGCTTAATTTGATTTGACTACAATTCACTTCTGTTATTGCTTTAGCTGACTGCTATTGGATTCTGGGCCGCATAACCTGTTAGTTTCTGTACAGTGAATTCAAATGCGTCTTCTCAACAGAACGATTTATTGTAGACTGAAAATTTTCTTATGAACAAATTAATTCATCGTTTAGGCTAACTGCGTTTTTCCAAATGAAAATCAAAGGTCTTTTCGATTGTATAACTAACATTTCTTATCTACATTTCTTTAACGAGCAGTTCTACCGCAGATTTGGCCACAAAGTTAAAAATGTAGCAATCTCAATTCATGAATGAAACCTAGAGTGATGGTTAAGGCAGCTATGCTGCCTTCTCGAATTTAGTTGTGAACAGCTGTGGACGCCAAAAAAAACTAGTGTCAAAATACTTCACGTTCACTGTACTTCCGAGTAGCCAGATAAGAGCTCACTCCAAGAGACCTAGCTCACGCTCCGGAGAACATAATTTCATAAAAAAAAATTTCACTGATTGGTACGGTCAATACCTATCTAATAAAGCTAAAACAGACGAAATATGTTCAAATGTGGCCGACCTACAAGCAAAAACTGCTTGCCGCCCTGTGCCTGTTTCACACCGATTTCCGATTTCCATAAACTTTTTTTTGTCGATCGGTATTGTAAATACCTTTTATTTGACGTATTAGTTACAAGTGTAACGTTTGAATGTCCGGAGATATCTTTGAAAAACCGTAAAGCACTTATTGGGCCACAGCTCGGGAAGGGTCGATCCAAAATCACTCATCTTCGAACTTAGCCTGTCTTTTGACATTACCAAACGGGAAAAAAAAGAATTTTCAAAATCGGATGCGTTTTACTCAAGTTATCGTGCAGACGGACAGACGGACATTTTTTTTCACTGATTTGGCATCTCTAGACAACCATAATAGGTTTCCCCTTACTCAGGGAGTCCAATTCGACGTGTTACGGATGTATGCGTAAACGCATAAGACCCCAGTACTTCGTACGGGTCTAAAAAAAACATCTCAGTGGACATAATGGGTCGCATTGGTAGTCAATTTAAATATTTTCGTGTGCAGACGTGAAAACGTACAGACAATTCATAGTTTAATAAACTAAGTTAATTCAAACATAACGGTTCAAGCAAACTTTGACGTCTTCCACAGCAAAAAACATAACCTCAACATATGCAATTTTACTTGGTTTTATTTTCGTTAAAAAAGTTTCGTCCAGTTTTAAATTAAATTTTAGTAGGCGACAGCCGTAATGATAAATATAGAAGACATTCCCTGTAGTAGTAATTTGGCTTATTTAAAGGAATCTAAATGAACTAAACATACTACATTTGAATTTTAAGTTTCCATAAAGTATTTCCCCGTGATGGGTTCAGGGTGACCTTCAAAATTGGAAGAAATTATTTTTGTCAAACCAACTTCATTCTGCTAAAAGTGAACCATTTTAGTATACATATAGGTAACGCAAACGCTCAGTGGATCACAAACTTTACAGAGACACAGTTTCAGTTGAATATAACATTTGTTATGTTACGTTTGTGACGCTTGGCGTAACACTAGGAATTCGTTTGACAGTTGTATGTAAAAGATCCCATAAGAGCTGTCAAGTCTTACAGTGTCCATTCCACTCAACAAAAAGTACTCCGTGAGAGAGCCGTGAGAGAGCAAGCTGTCAAATAAACAAAGAAAAAATTGCAAAAATTCAATTTTGTCTCTCACACGGAGTACTTTTTTGGTAGGAGGAAACTAAAGCTGCAGTCGCAGTTCACCGTTTTGGGTCTCCGTTTAGAAAATGCGCATGCGCAGAGAGACAATTCTCTCTGTACGCATGCGCAATATCTAAACGGAGACCCAAAACGGTGAACTGCGATTGCAGCTTAAGCATTATGAATGTTTCGCAAATCGGCGCCCACATGACTTGTTTTCGTTGTATGAGTTAAAACACACAAAACAAATAATCCTAAACGTTATCACTGAAGCCTCCAAACTTGACACTTGTCAATTCAGTGTTCATTCTAGTGCTGTCCCACTATGGTTTTTCTTCTCTCTTCAGAACTTATATACCGATCAAATAGAGAGAGTCTGTAAATATTCGAAACGTCAAATTTTTGTTTGAATTCCTCTATACAGTGTTAAAAGAGCGTAAAAACATGGGAAAAAACCAGTTAATTTAACTGAGCTCGATGGGTGATATGTCAAAATTTCTCTTTCAACCAGAGAGTTGCTAATATGACGACTGGGTCGTTTCGACGGATAGAGGGAATATGTCGAATGACAGTTGGGTTTTTGAGAGAGAATTCAATACATTTTCGCTCAACCAATTTCAAAATCATTCGACATATTCCCTCTATCCGTCGAAACGACCCAGTCGTCATATTAGCATCTCTCTGCTTTCAACACTGTATAGGCAACGCACTTCAAGAACAGGCACGAGAATCGTCAATTAAATAGGAGGCCTCCACGACGCAGTAGTCCAAAATTCAGTTTTTAGACCCGTACGAAGTACTGGGGTCTTATAGGTTTACGCATACGTTTGTAACACGTCGAATTGGACTCCCTGAGGGGAAACCTATTGTGGTTGTCTAGAGATGCCAAATTCGCGAAAAAAAAATGTCCGTCTGTCTGTCCGTCTGTCTGTCTGCACGATAACTTGAGTAAAACGCATCCGATTTTGAAAATTCTTTTTTTCCCCGTTTGGTAATGTCAAAAGACAGGCTAAGTTCGAAGATGAGTGATTTTGGATCGACCCCTCCTGAGCTGTGGCCCAATAAGTGCTTTACGGTTTTTCGAAGATATCTCCGGACATTTAAACGTTAAACTTGTAAGTGATACGTCAAATAAAAGGTATTTACAATACCGATCGACAAAAAAAAAGTTTATGGAAATCGGATGACCGACTCGTGAGTTAGAACCCTTGGTGTGGAACAGGCACAGGACGGCAAGCAGTTTTTGCTCGTAGGTCGGCCTCATTTGAACATATTTCGTCTGTTTTAGCTTTATTAGATAGGTATTGACCGTACCAATCAGGGAAATTTTTTTTTTTTAAATTATGTTCTCCGGAGCGTGAGCTAGGTCTCTTGGAGTGAGCTCTTATCTGGCTACTCGGAAGTACAGTGAACGTGGTGTATTTTGACAATATCTCGAGTAAATTTTGACCGAATTTCATGAATTTTTTTTTGTTTGAAAGGTATTAACGAATGTAAAGCGTCGGTACTATTTCCGGTCTCCTAACAAAATGGCTGCCGGTGGCCATATTGGATTTTAGTAAAATAGAAATATCTTGGGAAAAATGATACTTAGAGAGTTTCTGTTAACATGGAAATAATTTGTTATGTGTGTGGGGTTTCAGGGATTCCATATACGGACATCTATATATATCTATATTCACCTATATTGAGCTATATACAGGCATATAGATCTATATAATAACATATTCATCTGTGAAATGTTTATTTATAGTGAAATATAGGTAAATATAGCGGTATATAGCTGTTTAAATAGGAATTTATGAAATTTGTCTTCGTACGGGGCTGTCTATATTGCCTCCAGCAATTTATTTGTATATGCTAACAAGGCAAAGAGTGGATAATGTAAGTGATTTTAAAGGCTTTTGACACGAATAGGTGTTTCGTACGGGTCGGCGTTAGCTATGTTTTCTTTATTGAACTGTTGATGTCGGAAAATAGGAAAATTCAATGATTCAAAATAAGAGCGAAATACCCCCATGGACCTCTTACAACTTCCAACTCAAGAGTTAATTAAGATTTTTTTTGGGCTGTTATCATATAACAGATAATAGTCGACAAAAATCACCCAGCTTTCAATAAGTACATTAAATCAACCTCAATCTCTAACTAAATTAAATGCCACCGAAATCAAAAGATTAGCAACAAATTTTAATGATTTATTTTATCTACGACCTATGCTACTTAGTTTATCGCGTTCCGCCTATCCCAATATTGTTTACACCTAACATCTACCGACAATTTATTTTTTTTGCTTCTTCGATGACTCGATATATATCATGATTGTCCATAATATTGAAATGCTACAATGAAATGCCGTGAAATGCTAATTGACCTTCCAACTTAGGTGTGCTTCGCTATAATCAAGCGATAGGAAGTCGATTAGCTCAATTAAATAATATTCAAATGAAGCACACGTTCTAGTACTAGTAAATGCAATGTAAAAGAGAAGCAATTCCCCAACGTGCATGAAATTTATATTCGCACCATCAATGAATGGCATGAACGGACGGACACACAATCATTACTAAATAAGTTTCAATTTCTAACTGTAACGGGAGAGAGAGAGAGAGAGAGTGAGAAAGTGAGACATAAACGCACTTTACAAATAATAAAATGGGTAAAGTAAACATTCCTCACTTTCCTCGCACACATTAATTTCTGCCTTATCAAATGACGTAAACTCCACCACGAAAAAACCAACCGTACACTAACTTCTCAACATCACATAATCGTGGCTATTTACTTAGTGTAGTCTAATAGACTCATATACGCGAACAACACACACACAGTATGAGTGTTTTAAAGTTAACGAACAAAGAACGACGATTCGAATCGATTTTGCTATAAAAATACATCATAAGTGGGCATAGTTGGGGATGTTGGGTAAAATTTCAACTAACTGACAGTTCTACGGAAAAATTACATTTCTCGCCGAATCACGGGATGTGTCGTGACAATTTATCATTTTAGCTATCAAGTATAGTAATAGTGTAACATCGACAGTTTAAAGTGAGCACAGAGTTTCATAGTAACACGCAAACGAGTGGTGAATTTTGCAAAGATTTGTTGAAATTCACTATAAAGTAGTGGTGAGTTTCCAAGGTGATAATTAAGAAGTTTGGGCGAGCTCAAAAGTTAATTTCATCCCGTAGATGGAAACGATTTTCGGGTTATTCCAGGTTGAACCTGGACCTGATCTGAGTAGTTTCGAGTCATGACAATAAGTCGAAAGATCTTTCTGTTCGTTCCAATTTTGGTCTCACCAGCCAGCTCTTATTGCTGTAATAGAATCAAAATTTGGACCCAAAAATGTCAACATTTTCACCACAATTTTACAATTTTATGGTGCGCTATCAACAATGGTTCGAATCTTTGCTAAATCCATCTCTGGTTTGTGTCTTTACTTGGACTGATGACCTATCACTCGTTGACAATTCGTATTGAAATTCGTCGACTCCACGAGAACCTCGACTACAAATTATTAAGAACGCAAAGCACTTTTTCAATTTTACAAAAATAAATACAATTTTTCCATCGCGACTCGCATTATAACATTAAACGCGCGATCCCATCATCATTTTTGCCATTCGGTGTGTTTTTTCAGTGAGTATCATTTAAACGCGGCCGCGACTGGACGCGCGATAGGCTACACACAACACGGTTTTGTGATATACGTATAACCAATGCCTCGTAAAAACAAGAGACGCAGAAATAATCACAATAATAATCGAAAGAAAGTAAAACAGCTGAATAACGATGGTTGTGGTGTAACGATTGGCGGTCAGCCAACGAATGTAGCATTCGTCGGTGGAACGGAACAGTCAATTGAATTAGCAGCTCGTCAAACAGAGATGGGCAGTGACAACAGTAAAATCGATTGCATTGTTGTGGTGCCGGATGGTGATGATAGCAGCGTCGGAGAAAGTGAAAATAAAAATGAACTCAGTGAAAATGGAAATGAAAATAAAATTGATGATCCGAATGTGTCCAACGAAATGGATGGGATTGGTGAAGCCAACGGAAAATGTGTTGACCAAAACAACGTTATCAATCAATCGAATGAAGATAGTGATACGATTATGTGCCCTAACATTGTAGTTAGTACCGGTGTAACTGATGCGAACGAATCGTGTAATGACTCTGCGTACAACAAACAAAACACATCGTCGTTGGCGGGAACATGTGGAGATTTAAATTCGATTCAAGAGCCAAAATCCACAAACAAATCGAAAATACCAAAGGCAGTGATTGCAAATTGTTTTACGTACGATTCATGTACGGAGGAGACGCCACCACCACATGTAACAAGTGATGTTGATGATCATGAAAATGCGCAAATTAAGTTCAACGAAAAATGCTTTGGTTCAATACCGAACGATACCAACATAAGTGAAGATAAGACGAACCGTGATTTCGATAAGAAAGTTGAGCCACTGGTACGGAGTGATAAAGTTGCTTTTAATCCAATTATGCAAGAAATAGCAAACAACAGTAGTTACAGAGTGGATTCGCCTAGTGCGATGACGACAGCGGAAAGACCGAGGTTGGTTGGTGTGAAGAAAAGTCGCAGCATGGACGACAACGATGTGATGATACAGGAAATGAGTGATACCGGTTCGATTGGTGACAACGAAAATACGCCAATCGTTTCGGAAGCTGAATCGGAAGTAGAGTCCGACATTTTCGACATATCGCCGAGTCCTTCCGGTGTACTGGTCAGCGTTCAAACCATACCGTTCAGTGGTCCGTTGGTGGATCTGTCGGCAGAGGAGGAGGAACTAATTCAAAATTTGATCAACGATCCAAAGTCCGATGCCATGTCCGACAAAAAAATCCAAAAGATCAAAAAGCGCTCGGCGTTGGAAAATCATTTTTTGCCGCAATTTCTGAATCCCAAATATTTGGACGTAATCAAAGAGGAGGCGAGCGATACCAGTGACGTGGAATCGAAAAATGCGGCTCCGGTGCCGGACAATCGAGAACCCTCTTTCGATGAAGAGTTGGACGACGACGTTTTCCTCGATAACAATTCGATTGTGCAGAAGACGAACGCAGTTTTTCCGAAAATTAATCTCAACTTTACGGGACGTCGTAAGCACGTGTCACATTTGAAAAGTCCAACAGCGGATGTGATTCGGGAAGAGCCGCAATGCTTTCTAGTTGACACAAAATTAGTCGATCCGGACGCGGTGGAGGAGAGTTGCTCCAAGTGGACTACATCGGTGGTTAGTGAACAGCCGGTCGCTGAATTGGTTTACATCGGATCCAGTTCAAGTAGTGCTAGTGATGCCAATGATCAAGAGTCAGTGGGTGAGGCTGATGGAGAAGAATCATGTGATGAAGACAGTGATGTTAGAATTAAGACGCCAATCATAGGTTGTGATGACAAAGAGTATTCGTTGATCGTTGACAGTGGTTTTAAATCACTTAATCCGGCATGTGAGGCCGAATCCTTTGTTACAAATGCAGAAAATGCAGAAACAGAGCTGAGTAACGAAGAATGTGCCCCCAGTGAAGCGAGTGAAAGTCATGAAAGTGCGATAACGGACATTGGTGACAAGAACAGTGAAGAAATCAACGATTCTGTGATTAAGCAAATCGAGACTGACGATCAGATACCTCAGTTCATAATTGGCGCCCCGTGCTCGAATAATATGTTCCCAATCGTCAATACCGTTCATCCAAGTGCGGTAAACGAGTTACAGAAAAATGAATTCCTTCGACAGGATTCATCCGGCAGTATTTGTTCATCGCTTAGCCATAGCACTTCGCAAAGTCAGTCAACTGCTCGCTTCTGTGCTACATCTCCACCACGCGATTTAGCCGACTTTGAAAACAGTCAGTGTGTGTCGGGGGCTTCATCATTGACGCAACAAATCAAGACGCTGCGACAGATAGCCGTGGAGAAATTAATGTCCATGCCATACGGGTCGATAATTCTGGAGGAGCTAGCAATTGTTGCTGAAAGTCTAAGTAATCTGACCGATCATCAGCCGAGTTTCGATTCACCTCCGATACCACCAAGGCCAGAAAGTTTTCCCGACGATTCACCGCCTCCAATACCTCCAAAGCCGAACAGTTTCGTTAACGAGTCATCGCCTCCAATACCACCAAAGCCAGTCAGCTTTTACGAAAATTCACCGCCACCAGTTCCACCAAAACCACCACAAAATCGTTTCGAAACACAACCACCGCCAATACCACCGAAGCCGACAAACACGCCGTATTCGGAGGCGCCATTCATCGATCCAGAAACTTCCAAAACAACGAGAGAAATCAAAATCGTTCAACTTCCGGCGACATCGGTAAACACTGTGCCAATCAGTCATATGATGATTAATTCAGGTCTAGGCGTGCCAATCGAGCAAAATCCATCCGTTTCGCCATGCCTTTCACCATCGCAACGCAATTACATCGAAGACAACACACATTCGAATGAAATCAAACCAGACCTACTTTTAGAAATGCACAGCACGTTCGTTAATCGTCGCGGCTACCATGAATATACCGATATCGAATTAAAAGAGCCACATCGTGAGCAACAACACTTAATGAACGACGATCGTCACAATGAAACGGTTGCCAAAAATGATGACAACAACAGATTGTTGGCAATAATTCGAGATTCAAAACAGTCTACCGGTGAAAATTCAGCTGCACATAACGTTAACGTTGAGTGTGATCGGACATTTGAACGTAACAATCAGTCAGGTGATAAAATCTCGTCGATTCCCAGTGCCGACGGGAATCTAAAAATGTCGAACGAGAAACAAATTCCATTCGATAATAGTACGACCGCAATGACTCAACCGTCGTCGTCAGTGCGAACGTATTCGAATGTTGAAAAGTCAACATATGAAACGCGAAAACGGATCGAAAACGGAAATGTTGTGTTCGAATTTTCCAATTCAACGAAAGAGACTTCCACCGACAACAATGGCAACAAGGAATGCACAAAAGAATCAAAAGAATCGTCCACTGGTGGCGACTTGACCGATTCAGCGATGATGAAATCGGACATAAATTTAGAAGAGAATTCGGTTTCGAGCACATCAAATCATAAAATTCCATCGTCGCCTATAAATAGCGGTGCGGGAAATATGGAAAATGCGAAAAATGAAAAGTCAACAAATCAACAACAGCGCAATGTGAAGGCCAAGAGTGAATACTTTGACGATAAAATCTCATTCAAGGAATTCGATTATGTGCCGAAATTCTTCGGCGATGACGATTTCAATCAATTTTTCAACTCGAACCACGAGCGATCGTATGAAGAGAGGAAACGAGAAGAAAACCATTACCAATCGTCTGAGGTGTCGTCGTCTAGGCCTCAGAGCAGTCTGCAAGAATGGCTGAAAGACATTGATGAGGCGAACAGTTTATTGGACAACATTGTCAAACCGATCGTAAGGGAAGAGAATTTATGCAAAGGAATGGGATCGAAAGTGAACGTACGAGCGCCTAGGCTACATACCGTTGAGGTTTCAAACGAAGTAAATGACAAATTTGATGAGGCTCAACGCAGGTACGAGATGTACGTAACAAAACAGAATCACATGTACAACCGACAGTCAATGATTGATAAAACGCCGATAACACCACACGTATCCACGCGAAGAAAGTCACTGCCAAAGGAGCTGCAACAAAAGCAATTGGAGTACATCCGGAAAAAGGAACAGGAATTGAATTTCGAGTTCGATAAGCTGGAACACGATCGAATGCGATTGCTTCAAGAAATCGAAGAGATGAAAGTCAATCAACATGTCAAGGACTTTGTCACGGCTCACAAATTGAACTACTCCTCAAATAATTTCATATCGAGACACCAGTCCGAAGCGGAATTGCTTCGGCAGCAGATGCACGACGAATGGCTGAATAAAGTGGCCGAACGCGAGGAGCGAAGATTGCAAAAAATCATTAAAATAACTAAACCCGGCGAAGAGAATGCAGCTCCGGAACATGGAACGCGAAAGGCGACGGTTGAACACGAGTTCTTAAATCGGGTGAAAGAGCGACGTACCAAATTGAAAATGCCATCAGATAGTGATTGGGAGAGTGGTGCTGAGTCACAACCGACTGAACGCGATAGAAAGGAAGAGAAAGTCGACCCGAAAATTAAAGTGATTGAAAGTGAACGGGAAACCAATTTGAACGAATTTCCCAAACATATCAAAGAGTTTGCGTCGGATTTCACCACAACCACCGAACGAACGGACACATCAGTGAAAGAAACGACGGAATCCAGTTCCAGCTACGAAATCCGATCGTCGTCGGTTGCAACGAATGATGGTGAGTCGCATGGACCATCATTTTTCCAAATGTGCGTTGTGCTGGCATTTCTTTGTTGGACTGTGTGCCGTTCAATGTTTACTAACAATAGAACTTAAGTAAGTGATGACGACGCCATGTAGACCATTTAGAATTAAGAAATAACAAAAGTGCTAAACTAACCGCTTTGTTTTAATGCGCTTCCCTCAATGCAAGAGGCAAATCAGCTGCAACTAATCTCTCACCATCTGATACCATTTTCTCAAACCGTTGACAGTTGAAAGTTTTTATACTTTTTCAGTCTTGTTTACATTTCAAATAGTGCGCTGCCAATTGGCACCATAGGTCATGTATTGCAAAGTATATAAACACTAAAGGTAACGCAAATCCACAAAAATTCCACGGAACCCCAGTTTCGGGTGATTTTATTTTTATTTTATTTTAACGTTGGCCACAAGTCAAATTCAATTTATTAGATTGCAACATGTGTCAAAACTCAACCAACGTAATTCTAAACAACAATATTATGCCAAACGTCACGGATGCACGGCATTATATTCACCCGAAACTTGGGTACCGTAAAGTTTATGATCCGCTGAGTGTTTATAAACCTTCAGTGTTTATAAACTTTTGATGTTGCGCACATATTGAATTCGTTTACGTCAAGTTGCAGCTAGTGATGAGCTTCGTTTGATTCGATTCCATACAAACTTGGCAGGTGTAACAACATTAAGCACACGAAAATATCTAATCGTCATTGCAACATTACGAAAATTAATTCACCTGAAAGTCGGGATCCGTAATTTCTCTGATCTGCAGAGGGTTTGCAATACCTTCAGTGTTTATCTACTTTGATGTACTGTACATGACTATCAGGTTATAATTTAAACACTGCAACAGTTATTCAAACTTGTATACGAACTCTAGTTACACATAGCGAAGCGACACGAAGTAAGTAGACTTAATCCAAATTTTTCTTTTGCTAAACTGTCAAACTTGACAGAAGAACAAAAGTAAATTTTGAATTAGGTCTACTTCGCGTCGCTATGTCTCTACTAATAGGAACTTCAGTATTTTTGACCTTACTCCCGTTCGTCGCTCGATCGGATTGGTGAATTTTTGACAGAGATGATCTTATAAGGGCGACCTTAGACCAAAATAAAAATGGAAAATTGGGGTCAGTCTCTTACCTGGTTGAACTAAGAGTAATCTAGGATACATAGCAACTCGGACAAAACACTCTTTCAGTTGCTATTACATCCCTTCAACTAATTAAAGCGCTCACATTCAAATTAAAATTTTTCCTTTGACAAATTCCAGGACTAGCGAGACAACAGGTAATTGCTACGTTCGAGGTCGTCGATAGGTGCTCTCTAATTAAAAAAAAAATTCTCAAATTTCCAAATATTTTCCAAACTTTTTTTAAGTAATTAAAATTGGTCGAATGGGGGATTGAAGTTTTGACCAATTCGACGCAGAACTTTATTCTAACCCAAAAATTGTTCTACGGTATGCCTCTAAAATGCACAGATTTTTTTTAAAATTTATTTTGTTTACAAAGTGCTACCCAAAATCGACCCAATTTTGTCAGCCGCCTAAAAATGTGTCGGAGGCCGTTTCTAGTCTCGATGAAAAAAAGTATGTGTAAGGTGTTCTCCAGCAAGAACTACATGTGTGTCGACAATTCTGATCAAAAGTATTTCTAAAAACAGTGTAAAATCAAAAATATAGGGCTGCCATTTTGTAATCCACGCCATTAGTCGTATAAATTTATACGTCAGAGAGAGCTTTTTTCTCCTTTGTTACGATCTGTCAGTTTTTCTATTTTGCGATTTAGTATGGAAATGAAAACTAAAATTGAGATATCTTTGCTGTTTTAAGTGGTTGTTCATATTTTTTTGGACCAAAATGTTTTAAAATGTGTTTGGAATCGATTGGCATTAACAGATTGTGTGAAAATATTTTTTTCTATTTTATTTTTTTGTTAATGTCAATCGATTCCAAACACACTTTAAAACATTTCATCCAAAAAAATATGAAAAACCACTTAAAACAGCAAAGATATCTCAATTTTAGTTTTCATTTCCATACTAAATCGCAAAATAGAAAAACTGACAGATCGTAACAATGGAGAAAAAAGCTCTCTCTGACGTGTAAATTTATACGACTGATGGCGTGGATTTTCTTACGGGCGGCTCGTTTCGAAGTTTAGACGAACTTATAAAAAGATCAGTGCATTTTATAGAGACATACCGTAAAACAATTTTTTGTTTAGAATAATGTTTTACGTCGATTAAAAAAAAACTTCAGTCCGCCATTGCAACCGATGTTAGAGGAAATTTGCAAACTGGGACCCAACTTATCTGCATGGAGGTCTTAGTGAAAAAAAAAAATTTTGTTTGAAATTTTCACCAAGTCTCTCATGCAAATTACGGCAGTCATTGACACTGTAGTCATGATTCTCGTTATCATCATTCCGACAGCAACTTACGTTGCATGTATCAATGGAACAAATCTTCTTTCATAAATCGTAAAATTCATAAATACTAATCTACTACGTCAAGTATGACCACGATACAAAAATGATTGTGCTGACCAACGAAGAAATAATTCACTTCAGTGCGCACAGTAGCTAGAATTGTAATCATTTTATCCTAACGTTGACAAACTTGTCACATATTGAAATTTATAAGCCATATCCATATCCAAACCATTTCAACTCCTTCAACAACATCAATTGAGTTTGAAAATGTTGTTATATGCTGTCGCTTTATATACATATCCATCCATTCGCAACGTACCATAAAATTTGCCGAACGATTTTCCTATTGAGACGTCGATGTTGACGAAATGAATATTATAGATTGAATGGTTGTGGTTTGTATATTTTATCCCACATGGGAACATAGAGAGGATATTACGCACACAAGTTATGTTGGGTGACAAATTTTCGCCAATTTATTTTTAGACAAAAAGGCGTTTTCGATTTTTTTTTATTTTATCTGAGTTTATAATGTTATACATACAGACACTGCGGGTGAATAATATACGTGTGTGATGACCCAATTAAACGTATATTGACGATGTGTTCGAAACCGATTTTAATGTCAATTAATTAGGGGTAAAGTAGATTGGTTGATGAGAGTGTGAGAGGTGATTGTGTAAGGGAAAACATTGTGATGCGGAAACAAAGTTTTAATTGATTTATGGACTGAATTTGTGTACACACACAAATAACGGATGAACAAACTTGGTCACCTCGTTAGCAACACAAAAAGTCGGTAACATCGTCGCATTTTAAGATCCGACTACATAGGGAATACCCAATAAATGTACATACCAGAGTGTAGCCGATTCTTCAGAATCGGTCGATCTATCTTGTTGTCAAATAAATGTTGTCAATATGAAAATGAGTGCGTTTGAACCCGTTTTTAAAATCGTTATGTCCTTCGCTGTGACATTATGCCATACTATGATCTAGATTCATTGGGAATAGATATAGTCAGGGTAAAGTATAGTTTCCACTTAAAAATAGCACTCCGTTTAGCCTCCGTCTACATGACAGTTGTAAAATAGAACAAAAGAACTGTCACGCAAACGGAGTGGAAATTGAATTTATTTCAATTTTTTACTCCGTTTACGTGACAGTTCCTTTGTTCTATTTTACAACTGTCATGTAAACGGAGGCTAAACTGAGTGCTCTTTTTAAGTGGAAACTATACTTAACTGTAAACCAAAACATTGACAGCTATACCGTCATCCATATAGAACCCTAACCTCAACTCCGTGGAAAAATTAAGATTATTGAGCTGCCGTTTATTTTGTATTTTGTCCGGATCGCCAAAAACGTTAAGGCCGGGTTAAGCGTCTTACATCTTTGTGCCATGTTAACCTGGGCTTAAAGATAGATTTCCAATGAATAGAAGGTGAAGCTATAATTGTTTCTTGTATGTACAACAAAACCATTTAAACATTGGTTTCTATTTTGAAACGTTAACTAAGTGACTGTCCATTTTCACTGCACATATTTTCAGGTTAGGTTATCTATGGATGATTTTTGACTTTTGGAATGACCTTGATCTTCATAGTAAATGAAAGTCAATCTATATGTCAAAGCCAGATTTGTTTCTAGTGCGGGCTGAAATCTAGATGCGACTATCATCTCCAATGGACCTGATTACTAAATTCAATTTTCAGGTGAAGTTACGACCGGCTCAAGTATTGTCAGATCAGGATCAGATAAATCTGACCTGTTCCGAGATTTATTAGATAGTAAACGTCGTTCCTAATAAATGTGATTTTCCACAATAACAAAAAAATTACGGACAACACTGCCACATCCCATCCTTCCTCCTCAATCGTTTTGTAAATTATGAACGGCCCCTTACAAAAAAATGCATTTTTATGTCCTTGCTGCTTAAATAACCGTGACGCATAAATTTAACTCTTATAGATGCACAGCCGAAAAAAACGCCTAACAAAAACCAACTCACATCAGCTTTGAAAAATCCATCATCAATTTTACGGAAAAAGCCAACGAACATCAAAAAACAAACGAAATTCCAGCTTGCACAGCACCGCCGAAGTTTGTCTGACGGTGATCTGCTGCACGAAATCGATAATGCATTAGTGCTTTCAAAGGGCTTTTTATTTGCGCGCGGTATGGAATATTTCATGCACTTTTTTTTACGTGTTATGTCTAGCATGCGAAATTTTATTTTTTTATTTTTGTGTGTGAGAGTGGCATTCCCGCTATCTGTTGAAAATCTTTTTCTTTTTGTTGCTGTCCGTGTTTTACTACTCTTTTTTGTGGGGGGTTTATTTAAGTTTTACCATTAGTCGGTGAAAAATGTACGCTGCCATTACTTCTATGTTGATCGTTCCAGTCGGTGGTTGCATGTTGTTTTATGATGTAAAATGAAAATCATTTTTCTTTTTGTGAGAATGCAGATCTCATGGGGTTATTTGTACAATTATGGGGCACGTTTCGCTAACACTTTCCTTTGTTACTTGGCATTTGGCCAAAATTACTGAACCATAGGTAACAGGGGCTTGTTTAAATCGAGTCAAGAACTTTAACTCAAAATCAGAAAAAGTCAATGAATCTACATAGGATCTCACACCATGTTTGTAAATACTTAGTTGGTTAAAGTTAGTTTTGTGTGGCGGCTGTTTCACAGTTGAGATGATGATGATCGGTAATGAAGCGGTATGAAAACTTAATTTCATTTCGCTTATAATTCACCAGACATTCTCATCTAAAGAAGTATGACTAGCATGCCTCTTCTATGGCTTAATACACGAACACCTTGTGTCCAAAAATCACTTTTACCAGTACAGTTAGAGGGCAGTGAAATTTCAGCATGAATTTGATTCATCTGTTTTTCAGCTGATCCATACAAAAGATTTATACAATTTTACCACTACCGACCGCACAGGATCTGATCTTTAACGGACAGGCTACAAGATCAAATTAGTGTACTCGTTGACTATAGAAGCATTCATCAAACAGGTAAACAAAGAAGTTCCTCAATCTATTACTCCGCTCACATGTTGTTATCTAGAGAAACGCAACCTCAAAGTAATGCTGAATAAAAAAACTTACTGTTGAGGTCAGAGACTTGCTAATATGACGAATGGGACGTCGTTTCGACAGATAGATGGAATATGTCGAATGACAGCTGGTTTTTTGAGAGAGAGTTCAATACATTTTCTCTTGACCAAATTCAAGCTCATTCGACATTATTTCCTCTGAAGGATGTTTAGAAACTAAGAAGAAATGTAATAGAGTTTTCTCACATTTTAGTACATTCTGTCATAAAATTACTGATGTCGCTGCGGGTTATTTTCATGTGAACTAACTTCATATGGTAACATTTGGTCTGTAATGACAAATGTGAAGTTGGTTCACATGAAAATAAGCCGCAGCGAATGAAGTCCTTTGAAAAAAATGTGGCGCATCTACAGGCCAACCCACTTGTCCCATCCGTCGAAACGACCCAGTCGTTATATTAGCATCTTTCTGGTAGAGATGTTCTGGTAAAAATAGTTCATTATCGAGAAATGTTGACTTTATTCTGGCTTAAAAAACGAATTATTGTTGTAAGGCTTGATTTTTACTTACCGAAAAAGTACTCCGTGTCTCACACATTGATTTCTCGACGTGATCTTAAAGATCAAAAATTGGGCCGAGCTTTGAGCCATTTTGGAAAATACTTCTCAGCGCCCGCACTGCTCTCATTTTATTAATGTAACTAATCTCGACCTTCACCGTTCAAGCACACTCCACTGAATGGAAATGAAATTAAATTTGCGCGTAACGCAACGAGGAAATGAAACACCAAAATAAGTCACATGACGCAACTGTCCATTTGGAGGTCGAGGTTAATGGATGCGAAAGTGCTCTGATTTGAGTTTATACGTTGGGTATGCCGTGTGAGAGACGAATTTTTTGTTTGTTTACTTGACAGTTTGCTCTCTCACGGCTCTCACACGAAGTTCTTTTTGTTGAGTGTAAACCATACTTTAAGCTTAACATTTTGGCAGACCACTTTATTTACACGGTCGTCGTGGGTGGATTTAATATTGCTTTTTTTCGAAAAAAGATTTTCCAGTTTTAATTCGAATCGTTTTCCACATCCGCTGGATTGACAAAACATGTTCAAAACATGAAAAACATTAAACCATCCAACAGAAACGGATATTACAAATAATCTTCCACTGCAACGAAAAAAACCTGCATTTCATTTAACTAAATACATTTCCGTCCATTCCATTCCGTACATTATACCCATCACGTACTCGACATGGTCTGTGCACTTGGAAACATTTTTTCTACAACAAAAAAATAGTTTCGTCTAGGAGAAGAAGGAAGAAAAAAACAACGACAAACGAACACACCTCTCCGAATCTAACATCTGGAGAATACGTTCCTCTGAAACAGGCATGAGCGCCGCCGAAAAAAAGCCGCCGATCAAGCCGCCGCCGGCCATTTTTGAGCAAGCCGCGCCGCAGCCGAGCCGGTGCCAAAAACACGGCTCAAGCCGGCTTGAAACGGCTGGAAAATGAAATAAAGATTTCGAAAGGTGAATGGGTGAAATAATTTTGAAACCCGAGATTCCTGTTGATCCTAAGCAGCTCAAGTACTTTTTGAATTTTTTTTTTCAAAATTAAGAAAATTTTGTAAATTTTCTTGAATTTTCATGAATTTTCCAGAATGGTATATTACGTCCTCGCTTCTAAGTTTGTTGTTTTGGCAAGTATGACCTTTGCGGAACGAGCCGAAGGCGCACAATCAGTTAATTCACAAATTTGAGAAAACTTTATCGATCTTTGCGAATTTTCTCGTTTTTTTTCAATTTTCAATTTTTACTTGATTTTCGTGAGCTTTCGATTTCTTCTCGAAAACCATTTTCTTAATGAGTTAAATGAGTGTACTGGAGCATGATTTTCCATTTAGTTCAAGTTTTGAGGCAATAAAACTTGACGCGTTAGTGAACCTTAGACTTAGAGACTTGCTTGTAACAAGACCAGTTCCACTTGCACTTTGAACAACCTAATCTACCAACATTTTCGCTTTCCGTACAATTTCATTTTCATGCTTACTAGTTCATTTTCCATGAATTTATCTAAACGTTTTTATTTTGAAAAAAAAGTTAAAAGGAACCTCCAGCCGAGCCGTTTTAAGCCGGCTCAAGCCGACTTTTTCGCCGCCGCCGAGAAATTTTTTTTCGGCTAGCCGCCGCCGAGGTTTCTCCGTCGGCGCTCATGCCTGCTCTGAAGTAATACAAACAAGACAAACAAACAGCATCTCAGAGTGGTGCGATTTTATATCAAAATGCTTCATGGCGTTTTGGGGGTGTTTTTATTTTTGTGTAAGGCATGGTAAAGTGGTTCCTGCATTTGTATGTACAAAAATGTACTTTCTGACATTAATTTTTTGCCAACCAGATTAAATGCAAAAGTAGGAAAAAATGGGAAATTCTGACACAAGAAATGGTATAACACAGCGAACGGGCAGCAGCTTTTGTTGTTGTTGTTCGTTAATTAGTAGGTAAGCACACGGTGAGCTTGGACGAACTTTTCACATTGGGTGGTTTGTCACACTGGTACTTTTTCTATTTTCACGTTTGTTATACTTTCTGTAAGTACGCCCTAAAACACACTAAAATGATTTCCCCATCTTCCTGTATTATTTAGTGCGAATAAATGGGAGAAATATATTTGAAGAATGTCTTCGAATTACAGTTGACCCCAACAAAATTTGTGACGCAATTTGATACAGCCGTTTACTCATACAGACTAACTGTTTTATACGTTTTTATACGAGTTTGACAGTCGTACGCAAAGTAAATAAACAGCAAACCCTCAACCCATCAGAGATGATTACGGATTCCGTCTTTCAGGTGAATTCATTTTCGTAATGTTGACAGTTGCTATTGTCATATTTCCGTGTGACTAAGGTTGTTGCACCTGTTAAGTTTCTATGGAATAGGGCTGGTCTACTGAGTTTTTTCTCAAGTAGCTGAATTTACGATTCAGCATAGAACTAGCCCCTCTTCTCTAGTGGCTCCACCCATGATTTCATAGCTGAATACAACATAAAACTAACGACGTGCCCACTACCTGCAATTTGAATTCAATTCATCGGCCGGCTGTATACTCAGCTTATAAGTGTTTCTTTACCGAAAAAATTTTGCGTCACAAGTGGCAGATGTTGAGGAAAGTACTGTTAAGAAATTTTTTAAATAAGGCAAGAATATGTCCTAATACGTCCGAACCATATGCCACTTTGTGACGCAAAATTTTTTTGGTAAAATTTTGTTTCTAGAATTTCTTTGGTCAAATTTTTCCTGTTACAGTTTTTGCGTACAAGCGCAGAATGCGTCACATCCATCGATATCAGTTGTTTTGGAAGCATGCACAGGGACTTGCGTCACTTTTACTCTTTTGAGTGTTTTTGACTGATATCAGTTCTTTTGGAAGAATTAGTAGATTGAAAAAATTGAAAAATTTAAAAAATTTTAAAAATTTATATAATTTTGAAAATTTAAAATTTTTTTTAAATTTTTCAATTTTTTTTTAAATTTTCAAAATTTTTTAAAATTTAAAATTTTTGAAAATTTTGAAAAAATTTGAAAAATTTTGAAAAAATGTGAAAAATTTTGAAAATTTTTGAAAAATTTTGAAAAATTTAAAAATAAGGTAAAAGCAAAATAAAATGATCGAGTCTGGTTTTTGACAATTGAATTACAATTGTCAAAAACCAGACTCTATTTACTTTTATTTTGCTTTCATTTTATTTGAAAAATTTAAAAAAATTTGAAAAATTTAAAAATTTTTGAAACATTTAAAAAATTCTAAATTTAGGAAAAAAAAATGAAGCGAGCAAAGCTTACCAAAAGCGAACAAATTTGTTCTACCATACCCATCCACACACACACACTTAAAGTTGTTCTTATATGGGGCTTATATGGAACTTCGAGGAGCCCTAGATCCGAAACGAGGCCGGTTCCCCCCAAATTTTTTTTTCTGGAATGTCTTAGAATGACGACTAGAATCTACTCCCAAAATTTCAACAAAATCTAAAGAAGACTTTAGAAGATAGGAAACACCGACGGACGGACGGACTGACGGACGGACTAACAAAGTAACGTAGGATTTTTTCATTTCGTTTAAAGTACTGAAATTGACCAAAATGTATGGAAATGGGGCTTCCTGGAAGATTTTTTGCGTGGCCAAATTTTAAGCTGCAAGAACGTGTGATAGCTCGTTGAACTCGTACGGACGCCTAGTTTTTTTAATGGTAATTTGGAGTCATTTGTATTTGAATTGTGGAACTTCAATATTTGCTGTATATATGGTTCTGCAGTCTACGACAAAAAAATTTTTTTGAAATTTTTTCTAGTAATAGGACTTGCGTCACGGGCGCTATGCTAACGCGCGCCCATGATTGCAGTTGTAGCTGAGTGAAAAGATGCCTGAAACACTTAGCATCTTACACTCACTTAAAAAGAACCGACCATCAAAATATGCCCATTTTCGAACTTCCATGGGACAGCGCCAAACGGGAGAAAAATAATTGCGAAAAATGGTCACGTTAGAGAGTCCACAGACCGACGTTTTTTTTCTGATCTAGTACCTCTGGGCAACCACAAAAAGTTTCCCCATTTGCTCGTTTTACAAATGTGATAATAACCGCATAAGTCTCGTGTATTTCACACGAGCACAAAAGCAATTGTTCATACTGAACGAAAATGAACATCAAATGAAATTTATTACACTCCTAACATATCTTTAAATTGCGATATGAAAGCGCCTACAAATATGCTAAAGGAATATGCTCGATGAAACATTCGTTTGAAAATCATTTTAATTTTCTCTCGAATTATGCAACTTCGTTTTCAATTCTCACCCATACATATATAATTACACGAATTAGGTGAAACAACCGACGTCTTCAGCAATCAGAAGATTTACAAGTATTATGAGACGGTTTAACGGTTGTTCGTAACGAAAATGTGAAATTGTATTTTCTGATTCTGATTTTGAGCTCATCCAGAAGGAGATCAAAATTTATTGAATCACTCGGATTTGATATTAATAAAAAGCTGGCGTGTCGCACAAATCATTTCGTATTCAATCCCCGTCTTATCACCCCCCCGCCCGGAGAAAACGAAAACTGAATTATGCAAAAAGTTTTTCGCCGAAACTTTTGGATAGCTTTTTGCCATAAATCAATCGCATTCGCTCCTGAAATTCTTTTCCCAAAAAAAAAATGTATGCAGAACACTCAAACCACAATATCATAAACGAGGCATTACCAACCGAAATGCCAAACAAAATGTTCGCATAAAGTTTTCATTTGAAAATATAATTTCATTTATGACTTAATGAATTCGAGAAAATTGGTTTAAAAACTTGGTTTTCAATACGGAAAAAGAAAAAAAAATATTCCGACCACGAATGTTTCTCCCAATGTGAAAGCAGGTCGTAGCACACACATATGGCACTGTGTGTACACACTCCATATGAGCGATCAGAGGCGCCGGCTGGGAGCGCAAATTTTTTTTTTTTTTAAATCTTTAAAACCTCTTCAAATCGTCAAACTTTACCTATAAAGTCATCTTTCCGTGGAAGACAATGGTCCCCGTCGTACCCGTAAACTCGACACCACTGAGCGATAAGCTATTCAAATCGAAATAAGGATAAAATGGAAGGAAACTTTTACTACGAGCTTGGCGTTGAGGAAGTATTTTCCGTTATTTATGTCCCATTCCGACCCATATTCCAATTTATTGAACCGACATAAGGTGAAACCTTTCAATTTAGACAGAAAAGAGAATCTCGTTTCGGTTGATTTTAACGTTAGATATCATCGTCGTAGCGACGTAAAGAATGGTTTAGTTGAATAACATTATTGGAACATTCGTTACGATCATATTGTTAACGGTGTCACAAAATTTCAACATGTCACTGCTATCGTTGAATCAGATTTAGCGCATAACCAAATCTGGGACGCGATTACAGTTCGATCTGTTTATCATTTCGTGGTCTTTAGTACTTTAGGGTGTGCTAAAAAAAAGAAAATTTTTAGTGTGCTAGCTTAGGCTGAAAAAAGAGCTAGATCGTGCATCTTACGAAATCGAAGATTGTTCTTGAAGGCACCTCCGATGTCCTTCATGTGAAAATTCATCGAAATTATTATTCGTTTAGATTAAATAATTAGACGTATGACTATCAACTTGAAGTTGTGTTTTCTGTAAATTTCAGTAGCTCCACGAGGCGTAGGTGAGTTTTATAATTACACTGAAACATGCTTCCAGTTCTAGAATTTAAGGATTATCTTCAGGATTTATTGAATTATTGAGGTGGTCAGTTCCTAAACTTCTAGAACTGGTCATGGTCGTGCTCTCATCTCTAGAACTTAAGTATTCTGAAGGATTTCTGAGGTTTTCTTGGATTACCTTCTGGACTTTTGGGATTATTGAGTTGGTCAGTTCCTGAAACGTTAAACTCAACCACTATGGTTCACCATCTTCATATTTCTAGAACTATAGAATCTAAACGATTTCTGACGTCTTTTTGGGCTCTATTCTGGACGTTCAGGATTATAGAGGCGTTGCCATGTTAGTTCCTAAAATTCCACGATTTCACATGGTATACCATGCTCCGAGTTCTAGAATTCGAGGAATTTAAACGATTTGTAAAGTTTTTCTGTGTTTCCTTCTGAACTTTTGGAATTATTGAGGTGGCAGTATGCTGGTTCTCAAAATTCCTCCATCCAACATGGTCTACTAGGTCTAACATCCCCCAGTTCTAGAATTTCAAGGATTTTGAGGTTGCATAGGTTCTCTTCTGGACTTACGGGATTGTTAAGATGGTAATAGTCTCAAAAATCCAGAAGATATCTTTTAAAATCCTTAGATTCTAGAACTCGGAGCATTTTTCCGTGTAATTATTAAACTCGGCTGCACTTTGAGTTACTAAACTTTACGGAAAACACAACTTCAAGTCGATAGCCATGTCTAATTGGTTATTCTAAGCGACTAATAATTTCGATGAATTTTCACATCGGAGGAACGAGTGAGTCGGTTTCAGAGATCTTCCTTTGAGATTTTTTTTTTGAGAGTTTTTTGCGACTTTGACCATATTTTCCGTCATTTTGGATGCAAATGTGAAAGATGAATTGCACAAAAAAATGTGGACTTTTTTTTCTATAATTTATCCTTTGGTTGGAAATGGATTGATATCTCTTATGAATGAAAAGTCATAGAAAAGAACGATTTTTTTTCCTAAGCAGGTCAACTATTACTATAATTTCAAAAGTTGGTCCGCTGACAAAGACATTGCCTTATGATCTTAA
Source organism: Bradysia coprophila (assembly GCF_014529535.1). Lineage (NCBI taxonomy): Eukaryota > Metazoa > Arthropoda > Insecta > Diptera > Sciaridae > Bradysia > Bradysia coprophila. The sequence continues at coordinate 2,379,372 of NW_023503941.1, read as the reverse complement.
AAAAATTCTAAAATTTCTGCCCGCTGCTGTGAAGGGACCTTTCGAATTTATGGAAAACTAACTGCAATTCGTGCTACTATCGGAAAAATTTCAATTAACATTCTGTTCAACCAAACAGACCAGTCAACGAATCCATAACAACTCCACCCAAAATGATCGTCAGTTACATCCACAATCCTTCGGCAGGATTCGCGCATTCATTACCTTCATGTGTCTTCTGTTCTGCGACACTTACTCATTATGATGAATCAACGTTGATCTTTGTAGTTAGCGTAAACTTATAATTTCTAATTTATGCCAGACATTCAGTTTTCCTTAACTAAATATAAATGTTCTATACGTGCACCGAGGTGTGTACCATCACTGGCAACATAAGTAGAACTCTGTAAATGTGGAAAATATTCCGTCAAAACTTTCATCCTCTCAATAGCAGAAGTGTAAAAAACGGTTCCGTAAAACTTTAAATGATTTAATATGATTATGTGTACGGCGCTGGCATTAAATGCAAGAGTTCCCGTATGTAGCTTCGCTAGCTTTATCTGGAAACTTTATTCAAATTTATTGAAATGTTCAACGTATGTAATGCCTTAGACTTGAGATTAATTCAGGTGATGCCATTTAATCAAATTGGATTTCGTTTTTAGTTTTGCTTTGTGCAATAGACGAACGAGGAAGTTTAATCTTCACATTGTGCAAAAAATTATTTCATTTTTGTGAGAATGCAACCCCATGAAAAATGTTTCCATTGAAATTAGGGATTTTCTCCGTTTTTCAATTTTCTCGACATAATTTCATCATTTTTGATATCAAGTTCATCTTGGAATGAAATTTGCTCGATTCTTTCGAGAACTATCGAAACATGGGTTGTGTTCTTTGGTAATTAACATTATGGTCACCTATTGATGAAGCGCCGGCTGGCGCAATAATAATTGTTTACATTGAATGCAGCGAAAGTGGGTCATTACATAAGGCAACAATTTTGTGTCAAAAGCAAACTCTCAAGTGTGTTTATAAGCAACAAGCTTCAGTGACCGTCTTTTCGAGAAATGTAGAGTTTGTATGTATCCGAGCTGAAGGTTAGGCCTGTAGCTAAACTTGTCGGTAAAATATTTACCGAAGCAATTTTCTCAAAAAGACACGAGTAACACGAAGTTATTTCCGGAGCAATGAAATACGCAGCATCATCCAATGTATTCTGTTTTACTGCCTACCACATGGAAAAGTTGAATTTGACATAAAAACTTACGAAAAATTAACCGAAAACAGTCCATATGTAATGGGTCAGTTTCACTGGGGGCAAATTGCTGCGTAATGGTCAACTTTCGCATAGGTCAGGTAGTAAAATTGGTTTCTTAAAAATAAACCGATTTTACGACGTCAATCCGATTTGTATGGAAATCAAGCCGTAGAATATCCAACTGGTGTATCACATGAATATCAACAATGTTTTCGATTCCATATGTTAATTCACTGTGATGCGCCACGCTAGGCAAAATCCATTAAGTACATGTGTCCTTTGAGAAACCTACCAAAGAACCATCGCCCAGTATTTGACACAAAATCGTTTAAGGATTGTTCAAAAATGACGTCATTTTCACGTGAAAAGGGGGGGGGGCGGGAGTTTTAAAAAATCTGTAGAATGGTGTAACGTCATTTGTGAACGGTCTACTCTTACATCTTAAGCGGAAATATATTGCATAAAGTGTCCCATTTCGGAAGCTGTTCACTTTTATGCTGCTGCGACACAGTAGAAAAAATTAGTTTCCCGTTCACTTTTGCAATTTTTTTATGGGATGCTGCGGGGACAAAGTTGTTCGAAATTTTTTTGAAATTCGAACTGGAATACTCTGTTACATTGCAAGCTTAGCTCTGGCTCGAAATGTTATGTATATTCCCCCGATGCCCCTGAACCACTTGAAGTGTCTGCACAGGACTATCGTTGGTGATTTAGATCACACATTTATATAGTGCGATGTCAAACCCTGTCATCCCACTTGCAACACAAACACAGCTGTACCGCAACAATGAAACTTCTTCAAAGATCACCAAAATCTGGAATGTCTTTCATGTACCTACACAGTGTTTGTAGGAAGTAGGAAATGCCACCTACACATCATCTCTAATATTATAAGATTTTAGCCTTCCGCCCAATCCATTACATTTTGCAAATGACCATTTGTCATTCGATAATTCTTATTAATATCGCCTGTAGTAACGTTACCATTGAACAACATCAGGAAAAGACACGGTTAGATAAACCTACAGCCAGTTAAATGTTGCAAAATAAACTCGCCAGATGGGATAAAGCAAACAAAACAAAAAAAAGCAGAGAAAAAACAAGAGACGAGAGAAGAAGAAGTAAAAATCCATCCGAAAACTTAGTCGTCTGAAATCATATTTTTAGATAGAAAATTTTATATTATTTTCCATCTGTAATAATACACACAACCCACAACAAAAATACGAAATAGTTCTTTAACGGTCGAAATGAAACTCTAATTTACACACAGACGTGCGTCGTAGATTTTAAAGTTATAACATCCATACCACACTCTAGACCCACACATATACAAACAGGCGAACAGATGAGAAAAATTATTGTGAACGAAATTTTTCTTGGCTAGTCCGACATTCGTTTGTGTATTGAGTACTATACCTCATCAACTATATATAAACCGTGAAAAATCGAAACTCGAAAAGTTTTTCATTTTAGTTTTCTTACGAATATAACAAAGTAGTCGGGACGGTTCTGGTAACAAAATGGCACACACTTTCCATTGGACATTAGCGAATTCAAATACATTTCTGCATTGAACTATTCTCATTAAGAAATCCGTTCCTGTATTTTATCTATAAGGCCTGTAGAGGCGCCACAACTGTTTTCAGTACTTCATTCTTTGTGTTCTATTTTCTGCTTCGATAACTTCACTCTGGTAAATATCTATGAAATGTCATAGCAGTGAAGTTGGTTCACAAAACAATAGATCTCAGAGATTTTGTGACGAAATGTACTAGAAGTAAACACAAATCTATTACATTTCAGCTTTTGGTTTCAAAACAGCATTTTCCTCTATAGACTCTGACAGTTCTAATTCATTACCTGCGAGACATTTCTATCGGCGCAACACGTTCGAACATGTACACTGGGCACTGGGCACCTATGGAATTTTTTGTACAATCCTAGACGAAAGTAGAGGTTGACGACATAGCTTATGCCAAAAATTAGCAGATTAGGAACTATTTAGGAACGAGAGTCGGATCCTAAAATTTTAGAAAATGTCATTTTGCTCTATGAAAATCGCACTGCTTTGATCGCACTGCTGTTTTGCTAACTAATTATTAGATGGGGTCTTTTTGCGCAATAAATATAAAATTGCCGATACGAGCGCAGCGAGTTTAGCAACATATCTTTTGTGCAAAACGTTCACTTGCTCATGTGTTAGCAACAGTTATATCTACTGTAATGTCAAAATCACCACAAATTTGACAGTTTCACTCGAAAGATTCATTATTTTCATATATTCACACATTCACACATACATGAAGCATCTACAACAATCCCAATACGGTGTTTAAGTAGAGCGAGATGGAAAATCAACTCGGGGTCTTCTGTCATCGATAATAGAAAAGAATCTGACAGCAGACCCCGAGATGGAACAATATATTGTCGTTTCGCCATCTCTCCCATTTAAACACTCTATAGAATCTGTGCGTAAATATATTAGATGTACGCATGGTCCCTGTCAATTTACGCACTGATATCTGTAGCATATACTACAGCGGATCTGTCTGTGTGTAAATTTACACCATTTAGATACTGGAACAGGGGTACCAACTACGAATATTTTGACATTACAGTAGATACAGTCATTTGTGTACCTGTTTGGGACGATTGATTTTAGGCAATTTCGCGGATTGCAGGCCGAACGAAGTGAATTAAATCAACCGTCCCAAACAGGTACACATGTGAATTTTCGAGCAAAGGGAAGAAAACCCGAGAAAATTTGAAAAATTGCCCTCATTTTTGGCCCCGAAGCATGAAAAATCCATTTTCACACTTCCTGGTCGACTGCTGGACAGAAAAGTTTATTTAAATGAAAAACCGAAACTGACTGTTAATATGAATATTGACAGCCGAAAATTGAGTGTTGATAAGAGATGGCGTTGTTTGGAAGCAACTCCATCTGTTATCACCTTGTTGTTGTATGGTACGAGATTGAATAAAGCTTCTCCATACTCTGTCAGTGGATGCAATACTGAAAGGTAGATGCACTCAAATTCATCGAAAAGACTGGGTTTCTGCAAGTTCACAATCGACTAACGTATTGTAACGCATTGAATTGATCGTCGCGTCTCGACTAGTTATACCTTGTTACTTGCAAATATCGGCCATTCGGTATTTATTTATAACTTTATATATGCGTGTTCTATAATGAACATTTGTAACTCACATTTCGGTGTATTTTTTTCGCTTCGTCTGTAATTCTCTTTTTTAACTGTTGGACAGTTAATCTGTTTTCTTCAGTTTTTCTCGAGACGGGTTACGCAGTCGCCGCGCGTCGATTCTTTCACCGTTTCCAACCGTTTGAAATAAATATTTTTGTTTCTGAATATTAATTTCGATTTGGAAAGGAAAATAAAATAATATTTAAAACGACGACGACGACGACGACAATGTTTAATTATTACGAAATTTAGTTTTTTAAAAGAAAACAAAAATAAAAGAAAATTGAAAATTCAATTGTGAGTTACTAGAAAACAAAAAAATTACGAAAAAAAAGAACTGGCGACAAAGTGGTTACAGTTTTGTGAAACGAAATCAAAAGTTTATTTTTTCAGTACCGTCAGTGCGGTGTATCCACTGCGATATTTTATGAATCTAATTGAGTTTTCTTTCGATGAATTTGTATATTTCTATTAATAACATTGGGAAATCATCTCTCTCCGCTTACTGAATGAAATTCGCTTTTTTATTTACAAATTTGTGTTTTGAAGAACTTTTCCTACTATATGCTGACTTGTTTTGTTGATGTTATGGACTTTTTTTTTGAGACTCTGCCTGTTAAAGGCGAATGTCATAGAATTGTTTAGTGAATTATAACAAAAATGAAACTGAAATTGGCGATGTTTTTAAAACATCAAAATTAATCTTCACTCATGACCTCCACATCCATGCAATTCATTCCGTACGTTCAGTGTCATGATTCACATGAACCGATTATCTCATAATCAATTCCGTTTGATGTTCTATGGATACGTTTCTTTTTCTTCTTTGCTATTCCGACCAGATGTGTTAACAAATTCTTCCCAACAACAAACAAATTTTCTCAACAAATTTCGTTTATTGTTATGTAAAATCTGTTCTTAGTCGGTTCAACGGAAAATCAACATTTTTCCTCTCTACATTCACTGTATCAAGTGTGTGTTTTAATAGTCCGCAACGGCGTGGCGATATTTCGGTGTGATTTGTGTGGCAATTTTCTGTTTTTTTTCCAACTCTTTAATGAAAAACCGAACCGCAAAACATAACAATTAATCATTGTCACTCTGGTCAAGCCACTTTTTTTTCGTTTCCAAGGCAAAGAAGACAGAAAAAACCGAAATTGTTTTGCAAAATAAATCAACGTTCCATTACTTCGAGACATAATTTTATTGTCATGAAAGTAAAAGGCGAACGGAGACATGATTCATTTAAGTATACTTTATGGCTGTCGACGGCTGTTTAACGTTCCAACCAGCTAAATCAAAATTGTTCGTTGATTCCAAAAATGACAGTCTTTCCACTCATTGCAATTTTAAGTAAACCAGTCGTGTATATGCAGGTGTGTATAACCAAGAGCTCTTCCCAAAACCCCCCCTGGAGAGGGATTACGGCATCAGTCTTCTTTCCTGTATTCTAAGTCAACTCTACAGATGGAGTATTTTTCGCCATTTTTCGAAAGATGTCGCTGCAAAAAACCCGGTGTCAATTATATAGTGCCATCGTATAGCACATGACGCTATATCGGCTTGGAGATCTTAAAAACGGATATGATGAAACGATGGCAAACGTTTTTTCCAACCCTTACCTCCACGAAAATATAGGCCCGATTGAAAAACTGATTACCGTTCCGGAGTCTTGATATCATGTGCTATGTGATGGCACTTTATTTGACTAAAATCCGTAGAGGAAAAAAATAATAATTTTTTCGTTGACATTGGCTTTGTTGTAGCGACATCGTTTAGTGAAATAGTGAATCACACTCTAACGGTAGAGTTTACATAGAATAGAGAAAAGAGTAGACAGTGCAGAGACGATATTTCCAATTCCCATTATCGTTGATAGTTCTGCTTCTAAATTAGCAATAGCAATAAAACAATCTGTCGATTCAGATGAGCGTAGATTCTCGTAGCATTTGCAACACTAAGAATTCGTAATTTGACAGTTGCATGTTTAAAATCCTATAATAACTGTCAAGTACTAAATTCTAGGGATAGCAAAAAACGAAGCATTGAAAACGTGTTTTGGTCCAAGTTTTCATTGACAGATGCAGCAATCGCAATTTTTGATAGAAAAATTTCTAACTTTATTTGACAGTTGCGACAATTTCGTCATGAAAACAAGGACCAAAACCCGTTTTCAATACTTCGTTTGTTTTCAGCCTAAAGTTACGAATGTTTCGAGAATGGACGCCCAGATTTGTGGTGAAAATAGGACCCAGGCGAAATGAATATTCGTAGCAATTTCAAATTGTTATAATTCGACACAGTGGCGCTACATCGCATTCTGTACCACGGCGCTACATTGCAAAGGATATGAATTGGTCAAAAAGGAAGTCTCTTAATTTAATTTGATCTCTTAAGCTATTGGCTACAGAGAACATCGTCGCACAAAATTGACTTCTAAATCGAATTTTGCAATTGAAAACAAAAGAGTAAAAAAAGCAGCAATAAAAGCGTCACGTACTCACCAACTCTGCAGCTAAAATTATCTGCAAAGACATTGAATTTAAATGAATTTGATCTCAGAATTTCATTTTATTCGTTCAGCTGAACTGTAACTAACACATTTTATTCATTGAAGTTAAACTCAATTAAGAAACTAAAATATTTCTTTAATCTTAATGAAATTATGATGATGTGACTTCGATATATGTGTCGTGTGCTGTGCGGTTATAAACTTATCAAATGTGGAAATTATGCAAAGTTCAGTTCAATTGATGGTTGTGATTAATAAACATAATAGTCGAACGGAATATAAAATGTTGTCGCTCTACTTACATGTTTGAGTTAAATTAAAAAAAAGAGAGCGGGAGACGATAGAGTGGTGATCAGTGAATTGAATTAAAAAGGAAGAAAAAAAAAGAAAATCGATTTTTCTTTTCGAAATAAAATGAGAATGGGACAGGGTTAGCAAATTTATAATTAATTTCAATTTCGATCAATTTTCCGACAATTTTCAATCAATCAAATTGTGCGCTTGAGTTCCATTGACTGCTTTGTAAACTTATCGCATTTTCTGGCTTTTTTTTCATTTACATATGTTCCACACACCCAGAACACATATAAACTGTCAAATGTTATTCGATTCATAAATTAATAATCACCCACACGCTTTCTTGGCCTTCAAAGAAAACAAACGAGCAAAGATGATGCATAGGAAATGATGGTAACATTTTGACAGAATTGACGTTAACGTATGTCAACCACTAAAGTGATTGCAAATCTGCAAAAAACACACGAGTTTCGAGAGAATTCACGATACGCTGACTATTCTCTTTTCCTCCCAAGTTGTGTAAATGACTAGTTCTCGCAGCACCCTACAGAAATGATTCATTACCTGATGGCATTTACGCTAATTTCATTTTCCAATGGGCATGCAGATCGCGGTATTTTGACATTATTGGTAGGAATGATTATAGCCCGCACCAAAAGCAACCTTCCCACATAATCTATTACTGATTTCAATCCCAATCGTATAACAACCACTACACATTTAACCTGTCAGAGACGGCAAGGATATTAACAGTTTTACTGTCTGATCTATTACTTCATTTGATCGACGTTTTTCGTAGATTTATTTCAGAAATCTTGTACTTCATTTAAGACCTCTTTAGTTAGAGCTTGTCGTTCACTATTGCTGTCGTTTCGTTGTCGATAACAGATGGCAGCGGTCTGTAACAGGTTAATAGACAACAATTATTTTTAAAAGGCTAGGCACCGCCACAGCACTTGCTTAGAAAACGTTTTGACAGTTGGTGATAGTTAGGCATGAAAAGCTAAAAGTTCTAATTATTCGTCCGAGGCGAGGCCGAGGTTAACAGAACAATTGTAATGACATAACCTACGGCCGGACTGGCTACCAACTGGCGATATTGTGAAATATAGTAGAAGGTGCTTGAAGTGACGAAAGTGTGCAAGAAACACTTTAAAAAGGCGCCGATATACACTCGCGGAATTCTGAAAACCGACACAATTTCAGTTTTGTGTTTTTTCAGTGTTTTGTGATTTTTGCATGTATTTTTAAAGGGAGAAATCAAGAACTCGCATAAAACACAAAAACAGAAAATTTGTCAGTTTTCAGAATTCCGCGTGTGTATGAAAATTATTACCAATACAACAGACGCACTTGTGATTTTCCATGTTGTTTTCTATGGACAGTCCCGGGCCTGACACAGCCAATTACTTTAGGAGTTTTCAATTTTACTGTGACGTATCGCACTAACTCGATGATTAGGAAGCGTGGGGTAATAGATCATTGTCAATGTCGTTTGAGCTGTCAAATAAGTTGTCATTTTCACAAAGCTAACCTCAAATCGAACAAAAAAGTATTGGATGGTGAGACGCCACACAAATTTTCATACATTTCAAGCGGCGGCTCTGCGAACGAAGCATCTTTTGAGGTTAGCTTTGTGAAATTGACAACTCATTTGACACTTTTTGAGAGAAGAAACCGCTATTTGACACTGATCTATTTGGCACACGGTGCTAAAACAGCGGATTTTTCAACTACGTAAATGGTGAACTCGCACACTATTTTTCGATACCAAAATTTTGTAAAAGGAGTCATTATGTCGATCACTTGGCTAAACAGCATTTGCAGCAATAAACTTGTGTGTGCGAGTTCACCTCTTACGTAGTTTAAAAGTGCGTTCTTTTGGCACCGTGTGCCAGATTCCCCGATACCAATCCAATTCCTTTGGGAGAATTATAAATCTCCTGCACTCCACTCATTCCTCTGAACTCTATTAACTCTATAACTACGGACGCTGTGGTCATACCAACTATGCAAAGACTGAACCCCACATCCTCCTCCTATCGCTACCTATACCTGGTATACACACGCAGACTTCTCATTCTTATAACGAAGTAAGGGGATTCTGAACATAAGGGGGTGACATGTGTAGAAAGAACATAAAACCGAAAATGCGATAAGTTCCTCCATTTACAATCCAAGAAGAGTGTTCGAAAACATCGTCTATTATTTTGCAGATAAACAACCTGTTATGTTCGCGCCAAAATTTAAGGCGACTGCGCCATCCAAAGGTATTAATTTATAAAAATTTAATTTAAAATTTTAATTGAAAAGAAATGGAAACGTTTTTTGATTTACAAATTCTTTCGCAATCATTTTTCGGGCAATGAGCAATCAATCCAAATTTACAATTTCAAACATCAATAAGCTAAACAAGCCAATTAGAATTAAAATATTGCCTTTATAGCCTCCACAATTTCCCATCAAAATGAAATTAATGAGAAATCAGAACGAAAATAAAAAAATTAAATTTTGTTCCAAAAATAACTACAATGTAAAAATTCATGATATGGCCGAGAATAGCTCGTTTACAGCGAAATTTATAACACGTCATAATCCAAATTATCAACGGCGGGAAAAGAAATCCACATTAAAACTCACACATGGTCCACACACCGTTCAGTCGGAATAATCGCTGTAAAATGCTTGAATTTTTCGCTGTGTTTAATTTCGTTATTAACGCACATGCCATTGAAATGTATTATTATTGCTATTACCGATGATTGGTCACGACGATGCTATGTGAAAAGTATTTTAAACGGAATTACACGATACAGTCGTGCAGTTGGGATCTAATGGTCGAATACTTATTATGCACACTGTTTTACATTAAAGTGTGGCTTTGCATACTCAACTCATATACGGTTACGTTGAATTGAATTGGAATAAGCGGGTGGATTTAGATTCGAAACCTGACCACATGAGGTATTAGGGTGTAAGTTCATTGTTCATTGTTTGCAAGTGCTAGTTTCCTCTGTGCGACTCTTTGAATGTGAAATTTATTTGTTCATTCACTGATTCACCGAAAATTCAAATTCTGAGTCACATTAACGTGAATGGGCGTGAATAAAATAAACGCTCAGTGGTCATTGGTTGGTGTCCAATAGTGAGGCATGTTTACTACGCTTTGTATACATTAAACGCACTTTTCAGAGTATTGTACGTTAATACTGTGGCCGTAAAGTGTCCATTCCACTCAACAAAAAGCACTGCGTGAGAGAGCCGTGAGAGACGAGCTGTCAAATCAACAAAGGAAAAATTGAAAAAGTTCAATTTTGTCTATCACACGGAGTACTTTTTTAGCAAGAGGAAACTACAATGAAAGTCTAGAACAGGTATGGTCGATCGGCGAATACGTCTTAAACGCACTCACATTTTATGTCAAAATAATATGAAAATGAGTGCGCTTAAGTACGAAAATCAAATTTTTATGTCCTCCGGGCGGACAATAGACCATACCTGTTTTACACTTTCATTGGGAAACTAAGCATAAAGCGCGTGCACAGAAATTGTTTTTCGTCAAGTGACAACTGTCAAAGTTCACTCTCCATCTCTACCCTCTACCCAAGTCTCCAATACGTTGTTGTTAAAACTGTCAAAAATTCGCTAGTGAATTTGAACGAATAGTTGCTGTACGTGCTTTAAGGTCAAGACGGCTTAGCTGACAAGGGTTATTAATTCACGCCATAAGTACGCTTCAGAATTTGAATTTTCGATGAATCGATGGATGAACCAATGAATTAAAAAATAAATTTCAACGCAACCTGATAGGATAATAAAGCTAGTTGGCCTTTGATTTGGCTGTTGTGCGTTCAATTTTGAATTTGCAACGGACTTTTGGTCTGTGGTGTGAATTCATAGGTTACAAACACATCTGTCAAGCAAAATGGAAGCAAAACGTTGTGAGTGTGAATTCAGCCTAAGACTAGTACTTGTCTATAATAAACACACTTTGCAAGGCGCACTCGGGAAATCTTTCAATATAAGCCTCACTTGTCTGTGTAATATAAGCAAGGACGTATTAAAGTTTGCCAGCAGTAGTCTCTTCGTACAGCTTCTATTCCCCTCTGGTCTCACGTAAACCATAAAAATTTAGTTCCAAGTTTCGTGCGCTTTAATTTTCATTTTTACCCTGGAGTGTCACATTTATACATTTCTTATGTTGAATTGAAATTTCTCATAAAAATATCAAGATGAGAAAACGATTTCATTTGATGTAACGAACGGAATTACGGAATTTATTTTGCAATTTCCTTTTTTACTGCTGCAACATTATTCAATCATTTTATCGATATTATCGAGGATATTATGTGAGTTATGATGTATGCGGTGGGTTCTCTGTGATCTGTTTGTGTTAAATTAATAGAATTTTACATGCTACATGTTTCAAGCACTGCTTTCGACGCCATCATCATGTACAATCCATTACTTAAATGTGAATTAAAAGGTGAAAAGTCTCGTTTTCGGGTGTTTACTGACCTCGGCAGCCGAGTCGGTTACGCCTCAGATCAACATCTTGTTCATCTTTGTATCCCTAGGCATCTAAAATACTGTTTACATAACAAGGGATAAAAAGTTGTTGAGAGCAGAGTTTTCGTGTGTATTACGCGAAAACGAGACTTTTCATTTTTATCTTGAGTTTGGCCTTCGGCTCGGGCTCGGGCTGAGTTTCATTAATGCTACCTAGGGTGGAATGCCAAATGAAACATCAAACTAAAAAAATGATTTTTCTGTATACGTGAGAGTGTATTGGTGAGCTGTGATATGAATCGGTCGGTAGGGAAAGTAAACGGTCGAGAAGGAAAGTAATGGTTGGGAAGGAATGCACCAACACACTCTCACTATTACAGAAAAATATCTTTCAAAATACCCCAATACACACGAAATTATCCATCAAAAGCGATCAGAAAGTTAATGGAAGTTAGGAAAAAAATTTAAGGAATGAATCGCTTGCTAGAGTCCGAGCGAAGAATTATCGATAGACATTCGCAGGAACTCTCAGTTTTCGTAGTGTTGCCTGACTTGAAATAATTTTTAGAACGTTCAACAGCACGTCCAACACTTTCTATGTTGGAAAAGATTGATAATGTTTCTTTCCGCTACGTGACGCACCATTTGTTAATCGCCAATAAGGGTGAGCAAAATGTCCAATAATTATTGTTCACAGAAAGAGTCGAGATAATCGCGACATCTGCTAGCATTTTTGAAGAATTACATGTCGAAAATCGTTTAATATCATTAACTTTAGACATTACGGGCTTAACATGCAAAGCATTTCCTCGGCACAACAAAAATTCTCATAAAAATTTGACTTTTTAATTTTATCGTCCCCTTAATTATGTTTGTGAAAATGACCAATATTTGATGTTATTCGATCAATCTACCAATCTATATGCATAATTCACAGCCACTGTATTCATTCAGTCGTAAACAAAAACTCTCATTTTTGCATACAGTCGCCACCGCAGCACTTCAATCACATTTTAATTAAATCAAACACTTTGCGCACATCAAAGAATCGATGCGATAAGTGGAAAATTAACAACATAAACATTTATTCGATTCAGCATCAACATCCAATTACAACAACAACAACAACATCACAAATAACACAATTAAAATTGATTTAACTCTTTAACGGGTTCGGAGTCAGAGTTTCAATTTTATTATAAACTGATTGATGATTCAACGATGTCATTTAATCAATTTCGTATTTCAATTCTCATTCGAAATGTCAATTGAAGTATATAACGTATATACGTATATTGGGACGACCATACGTGAAATAGTCCGAATGTGCTGGGAAAATGAACTTCAGAGTTGAAGTTCGGAACAGAGTTTAGTCCGATCTAGTGAGAATCTTGGAGCTACTTATATAACAAAGTTGAACTAGGGCAAAATCGTATCTAAAATTTCTCTATTTGGCTTGAGCGGTTTTATTATAAGCGGCGCGGGCGACTCGGCTTGCACAAATTGAGGTTTAGATTTTTGCCTTCAATCACAGGTTATTTTGTGCAAGGGCCAAAAAAACAATGACATAGAGAGAGACATAAATACAGTGTTAAAAGAGCGTAAAAGAGATAAAAATCACAAGTTGCTTAACTGGTTTCGATGGGTGATACGTCAAAAATTGTATGTAAAAGTCCAGATAACTAGGAACAAACCAGTTAATTTAACTTAGTTCGATTGGTGAACACTCTTTTTGACATTCTCTGTAGATGGCGCCACTTTTCTCTCTCTTATTTTTCCATATATTTTCGACGTATCTTTGAGTGTTGTCAGCTTACATCTAAAGCACATTGTCGATTTGCTACAAAGGGTGTGACGCATAGCGGAAATAAATCGAACATTCTCATGTCGGATATTTAAATTTTCATCAAGTGTCATCTGGTGAACGTGAAAATCGTGAATAGGGGAAACAAAACGCAAATCTAAAATTGAGCGTCTCATACAAATTGACCATTATTCATATACCAAATAGAATACACTGACAGATTGCGTCGAAATTAAATTATTCGATTTGATAACAATTACACAAAGCGAATAGCATTGAAACGCGTTTTATAAAAGCCAGGAAGTTCTAATAAATTGAATGAATTTTCCAATTATCTCAATTCGATTATTGTGTTGCCGTTTTATGGTACTGGCATCGGTATTGGTGGTTTGCTGTTTTCCATTATGATTTCAATTTTAAACTTAAAGCAAAGTTTCAATTTATTGAACAAACTAAACAAAATCGATCACAGAATCGGAACCAAAATGCATCGAACTTTCTATTTACTGGAGCTCCGTATACACAGAGAAAAATATGGAAGAGAAAGATCAAAGGAATGATAACAGATGGCGCTGTCTGTTATCATTTCTCTGCAAAAATAAATAAAACATTTTCGAAGGCAGAGTCTGATGGAATCACTCGTACCCAAGGGCACTCTCAATAGAACAAACTGACAAATTAAAATGAAAAATCATATATTTGAATGTGGGTGTGACAGCTTCGTGTGCAGACAGTATAGGAACTCTTAATGTCAAAAGTAAGTGACTCATAACGTCAAAAGAATAATGTCAAATTATGGTCCCAAAAATGTCCGCAAGGCAGGTTTAGAAGCAAAGTTGACGTTTTTGGATTTAGTGGTGTGTGTGTGATATGATTTTTCAATGAATTTCGGGTCATAATTCCTCTAGGTAGTCTACCTCTATGCTCGTACGTGCAAAGACGTCGTTCCCAGTGAAAAGTGAATTATTTTCGCAATTCGTTAGATTAATTGGCTGGAGGAAGGATTTAGGAAATTAGAATCCTGCCTGGTTCCAGATCTTCAAGATCATGTAGGTCAGAGTTGGAACCCCTAGTACTACTTATGTCGGCGTAGTACGGTTGATCATTCGGGTGTCTAAGTAAAGTTTCTTCAAAAACCCAGTAAGTTTTTAAAGAAATCGCAGATTTGCGGTCGTGTATAACGTTATGGCTTGTTACATATACGTATCCAGTATCCAGTTAATATTTCAATTGGTATGCATTGTACGTGGATCGTCCTCTAAATTTTGTCGTGCGCACTCGGTGTGCATCCCATATAGAAATGCCAATATTTGTCGTTGTGCATTGTATCAATTTTTAAACTGCCGAACTAAAGTAACTTTGGTTATCGAATAACTATCTTTGTTAAGAGTTTGTAATATTCAGGTAATATTAGAACAGAACGCATATAAGGAACGCTGCACTTTCCAAAATAATATCTTCCCTACAAGAGAATGGTTTTGGTTTATGCTCATTAATTTTCCCCGTTTTGGTTGGCACAACTTTGGTATTTTGTTTTGAATTAGTAAACAGTTTGGCTCAAAGTAAATACGAAGATTTAGAACGAATGTCTGACACTTTCAGTCACATAAAACTTTGTATTTATTTGGAGCCAAATGTTCGTAGTTCTTGTGAATGGATCTTTATTACGGTGTTTGGTGCCCTAACGTTGGTGTACTACATTTCGTAATGGACACCAACAAAGTGAACGCAAATTTTCGTGTTCAACGGGTCTAATGTATCATGTCTGGAGCGATAGCGGAGGACTTGACGCAGTCTAACTTCCAAAAAAAGAACGAAGAAAATTTTTTGAGACGCGGCAACTATGTATAGCCGAACATTTCAGTTTCTACCCTTTGGTTTATATCACCACAAAACATATTCTATTATATTCTCGCTTCAAATACGAGCAAAACGAGCTATCACTCGACTATGTAGGTTTAAAATTGCCGGAGAAACATCGTTTTGAAATTGGCACTTTTCATAGAAAATGCACCAAATTGACTTTTTCCAAACAATCAAAATCTTTCAACGTACTCTGTATGTTTCTATCTATCTATCTGTCTATCTATCTATCGACGGTCGATCTCGGAAACTAGTCAGCCAATCTCCATGAAATTTTGCAGGAGTCTCAGGGTGGGCAAAAAAATGAAAATGTGATACGCCATTACCCCAGGATTTTAAAAATCGGGGCAGATTCGTTTGAGCTAGAGTGATTAGAGTGACCAAATTTTGAGCTACTCGAGCGTAGGATGAAAGGACTAATATTTTTTGGGTTATGAGAGATAGAGAGTTACTTTCTTCGGCAAAGTCTCAGAGTTTTACGAGTAGAACATAGGGGCATATGTGAAAATGTCGAAAGTTGGAAATGGGTGGGTCAATTGGGGTTTTGGAGATATTTCTTGAATGGTGGCAGATAGAGAATTACTTTCTTCGTCAAATTTTCGAATTTCGTCTAATTTTCGATTTTCGTCTAATTTTCGATTTTCGTCGAATTTTCGATTTTCGTCAAATTTTCGAATTTCGTCAAATTTTCGATTTTCGTCGAATTTTCGAATTTCGTCAAATTTTTGATTTTCGTCAAATTTTCGATTTTTGTTAAATTTCGTCAAATTTTCGAATTTCTGTTATAAACTGTTATAAAAAGCAGTGTTCTAAAACTTCTAAAACGACTGATATCACAACAAAAATCTCTTCGAGAAAAGTGTGACGCAGTCTTTGAAGTACAATTTCTAAAATGAATGATATCGCTAGAGTTGACGCTTTCAGCTTCGTTGCGCAAAAATTAAATTTTACACCCAATTTTAGTTCAAACAAGCTGGCTTAGTTTTTCTCATCATCTGCCAAATAATTTTTACCAAAAAAAAAATTTGACAACCAAAATTTTACCAAAAAAATCTGCGTCGCATGTGGCAGATAAATTTTCTTGCTGGTCTGTTCCTGAACATTTGCCACTTTGCGACGCAGATTTTTTTGGTAAAATTTTGGTTGTTTCCAGCCAAATTTTTTTTTTTGGTCCTTGCTTCACTCGAACTTACGTCTCAAGATTCCCGGACTCTAGCTGAAACTTGACGCAAAACTCACGGCACCCAAGTTTCGGGTAAATTCGAGTACAGCGTAAGTTCATCATTAGCGCTGAAGGGTTTCGTTAGCTCCGGTGTTTCTTTCGGCCAAAAATTTGTCACAAGGTTCGATGAGTAAATAAAAATTTAAATTCTTGAAAATTTTCGAAAAAAAATTCCTGAAACTAGGTCCTGGGCGCCAATTCTCATGAATTTAAGGTTTCGTAACTTGACAGTTGTCACCTTAAAAGTTGCGAATCGTATGGACCACTCTTAGCATTAAGTAAGGTGACAACTGTCAAGTTACGTAACCTTAAATTCATCAGAATTGGCGTGTTGCATGTTGCAGAGTAACTCAACACTGTACCTTTTAAGCTTCTTAAACTCGCGTGAATCATTTATATTTTCAATGTAATCATAAGGACAAATCAAAACCCATTTAAACTGTTCGCACAACACACATTACAGTATGAAAGAAAGCCTAAATTTTCGTTACGAGAGACAAAAACAACACCTTTTCCTTGACACTCAAATTTATTTTTAAGTTAACCGCCTGTGTCACACAAAGCTCTACCATCAGCAAAATGTGATTCATTTCTCTGTGGTATATAAATTGCAATATTATTACAAAGTCGACTTTAGTGGCAGATATAGTAGAGTAGACTTGAGGGGAAAACTACTACCGGTGCGACAGACTAATGGAGTGTTTTGGTTCGCACAGTTAGCACAGTTTTCGAAGTGTTGCGGGGACCTATTGCTCTCGGTGTGTTTGGGACTAAACCTACCTTGCCCGTTTCTCTTCTATATACTCATTGAAGAGTATAACCTGAGTGTCTCGGTGTGTTTGGGACACACCGAGAGTGTCAGGTTATACTCTTCAGGTTATACTCTTCAGGTTATACTCTTCAATGAGTATATAGAAGAGAAACGGGCAAGGTAGGTTTAGTCCCAAAAACACCGAGATGAAGTTAGAACAGTTTTCGAAAAGTTGATCGAATTGAACTCAATCGTGTTATAACGAACTCAAATACTCAAATGGAAGATGTGGAAGTTAGTGAAGCTTTTCAGGGTCAAGTAGATTTTAATTGTGGAATTTGTGTTTGTGGGACATATTTTGGGCTGGTGGTTTTCCCCCTTGAGTAGACAATGGTGTATACGCGAATTGATATATAAAAATGCGTGATAGTAAATTGTGTAATGTCTGTCGCGCCGTTTGTTTTATTTATTTAAAAAATTTTCTTTTCCTTTTAATTCGTTCATTTCAAAGACTTGTGAACATGCTATTATGATGATAATATTTTCGGTTGTGTTATAATAGCGTACATAAAGGTTGATTACGACGGGCACACGTCCAAGATAGATTCTCTTCGATGTTTTTCTTTCGTTTTTTTTTATTATTATTTTTCTAAATAAAATCGTTGAGTCAGTGATGTGAGAGACGAGCAATTTTATTAGCTCCAATTTGATTAATTGCTTGTAATATTTTTAATTAAAATTTGTTACAGGATGTTTGCGATGCGTGTTGTTTTGAAAATGATGTTTCATTTCATTTTGTTATCTCAATTTTATTTAAATATTTTCAAAACAAACATTATTCAAAAGTTGTAAATTAAATTACATGCAAGTCTGTCAATTCTCGACGTCGTCGGTTTTTATGAATTCCTTTTTTTTATGAATTAACTCACTGTGTCACACAGATGGTTTGTGTGTGTGTGTGTACGTAATATATGTGAATGAAGGTTGAATTTTCAATTTAATTCGGAATATTGTGGTTGCAGGGCTAGACTGTCGACTATGTGCATACCAATGAAGCGCATCGGTCACAAATAATGGACACATTTGATGGTGTGCCAATAATTGCTCATTAGTTTGTATTATTATGATGAAGTGCACTCACATAGACAAGCAGTCGTTGTTAAATGTGAATGATCTTCGTCTTATTATAATGTATGCACAGAACACACTCAGCACCAATTTATCTTCCCGACCAACACAAATGAAGTATTCAGACCCCCTGAAGTAGTTGTTAAAAAACGGAGTCTGGCAACACTGCTGTTAAGGCTAGATTGTAGGTTCGACACGTCTTAATGCAACCACTTTTACAACTACCTCAGGATTTGAGTTAAAAATCTTAAATAGTTGTAAGAAGTAATAGTATTTCGTCTACAATCTAGCCCTGACTGCAGTGTTGACAGACTCCTTTCTTACAACTACATCAAACGGCTCTGTTCAAAAGATTCTGTAAGTTATTTTTCCTCAAAAGCTACGGAAGCCTCAAGAGCTTTAAATGCTCGACAGTTAAGAGACTAGTTGACTGTTAAGCGGGAATCGCATTTCCCTCCGTTTACGCTACAATTGTTCACAATTTGTTACCGTTTTCAAGAAACAATGAAAACCGCTCTCGTTCTCGTTCTCCATTGTTAAATAGTGAGTAAATGGAGCGATAACAAGATAACTGTACTGCTAAAGCCTTGATCAAGCAGAGCAATGTTAAGTTGGTACACATGCGGCGATAGAAGGTAATTCTCTCGCATTCTCTACCATATATGTCAGCTGTCATTCACTTGTTAGTTCTGATAGATAGATTAAGTGTACATAATTTATATTCACAGACTCCTGCACATTGGCCGCCAACGGATCTGTTGTGCGTGCCCACTTATTTTTTGAATTTGAGATTATTAGTAGAAATCATAGATGGAGCCGCTGAACAGCCTTCTCAACCAACTTAACATTTATCAAGACTTTTAATTTGAACTGATACGTCATCCGTCATTTTGATTCGTTCACATTTTCGCAGCCGACACACTCGCTTAATATTTGGAAGTTATCTGATGAAAGACCCGATTTTCAATTTTCACGTTACACGGTTACAACCATCTTCATTATAGCCAAATGCTTATTGGGTTCAATGCACAGTGTGCATATGAAGCGCATCATAAATTATACGGCTTTGTGTCGGTTGCTGTTAGGTGCTTGCAATTTTAAACAATATTGCAATTAGTTGTGCCAAGACAAAAGGATTTAGAATAAGGTTATTGAGAGTTGACAATTGATTCGTGAGTAATTGAATGGCTTGTGGGTGGGTTGCAGACGAATTAATTATGGCACAATATTGTTGTGTTAGTAAAAATAGATTGTGGCGATCCCGTATGAGTGTTACAGATTGTGTAATAACTGATGATGATTCACAAGATGATTTTTTTAGTTTCTTCTCCTATTTCACCATTTTGTACATAAGGCACGTGTGACTTGAGGCGACGTGTAAAACGAATAAACTGACAAAAAGAGAGTTGAAAATCTTCCCTGTTGCAGGTAACTTAATCTCCAGGTAATCTACAACTGCTGTCATTGCTGTTGCACCTCATACAAAAACTCACCTATGAGAGATAATGTAGATTACCTGGAGACTAAGTTACCTGCTACAGGTAGGGTTTTCACCTCTTTTTTTGTCAGTGTAGACCCTTCTGTTTGAACTGTGTAAGACTAAAATTTACTTCTAATTTTTCATTGGTTCTTCTACTACCCCCAGCAACTACAACCACTATTTTTCCTGAGCTAATTGTTGCTTCAATTAATTTTTTCCAGGCATATGGTCACCTGGAACTAAAACAGAACCACACCCTACATTCAATCGGCAAAACTCAACACAATCTCAACCACCAACGCCACCGCCTCCACCATTCTGGGCCCCGAAAAGTGCAGAACCGTCACCAACTTTCGATCGGAAAGAATTCCGTCCGGTTAAGTTCGAATCACCTCAGCTCAGTCGGAAAGTTTACACCAAAGAGGTTTGTAACCGGGGAAAACCGTCTCTTGATATGATCGATGCTTTTTTTGCGATTCAATTGAAGCTTAAGTTACCCCAGCGAGCTACTTTCGAGTTATTTAGAATTTGAATTTTGAGTCAATGAGCAGTTGAACAAGACTTTGGGAAGTATAGTTGCGAAAGTCGTTGCAAGAAATTCGCGGGAAAATTTTTCTTTTAGAACTTTTGCGATTAGTTTTGCAACTAACTTCAGACAATGAGAACAACGTAAATTGCAGCGTTTTTGAATTCGATATTCGAGGAAGCCCCTAAAATTCTACATATAAATTCGATCGACAGGAACCACCAGTGCAGTCTCCTTGGTCCTATTCATTGCCCGATAAAATACCACCACCCCGAAATCCACCAATTTCAACAAATTTCAACTATACACCGCCTTGCCCTTCGAATATACCAAAATCGCAAACTAGCACAATAACATTGTTGCAGAAGGCTAAAGGTGAGCTCGTTGAATGAATTGTGACAAAAAAGCAAATTTTTGATTTACAAAAAATCGTTTGCTCGTATATACAGAGAACCAATTACCCCGTAGTGGTACAACCAATTATATGCAAACAGAGCGAAAACAAATAACTCAAAATTATTCGCCCGGAATAATAAGGCCAAATGAAGTCGGTAAGTCAATGTTTTGTGTGTATATGTATACGGTGTATATGCACGATTCGTTTGTGCGACAACACACCTCATCATCAGCAGAAACATATAGATTCGTTCAGATTTTCGTTGGAAATAATAATTTCGACTTCATTTTCAGTTTATGCAATGAAAAACGAATACCTGAGTGAACAGGAGAGCGAAAACGAACGACCGAAGAAAATGGTAGATTTAGGTCATAAGAAAATCGAAGGAATCGGTCCGACAACAAAGCAGGGAATGCCAATCGTTTTAAGATCGGTAATGTTGACCGATGTGTTCGGTCGGCGTCAGGTATTTGCGAATAAATTCGCTGAAAATTCTCGCTTGAGTGAATTTGTTACCAAATATTGGACCATGCATTCAGTTGCAACTATATTCGCGTTTTTGTTGCCAGGCTAATTGAATTTGATATTTTGTAGGAAGTGGATGAGAACAATCATCACAAATGGTATAAGAAGATGTACAACACTTTACACAAGGTCAACCAGAACGGTGAGTTCCCCGACGTTTTTCTTTGACTTTTTTGTTGCACTTTTTTCTTGAGCTGTTTTTTCAGTATTTCAGTGCACCGATTCTCGTGAATGTAAGAATTCTTAACTTGACAGTTGTCACCTTAATGCAAAGATTGGTCTAGACGATTCATAACTTTTAACGAGACAACTGTCAAGGCTGTCAAGTGATGAATTCTTAAATTCACGAGAATCGGCGCTCAGGGTGTTCCGGTCTATCCTTATTTTTGATAGCATTCTGGGACGTCATAGCATTTTATATTTACAAAAAACGTGTACTGAGCGTCCATTGTGTAAATTTACTAGGAAAATTGTGAATTTGTATCTGCGCCGCGTTCAGACGTTCCCCGATAATAAAGAGTCGAATTTAAAGTTTCATAAAAAAATGACATTAGGGGTTAACCATTAGGGGTCCTTTTAGTAAAATCTTCATTCGATTCGAATTGTCTGATTGTCCGAGGTCCTGTTTTTGTACCAAGTAAAGTCGACCTAACGAAAATTTTGTGTTTTCGTCAAATTAGATTTTTCTTCTAAGAGCGTGCAGAGCAATTATTCGTCAACATTCACTAGAGTGTTCCATTTCGGAGATGGTTCAAGTTTGTCCCGCGGCATCTTCATATAAAAAATACCGAAAGTGAACACGTAGCTCATTTTTTGTATGATGTCCCACGGCATAAAAGTGAACTATATCCGAAATGGAACGCCCTCTAGCGAATTTTTGAGTCTTAACAACTAGGCGACCCATATCTCACACATGGGTAGAAGTGAGAGATGAATAGTGAACTTTGACACTTAACGAAAAACAATTGCTGTACGCGCTCTAAAAATACCAAAGTCCCAGAAGTTGACAGCTCGCTAAGGTCTCTATTACACAATGAAAGTCTAGAACAGGTATGGTCGATCGGCGAATTCGTCTTAAACGCACTCACATTTTATGTCAAAATAATATGAAAATGAGTGCGTTTAAGTACGAAAATCAAATTTTTATGTCCTCCGGGCGGACAATAGACCATACCTCTTTTACACTTTCATTGCTATTACATACCTCGGGATGAAATTCGACATATTTTTTTGATTTGGGAGTGGTTGTGGTTAGTAATTGATTCCACAAAAATTTCGTTTTCACTCAGGTTGACTTTTTTAAGTTGTGCAATCTTTGTGTAGGTCACCAATTTTACTAGATACGCGGGAGATCGCTTCTGATGATTTTAAACGTTAAAAGAGCATGGGAGGTGACTTATTTGTATGAAATCCACCATTTTATCGTCAAGTGTGGTAACTGTATCGGCGTGACATCCACAAAGTTTACATCCTTCGACTTTTTCAGTTAATACAAACTGCCGCTACGCCTAAATGAAACTAATTCAAATTTTTCTTTTGCTCTCCTGTCAAGTCAGACAGTACAACAAACTAGAACAAAGGTTTGTTTTCATCGTCAATCAGTACCTCGTTCATTCCACATATTAGTGCCACGTCATGTCAGCGTGATCTTATAAAAACGTCGGTTGATATCGGATGTAAAGCTCTTTTGACGTAACGGCTACGGTACATAATATGGCTGACAGCGCTGACAGATTTCATATTACGTAAATATTAAAACCAAATTTTGATGTCGTCGACTCTGGCTTATAAAAATAAGACTCAGACCGTACTCGTACATAGATCGCTGCGCTTGAAATGTACTCTATCGTTGTTAGTGAAATGCAGTTTTCTGATGTTCAAAATTTTATTTTCAGATGACACAATAACTGTTCGCTACAAAACTCGAAGAGGTGAACAATCAGATTTTATGTTTTCTTTTATCATTTTTCGCCTGTAAATTTGCTTTCGACAATTCGTGTTATTTTCCTAGTATGCTTGCTAACTCTGTAGCTTCTATCTTCTGTTGTGGCTGTACGAAATACCATACTCACCCCAAACGAATTATAACTTCCAGAGCTTCCATTCGGTTGGAGACTACATTCATTCCACATACGATGTCGACGTTACCGCAAATTGCGTACGACACCGATTCGAGTTGAATGTGTAATGTTGCTGGAAGCTATAATGACCGTGCTGTAAAACCTTTTTTTCCTTGCTCTTTTGCTTACTCATCAGCATTTTACTGACAACCATAACATCGACTTTATGTGTAGCGCGCGAATGAACAAGTTCATTTACAATAAATCTTTGGCAATCACTCATCCATAATCCTAATCCCTAAATCCTTATTTAACTCGCATATAAATATGCGAAGGTAGTGTACCGTACAGAATGAATTTTATCGTCTCATCACGTTGCTGTCGACGTTTCAAGCGTACATTTTGCTGGCAGAACGGAATGAAAATTCAATATTTAACCGAACACATTATTAGTCAACATCATAAGATTGTCTACCGTTCGTTCTGCCTGCTGCAGCTCTGTGTACGTACATGAACTGAACATACATCCTGAGGCTACACAGAAAAACGATTGGAAAGGAGGGAAGAAGATGTAAAAATAAATGGTTGTTCTGTACGACCTACGACCTCATTCTATATTATGCATGGCGGGACGCATGGTCGATTTCAAATGATTTACATCAATGGCGCTTTTCGCATTTTCTCCCTCATTCTTAGAATATTCCCAATCGCCGGAAAATGATTACATTGTTTCTACAGGCATAATGTTGGTGTTAACAACCATACGCACAATAGAGTGCAGCGTCATCTGATATCATTTGGATGTCGCTTAAAAATTTGCTTTTCCAAGATTTATTTCTGTGTGCGACAGCCTCCATTGTGTCCAGTGATTGTATGAACAGATTTCACTCAGCTATTCAGTGAACTATAATGGCAAGCAAAGCGATAACAAACCAGCTACCTCTATCCATTGTCCATGCATTAAACTTCATATGCAAAATTAATTAATAATTTTCGCCATCGAAATTTTACCGTTTTAACATCCATCACCGAATTAGGCGACCATATAATCCCGTGCTTTTGGAACAAAATTTGTCCAGCGGCCTCTCTCTCTCGCCTCATCATAATGTTCACATAAAACAGCATTTCACATTTATCTTTGAGCCATTTTTCGGTTCCGAGGATATTAAATCACCAAATCGGCTTAACACAAAAAAGTCTGAAAATGATTTACAGGACGCTATCCATACAAAACAAGCGGATACTTATCTGAACCAGAGCCAAATTATGATTCCGACTATTCCATCTACAAGTACAGTACATTGGATAGACGACGAAATCCGCCATTGAATGATAGTCATAACAACAACAACAACAATACAGCTGCTACAACTACAACTGCCGACGAAAAGTGAGCTTATCGTTTTAATCCTTTTCATTTATTTGTTTTTCGTTAATTTTTATTTACTCGAATTTTTCACTCAGGCCACCCACCACCTCCAAAATATTCCTAAAACACTTTGCTTCGAACAATACGACGTTTTAGTTTTAAACGAGCCATCAGAACAGTCGGAGCGTTTGCTGCGACTGAGCCCCGTACAAACCCGTATATCTATTGCGTACGTGACCCTAGTGCGTCTGTCACCCTACTTTGACCGTAAGCCTATGTTCCGGTTAAAGTAGTTAAAGTAAAATTATTATGTAATGTGTACATCTTAGAAATTGCGCATAGCGCAATTACGAAGCCCCGTACGACGTTCCTCTCAAATAAAACAAAAATTTCAAATAGCCCTAAAATTTTAATTTATTGAGTATAAATACACATAGGGCCCTAGTAGCGGCCTTAGTCCGAGGACCCAAATTTAATTTTTTTTCAACTACATTCTATTCGGCCTTTGATTACCTTCCAAATGAAACAAAAATTACGAAAAACGGATGAAATTTGCTCGAGTTATATGTAAAATACACATAGGGCCCTAGTAGCGGCCTTAGTCCGAGGACCCAAATTTAATTTTTTTTCAACTACATTCTATTCGGCCTTTAATTACCTTCCAAATGAAACAAAAATTACGAAAAACGGATGAAATTTGCTCGAGTTATATGTAAAATACACATAGGGCCCTAGTAGCGGCCTTAGTCCGAGGACCCAAATTTAATTTTTTTTCAACTACATTCTATTCGGCCTTTGATTACCTTCCAAATGAAACAAAAATTACGAAAAACGGATGAAATTTGCTCGAGTTATATGTAAAATACACATAGGGCCCTAGTAGCGGCCTTAGTCCGAGGACCCAAATTTAATTTTTTTTCAACTACATTCTATTCGGCCTTTGATTACCTTCCAAATGAAACAAAAATTACGAAAAACGGATGAAATTTGCTCGAGTTATATGTAAAATACACATAGGGCCCTAGTAGCGGCCTTAGTCCGAGGACCCAAATTTAATTTTTTTTCAACTACATTCTATTCGGCCTTTAATTACCTTCCAAATGAAACAAAAATTACGAAAAACGGATGAAATTTGCTCGAGTTATATGTAAAATACACATAGGGCCCTAGTAGCGGCCTTAGTCCGAGGACCCAAATTTAATTTTTTTTCAACTACATTCTATTCGGCCTTTGATTACCTTCCAAATGAAACAAAAATTACGAAAAACGGATGAAATTTGCTCGAGTTATATGTAAAATACACATAGGGCCCTAGTAGCGGCCTTAGTCCGAGGACCCAAATTTAATTTTTTTTTCAACTACATTCTATTCGGCCTTTGATTACCTTCCAAATGAAACAAAAATTACGAAAAACGGATGAAATTTGCTCGAGTTATATGTAAAGTACACATAGGGCCCTAGTATCGGCCTCAGTCCGAGGACCCAAATTTAATTTTTTTTTCAACAACTTTCTATTCGGCCTTTGATTACCTTCCAAATGACACAAAAATTACGAAAAACGAATGAAATTTACTCGAGTTCAATGTAAAATACACATAGGGCCCTAGTAGTGGCCTTAGTCCAAGGACCCAAATTTAATTTTTTTTCAACAACTTTCTATTCGGCGTTCGATTACCTTCCAAATGAAACAAAAATTACGAGTTCTATGTAAAATACACATAGGGCCCTAGTAGCTTTTCACTTCTAAGGCCCTAACTCACGGTCCACTCACCCGATTTAAAAAAAACTTTTTTTTCCTGGATTGGTATTGACAATACCTATCATTTGCCGTGTCATTTATATTTCCATCGTTTATTTTGCCATAAATATCACCAAAAGACCTTAAATCACTTAGGTGGCCCTAACTCACGAAGGGCCGACCCGAATATGCCCATCTTCGAACTTAGCCTCACTATTTCGACTATCTTTCAGGGAAAAAAAAATTTTTTGAAATCGGATTTGATTTACTCAAGATATCGACGTGACGGACAGACGGACAGACGGACAGACGGACCAAATTTTTATTGCGGATTCGTCATCTATGAACATAGGCAAACACTTTGCCCTTACCGTCTGCTTCGAATTCCATCAATTACACACGGCATCGTAATCCTATAAGCCCCTTCGTACTTCGTACGGGGCTAAAAATCTCCTAATTTTCCTAATTGTGCAACCACCATTATTCGAGTGGGCGGCCTGGTGGATAATTTCGTGTCCGACAACATATTTATTTACATAAACAAAAATAAAAATAATTTTTTTTTTCGCAAAATTTATTTTTAGATTTTATGGGACAATGCCAAATCCAATAAAATGTGGATCCGGTGTTTATAGAAATCAACCGGGTAGAATTGAAAATTATGTTCCAGGTCATTCGTCAGTGTCGGATAAAGAGAGAAAGGAAGTAAGTGGAAAAGAAAAATTTGAAACGAAAAATATTTATAGAAAAACATTCGAAATGATATCGTAGTTAGTAAGACGAAATACGGACGGTCATGTTGTTTTCTCCGTATACTCTCAGCCATTATACCTGACATTATCACTAGAGATAATTTGATCGGTCTGCGTGATTCTGAGTAGTTTAGGCATGGCAAATCATAAAGAACGTTGGCGTTCAAATGTGTTGGAAAAGAAATTCTGTTGATGGATCAAATCACTTCGGCGTTCTGTTGACGTTAGCACATTTGTAAGAACATCAGGTGTTGGACCGTTTTAAGTTAGTTAATAGTACACTACTGTCTTGCTGAGACATTTTTTGTTGAGGCGTGTGGGAAGGTTATATTTCGAGCCGAAGGCAACGAGTCGGTAATGTACTATTGCTGGATTACGGTGTAAATAATAGGGCGTATCGAATTTTTAGAATTTTAAGGGCCGCGATAGCCTGTGTGCGGAAAACGTAGATCATTGAAAACTAATTCCAGGCATATGGTTGATGGATCCGAAAGTGCCCGGGAAGAAGTCCCCCCGGACGACTTTAACTTTCGAATGGTCATAACTCGGAAAGTTGAGAGTATTTCTGAAAACAATGTTCTAGCAGTATGAGGAGCGTTAAAAACTCTACAAAACTGCCAAAGAAACCGATGGTCCAAAAGGTGCGTCTGTCGAGGTTTTCTAACATCGAAAGTTCGACATTTTGGTTTTTGACTTTTATTTCCTGAGAGACAAATTATTAACTTTAGCTTTTGGCATGAGGTTGTAGAGGAGGTCGAGTACTACCAGTACACTAGGCATTGTCCCGGTCGGCGATCCATCCGAAACCACTTTTTCAACATTTTTGAATGAACTTTTTAAGTGTACCCACGTCGCCCACGAAGCCAGTGCAGACACTGTAACCGGTGTTGCTGAGTCGAGGTAACCTTGGCCAGTAAGTGCACATAATATTCCATAACAGTAGCTGAACTCTTTTACAAAATATTTAAGAATTCGGTGTAGCACATTTTGTACTACAAAATCTGAGAAAGTGAAATTTGTGAGAAAAACAACAAATAATCGTTTTAATTAGTTATTTGACCCACGAACAGTAGTAAGAAGTCGATTTCGTTGCAAATACACATTTTTCGATATTTTTACAAAAGGTTGAACTTCGTGGTATACCGTGTCCATATAATGTGCTACATCGAGATCCCAAATATTTTGTAAAAAAGTTCAGCTACTGTTATGGAATATTATGTGCACTTACTGGCCAAGGTTACCTCGACTCAGCAACACCGGTTACATTGTCTGCACTGGCTTCGTGGGCGACGTGGGTACACTTAAAAAGTCCATTCAAAAATGTTGAAAAAGTGGTTTCGGATGGATCGCCGACCGGGACAATGCCTAGTGTACTGGTAGTACTCGACTTCCTCTACAACCTCATGCCAAAAGCTAAACTTAATAATTCGTCTCTCAGGAAATAAAAGTCAAAAACCAAAATGTCGAACTTTCGATGTTAGAAAACCTCGACAGACACACCTTTTGGACCATCGGTTTCTTTGGCAGTTTTGTAGAGTTTTTAACGCTCTACATCCTGCTAGAACATTGTTTTCAGAAATACTCTCAACTTTCCGAGTTATGACCATTTGAAAGGTTAACTCGTCCGGGGGGACTTCTTCCCGGGCACCTTCGGATCCATCAACCATATGCCTGGAATTAGTTTTCAATGATCTACGTTTTCCGCACACAGGCTATCGCGGCCCTTAAAATTCTAAAAATTCGATACGCCCTAGTAAATAACCACGTTTATATTACGAGTCAACCTGACAGGAAGATCCTTGTTAGATTCAGCCCGAACATGATTTGATTTGAATCAGGCTTTCTTATTTCAGGTTCAGGTCAACCGCACCTAAAATTTCAGGTCAACTTGAACCTGAAGGTGAGGTTTGTCAGGTTCAACCTGACCTTATTTCATTCAGATTTTCTCAGTTCAGAATCAGGTCAAGCCGGACCGGTATCGCGAGCATCTATTGGACATAAAAATCTCAAAGCAAACTGAGTTGTACTCAAGGAGTTTTCCATAAATCATTCCTATGAAAGCAACTCCCAGAAAAAAAGGGGAATTGCTCGACGCAATGCAAGTAACAGTTTAACGTCATGTTATCATGCAGGCAGATAACCCAAATCATCGTCTTCTTTATACCGGTTGAAATTTTCCATTCTCACAAACGTAATTTTCGTCCATTTTCTTCGTCCATTTTCTATGACTGCCAAGTTAATCACACATCTTGCACCATATTCATTAAGTCATTAAACTTTACATCCATCACAAAGCACAGTGGCTACATCATCACGGCGAGTTAATTACATTTAAATTTCCATTTCTAATCTCTTCTTGTGAAAGCTAACAAAAAGAAGCATTCAAAAAGGAAATGCGCCAATGATAATGTGTGTCGTGTGAAATCATTTCATTGAAATCGAACAAAATGTAGAGAAAAGTATGAAGTAACGTGACAAACAGTTCATTTCAACCCTCTGAAATTTCCTTTCTTTTCTCTCGGAAAGAACTGTACCTTTCCGAAGGGAGTTAAAGTAAATTCACATTTGAAGCCATGGCATGAAATAAATCACTTTCACACACCGCTCAGTCGAAGTAAACACGAATGTGAATAGGTTTGTTCCAAGGCCATATGAATTGTCAAATTTCATCCATAGAACCATAACCTCAATAATATCTCTGTGTAAATCGCGTAGGCGACGTTGCTCGATTTGTGTGAAATATCACGTAAGCGACGTTGCTGTGGATGAAATTGTCGTTGTTCGGGTTGTCAAAGTTCGTGTTTACAGTTACTTGGAACAAACCTATCATAGAGTCACTCATAGAGTTTAAGGTCAACACACACTAGCATCTAGTGTCAGTTGGGAATATGATATTTCTATTGTTAAACCGGTTTTAACTGATTTTAGCTGATTTAAACAATAGAAATATCGTATTCCTGATGACACTAAATGCTAATGTGTGATGGCCTTAGTTGTGAGACGTCTATAACTGTTGTCCATCTTCCTGTTATTTGATTCAGATTACAAATCGGAAATAATTTTCTTTTAATTTGTAGTGGTGGGATCAAGTTTTGGCTATTTTTGACGGGGTAGGATGTTACATGCAATGGGTTTTTTTTTATTTAAATTGAAAGTTGTTTCGGTGATTAATGTAATTAACAGCTTAAGCGAAGTCTGCTACAAAGTTGTCTCTTTCAATGGAGAAATCACAAAATATTTTGCGCCTACAAACCGAAACTCGAAAACCACATCCAGCCAGTCCAGCTTTAGAAACGTCTTCCTTCGTTGTTTCTTTAGTCTAGAAGTACAAGATTTTGATGATAGACCTTTTAAGTTGAAAAAAAGACTAGATGATCTGGAGGGATGAATTGACAGTTGACAGCTGTGATCGGTTCGCTTTTGGTCACTATCGTTCACTTCTCACTTTTATTCAACGAAAGTGAACACAATCAATGAAAAGCGAACCGATTGCAGCTGTCAGCTGTCAATTCATCCCTCCAGATCATCTAGTCTTTTTATCAACTTAAAAGGTCTATTGGTTGTTCTAATTAGATGTCAAATCTAGTACTTCAAAGTCTAAGAAACAGACGTGACTATGAGTGGCACATGTGGACTTTATTAAAAGAAGAAAGAAGTTTCTAATGAGCTAGACCTGTTATTTGTTGGTTAATTGATAATGCGATGAAGTTAATGATTCTAAGGTTGGAATACAAACATTTGTAGCAAATTTCGACCTAACTCAAGTTCATTTTAATTATTTAAAAAAAATATATTGAAGTGTCGTGTGTTGCTATAACCTTATATGACTTGCTGCACTAATAAGAGCTTTCATTTTTACATCTTGTTTACGTAACTTGTTACAAAAAAAATTGTCTTGACTCGTAAGGAGTTTAGCCAAGTCGGAGACTGCTGATTTGTTTATGTGTATGAGCTGCAGCAATTGAACTCCAGAGAAACGCTAAGTAGCTACCGACATTTCAAGTGGAGGATAAAACTGATTAAAAATGATAAAATTGAAGAAAAAAAAACATTTTTCGCGAATTATCCGATTGAGGTTTTGAATTTGGCGGACCAAGTGAACAACGAAAAACGTGTAGTCCCTGTAGTCCCCATAGATCTCTTCGTTTGGTGAAACTGATGACGGAAACGTGAGGAATGGTGGGGAAAAGTGTGCAAACTAATTGAAACCAACTTCACAATTTCACATAGTAATGAATAAGTGAGTGCGTCCAATTCTTTGAAATGAATGCAAATGAACTAAATACGGGGAATTCCCTTAGAAGCAAAGTTGGTTGTCATTAGTTTGCACACAAAACCGAACCGTCGATCGTCACGCCAGCGGTCATTTTAGTGATCTATACAAACACGACAACGACACGTGTGAACAATGAAAATGAACTGTCTCGCCTGATGAGCACGGATTAGAAAGTGCATTTGAATTACTGCTGAGTACTATGAGAGACGGTTACTTCAATTTTGTATACGCATTGGAATTAGTGAAGACACTTTGTCTTACATATTAGGGTTGAAATACGGAACTCGGAAATATAAACTGACAACGTCTTATCATCACCAGCCCATATCAAATGATTTCTTTATCTGATTGTAGTGTGACTATAGTGCTAGGGCCCACTGGATCAAAAACCCATATCAATTTACTTTTGTAGACCGCGGGGAAAAGACTGTATGACCTGAACTTTCAGGTCAAATGTTTTTTTTAAGAATCGTGACGTGACCTGCAAATTTTTGTCAGCACCTGAATGCTGACCTGACAGGTTGAACGTATTAGTATTTCAGGTAAAAAAGTTTGAAATCAGGTTCACGTCGGTCAGGTTTCAAGTAAAATTTAGTTGGACCAGACCTATTTCCGAACTTTTATAATATCGCATAGCAATCTACGAAATGATAATCCTTCCAGCGGCTCCGGACAATAATTGTGGATCTTGTTGTTAATAAATTATTGCATGTCTGACAGTTACAAGTAGATTAATAATTAGAAGAAGCGTAATATTGAACTCATTCAAAGCTCTCGTTCACTTTACATGACCTCACATCGCAAGTGCGCCAACTTTCACTGGAGAGCAGAATTTGCAACAGCTGATCTTTCATCAGCTGGTGCTCACACTGTTGTTTATATCACTAGTGCATTAGCTAGTTTATTCACAGACACAAACGTGTAAGTGAGTCAGGCGCCAAATGCACTACTATCATAAACAGTAACTTGAGCACCACCTGTTGCAAATTCGTCAATCTAACGAAATTTTAGGAGGGTATAGCGTGAACTTATGATTACTTTTTACCATGTTACCATTGAGCTGCACAAACTGCGGTCATGAGGTTATGTAAAGCGATCGATCGCGAAAATCTCTTCTCTCCAACAACCTCTAAGTTAATCCGAATTCAACAATTTAATTTTAGCGTACCGAGCACGAAAAGCTAGCAAGTCGAAGTTACACAGAGGGTTACCTGTCAAGGTTCGTTGAACAACGACAACTAGTTGCATTTTCTTTGCTCAATTTAATCATCGAAATTTCATTTTGGCAGAGCATTAAAGGACCAGGGTTACGAGAGTGACTCAACGCTTGTATTCCGCAAACGAGACACCGGCATACCATCACCACTCAGTCCCGTTGAACAGAAGCAGGCATATTTGAATTTACAAGCTGGAGGAGAGGCTCCACCGCAAGGGTTCCGCAAACAAGCTCCGGAAAAGCCGAAAGGTAAGAATTGGAATCCGTTAAAAATTTCTTTCGACATTGGGGTGTGAATTCTGCAATTAAAACTAATTTTATTGGCTTCACAAAATCAAATTTTTTTTTGTTTACCGAGGAGTTTCGCATCCGCTTCGATTCCACTCATTTCACTTAGTCTAATACGACTCGAATGTCTCGCGAGACTCCTCCCACTAAAGGTTTTGTCGGGGATTTTTTTGTTGTATTTTATTTTAACATTTTGACTACAGAAACATAACATCAAGGGCTTTAATTTTAACCAATTTGGTGCTGGGAAAACTACTTCAAGGTTTGTTGTGGATTTGTTTCATTCGAATCCAATTTGTTCAATAAAAACAAATGCTTCACCACCCAAAATTGCACGCTATTTTAATGTGTAGATGCACTCTTCACTTCCTACTTATATTTACGCTTCGATCATGTACAAAAACCACTGCAATCGTTAATTTGGACACTTTTTTTCTTGCTCTTTTTCAATCCAAATCATCCCCAACAGTTCATGATCGGATAGTTCTATCTCAATAGATCCATTCGTCAACGGAAAAGTCAAATTTTGCGCCAAATTTCAGTAAAATCTTAATCAAAACACTGACGAAACGTCAACAAAGACACAAAAACGTCAAACTGTCAGTTAAGCTGAATTCACCGTCGTCCGTTTTGCCTATGTTTAGCTTTCCGTTTACGTGACGTTTCTATTGTTTAGATGACTTTTGCATTGTTTTAAAACTGTCAAGAAAACGGACGACTGTGACGCCATCTTACGGCCAAAATATCGACGAGACGTCTGCAAAGGCACAAAAACGAAAAGAATGCAATGACATACAGCGCTGCTGTATTAACATGCAAATGTGAAGTATAGTTTCCACTTTAGCCTCCATTTACATGACAGTTGTAAAATAAAACAAAGGAACTGTCACGTAAACGGAGTAAAAAATTGAAACAAATTCAATTTCCACTCTGTTTGCGTGACAGTTCTTTTGTTCTATTTTACAACTGTCATGTAAACGAAGGCTAAACGGAGTGCTGTTTTTAAGTGGAAACTATACTTAAGGCTTGATTTCCAGTTACAAGAAAACCTCCGTTTAGGTAAACCACGCTTATTTTCTATTGTTTAAAAAGTAAACCGAGAGAAAGCGGAAGTGGAAATCAAGACTAAGAAGAAACAATAGTGTCCTTTCTGCGTCTTCATGCTACAACTTATCCCCTTCCTTACTGAGTTGAATATCCCTCATCGACTGTAACCGACGAGCACAATCCTTAACAACCACATTTTATCGTATGTTTTGCACATAAACACAGACACGCCGAGCAGATTACCGTTATGGCAGTTATACCACGTGTGTGATTTTTTACCAAATTTTATATTTTGAATTGCAACGATTTTACATCACACCGGTGAAAGGCTCATCAACGCATTGTATCGCAAAGAAACGTGTTTCATGCGCCATGTTTTCCGTTTTTTTCTAATTTCCAGACGATCACCACATTGAATATTTCCCGATTACATCAACGCTAACCAAAATTCGTGTCAATAACATTGACTCGATGATCAAACCTCACAAAGAGATCATTTGCTATCCCATAACAAACATAACCCGACCAATTGATCTGTTCGGTCCGTTTCCGAAATCCGTTCAAACATTTGTACCGGTCAATCCGCCCGCACCGCCGAACCGTAAATCGTCCAAACGGAACACGACTCTGCAAATATTTAGCGATATTCAATCCATGGCCAAGCAGAATTCCAAGAAACCAACATCAAGCGGACCGATCAACACCGGTACGATAACGTTGAGAAAAAGCCGTTTGGCGGGAAATTCAAACCGATCACGATCGACCGGTAGTGTTGTATCGACATTCTCGTTGAAAGAGGAAAAAAATGTTGCCAACGATTTTCGATCCACTCGTCGCCAATTTTGCCGGGTCAGTTCGGTGAGTCCAATACCGCAGGTGTCCAAGGCAGATGCACGTAGATCTGGTGCCAGTCCAATAGCTTTCGGCCGAAGCATATCGAAGGAACGCACTTTCGCCGAAGAGAAAAAGAAGTTGGAGCAAAGATTGCCGTTGTGTCGTAAATCATTTACTGCCAGTACCAGCATCCTGAGAAATCCCGATCTCAAGTCTCCCGATCAGATAAAAAAGGCCGTTCAAACTACCTTCAGAATGCCGGTTTCGACGGAAAAATACACCGCCTCGAAATCCACCAGAAAAGTATCCGCTGGCGGTACGGTTAAAACATCCGACTATTCATTTTCGTCGAATAAATCGCACAAAGGGTCGGCAAAGAATGACGAAAAGTCTCTGCGATTGACCGTTGCGATTTCGTCGAAAAGCAAGGAACCGTTGAAAACGGAAGCTCGGATCGGGGCACGTAGTCAAACTTCCATGGTAAAATCCAATATCACCCGAGGCTCGCGCAGTTGTGAAAGCAAATTTACCAGCAAGTCGAAGAATTCATCAAAATCAGTCTCGAATTTATCGTTGGCCAGAACCAGTTCCACCTACTCCATTGATTCGTGTAATTCGAAAAAGCGCAGCTACCACGGCAAATCGTTGAACGTCATTAAGTCCACGTCGAAGGAAACGGTTTTTCCGCTTACGATAAGTGGAAAAGGTCGCAAAAAGAAAGCCAATGCCAAGGAAAAGAACACCAATGAAGGTACGGATGAAATTGATAATCGAACGGTTGAAATGGTGTCATACAACTCGACAATGCGAGAAGATGAAAAGTCGCTGGACGAACACTATCATGATAACATTGACGAAGCAATTCGTTTCAACCGAACCGATACGTTTTTCCAAAACTTATTCCTTCGAGATGTTCCCTCTCCTCCTCCGTCCATTGTAAGTTGTGTGTCCAAAAATACCTCTGTCCAAGAGAAGGCAAGACTATGGGATACTGTGACCAGAAAAGCCGACACTAAGTCGAAACATCAAAGCGTTTATTTGACGAATAAGCGGGCAGTGTCCGGTTCAAAGTTCAAAACCATGGAACATGACCGCATTCGTCAATCACGAAGCTTAAGTCCGCAGAAGTTGTTCCGGCCAAAGTGTCTCTTCTACGATTCAGTCACTAAATACGACTCTTTCCATCAACTGTCCGATGAAGAGGAAGACTTTGGAAGCATGACACACAGTCGAACCACCGAACTGGTGCACAAATTCGAGGAACCGACCTCAAATGTCTTTCTAACCGAAGTCATTCGACCGAATTCGCCAGTTGTGATCCATGGACGGCAAAGTTTTGAGTATATGGCACGCAATGTGTCGCCTGTCCGAGATATTCGATCGCCCTCTTGTCGCAGGATACAACAAAGAAGAACAGAAAGTTTCAAGGCTAATAACCAGAAGACGGATCAGAAAAAAGTAGTTCGGGCTCGCAGTCTCGGTAGCAGTGATCGTTATCACTCATTGGACTCGCATGCATTGACCCGCAGCAATAGCATGCTGAATGCCAACAGCTACGAAAATCATGTCCCAATGTGTTCACATCAAAAATCCGAACGATTCAAAGAACTCAACAGATTCTACAACAATTTGGAACGCGTTGGACAGTTGGAACGAGCTACATCGTCAACGGACTTGCGTCCAATTCGCAAAGAAGGTGACCTTATCGATTTCGATGAATGGAAACAGGTGCGGGATCATGAGAAAGCTGAAAAGGAATTGAATCACCTGGTGGACAAGCTGCGACGTGACGAAAAAGAGAAAGATTTTTTGTTTCGTCCAAAGTATGTCGAAGACATGAAATGGAATGAACGACGCGACAGCGGTTTGAGAATCAAAGAGAAATCCGTCGAAGATTTGAAGGACATGTTCAAGGAAAGGCATTCGGAAGAGCGTCAAGACGAACTAAAGAAAGAAGAAAGCAATGCGTCTAAGGGCACCTACAAACCGTTGTGGCGTGGAAGTTCGGTTCTCGATCTGGCTTCCAACATGGTGGTGAAATATAATCCACCAGTTAAGACAAGCTCGTCGAAAATTCAGGCCGATGACACGAGAATCGGAATCAGCAAGAAGCTCATCAGCACGCTGACTCGAGATCAAATTGCAAAGATAAAGAATCAGTTGAGCGAAATTTACAACAACAATTTCAGCGGACCTTCACAATGCGAGAAGAATGTCGGAGCCGGTCCTGTTCCGGATAAATTCGTTATAAATGTTTCGTCCACCGATCAACCAAAAAATCGATCTTTAGTCGTGCGAAGCACTTCTCTTGTTCGCAAGGAAGAGCTGCTGGGACCAATCTTGAAACGTCATCAAGAGCGATTGACGGAAAACCTCCGTTCGGAGTCCATAAGTTCCATTCATGAACCGCGGGCCAGTCGTAGCGTTGAACGGTACGAAGATCTGGTCAAACGAGAACAGAAAGAGATCTCTGAGGCCGAAAAGAAGAGCATTTTCTTCAGCATTAGCAAAGAGATTCAGGACAAATTGCATGAACGACGCCAGAAATCAATGGCACCAATTTTTCTCGCCAAGGAAACGCGTGGAGCGATCGCTTCTGATATTGCGAGGAACACTTTGTCACAACCACAGAAAGGAGGCAATTTTTTAGACCAAAGTGAAACTGTGCGCAAAACATCAGCAGATCCGAAGGCAGACGGAAGCGCACAGGAAAGGACAGAACGAACTTTTCACGAAGCCAAGAATGAACTCGACGAGTCGAAGCAGTTGATCGACATAGAGAGCAACACCGAACAATTGCCTAAAAACACCGAACGGATTCTGGAGAAAATTCATTATTTCGAGAAGAAGAAAGATGAAGCGCCTGAAACTACCATCTATCACGCCCGGGAATATTCGTCTCCAGATGAAGAAGAAATCATGCGAATCATTGAGGAAAAAATGGCGAAAAAGAAAGCTGAACAGAGTCTGGTTCAGGGTAGAAGTTCTTCGGTGTCGGATTTTAAGGAATTATTTGGCGAAAGAGACCCTGGTCCAGCTAGGACACGTACACCATCACCAGCGAAAGGTAAATGTAGTGCCTCAACTGTAAAAGCGGTTTCGAATTCAACCAGTGTCGAAAGTGTTTTCCGTTCGAGGAGCGTATCACCTTACTACGAACAAAAGAACTACAAGACATACTACAACATTGTCCGCACCGGCGATGTACAGAAGATGAAAGATAAGTTCGAAAGCCTCACATTCAAACCGAGACGAAATTTTATCGAAATTCCGCCCAGACGATTCCAGAGTGATCCGGATCTGAACAAAATCAAACGAATAACCAGTCCGGATAAGATAACGGTAAAGACGCATGAGGCCGGAGATGTGTCTTGGATTACGCACAAGTTTGAAGTGAAAAATTCTGCCGCTCGGGGTCGAAGTCGCGTTCGACGTGTCATTTCACCGATACCGAAAGTGCCATTCAAGAAGGAAGATCGGTTCATGCCACACATCGACATCATTAGTAAAACGGCATCCCTCAAGCAAGAGATGAAAAAATCTCCAACTTCCAGCCAAGTCACCAATTTGTGGACCGGAGAGGTGCAGAAAATGCGAAGTAAATTTGAGTCACCCGATCGGTTATCGTTAATGGGTCAAATGTACACATCGTCTCCGGATATAAGCGAACTCAAGGACATTTCGAATTATCTAACTGGCCCATGGATCGCCCACAAATATCCAAATGCCAGAGACAATGCACGGTCACCAGTGTCGCCGGACAAAGGACCGATCAGTACGATTTGTAAGAAACGCGTTTCGAGTCGTCCGTGCTCTACGTCACCGCCACGATCGAAATCGGGCATTGCTTCAATTCTGAAACCGTTCTACGATATGTTTGCCAACCAGGACTACGATCCAATGAAACACCGTCCAATCAACCGATACGTTCCCGATAAACGGATCGACGCTGAGCTGTTGTGGCGCCGTTTGCAGAAGAACAACAACGGTGCAAAACCAACCGTTAAATTTGAAGGTTTTTCGATCGAATTTAAAACACTTTTAATTGCACCCTGGAGTGAACCACTGAATTTGTGAATTTTAAGATCACCGGCAATGCACACGAAATGTTTTTTTTTATTATTCTAGCGTCTCAACATGCGGCATAGTCGGAAACGTATTTTTTAGTCGGACCATGTGAAATGTCAATTTTTTTAAATTTTCTAATTTTCTCCAAAACTGTGCTATTGACCTATTACATCTACTGTTGCATGCTTTTCCTTTTTTTAGTGAACCTCATTGTTTAACCTTAGTTTGATTTTCAATTTTATTTCCATAATTTTCCCCATTTTTAATTTGTTTATGTCTTGCCTGTCTTTTATGTGTAGACACTGAAGTTGTTCCCCCACCACCTCCGATTAAAGGCGTGCCATTGAACTTAGATAACAGAGATCAAGGTAAGATTATTTGATTTTTTTTCCTTCTTTAATTTGAACACAAAACACCACCCGGTTGAAATAGTTACTTGCACATTAGTTTGTAGTATTTACATTAGAATACGATTAGTTATTAATAGGAATGAGCTGCATCCTTCAACTCTTTCTGTCTATAAACCTAAACAATATTAGTAAACATTCCTCGAGCGATATTCATACCAGTTTTGCATGCACTAGTCTAGTGAATCGTAAGTGGAATGCAAGTTTTAAGTCACTTCAGTAATGAACATGTTAACACATACGGATCTTGAGGTAATTCAACAACTTCCGTTGACTGGTTTAAAACAGTGTATGACGACGCTCGTTTGAACATTAATTTGTAGTCTACGAGCGTAGCTCCAATAAATTCGCATTCAGGTTGATAGCGAGTTAACTCTTTACTTTACACAGATGCTCTGTCCTCTGTGGCAGAACCTTTGTTCTTGTTTTGTTATTTTTTTCGCTTGACTATTTATTACACTATTTGCACCCGGTGGAACTTACAGTCAAAATTTCCATTGTGAAATAGTCATGATCCAGTGAGGAAAACAGCTGGTATGGGTTGTCTCGCTCTGTAACAGTACCATGTTTCGGAGCCAGAAGCAGAGAGTCACTTTAGATAACAGATTTCCTGCAGTAAAGGGAACGTGAGAAACAAAATTGATTTGGCGAGTATCAAAATTCAATTTGCCTTTAAGCCCGTCATAGGGAAAGGGACAGGACAGTTTCCCGAAAATGTATGTAAAATTTTATCACAAAAATTCACCGAAAAAATTCAAAGAAACTCACCTCTTATACTTTCCATTGTATTCGGGCATAGTCTCTTTAGGTCGCCAAGGCATATTTGAACACTAAAACACTTTTTACTCGATACAAAAACAAAAAGTTTTTTTTTTGTTTTGTCGCGACAAAAACACAGAAAATATTTCGACACAACAGTGACACTCCGCTATTATAAATACTAGATTGAATGTTTGCTGTGTTCACTTCGGCGGTAAAATATCTTCATTCAAAAAAGTGTCCAGCCAAAACCTTCTGTTGAACGAGCGCAAAATTCAGATCATCTTCATCCCTTGCTTCCAGTGCCGTTATGAGCGTATCATAGCTTTTGGGCAAACTATTTAGCAACATCGCGACGTTCCATGACTCTGAGATCTCTTCCTCGCCAATATCGACCAATCTTTGAAAGAAATCAGACATATGATTGATGTGCTCTTCAGCATTTCCGTTCTCGGACATTTTCAAATCGCAAATTTGCCGCACAATGTGAACCTTATTGCTGAGAGTCGATGTTTCATGATACTGGCGTAACGCTTCCCATGAGTCCCAAGCCGTAGTCTTTCGTCTAACTTTTTTCCATTCTGCCTTCTCGACTGCTGCTGGTGCTGCTAGTGCTTATGCCTCATTTGCTTCTCCTGCTGCATTGTCGACCACCGGAGCTTTCATGACTTTCTCCCACAGATTTTCTTTGATGAGAATCAGTTCCATTTTGTATTTCCAGATTGAATAATTTGAATTATTCAATTTCACAATTCTGGTTTCTTTCTCTGCCATTTCTCTTTAATTTGTAGATGCTGGGCCCATAACCTGTTAGCGATTGGAACCTAATTGGATTCTACAATATTAAAGTTTCAGGATAGACCAAACACAAAACGACTTTATTCGGTGGGATATGAATTAGAAGTGAACAAAATGATTTAGGCTAAGCTGATCGAAACTAGTAATTCAGTTTACTTCGTTAAAGTACCGTTGAGTGAATTGCTCATACTCAACATTTTTCAAATTAAAAACAATTGCCACATGACTCTAGCAGCCTAAGCTCATACTTTTGTGCGTGTACACCTCTGGCGAATCATAAACGAAAATGTGGTTCACTTTCATATGAAAATGAAATTGCGGCATCGTTTCATCTCCAAACATGCTCCAAACATGAGGGATGTGGTAGAGCTTACCAACAAAGCTGGTTCAATCCAACAAAGTACAAGAGTGTTGAGCAAAAATAAATGATGTACGAGCTTCATATGCTCACACAACTTTTTCTCTATCACGTCTAGCAGACTGGAAGCTTGCGAGCGAGGACCGTAAATCACACGAGGCTTTTTAGAGAACCCTATCGGATCAGCGCGTTTTGAAATAAACAAAACTCACGGTTTGCGGTCCCTTTATTATTACAAATTAAAAAATTTCTGGAAAAAATGTTCAGTCAAGAGACATGACCCACCCAAGTGGCGGGACCTAGTTCTTTAAGAAAATTTTTAGTTTTACAGAAAATCATTTCACTGAACTGAGAACGAGATTCCCCTTCCCCGATCTTGATGTAGGAATCTTGTATCCCAGATTCAAAGACTTTAAAAATCTGAGAAAAAATTTAAGATTTTTCGTGAAATCTTTGCGAAGTCCACGACCACGACCGTATACAATATCGCAGTGACAATCCGACTCTAAATGTTTGTTCTGCATCAATATTGTATTCAATCATTGTATTTAAAGTATTTTCGATATGCAGCACTCTACCGAATTACCATAAATCAAGCCACATGATGATAAATTTTACAAATTTAGCCATTGCATCATCGCATATGCTAAATATTTCGATTTTAAAATAGAAAGCGAAATTGAATAACGAAATTCACTTGACCTGAACGGTAATTATCAGTAAAATGAAGTAATGAGCGTTGCTGATGGACGATATTAAAAACGAAATTTGTCGTTTCCAACATTCAAATCGAATTACATAAAATATTAGACAGACCAGTCCACACACATACACATCCATCCACGAGTGTATAAATAGGGATTATGTTAAACGCGCGATTCATGGACATTCCTAAATCTAATTAATATTCATCGAAGCACCATGAACTTGACTTTGAATATGCCAGTCGGTGCATAGAGGTACATAATATTCACTGTTGTTGTTACGATTTCATTGTTAACACCATTTAAAAAGAGAAATATTTTTGTTTAACCGTTTGGTGTGTGGGGTCTCGATTCTGCAATCACATCATTATCATTTTGATGGATTACGTTTCCCACGACCACACAGACAGACAGATATGACACAAATTCAATTACTTAACATTTTTTATGGAAATGAAACCAATACAAAGATTGAAATGTGGAAGTAAGTGCTGCGGGGTATATGTTGAATGGAACGCTAAGAAAACGTGATGGGACAGCCGGAAATATTTAATTTCGAATTTTATTTTTCATTGAGTTAGCATTTAGCCCATCACACTAAGTCATACTAACGTTTAAAGATTGGTATTTTTGTGTACGACGTTGAACTATTGTGCAAAATTCAAATTAGGCGCCAAAGCTTTAAGCTTAACAAACCGTTTAATTCAACTACTCATTGCTAGCCTATATTTCAGAGTCAAACGCTTCAGGTTGCGCAGACTTCTATTTTTTCTTTGCAGTAGTTACACAGAATCCTTGAAACAGCGGAGCTCTAGTCTAAATATTTGAATTGATTGTCAGTACAATAAGACTAAAGAAACGTTTTAAAGGTAGCAGGCATGAGCGCCGACGGAGAAACCTCGGCGGCGGCTAGCCGAAAAAAATTTCTCGGCGGCGGCGAAAAAGTCGGCTTGAGCCGGCTTAAAACGGCTCGGCTGGAGGTTTCTTTTAACTTTTTTCAAAATAAAAACGTTTCGATAAATTCATGGAAAATGAACTAGTAAGCATGAAAATGAAATTGTACGGAAAGCGAAAATGTAGGTAGATTAGGCTGTTCAAAGTGCAAGTGGAACTGGTCTTGTTACAAGCAAGTCTCTAAGTCTAAGGTTCACTAACGCGTCAAGTTTTATTGCCTCAAAACTTGAACTAAATGGAAAATCATGCTCCAGTACACTCATTTAACTCATTAAGAAAATGGTTTTCGATAAGAAATCGAAAGCTCACGAAAATCAAGTAAAAATTGAAAAGAAAAAAAAATCGAGAAAATTCGCAAAGATCGATAAAGTTTCCTCAAATTTGTGAATTAACTGATTGAGCGCCTTCGGCTCGTTCCGCAAAGGTCATACTTGCCAAAACAACAAACTTAGAAGCGAGGACGTAATATACCATTCTGGAAAATTCATGAAAATTCAAGAAAATTTTCAAAATTTTCTTAATTTTGTAAAAAAAAATTCAAAAAGTACTTGAGCTGCTTAGGATCAACAGGAATCTCGGTTTTCAAAACTATTTCACCCATTCACCTTTCGAAATTTTTATTTCATTTTCCAGCCGTTTCAACCCTGTTTTTGGCACCGGCTCGGCTGCGGCTTGCTCAAAAATGGCCGGCGGCGGCTTGATCGGCGGCTTATTTTCGGCGGCGCTCATGCCTAAAAGGTAGGCCCTGACATTGGTCTTGCATGCCAGTAATCTGCATAACTCCCAACATAACCTTGGCCTCGACTTTTGTTCGTTATAGTTGCAGAAGGTTATCTCTCTTCCACTCACACTTTCACAAGTTTGAAATATGCACAAGACGATATGCCTTACGTGATATCCTTCCACCAAAATGATCCGGACTCGACTACCGTGTCAGACAATTCCACGTGGAACTTTTCAAGCGATTGTATCGCATTGGTAACGTCCTAACGTTGCGTAGTTGCAAATTGTGTTCGGTGGCAGTGGCTGGTCGTTACTAAATGACGTATATGACGTCCGAAAACGATGTATCTGTGTGCATATGTCAAGCCTACATTTAGACGAGATATCAATCAATCAGAGAGTATTTGCATACTTTGAGGCGTGCTTAGTTACCGGCCGCAAGAACTGAGAGCTCTAAAGAAACAAACAAATCAGGGACACTGCATGTATAGCTTGTCGTTGGATTGTTTACAATAAATGGTTCATGGGTTGGTGGAACAGTCGCCTATTATGAAATTATCTTTTTCTCAAAACGTTTTCAGTACATTCTGCTTCTCAAGCAACGTCTTTACGCTGCGTAAAAATCAAATTCTGCTGAAGTAGATGATTGCAAGCCAAACGAAAAAAAAATGCTTTTCTCGAAACACCCGTAGTTGAAAGATCTACGCTCTAGACAACCTATCGTATCTAATACACCAAACTCTCAGTTGTAAATTGTATCTCAGTTGTTGCTGTTTTTTTCCCATCTAAATATCGTGTTTCAGTGGTAAACAACGAATCGATCGGTTCAAGTGTGTGTATAAATATTGGGAAAAAGAAGCAACGTGCCAACGCTGAAGCTCATTATATAGCATCGGTACAATATTGGATATGTTACCATTTTATTGATAAAACAATTTTAGCATTTTTGAAATATGTTTATCGTACGTGAACGACGACGGTATATTCCGTGTGTCGTCGTCGGTGTTGTACTGTGACATTCAAGAACAAATTGTTTTCTTTTCTCGTTAACATCTCTGGCATGTGAACATTGTGGACCAACAGAAAATTGAAATTTATGGTCACCTCGTAAGCAATAAGCGTAACTACGCGGGGTTACATTTACGTCAT
This sequence comes from Bradysia coprophila, assembly GCF_014529535.1. Lineage (NCBI taxonomy): Eukaryota > Metazoa > Arthropoda > Insecta > Diptera > Sciaridae > Bradysia > Bradysia coprophila. The sequence goes on along the minus strand of NW_023503941.1, from coordinate 2,334,412 downwards.
TTTCGTTGAATATATTAAATCGGTTACGGAATAACTCACGCTCACGGTCAGCAGATAGTTTAAACGTGAAAACATTGATAACAAATGTGAAGTTCCATTCGCCCACAAGGCAATCAAAATTGAAAATCCATAATGAACGACACAACGTTCAACGATTACATTCTCATCAAGGCCAATCCCTACATCATATCCGATTATGATGATAGGCAATTCGTCTACGGTTGTAATTCACCGACAGAACAGCACTCCAATCAAAATACACTTCATGATTCCATTGAATCGAATGATTCGTGCGGACATTCGGTGACAACGAGTGAATTGTTCAATTTGCAACGGCCGAGACATTCGGATAAAATTGATATTGTTCCAGCTGCTGTTTATGGACCGCTACCGTTCAGTTAGTATATAATTGCTTTTGTAAATTGATTGATTGATGGGCCAGCGTTTCGATTTCTCGGATTTTATGTGCTTCGTGCAACTCTCTGGTTGAAAAGAAAATTCCTCCCCCTGAGATTTGAATTGGATTTGCTAGGCACAGAAGACTTTTCTCTCTAGCAAACGCGGCAACTATATATAACCGAACATTTCCGTTTCTACCCTTTGGTTTATATCACCACAAAACATATTTTATCATATTCTCGCTTCAAATACGAGCAAAACGAGCTATCACTCGACTATGTAGGTTTAAAATTGCCGGAGATACATCGTTTTGGAATTGGTCACTTTTCATACAAAATACACCAAATTGACTTTTCCCAAACAATCAAAATCTTTCAACTTACTCTGTATGTTTCTATCTGTCTATCTATCTATCGACGGTCGATCTCGAAAAGTAGTCAGCCAATCTCCATGAATTTTTGCAGGAACCTCAGGGTGGGCATAAAAATGAAAATGTGATACGCCATTACCCCAGGAAAAACCAGAATTTTGTTTTATTGGCCTCGAAGTGGTTTCTGAGTGTGGTTCTCGAGGGTCGGGAACGCGTTTTCGGCTGTAGCTTCGCAGTATTGAAACCTACAGAGGCGTGCGACCCATCAAATGAAAGGTATTCGTAACACGATTCGAACAAAAAAATTATTTAAAAAATCGGGTCAGATTCGTTTGAGCTAGAGTGATTAGAGTGACCAAATTTTGAGCTACTCGCGCGTAGGATGAAAGGACTAATATTTTTTGGGGTTATGAAAGATAGAGAGTTACTTTTTTCGGCAAAGTCTCAGAGTTTTACGAGTAGAACAGAGGGGCATATGTGAAAAATGTCGAAAGTTGGAAATGGGTGGGTCAATTGGGGTTTTGGAGATATTTTTTGAATGGTGGCAGATAGATAATTTTTGAATTTCGTCAAATTTTCGATTTTCGTCAAATTTTCGAATTTCGTCAAATTTTCGATTTTCGTCAAATTTTCGAATTTCGTCAAATTTTTGATTTTCGTCAAATTTTCGAATTTCGTTAAATTTTCGATTTTCGTCAACGATTTTCGTCAAATTTTCGAATTTCGTCAGATTTTTGATTTTCGTCAAATTTTCGATTTTCGTCAAATTTTCGATTTTCGTCAAATTTTCGAATTTCGTCAAATTTTCGAATTTCGACAAATATTCGATTTTCGTTAAATTTTCGAATTTCTGTTATAAACTGTTATAAAAAGCAGTGTTCTAAAACTTCTAAAACGACTGATATCCCAAAAATCTCTTCGAGAAAAGTGTGACGCAGTCTTTGAAATACAATTTCTAAAATGAATGATATCGCTAAAGTTGACGCTTTCAGCTTCGTTACGCAAAAATTAAATTTTACACCCAGTTCAAACAAGCTGGCTTAGTTTTTCTCATCATCTGCCAAATAATTTTTACCAAAAAAAATTTGACTGGAAACAACCAAAATTTTACCAAAAAAATCTGCGTCGCATGTGGCAGATAAATTTTCTTGCTGGTCTGTTCCTGAACATCTGCCACTTTGCGACGCAGATTTTTTTGGTAAAATTTTGGTTGTTTCCAGTCAAATTTTTTTTTGGTAAAAATTATTTGGCAGATGATGAGAAAAACTAAGCCAGCTTGTTTGAACTAAAATTGGGTGTAAAATTTAATTTTTGCGTAACGAAGCTGAAAGCGTCAACTCTAGCGATATCATTCATTTTAGAAATTGTACTTCAAAGACTGCGTCACACTTCTCTCGAATAGATTTTTGTTGGGTTTATAGTAGATAACAGCAGAGACCATGCGAACGGCCGAATAAAGTAATCGGAAAGTTTGCGGGCTCGAGCGAAGCGAGGTCCATAATCGGCCATTTACATGGTGCTGTAATCTACTATTAAAAACGACAGGCGTACCACGATGCAATCTTTAATTCTGTTCTTTAATTCGCGTCTCAACACGTTGTCTTTGATGTGCTCTTTTTTTTGCTTAACCAGCGGTGTTTTTCCATGCTTGTCGATGTAAACCTTTTTCTTGAAATTCTATCTGTTTGTTCACTGTTTGTCCGGATATACTTCTCCGAATAGTTAATGCAAACAAACAATCCAACACCAAAACCAAATGTTTGTTACAATTGCGAGAATCTTTAAAGCGCTAAAAAAACAATGCGACACACCCTTAAAGATATTGAGAACTTTCGATGTCGACTAATTTCACACCATTCACATTCCAGCTACGTAACACCTTTAGTGCAACTGAAATTTCTTTTTCAAAAGTTTGTTTTTTCGGGAATCGTTAGGTAGTCTCATTTTTCGATGAAAAAAAAATCAAATCGAAATCTGTTGTACCAAATGTTAGTCTGAGCTTTTAAACACTTCGATCCGTGCAACGTAAACATTTCGCCTAAATATTTGTAAAGCACGTAACGTTTAATGAGTTCAATATGATGCGACCTTTTCCCATCTCTCAATCAAACCCATGTAGAGATGGTGTCTGTGTATGTGCGTGCATAATAAAACACTCTGCGTGTAATATTGAACCATTGAACGATTGCTTGCATAATATGTTCAACATTAATGAGTTCTATTGTTGATCGATTCAGTTCAACGTATCAACGTACCATCGAGGAAAAAAAGTGTGGCTTTGTTATGATAATATGACAACTTTCCATCAAGCGTTTCTCTCTCACATTTTTTGTTGCTGTAGTGCAATGGAATAACTCATTTCAAATCGACGAGATGAAAATAAAATGTGAACCTGCTGCATGAACCATTGCCATCGACGTTAATTGCTGGTGAATGACAATCTCCATTTTTTTGTGCAATCCGTTTTTTTTGTCGTTTCGTACTTTCAGTCGATAGTCGACAGTAAACATTGGATTTAATTTTATCGGAGAGTTTAGAATTAGCGAACTCATTTCATTTCATTTATTTCAGTTTAAATGCGATTATAAATACAAAAAACATCTGCGTAGCTCTCCGTTCGTTGCATTTTATGTAATGGGACCCACTGTACTCAGTTAACTGCTGTAAGCAAAATGCATTCTGTGAGGTTAGTTGCCACAAGATTCTTGTTCAAATTTGATGCTATTTTCGCTAATTGAAGTGATTGCATTGAGGACTGGCACACAATCTATCACTTCGTTCATTTTAACGTGCACTTTGGTATGTAGGATCAAATTAACCGTTAACAATGACAGGGAAAGGTTTGTGGGAATCAAGTCTCTTCTTCTTCTTTTTCAGCCTGTTTCTATCCACTGCTGGATGTGGGCCTCTCCAACTTCTTTCCATTTCGTACGATCCATTGCCATTTGCTGCCAGTTTGTACCTGCAATATTCTTAATTCCGTTTGTCCATCTCTCTGGTGGTCTACCTACAGCTCGTCTTTTATATGGTCGCCAGTTCATGATCTTTTTGGTCCAACGTTCGTCTGCCCTTCTTGCAATATGTCCCGCCCAGCTCCATTTCAGAGATGCTATTCTTTCCATGACATCAACGACCCTGGTTTGTTGTCGAATCCATTGATTCGTCATTCTGTCTCTGAGTGTTATTCCAAGCATACTCCGTTCCATGGCTCTTTGTGTCACTCTCAATTTATCTTCGGATGCTTTCGTTGAAGTTAACGTTTCCGCTCCATAAGTGAGCACTGGAAGGACACAAGTGTCGAACACTTTGCGTTTCAGACTGTTATTCATTTTGCTTTTGAAAATTAGTCTGAGTTTTCCGAACGCTGCCCATGCAAGGACCAATCCTACGTCTTATTTCTGCAGTCTGGTTGTCCAGACCTAACTTCAGTTTATGTCCTAGATATACGTAGCTGTCGACTCGTTCAATGACAGTGTCACCAATTTTGATTTCTCTATCGCCCCCGATGTTGGTCATGACTTTTGTTTGCGATAAGTTCATCTTGAGGCCAAGTTTGCTTGCCTCTTCACTTAACTGTTGTAGCATAAGCTGAGCCTGACCTAGATTCGCTGCTATCGGTACAATGTCATCAGCGAAGCGGAGATTGCTCAGGTACTCTCCATTTATCTTTATTCCCATTTTACTCCAGTTTAACTTCCTAAAAACACTCTGCAGAATCGCCGTGAATAATTTCGGTGAAATGGTGTTACCCTGCCTTACACCTCGGCCGATTCTGAATTTGCTCTTATGAAGTTTCTGTACATTCGTCTAATGCGTCCAATATCGACCATGTTTCCACTGAATCGAAAGCTTTTTCGAAGTCGATGAATGAATAGCAAGTCTCTTGATCATGAATAATTAAAAGGAAAGAAAAGTTCGTTTCAAGTACGGTTTCCACTCAACAAAAAGTACTGAGTGTTTGAGCCGTGAGAGATCAAGCGGTCAGACTCAGGAAAGATTGAAAAAAATAAATTTTTGTCTCTCACACGGAGTACTTTTTCGGTAAATGGACATCAACCTTCAACGGGACGTAGGACATGTAGAACAATAAAATTGCGTCTCCCAAAGGAGCGTTGAAACATTTCATAAATCAATACCCGAGTCATAATCGCCGTGTAAATATTTTAGCGTATCTCACGGTTGCATCGAATATTTATTCCAATTCAATCTTGAGCATGGATTTGCAGTGTATATAGCGTCGATACGTGCACTTGACTCTATTTTCTGCAAAGAGAATTGGAAAACTAAAATCGATGCCGCACGGAAGTGTGTCATATTTTGCAACTGAAAATGCACTTGCCTTGAAACATTTTACTTTATCGATACAACGAACGAGTTGCTTGTGCAAACATTCTGACACAATCGCGTTTTTCAATTTCGTTTTCTGATTTTTCTTTCTGTACATTTTGCTCATTTCTGATTTTGTTTTTGTTTTTTGTTCTTTAAATTGATAATGTTGCGGTCTCTCACCGTTATCTCGGTGTATCATTATCAAAAAGAACAACAACATGAATCCAGCGGTCGGATGTTACGTACTATGTGCATTGATATTTCCAATTCTTTTTTCATTCATTTTCTCTTTGACTATTCACTGTACATATGTGTATACTCAATTAAATATCGCCTGAAGGTGTGCTATGCTTGGTCATTATCTCAATTTTAAATTAAACATTCGTTGTATGTACCCAACGAAGAAACAATTTTTTTTATAATTGCTCGTTGGTGTTTAGCGTACACAATCGGAAAAAGAAAGAGTTTGAACGAAAAAAATCCGCTAATCACATCCTCAATGGGATTTAAATGTTTCCTCACTTGACGAAATGAAAGCTGAACTAAAAAAAAAATGAGCAAAGCGTTCGTTGTTGAAGAGCTTTAAGTTAAAGCCTTCTTTAACCGCTTCAAACCTTAGAGTAATTATACCTAGAGAGGTAATTTGTACGACGAAATGTGGTCCCAACATCAGTTTGTATAAGATAATAAGATACACATTTCGTATAATTTTACACCAATACGTTGACGCTATTTCGCTTTTGATAGTTCAATTTGCCCTCTTAATTAATCATTATTTCATGTTGGGACCACATATTTTACATAATTTTGTTCGAAATTTCCTCTCTAAGTATAATTACTCTTAGCTTGAAACTGAATAAGCTGGCAACACATTCCTACGTGTGTGCAAATAATGCTTTCTTTCCGGTATCCAAAACAATTTTTAAGATTATCTAGTTTTTCAATCTCGATCTCGGTTGCAAGGACCGATATTCCGTTTTTAGCCCCGTACGAAGTACAAAGGGGCTTATAGGATTACGATGCCGTGTGTAATTGATGGAATTCGAAGCAGACGGTAAGGGCAAAGTGTTTGCCTATGTTCATAGATGACGAATCTGCAATAAAAATTTTGTCTGTCCGTCTGTCACGTCGATATCTTGAGTAAATCAATTCACATTTCAAAAAAAAATTTTCCCTGAAAGATAGTCGAAATAGTGAGGCTAAGTTCGAAGATGGGCATATTCGGGTCGGCCCTTCGTGAGTTAGGGCCACCTAAGTGATTTAAGGTCTTTTGGTGATATTTATGGCAAAATAAACGATGGAAATGTAAATGACACGGCAAATGGTAGGTATTGTCAATACCAATCCAGGGAAAAAAAGTTTTTTTTAAATCGGGTGAGTGGACCGTGAGTTAGGGCCTTAGAAGTGAAATGCTACTAGGGCCCAATGTGTATTTTACATAGAACTCGAGTAAATTTCATTCGTTTTTCGTAATTTTTGTTTCATTTGGAAGGTAATCAAAAGCCGAATAGAATGTTGTTGAAAAAAAATTAAATTTGGGTCCTTGGACTAAGGCCACTACTAGGGCCCTATGTGTATTTCACATATAACTCGAGTAAATTTCATTCGTTTTTCGTAATTTTTGTTTCATTTGGAAGGTAATCAAAAGCCGAATAGAATGTTGTTGAAAAAAAATTAAATTTGGGTCCTTGGACTAAGGCCACTACTAGGGCCCTATGTGTATTTTACATATAACTCGAGCAAATTTCATCCGTTTTTCGTAATTTTTATTTCATTTGGAAGGTAATCAAAGGCCGAATAGAATGTAGTTGAAAAAAATTTTAAATTTGGGTCCTCGGACTGAGGCCGATACTAGGCCCTTCAAAAAAATAAAATTTTAGGGCGATTTGAAATTTTTGTTTCATTTGAAAGGAACGTCGTACGGGGCTTGGTAATTGCGCTATGCGCAATTTGTAAGATGTACACATTTCATAATAATTTTACTTTAACTACATTAACCGGCGCAATAGGCTTACGGTCAAAGTAGGGTGACAGACGCACTAGGGTCACGTACGCAATAGATATACGGGTTTGTACGAGGCTCAGTCGCAGCAAACGCTCCGACTGTTCTGATGGCTCGTTTTTAATAATTTCCCGATTTCTGGTCATTTCTCGATTTCCGGTCATTTTATCGCTTTTTTTCTGTGCCAGTTAGATAAGCCGGTATGCGGGTTTTCGGCAAAAAAATTGAGCGGTGTCCGTGTCCTGGATACCAGGGATACACATGATTTGCACATGCGAATTGGTAATAAATTTTTAAAAATCGATTTTAACGATTTTTGAATTCACTGAACTTTGCCGTAATTTTCATACAAAATTGTAGCGCATTTTCAGTTCAGTTGACATTTTGTACTGAAGTCATTGAAGTGCAGTTTAAGTTACCAATAGCCGCCATGTTTTTTTTTCGAGTCACCCCCATTGAAAAAATGGCGATCGGCTTAACCTTTTCACATAAAACCTTGATAGTGTGCCTCGCTAGCACTCGTTATGCAACTGTGTCTACTCTGTAAAATTTCCGTTCTCGGTCGGAGACATCAACTGTGACAGTTTGGATGAAAATTCGATCTATTCTATCTGTCAAAGTGACGTTTCAAACGTCAAACCAAAATTTTTCTGTCAAATAATTAAGAAGTAGCCTATTTTTCCTCAATTCTATCAGTGGAATAGACTTATAGTAAAATAAACGATTTTGTAATTAGTTACTATTGATATTGACTGGGTAGTAGGTGTTTGTGTAAAGGACTAAAGGGAAATCAGAGGAAATCATCCCGGAATTTATGAATGAGCAGAACACCGCCCTCTCCGTTCTGCACCATGCTTATTTGTTGGATGCTTTTTCTTCCACCGGAGCATGTACATTGTACATTGTATTTTGTTGCATACACTTTTAAAACTGCCTGCGGTTTACTGCTGTAAAAACTTCGCTACGAATGAAGAGAAGAGCATAATTTTCGAAATTTTAATAATTTTTTTTGTATTTTGTTTCCATTCGTTCGTTGTGATAAAAATATTTCCATTTTCATAACAAACATAATAGACACAAAAGCCACTCTTCTACAGTAACGACAGTACACATAACACACTTACAGGCATTATTTTGTGTATGTTGCCTTTTACCATTTACAAACCATCATAAACATAAATTTCTCTTCAGTCAGTTGAATTCACGGTCTTCATTTGACTAGGTCGTTAGTGTAGTTGTTTGTTTGGTGAATGCGGTGAACGGAGCATTTCGCTTCGAACTGTAAGACTTTTTACACACCGGGAAAACATTTCTTTTTTCTCTCGATTTCGTCGATTTTGTTAGTTTTTCGAACGGATGAAAAATAAGAAAAAAACAAATTTTTGTTTTATTTCGTAAACCGACGGCGCTCGTCCGATATTTATTGGAAATTTAAAAAAAAAATTGTTTTTAATCACACGGTCTACCACCGGACTATACATCGATTCGTTGTACCCGCGAGTGTTCGTCAGTGGTAAAAGAGGCTGACGGTTTCTTCTGTTTTCGTTTTACATCAAATTAATTTAATTGAAGCCAATTTTTCTGAACATTGTTTACCGTGTCGTCGTGTTAACATAATGTTGTTATTGTTACGGGTGCCGTGTGTGTATTGTATGTGTAATGGTGTTCAATACATTAAATTCATTATCTTAATTACTACTTAATACGAACCGTTACCGAGACTTGGAACGTGAACTTTAAAATGAAACATTGAAAACGTTACATCGGCAATAAGACGAACTCATTAACTATACAATATAATACGCCACTTCTATGGTCGTTCACATGTAATGTGTCTTCGAATTGAATTACAACTCCATTTTAGTAAAATCTTTGAGAAAATTCAATGATGAGATCTGATTTTATAAACGTTATGTTGTCCATTGAATGTTTACTACAATAAACGTCTCTGTAATGAAGGGCACACAAGAAAGTCTGCGGTTAAATTGGAATTTTTTTGTAGTTCAGTTAGTGCGAACCGAAAGATACTTCTGCGATCAATGAAAAAACTCAAGTTATCCCAATGTAGCCAGATGCCACTAGTCCTTGACTATGTACGGAAAGGGAACCGAGGAGCTTCGAAGACGAAAATTTGCAGTTCTGGGTAATACGGAGAACTAAGTTGGTACGCCTGTGACGAGATAGAAGAAACATGTGAATGACAGTTGTTGGCTCCTATGGAAGAGTTTGTGAGAGAATGTGTATGTAATTCTTTCAAATTCTCTCCCATTGGCTCCTAAACTGTCATTCCAATGTTCCTTCTATCTCGCCACAGGCGTACCAACTTATCATCGCTCTGAGGCAATATTATCGCTCAGGGATGATAATATTGATCATAGAAGCGATCATTAAGTGTGGTTTCCACTCAACAAAAATTGCTATGTGAGAGAGCCGTGAGAGAGCAAGCTGTCAAGCAAAAATTAAAAATAAAATCAATTTTGTCTCTCACACGGCGTATTGTTTTGGTAAGTGGAAATCAAGCCTTATCGTCCAGAAATCGATAATATCATCCAGAAGATGATAATTCTGTCCTGAATTTGATAACATTGCCCTGATGGTGATGATCGTCCACAAAATTGGAATATTACTGTCCAGAGGGTTAATTTCTAGGAATCGCCCTGAGGTAGATCCATCAACATTACCATCTCTGAGCGATAACATTGTCCGAAACTGCAAATTTTCGTCTTCTGGTCGATAATCACACGATTGAATTGTCGCGTCGTTCATAACCGTCACACGAAAATCATAAATCTTTCAACCATTTTTCTAAAATTCCGTTTTTTCCAACAATCTCGGAACCTTTTTGCGCGTTTCGAACGTTTGTTTGTAGCCGTGGTAGCCGCAAATTTTTCCAACATGCCTAGTGTACTGGTAGTGCTCGACCTCCTCTACCATCTCATACCACAGGCTAAACAAAATCATTTGTCTCTCAGGAAATATAAGTCAAAAACCAAAAGGTCACATTTTCGATGTTAGGCAATCTTGGCAATGGCACCTTTTGGACCATAGGTTTCTTCGGTAGATTTGTAGAGTTTTCAAAGCTCTACATCCCGCTAGAACATTGTTTTCAAAAAAACTCTCAACTTTCCGAATTATGACCATCGGAAACTTAAAGTCGCCCGGGGGGACTTCTTCCATGGCTCCATTGGATCCATCAACCACATGCCCGGACACAGTTTTCGATGATATACGTTTTCCGCACACAGGCTATCGCGGTCCTTAAAATTTGCAAAATTCGATACGCCCTAATGTCGAAATAACATGTGTTCTTCTGTCACGACATAACATTAGGAAAAAATTTCACTTTCCTCAGTACCCTCTCTACGCTGTCAAAATACCATCATATTCCTTTGTTTGTAGGATGAGCCACTGTTGACTAATTTCTTATTTTACATGTAAATTGCAAAGGCTACGTTGCATTTTTACCACCTTAATAGATGTAGTTAGGTTGCTAGAGGCGTATTGTCAGTTGACATCAACTCTGTTCAGTGCGGAGTAATCTGACTCAGATACTTAATACGTTTCCTCCGAGCCCTGTCCTCTCCTACGTACATAATGTAACAGGAACAATATTCAATTGCGTGACCTCTGCATCTGAAATCTAATCTCCATTGAGAAATCGTTAAACTCCAAGATTTTTCTCGGTGTTCGTTCTGTGTATGCATACAAGTCTCATTATACACCACGACGACGATATCAATTTATTTATTATGCCTCCGTTTTTCTAACATATATATCATAACAAAAATTCCATTATCAGAACGAATCTCTTTCACCATTCAGAGTCTTCTCTCCAATTTTGTTGTGTTTATAATAAATGTGAGTTGAAATTGAATGAAAATTAAATTCAATAAAAATTGAAGACAATTTTTTGTTGAATGGAACTGTGCGCGTTTTCTGTCTACACATAATCAGCTACTTTCTTCGTTTGGATAGAGAAGAAAAAAAAAAAACAAAAACAAAAAACGATTGAAGTTGAGAGTGAAAACTGACCGTAGCAACGAATCGGATAGTCTTAATGGGTAATTGAAATTGATTTTTTTCTCCAATAAATTTTAATTGAATATTTTGTGAAATTGCTAAGTTGTGTACAGTTCGGCGATAATGACCGTGGTATTTTCAGTTTATTTTTAATCTTAGGAAATTCGATTTTTTTCTAACGTTCATTACTAGTGAAAGAGTCGGTTTATTAGTTTAATTGAACGCAAATGAATTGAAATTCCGGTGAATGTGGACGTAATTTTCCAAAAATAATTTTTCTCAGTTTCTTCGTTAACGGTCTATTGTCTACTTACGGTTTCGATAAATTATTTTCGAATTCGAAAATTATTCCCAAATTTTGTCCAACGAAAAGTGTAAAGTATAGTTTCCACTTAAAAAGAGCACTCCGTTTACCTCCGTCTACATGACAGTTGTAAAATAGAACAAAAGAACTGTCACGCAAACGGAGTGGAAATTGAATTTATTTCAATTTTTTACTCCGTTTACGTGACAGTTCCTTTGTTCTGTTTTACAACTGTCATGTAAACGGAGGCTAAACGGAGTGCTCTTTTTAAGTGGAAATTATACTTAACGCGATATTTAGTGGCTGCGTCCGTCATTTCCGTACGTTAAAACGTATTCAATGATACGTTTGTGGCCCTAGCCCAGTCTAACATTAAACTGGCGTTCTTTCAAATTTTGTACACGGAAAGAATCATAAAGTCAACCAGAAATGCCTGATATAGTACCAACCATTTTTACTGTGCGTTGCATTAGACTAATATCACCGTTTTCACAGAGGGATTTTTAGACCCGTACGAAGTACTGGGGTCTTATGCGTTTACGCATACATCCGTAACACGTCGAATTGGACTCCCTGAGTAAGGGGAAACCTATTGTGGTTGTCTAGAGATGCCAAATCAGTGAAAAAAAATGTCCGTCTGTCCGTCTGTCCGTCTGCACGATAGCTTGAGTAAAACGCTTCCGATTTTGAAAATTCTTTTTTTTCCCGTTTGGTAATGTCAAAAGACAGGCTAAGTTCGAAGATGAGTGATTTTGGATCGACCCCTCCCGAGCTGTGGCCCAATAAGTGCTTTACGGTTTTTCGAAGATATATCCGGACATTTAAACGTTAAACTTGTAAGTGATACGTCAAATAAAAGGTACTTACAATACCGATCGACAAAAAAAAAGTTTATGGAAATCGGATGACCGACTCGTGTGTTAGACCCCTTGGTGTGGAACAGGCACAGGGCGGCAAGCAGTTTTTGCTTGTAGGTCGGCCACATTTGAACATATTTCGTCTGTTTTAGCTTTATTAGATAGGTGTTGACCGTACCAATCAGGGAAAAAAAGTTTTTGAAATTATGTTCTCCGGAGCGTGAGCTAGGTCTCTTGGAGTGAGCTCTTATCTGGCTACTCGGCCGTACAGTGAACGTGGAGCATTTTGTCAATATCTCGAGTAAATTTTGACCGAATTTCATGAATTTTTTTTTGTTTGAAAGGTATTAACGAATGTAAAGCGTCGGTAAAATTTCCGGTCCCCTAACAAAATGGCTGCCGGTGGCCATATTGGATTTTATTAAAAGTGATATAAAGTGGGGAAAATGGTACTTAGAGTGTTTCTGTTAACATGGAAATAATTTGTTATGTGTGTGGGGTGTTTCAGGCATTCCATGTATGGACATCTATATATATCTATATTCACCTATATTGAGCTATATACAGGCATATAGAGCTATATAATAGCAAATTCATTTGTGGAATGTTTATTTATAGTGAAATATAGGTAAATATAGCGGTATATAGCTGTTTAAATAGGAATTTATGAAAGTTGAATTCGTACGGGGCTGTCTATATTGCCTCCGGCAATTTATTTGTATATGATAATAAGGCAAGGAAAGATAATGTAAGTGATTTTAAAGGGCGAATAGCTTTTCAGTAGAGAATGAAGTAAAAGAAATGAAGAGTTTCACAGTAAAGGCTTTTGATACGAATAGGTGTTTCGTAAGGGTCGGCGTTAGCTATGTTTTTTTTTCAAAAACTGAAACGCCGGCTGAAATCGGATGCATTTCCCATTGGACCTCGTTAAGTGAGCCTAGAAAGGTATTTGTCCTTAGAAGCCAAAAGCACTTTTAAAACGCCGCTTCTGTGGCTATTGGGAGAGAACTAGCACTTTTTGGACTGAGATTTCTTCTGGTACTTGAAACGTACAAGGCCGTGTGAGGTTTTATTAGAAAGGCAATTTCATGTGTTCTCAAGGCATGGAGGCTTGGAAGCATCTACGATGAACTATTAGCATTTAAAGTGTTAAAGTTACTTGCCCTGAAAGTATGTGAAATTACCGTTCTAATGACACCCCACAAGACCTTGTACACTTCATGTACCTGAAGAAATCTCAGTCGGAAAAGTACGAGTTTTCGGTTTTTGATCACCTCCCATCAGCCACACAAGCTTCGAAGAATTTGTAGATTCGAGGCACTTAGCGTTTTGTGAAAAGAATACCTCACCTCAGAATGTAAGCCTAACAGTTACGGAATTTGGAATAATTCTTCAACCTCAACTACGACCAGTAGCACTATTGACCTCGACTTCGACTTCGACAGGCAATCTTTCAAATTTGTCTCGGCTTATTTTCAGCTGGTTATACACTACTACGCGCATGTACATACTGTTCAATCCGTGTAAGCACTCATTACCAGTTTTGGCTGAATGAGTGAACCAGCCGAAAATCAGCTGAAACAAACTAAGAATGAAATTTGATTGCCCTTTCCTGTCGGTCGGTTCTTCATTGAAATATACTCAATATGGGCCAGAATTTTTCGGAACCGTTCATAAAGTATGTCCCGCACGTAGGGGATATTCAACCTTATGCCGAGTCAAATCTGATTGTTCTAGAAAAAATCCCTTGGACTGTCATTGGTGCCTATTCTGACCAGTCCTACGAGTTTCAGATCTATCACGGAACAGCAAAAGCGTAATGAAGAGACTATGCCAGGTAGTGACGGGAGCACTGTCTCCAATGCTTACATGTTGCTCACTAAATATTCGAATCTCTGGCTAAGTTTTCGAAATTGCTTCTGTCCAACCAAGGAATACATTTGCGGAGTGTCACTCTTGTCACGTTCGTGTTTTCTCAGTTTGTTGTGTGTAAATTTATGTCGGCAACATTTTAAACTCAATGACGAGTTCGGGGACATATCAGAAATAGTCAACGTACATTTTCAACATGCTCAGCATTCTGATCTAATAATTTGTTTCGTTTCGTAAAACCTGCTTTAAACGTACACATAACAACGTAAAGCATCAAAGCTGGGCATTTCGGAAAAGTACAGTACTGCACACACCAAAGCATAGGTGTATACTATCGTGTATAAGCGCACACATTAATTTATTGTCACCGCCGGAACATTAGCATAAATTAAGTTAACTTTTGTGTGGACAGATAAGAACATTTTTCATTTTTTTCTTTAAATTTCGAAACGAATGCAAGGTGAGCGGTTCATCAAGGGTCAATGGCATTCCCTAAAATCTGTTTTCGGTGTTTCTTGTTTATTCCACTAACTGATGGAAGGTTATAAGTGTACAATTAGGAATGCATTTCGGTGAGCAGTGACTAGACTGGTTCTGAGTTATACTTACAACGTATCAATAAGGCTTTGGTTCTGTAATTACAATGAATGGAATAGTTGTGTACATAACAAGGGGGAAATGATTTTTTTGCGAGTATGGAGTGTTGCAATCCAAGCCTAAGGCTGAAAACAAACGAGACAATAGTTATTTGCGTATCGATTGAGGAGGCTGAAAGAGTTACGTATTAAGTTTTATCGCATACGCGGTGTGATTCCCCGAAAAAATTATTCACCTATATATATAAACAAACATTATACTTCTGTAAATTGTCAAAGTGTCATTCGCATATCTTGTTGTCTCGTTTTCGCTTATGCGATAAAAAAGAATATGCACGTATGACAAGCCGTCTCGGCAAGCCTCGACCGCTTTGTCATACGTGCATAATATTTATTATATGCTGCCTACTGTGAACGAAAGTTGAAAAATGTAAACCCACGGGCCGAAAGTGACAAAAATGTAAGCCAAAGGGGCGAAAGCGAAACTTTCGCCGCGTGGGCTTACATATCAGTCACTTTCGGCCCGTGGGTTTACATTTTTTCTTTCAACCCGCAGTAGGAAGCATATAAAACGTGTTTTAGTCCTAGTTTTCATTGACAAATGCAGCAATCGCAATTTTCTAACTTTATTTGACAGTTGCGACAATTTCGTCATGAAAACAAGGACCAAAACACGTTTTGAATGTCTCGTTTGTTTTCAGCATAAAGCAAGGGTTGCATGCATACTCACCAAAATCAATGACTTTTGTGTATCCCCACAAGCGATGATTTTACACGCATTTCATGCAAAACAAAAAACAGCAAAGAGAGTGTTAGGAATTCCACGAGTGTTTCCACTGGTCTAAGTAGAAATGAATCAAGTCACCTCTTGAAATAAAAATGATCGAAGTAGACAAAGCTTTGATATAAATACGAGGTGCTTGTAAGAAGTAAAATCAGAATAAACATGAACGTAGAAAGGGCAACACGCCCGAAATAAGTGTTACATTCTCAGTAGAAAGAATTTAGCTTTCTGGCACTGTGATGTCAAGAGATTACTTGATTAAATTAATTTCGTTGAGTGGAAACACTCGTGGAATTCGGAACACTCCCATCTGTGGTTTTCGAGTGAAGAGAGGAAACCGCACACAACAATTCCACGTTCATTGATCTTCCTCCCAACTTGTCAATGCGAGATGCAATTCCCCAGTTATACATTGACTGTTTTCTTAGATTGAACAAATTCTTTAACGAATGACCATCCACTTTCTCTCAGTTGACGAACTCTTCTCAATGGTTGACCAAACTCACTTCGGTTTGTTTCAACTTTACAGTGATCGTAAACTTTTTAACGGAATTACCAACCAAACGTTTAGATTTGAACAAATCTTCCTCTTGTGTACCCAACTGAACCGGTCCTGTCTCGGTCGCCATATTCGAAATTTTTAGACTTATCGGCTGGCTGGTTATTGCTACGGCAATAAACTGTAATTCTAACTGGCTACGGTTAGGATCATACCATCGCCTACATTTGAGAAAAATACTATATATTGGGCTTGTTGCCCGTTCAACGTTCATGTTTATTCTAAATTTCATTCATACAAGCACCTCGTATTTATACTTAATTCTTGGCTCACTTTGACCAATTTCATTCCAAGAGTTGATTCATTTAATCTTTGAACAGTGGAAGCACTCGTGGAATACAGAACAAAGAGTGACAGAATTGACTACGTCTTCGTATGCGTCAATTCACAACCAACGTACTAAAAGAACAGGTTAAGACGACTCTGAGTTGATCACGAAGGCTACGGTGACATACAAATTGCGTCAGAGGCTGCGAAGTTTATATAAAAAAGGCAACTTAACAAAAACAAAATTCTGAATTTTCCTAAAAAAAACATTTTCTTCAAGTTGATTTCACACACAATCTGGTGTCACCCGCCTTCGTGGTTGTCTTAACCTGTTCTTTCAGAACCTTGTTCATAACGAATCGCATGCATGCAAACGGTCTTTTCCACACCTTGACGCGCCTTTCCACGCCTTTCGAATAGATTTTGACGCGTGATTTTCCATTATTTTCACATTGATCTTGTCTTCTGCTTCCTCTTGTTTGTACACAAAATAATTGACCGTTTACCGATCAGACGTCAAATGTTCATTGCTCAAGCTAATATTCATCTTTTGCAACTCTGCACGTGGTTGAATTTCTTTACTATTGTTCAGCAATGCACAATTTGCCAGAATAAATTTACGTGCAACAACAAATGTCTCGCCAAGGCCTACGTTCACACGCAAGGAAAAATATTGAAGTAGTTATTTGCATCACTCGACTTCGTCTCGACGAAACATACAAACTTATGCAAAAATTATTCTCTCGGTATACGAATTTCAACAAACAAACAAACCATGAAATACACAAACAACAAAACCAAATATAATGCACACCGTTCAAGGTTGAACTTGAATGTATAGAAGAAGAATGAGAATAAAAGCGAAACCGAAAATCCGCGATATAAAGCCGAACGAGTTGATCGTTCGATGTGCATCACACTACTCGTTGATACGGAGAGTAAGCTCCGCCTTCGTATCAAATTTCTCTCTTTGACGAATAACATAAACAAACTCCATCATTAAGGAAAACATCGCCTGGATCCCTAGACCTGTTTGCCAGGTCTGCTGAGATAGAACTAAAAAAGTGTGGTTTCCGATAACTTTTCACGCGTGATATACAGTGTTTTCATGGTTTTGAATTTTCATCTCGTGCTCACGCCGAAAATTCCGAGATAATTTAGACAGAGTGGTCAAGTTCGGGTCTTGGAAAATAAACTCAAAAATGCATCTTCGTCTGTACCATCCTTTACATATTACTGCTGCTGTTACTATTTCATCCTGATGTTGATCAGTTCACCACAGTCTTAATCTCCCAGATCGTCTTTACGGTAGCCGTGTAACATAACAACCATGTCACTCGCGCGTTTTGAAGAGATGAATGCATTTTTGAAGACCTCTGATCTGTTCTGTGCCCACATGGGTACGCTTCTAGGTGCTCCTAGACTCTTTGCCTGTGTACCACTTCCAGAACGAGAGTTTTCATTTGTCATTGTCTGATTGTATTGGACGTGCCATTTCGAACCGGATTTCAGGAATGACCACTTGTGCCTGCACTTGCGTAACAACGGAAAAACAAATTCCACCAACTGCATATGAATGTCTATCTGTTTTCGAATTAAATGGTAAATCTTCCCTGTCTGTATACGGTTCAGTGCCATAACGATTTCGTTTGAATGTTTACCTAGACCTGTGTGCGTATATGCACCTACATGGATGTGTAGCGTTAATAACGTCTGTTACATCACCATGTTTGTTTATTTACATATCTCTAATTAATGCATATAGTGGATGAACGCTCCGTTGCATCTACCTTCAGCATTTCATTTTGATTTGAATTTTTTATTGTAAATTCAACGAGTGACATTATGTCACTTTCATCAATGAAATCATTAAAAACAGTGATGAGCGGCGGTCAAGATGGTTGGCTGGTTCAGGTGGTTTTTTTTGGGGGGCGATGATGATCAATCGAAAAATTGTGTAGCAATGCGGTTGATGCATGCTTGATGTGAGGGAAATGAAGCAAGATACACGCACGTTCTTAAGGCCAGGTTACGGTCTTTACTATCGCAAAGATGTAAACGAGCGTAACCCGGCCTTAAGGCCAGGTTACGGTCTTTACTATCGCAAAGATGTAAACGAGCGTAACCCGGCCTTAAGGCCAGGTTACGGTCTTTACTATCGCAAAGATGTAAACGAGCGTAACCCGGCCTTAAGGCCAGGTTACGGTCTTTACTATCGCAAAGATGTAAACGAGCGTAACCCGGCCTTAAGGCCAGGTTACGGTCTTTACTATCGCAAAGATGTAAACGAGCGTAACCCGGCCTTAAGGCCAGGTTACGGTCTTTACTATCGCAAAGATGTAAACGAGCGTAACCCGGCCTTAAGGCCAGGTTACGGTCTTTACTATCGCAAAGATGTAAACGAGCGTAACCCGGCCTTAAGGCCAGGTTACGGTCTTTACTATCGCAAAGATGTAAACGAGCGTAACCCGGCCTTAAGGCCAGGTTACGGTCTTTACTATCGCAAAGATGTAAACGAGCGTAACCCGGCCTTAAGGCCAGGTTACGGTCTTTACTATCGCAAAGATGT
Organism: Bradysia coprophila; assembly: GCF_014529535.1. Classification (NCBI taxonomy): domain Eukaryota; kingdom Metazoa; phylum Arthropoda; class Insecta; order Diptera; family Sciaridae; genus Bradysia; species Bradysia coprophila. The sequence goes on along the minus strand of NW_023503941.1, from coordinate 2,315,484 downwards.
AAACGAGCGTAACCCGGCCTTAAGGCCAGGTTACGGTCTTTACTATCGCAAAGATGTAAACGAGCGTAACCCGGCCTTAAGGCCAGGTTACGGTCTTTACTATCGCAAAGATGTAAACGAGCGTAACCCGGCCTTAAGGCCAGGTTACGGTCTTTACTATCGCAAAGATGTAAACGAGCGTAACCCGGCCTTAAGGCCAGGTTACGGTCTTTACTATCGCAAAGATGTAAACGAGCGTAACCCGGCCTTAAGGCCAGGTTACGGTCTTTACTATCGCAAAGATGTAAACGAGCGTAACCCGGCCTTAAGGCCAGGTTACGGTCTTTACTATCGCAAAGATGTAAACGAGCGTAACCCGGCCTTAAGGCCAGGTTACGGTCTTTACTATCGCAAAGATGTAAACGAGCGTAACCCGGCCTTAAGGCCAGGTTACGGTCTTTACTATCGCAAAGATGTAAACGAGCGTAACCCGGCCTTAAGGCCAGGTTACGGTCTTTACTATCGCAAAGATGTAAACGAGCGTAACTCGGCCTTAAGGCCAGGTTACGGTCTTTACTATCGCAAAGATGTAAACGAGCGTAACCCGGCCTTAAGGCCAGGTTACGGTCTTTACTATCGCAAAGATGTAAACGAGCGTAACCCGGCCTTAAGGCCAGGTTACGGTCTTTACTATCGCAAAGATGTAAACGAGCGTGACCCGGCCTTAAGGCCAGGTTACGGTCTTTACTATTGCAAAGATGTAAACGAGCGTAACCCGGTCTTAAGGCCAGGTTACGGTCTTTACTATTGCAAAGATGTAAACGAGCGTAACCCGGTCTTAAGGCCAGGTTACGGTCTTTACTATCGCAAAGATGTTAACCGGCCTTAAGGCCAGGTTACGGTCTTTACTATCGCAAAGATGTAAACGAGCGTAACCCGGCCTTAAGCGCATGACAATATTTCGTACACAAAATTCAACTAAAAGTCGAAAATCTAAGTTCGGTCTTGCTGGATGCAAGCGACTTTAAGTAATTTGTGCAACAAGTTTCGTATGAAGGTAAATTGATCGAGAATTTGATGCACTGCGAATGAATGACTGACAGACTGACAGATCTGTTGTTACACAAAATATCAGTTCAACGAACCCTGTTCACGGTTCAAGTGGTATCCGATTCCACTCCCTCGTTTCAATGAATCCATCACCCGAAATTGATTCAAATTCGTTCTTTTCTCTCCCTTCCAGAATCACCACATCGATATGTCGAAAGTGATGTCAACATTCACTACAAGACGCCCGTTCGATTCGAATACAAAGATCCAATGTCCGAATCGGAACTGGCATACCGTCAGGCTGAACAGATGAAAAAACTGTACCAGGAAGAGCGTCGCCGAAAATACTTACTAGAAATGCAGGACATGAGCAATCGTCGTCACACCGACAACTTTACGCCGTCACAAAAGTCACCGATCGCCTTGAATCGATACGATGATTTCGGACCGGACGCATCACCAAAGTCACCGTTACTGCCACGAACCGTTGCCCGTGCATTGTACAATTTCCAGGGTCAGACGGCAAGGTAATCAGAAAGTTTGAACAACTAATCTCGGCCAGAGATTTAATTGATGCATCTTTGAAGCAGGGAGTTGAGCTTCAAGAAGGGAGACATCATTTACATACGACGAGAAATCGATAAAAATTGGTATGAAGGAGAACATAACGCTGCCGTTGGACTGCTGCCATCCAACTATATCGAGGTTAGGTTCCTTTTCGTTCGACTTTTAATTTCGCTTTCGTTTCCTAACCGAATCGTGTCGTCCCAATGACAGATAATAACCAGAGATGGCATCCGTATCACACAGAAGAAGTTACCAGAAGGACAAGCCCGTGCAAAATTTAACTTCCACGCCCAATCTGTAAGTTTGCTTCGATCGAAAAGTATCTTTGAGTGTCCTTGTTGACCGTTTTATACGATCCGATTCGGCAGGCCATAGAACTATCGTTAAACAAAGGTGAACTGGTCGCATTGACTCGACGCGTAGATGACAATTGGTTTGAAGGTCGAATCGCTAATCGAAAAGGAATATTCCCAGTTTCTTATGTTGATGTAAGACGACGACGACGGCTGGAACGAATGTGACTCTCATTGACACTAACTCCCAATCCGCCCTTTAGGTCTTAACGGATATTGGTGCCGATTCAACGCCAATCATTTCATCGAAACCAATTGGTTCACCAGCCGCCCATTCGTTGACACTAGCCCCGTCACCGGACTACTCAGTTATTCGGCCGAATTTCGTGTCCGATTTAAGTGCCGGCATAGTTCCGCAATCGAATGGCTACCAATCGAACGGAGTGGTGCGAGAAACAAAAACCATACAGAAGACGGAAGTGCTGCACGTGGACACCAATTCCGAGCCAGTGGCGTAAGTCTGATTTTTTGCATTGTCTTTAGGTGTTGGGACGATATTTGCCGTTGAGGTTGGTTCCGTTTAACTGACTCGAATAGCACTTCGTGACTTCGTCTCAAGTTTCTTTGGGAAATACCACTGAGCTAACCATTACTAGCCGCAGTGATGAACGAGAAACGGTATCTGATCGTCACCACTTACAATTCCCTTGACGGAACAATTCAAGGTTGGGGAGAATCGCATGGAAGTTTGTAATGATCTGGAGTAGTCGTAATTGCCAAAAAGACATTTATGTCGAGGAGTTGTAACAGTACAAGTTTACAACTCGCGACAGTTACACCACCTTCTGCTGCTCTTACTTCTAAATGAGCGTCGCCTAAAACGATTTTTTTTCTTTCTTTCGATCGAATCAGATACCGAGCCATCTACAAATACCGGCCGCAAAATTCCGACGAATTGGAATTGCAAGAGGGCGACATTGTCTATGTTCTGGAAAAATGTGACGACGGCTGGTTTGTTGGCACATCGCAGCGAACGGGCTATTTCGGCACCTTCCCGGGCAACTACGTCGAAAGGAACTAACGGTCGTCCGCCCTTCTTCGATTGTTAATTTTATAAATGCGAGAGAGATTTTCGTTTAATTTATTTTCTTTTTTCGTTTTTCTTCCTTCCTATTCCTCCTCTTCATCGGCCTTCAAGTTGGCTTTGAAGGGGAGCGGGAGGGTTTATTACTAATTTTTACACTTGCGTTTGTTTTCGTTCCGATTGTTTTAAATTTTCAATTTTTTTTTGTTGTTTAAATTTTAACATTTAATCGTTGAATTGCACAATTTTAATTTACAAAAAAAAAATTATGAAAAAACAGCTTCAAAATATACCAAAAGATATAAAAATGCGGGAAATATTGCGTCGTTAATGGACCGAGAGCCGATGTGCATATCAGACTCTCCGATATATCCGGGTCACGATTTTAAAACCTATGCCACACACGCTATTTGAGGCGAAAAATTGTCAATCTTCATTTACATTGCAGAGAAGTCAATTTGGTGTAGTTACGAAACAAAGATCTTCTGGCCAGATGAAGGATGAAAATTGAAAATAAATTTTTTATTGAAAGTACTGTCGGGCCGAAGAAGTCAAACTGTCGGGTTCCACGGCAACCATTCAATAAAATTTTAATTTTCAAATTTTGTTTCCTTATTATCTCACTACTGCCATTCAGGTCCTCAGGGCCTTTAGGTCCTTAGGCTCAAAACAAAATTGAGAAAAATAGTGATTTGTCAACCTAGCGAAAAAAAATGTTGGAAATTTCACTTCGAGGAGGTTTTTTGTGGCCAGAGCGAAGCGACTGCCACAGAAGTCACCCGAGAAAATGAAATTTCCAACTTTTTTCCCAAGGTCAACAACACAACGTTTTTCACAACAAAGGCTCCCAACGTTTCAGCTGAGGTCACGAAAAGACTACTTTCTCGCCTGCGTTGTGAAAAAATGTTTATCATCCATGCGCGGCTCGAATAACCTTATTTTCTGCACTTAAATGCGGTGATAAGATGACGTTTTGTTGACGCTTTCACTGATGACAGTTCATGTGAGAATATCCTTAATTTATCAACTCTGGTGTCTCCCATGGGGTGAAAAAGCTTTTTTTTACAACACAGGCGAGTAAATACTCATTTTCAAACTTCGAAAGTGTGAAAAAAATCGGAAAATATGAAATTTCATTTTCTCTGGCGACAACAACTCCATCATTATACAATTTTCAACTTTTCTTCCCTCGTTGAACAAATAACTGTTACTCCTTGCAACTGTCACTTTGATTTTGGTTTTGAAAAATGGTGAAACCAACTGATGTGTTTGTTTAATGAATAGAAATGGTGATTCAAGCCACGCACAGATGAAGTGTGATCACCTCGGGGGAAAATAGTAAATTCCAACTCGAGTGAATCGCGGCTCTAGCTTCGCTCTGGACTCAAACTTTCGTCTTAATGGGTAAACAAATGGCCATATACCACATTAGGTAGTGTAATAACATGACAATACGTAGGTTTCGAACTGATGTGACGTGATCGTCTGAGGGACTGCAATGCACATCGGCTTCCTGTCTATCAACTATTGAACATTTTCTATTTGTTTTGTTTTTGACGAAGAAAAAACACGACGAAAAAAGGAGATAAAAGTATGTGGAACATATATATCAAATGGAGAAATAAATTTTAAGATTTTCGAAAATGAAATAATTTAATTATTGCCTTACTAGTCAGTCAAAACTTCCCAAATAAATGAATAAAAATGGAAAGAGAAAGAGAGAGGAAAATTTTATTGAATATTTTGAAAATTTTGTTTTTTTTTTGTCTAATTTATTAGAAAAGTTTTTGAATGGAAAAAACGAACAAACATAAAAAAGAAATGTAGAAAAATCTAACATTTAAGTTCTCTTGAACATATTCACAATTTATTGGAAATAATAGTTTTTCTTCCAGCGTACATTACATACCTAGTATCAAAATAACATTTCGGTCGAAGAGAGGAAGCCAACCATTTTGTTAAGTTGAAAATTTGAACAAATTTCGCGATCAAAGATTTCGGTTTTGTCTCCAATCAAGCTGAAAAAATCTGACGGAAAAATTCAGGTCGTTACAGTGCCTTTACACAACGACGTATGCAACATTTCCAGTGCTGTATTACGACGCGAGATTTTAAAGTTTTTCATTTATAAAATCTCGTTTCAACTCTTTTCATTTATAAAATCCTTTGTCACTTTCGAATACAGCAATTCAGCACAACAAGAATTTGATGTCGGTGTTGTTTACTCTCTCTTTGTTTAGGAGAATTGTAAATTGTAGATCTCTCTGTGCTCGAGAAGAAACGTTATGCCTTTAAGCTACGTCACGTATATGCTTCACTTTATTCACATGCAGTTAATGTCGCTAAGACGACAGTAATTTGAGTTCGTTCTTTGGATGAGTTCTGATGACAGCTATTCACACACAAATTATGAGCCGGTAGATCAGTTTTCACTCAATTTGCAATTTTGCGACGATTGGTGACATGGTGAAGTCAAAGGCTAACAAAAGAAAAAAGAGAAATCACAACCGGTTTCATCGAACAGAGAAAGGAATGCCATCTGTTGAACCTGATTCATTTCCGAATTCCGGTTTTGAAACTGGCATAGATTGGACAAAGTCATCATCTTGCTTGGGAGCTAAAATCGTTGAATAATAATTATCGATGAATTTAACGTCGTGTTCGCATCGTCTCAATTACAGAATGAGCTTTGAAAGCTTCGACTTTGCTTGAACTTTGGAATCTGTTCATTTCTGCCAACTTTCGAAATTGGCTTACACTATTCGACAGAAGAAACGAAAAATGGGAAACAACACAGACAACTCTCAGAAATGTTTGTGTTTAGATCTTAAAATCACCACAATGTGTTTGAAAATTTTATTTGATGTTAGAAAAATATGGAAAAAAATTAAAAAAAAAAAATTCACGCGCGAATAGGAAGTGCCTTAAAATTTAGATGAATTTTGTGGTTTCTTTCTTCGAACAAAAAAAAACGGAGAAAGAAAAACGAATTTTTCGGGCCTAAAATTAGAAATTTTGAAAATTAATTCACTTTAAGGATTTATCGTGCAAAGTTGAGAAAACCTTTAATTTATAATTAACAAAATGCAAGCAAAATTCTTTTTTTAACTTTAATTACTTCTGAGTAGTGTTGTTACCAAACCTCTGGCAAATTGTTGAAGCAAAACAAAGGAAAAAAAAAGAAATTTGATTTCAATAACAAGATATTGATCACGCAAAATAAAATAAAAAAAATTAATTACCAAAACGGATTTTCATTTTTAAATGCGCACGAACCCCAACATACAGAGACCAGACCACCAGACTGTAGCCGAAGCGGACCACAACGATATAGTAACTACATCGAAAGAGGAACTTCCTCCCAATATGAAACCAATCATACAAATAAGAATTTAAGGAGAGGATCGGAAGGTGGGTACAATTTTTTAACCTTAAACAGCCGTCAAGTCTATCCTAGGAAACATTTCTAAAGGGCGTAACTACCATATCTCTGGAAGTACAAAACCGACCTTCATCAATTTTGTGTGTTGCTAGAACTATTTGCAGGTTTTTGAGGCCGATAAGGAGTTCGGAACATATAGTCGATAAACCAGAAAAATTCCGGGGAGCTGCGGGAATCGACCAAGAAAACCACCTCTTAGACCATTATTTCAATATTTTTGAAATTTATTATAATTCCATCAATTTGAAGTGTACTGGAGAATCTCCAGTGGACCTGAATGTGAAAGGCATTCTATTTGGAGATGGTGCTCCCATTCCATCAAATGGATTGTGTGGTATTCAAAGACTGTTCTTATACCGGAGCTATATTTGAATGTAGACATTCAATGACTTATTTAAAACAAGCTAAGCACACCACTGTTAGATATTTACGCTTAGCAGTGTAACTTTGTTAAATATTAAAAATTTCGTCATATTTTCGATTTAGCTTCCACATTTCCTTTTTCGTTCTAACGAGACTCATTCACAAAAATCTGAACACTTTAAGTTCAAATTTTAGGATATTTTCGGCATATTTGTCATTTTTAGCGCTTTTTTGCGAATATTTTTTCAAGTTTACTCAAATGTTATCCTATTTTCTAGAGCTCGTCAAGAACTTTCCGAAGAAAGTCATTTGCTGAATTTGAACCAATTTTAGATAAAATTTGAGGAATTTGAGCGTCTTATGCAGCGCTGCAGCGCAAATTAAATGGTCAAATTTCTTCCTATTTCCTAGAACTCATCGAGACCTTTATACAACGAGCTATCGCAGAAATGAAAATCGTTCATTTTAGGAAATTATCCATTTTCCAGACAATTCGTGTGAAAGTAGTATGCGTTAGGAAAATGCCACTTTCACACCTAAATGTTGTTTTAACAAAGGATTTTCTATGCCAGAGAACAGTAGTGAAAGCTCATCGTTTAATACACATTTCAGCTAAGCCTTCGACAAATTAGAATCGTCATCTCGCGTCAAAATTTTGAACCATATTTCGCTCTTTGTCTGTCTTTTATTCAAAGTTTGGAAACTATTCCATGTTACTCATGTTAACTACACGGAGTGCAAAATTCAACTGCGGAAACACTCATCTTTGAAATGAAAAGCCTTGATGGTACACGGCACAGCACTGCTTCTAGCGTCTCAAAATTGGACATTTGTCAATTGAGTATTCATGTTTGACATGTTAGAGCAGTGTTGTGTACACGGGCGAAATTTTTTCGTGCAGCAAAACGAATTTCGCTAGAAAAGCTATTTTCCTCTTAAGTGTCGCATCGCTCGTATCGACAATCTCACATCTAGTGCCCAAAAACAACACCATTTAGACACTTAATAGAAACGAGACATAATGACAATAAAAAGTCAATTAAAACTGAAATGTCAACACGCCATCACACTGTCACATATTTGCGACAAATAAATCGTACATCTAGGACACTGTCAATTTTTATTGAATAAATAAGAAATTATCGAAGTTCGCTATGTCCAAATCGTCCAAATGAAACATTATCGAAATTTTCAGTTCAGAACTTCAAGGTTCTGAAAGAACCAGGTTTAAGGCCAGTTCATGGTCGCATATATCGCAAAAATGTATGCGAGTATGAACTGGCCTTAAGACAACTCTGATCACGAAGGCGGTGACACACAAATTGAGTTCAGCAGCTACGAAGTTTATATGAAGAAGGCAACGTAACAAAAACAAAATTCCGAATTTTCCTAAAAAACATTTTCTTCAAGTTGATTTCACACACAATCTGCACTGGCGCTTATCGATTTCGGTGTCACCCGCCTTCGTGGGTGTCTTAACGCGTTCTTTCAAAACCTTGCAGAAATTGACGTTCTGAGAATGACGTGTTTAAATCTAGCGCTCTTTGATTCTGAAAATGTCACGAAAATTGTGAACGTTACAGTAGCCAATGGTAGTATAGGTATGTTTGATCTTACGGTAAAAGCGATTTTTGACTAAAGTATAGTTTCCACTTAAAAAGAGCACTCCGTTTAGCCTCTGTTTACATGACAGTTGTAAAATAGAACAAAGGAACTGTCACGTAAACGGAGTAAAAAATTGAAATAAATTCAATTTCCACTCCGTTTGCGTGACAGTTCTTTTGTTCTATTTTACAACTGTCATGTAAACGGAGGCTAAACGGAGTGCTCTTTTTAAGTGGAAACTATACTTAAAACTAACGAGAGCCATAACCTCAACGCTTTTTTGTGAACAATTTGTCAACTTTTTTGGTTATGGATGACGATTTGACAGCTCAAATAACCTTGGGACAGTCAAGGGTTCGATCGTAGATGTCAAACTTACCATATTCCTGCCATTGTTTTCCATTCCAATGTTCAAATGCACAATCTGAAGCTTCTTGTATTGGTGCCTGCAGCTCAGGTCAAAAGGAATCCCGTCAGTCGCAATGAAAACTCTTCCACACTCAATATCGTTTCTCAAAGATTTTTTTTAATTAAAATTAATAATAAATAAGACTGGATTTGCATAATATCAATTCAAAATAACGTTGAACTCTTTCCTAATAATTTTTTTCTAATTTTTTCTTGTAACAAACACAACATTTCCGTTTATAAATAAATTAAGTTTTAACTTTCGCATTTTTATTGCAACCAAAAACACTTTGCACAAATCTACACAACTAACTAGTTATATTTGTCTTGTTCGTCTACTTTTGTTTCATTTCTCTTTTTTTTGTTTGTTTAAATTAATCTAACTAAATACAAATTTATACAAAAGGAAGCTTACGTTACGTACACACTGAGCTTTTTTCTACTGTTTTGGCTCGTGTCTTGTTTTATCAGCAACATTTGTCCAAAAAACAAAAATTTTCAATTTTTTGAGAATTTCTTTACCGAACCAAATTTTCGTTTTCGCAGTGACTTTAAGGCAGTGTGGCGATAACATCCTTAGATGTACTATATCGCCTGACTGGCAAATCGCTTTCTTATCGCCAGTTCTTGAAAATATATTTTTTTCGTTTTGAGGTGAATTTCTTCGACGAAATAGGAGTTTAGTTGAAAGGAGACGATGTTATTCGCAAGGTTCTGAAAGAACAGGTTAAGACACCCACGAGGGCGGCTGACACACAAATTTTGACAAACAGATGCTATTTATTGAACATACTCACTACAGATTGTTTGAAATGTCAACTTGAAGAAAAAAAAATAGTTTTTATCAGGTTGACATTTCAAACAATCTGTATTGAGTATAGGTTTGTTCCAAGGCCATATGAATTGTCAAATTTCATCCATATAACCATAACCTCAATAATACCTCTGTGTAAATCGCGTAGGCGACGTTGCTCGATGTGTATGAAATATCACGTAAGCGACGTTGCTATGGATGAAATTGTCGTTGTTCGGGTTGTCAAAGTTCGTGTTTACAGTTACTTGGAACAAACCTATGTTCAACAAATGGCATCTATTTGTCAAAATTTGTGTGTCACCGCCTTCGTGATCAACTCAGATGTGTCTTAACCTGTTCTTTCAGAACCTTGGTTATTCGTACGTCGGTGATTATACGACAATTTCTGACTATCATTTCATCTATAGAATAGAGTCCATGTGGTGTGAACCATTTGGTTCTTTTACATAAACGGTGAAGAAATCGATGTCACCTTTCATCTAAAATATTGTAACGTGGAGTGTCAGGGACTCCCTCTAAGAATCGAAACTCTTAAATCTTTCGGAAAGTATTGTAAAATGTGGGAAAATTCAAGAAAATATGGGACCCAATTTCCGAAAAACAATCCCTGGGTGAATTACTCTTGGGATTATCTCGAAGTGATCACCTGCCCGCTCAATTCTAGTCAACCATCAACAATAAGAATTTCGAATTGTGTGTGAAGATGAAGGATGATCCTTCTCTCTCTCTCTCTCTCTGTGTGATTTTATGAAGAAATTATGATCAGACAAGGTATACCCGATACAAGTCGACCAAAAACGAGAAGTTCCAAAAACGAAAAATATTTTGCAGAGCCCAGCGATAAGCATCGGCCACGAGAATTTTTGCCACATTCATACAAAATAAATAATAATCAGCTAAATGAACATTCCACACAACAAGCACACAAACAAAAACTACATAAACCACGAAAACAACCCGGTGACTAACTTGAAATTATTACTTTCTTCTTCCCATTTCTCCCATTCATTTTAAATTTTATTATGTTGACTAATACATTGTGCTGTCTTGCGACCGGCACTCTCTTCCTCTTTTACTTCGAATCGAATTTACCGAAAATTTTCTCCCTTTTTTTTGTTTGCGATCACATTGATTACTCTGTCCGTTTACAATTTGTTCACATCCAACAAACCAAACCAAAAAAAAAATTTAATTTAAAAATCGAAAAAACCAAAACTTAAATTCAATGCACTCCGGTCACACTTTCCAGCCACGGTTTGTAGTACGTCGTTCGCATATAAACACCGGGCAGATATGGTGCAGCGCATTTGATACCATGCGATACGGTTCCGGCCAATTCCCATCTACCGTCACTGCGTTGCAGCACAAGCGGTCCGCCTGAATCGCCCTGTTGGAATAGACAATATGGTTGTTTCTGTTAGTGATTCGAAGGCAGTTGTGTACAACATATCTTAGGTATCGATGTGGATTGGGCTTGTAGAGCAATTTTAGTATGGGCTGCTAAGTCGGAAAAAGTCTTCTTGCTCACTAGAAAGTGCTAAAGTATTTTGACGACTGTATGTGATTGTAGGGTCAAAGTTTCCGAACTAAATTTTTTTGGGTCTCCTGAACCGGTAAAAACCGTATTTTCTCTAAAACCTGAGATATCTCCGTCAAATCTCCGTCATACGAAAATGTTTGTCGACAATGAGTTCTAGAACAGGTAAGAAGATGGACCCTTAGAAATGATGGAATTCTAGGAACTAGCCTCTAGAGACTTCGAAAATTTCCAAAATCCAGACCAGAGTTCAAAAAACAGCAAATTACCTGTCATCCCTTAGTTCTAGACTTTAGGGAGTGATGCGATTCTCGGAACTGACATTTACCCACCCTTACCTTTCTCTAAGTCCAGAAGAGACACTTCAAAGAAACTGATGTAAGTGCTTGTTATCCTTGAGTTCTAGCTTCGGGATGGATTCGAAGGCATCGTGGTCTTGCGATTTTTCGAGTGAAAATAGTGGAAATCCTTCGAAGCGTTAGTCAATTCTGATGTTTTCCCCAAGAAAATTTTTTGGGGAAAGAGCAGATTCTTCCAAGAGCTGAGGCTCCCAACCCTTTGACATGTCAGAGTTCGGCCAGCTATCACACATAGGCTTTGAGAATAGCTTTCCAAAAGGTGTCGGGGAATCTCGCACACGCGATCATAGTATGCGTCCTTTTACGACATGTAACGAAAAGTCATGACTGTGCGAGATTCACCACTTAGAGGTGAATCTCGCACACCATGAATTTGTGTGGTGTGCGAGATTACCCTACCCCTTCCAAAACGCCTCCAGTCTCAAGGTTGACGTTTTTTGAGACACTCTTCAGGAATCCTCCATTGCCCGAACTGTTCCAGAATCTTGACAAAAAATTAGTTGGGAAACTTTAACCCCTCTATCACATCCAATCGTCCCAATACATTATCCTAAGCGAGCGAGATACATAGCAGCCCGGACTATTTGTCGGAAATTGTCATTGACGGTGTAGCTCAAAAAAAAACTTTTCTCCTCTCTAAATTCCAAAGAAACCAATCGAAAGAAAGGAACGGCCTTGACTCAAACCAAAAATTTAAATTTCTGCTAACCCAACTGTTTGTAGATATTACAGTTTCCATCGAAGACACACACCAACTTATCGATTTCCAAAGCTTCGAATTGGTGAGCTTTGATAAGCTAAGTCAACATGACGCGCCATCTGTTAACATTTCGTTGAAATGAACAAACTCTATCTGCATTCAGATGTAATGTGCTTTAAACAGAGGTTACAGGGAATTGAATGCAAATTGCATCAGATATTGGTGGGTCTATTCCGGGTTAAGTGTCGATGATTCCGAAATTCATTCAAAAGAGAAGAACCGAAACGAAAAACTCACCTCGCACGAGTCTTTCTGTCCATTTGCGTAGCCCGCACAGAGGAATGATGGCAAAATTTTCTTATTATGACCGGCTGTGTGGAACATTTCTTGGCAAACACTGTTCTCGATTATTGGCACCTGAAACGGAAATGGAAACGTGCGGTCAATTTTGGTACATTTCCAACAACGAAGCAACAGTGGCCTTCGAGCCACACGGTTCTTCCGTTCTTGCGTCAAAACTGGCGAATCATTTTTACTTACTTGAACTTCTTGCAGCACAGATGGCACACCTCCACCATACTTCAATCTTCCCCATCCAGTGACTGTTGCCATTCTTCCCGTGAAGTCGGCCAAATTGGCTGGCATGCAAATGGGAACTGAAAATTGATTTTTCGATTCTTAGTCTCGTCGATGCTGAAGCGAATGACAATAAAGTCACTCCGAAAGCGGCTATGCTTACCAATGTGTGTGTCGTAATGTATCGGACTTTCCAGTTCCAACAGAGCCAAATCATTTTCAAATGTTGCCGCATCGTATTCCCGATGAACGACCACTCGTTTCACATTTTTCGTCACTGATCGTTTGGTTTCCAAATCGCCAGAGATGTCAAACTCTCCGAACACGGCGACAAGAGAGGCTAGGAATCTGTACGAGAAGGAAGAAGAAAAACATTTGAATTTTATCGAGAGTGAGACAACACGATTGTCACTCAGTGGCTCTCATCGGTCACTTACCCTGGCTGACAGTGAGCGGCCGTCATCACATAATTCTTTGTAATCAAAACGCCACCGCACTTGTTCTTGGTGAAAAGTCCCAGCCAAGTCGATTCTCTGACCAACACTTGCCATGGAAATTCGCCGAAAGTCGCTCCCTTTCCGCCAACAATTCGTCCGGATTTCACCTGCGGTCGAACGCCACATTCTAATGGAAACAGAACATTTGAGTCTTCATGTCTCACAAAAATCATTTCGTCCGACTCACGAATCCGTCCTTCAGCCAGTGTTGAAGTCTCTTCTTCCTGGTCAGCGGTTTCATCATCTGCTCCCTCGTTTTCCTCATCTTCTTCATCGATTTCGTCTTGTTGCACCGTGGTTGTTTGAATCTGTTTTTTGGTCGGTTTTGTTGTTGGACGACGTGTTGTCGTGACCTACAAGAATAACCGCACGAAGACGGATCGACGGTCAAAATTATTGAAAATTCATCTTGCAAACTATAACAACCACTTACCTTGGTCACTGTCGGCCTTCTCGTTGTTATCGTTGTCGGTTTCTTTGTTGTTCGCCTTGTATTTGTCTGTGCAACACTTGGTCGTTTGGTAGTAACTCTTGTAGCTGGAGTCTTTTGAGTCGTCGCACCTGGTCTGGAAATAGTCGTTCCTGGCCTGATTCCAGGTCGTTTTGTTGTTGTAACCTTCTGAACGGGTTTCTTCGTCGTACCCGATGGTCGCTTTGTCACAGTGGAGTTCTTCTCTTGATAAACAACATCGGCCAATTCGTCGAAATTGCCCTGCAGCGACTCGACAATTTTGCTCACCAACAGTCCCATCTTATCGTCCAAAATTTGATCCTCAACGAACTCCGGTGTTGAGACATCGTACTCGTCCATAGCAACACCGGTTCCTAGCGCAGCCGACATATTCAAATTAGGATTGCGAACGGGCGGAAAATTGTTCAGATCGTTGGGCGACGTGTAGAACTCTTCATGATTGGTTGAGTATTCGATGGGAAGTTTCCCGTTCGGACCGTACGATTGGGTCGCTCCCAGGAAGGCTGGATACGATGTTGACGATCCCGAAATGGTGTTTTCGTAATCGTTTTCGTACACACCGTACCCGGAAGTGGATGTATATGTATGATGCGGACGGTGTGTCGATGATTGGCCATAGTATCCAGAATCGTAGAAGTCATTCGACACAGAAACACTGTCTGGTAACAGTGAGAAATCTGGTCCCGATACACCTGTACCACTTGGCGACGAGACGTAGTCTTGCGTTGAACTTCCATACGATGATACAGTGTAACCAGCAGTTGTACTTGGTCCCGAAGTCGGTCTATACGTGACAACAGGACTGTACACGTACGATGTGCTTGGTTGTTTGGTTGACAATGTGTTTTTCGTCACCAGATTGGGCCTCTGTGTCCAGGTGCTTGAGGTTATCAAGTTCACTGTCGGTTTCGGTGTAATGAGAACGGTTGGTGAGGGATTGTCGGTGCCCAAGTTATCTTTAAGCGGCACTTGACCCAACGGTTTCGATTGAATGATGTGCTCATGAGGAACTTTCTCGGTTGTCACCGAGCTGCCGTAACTCGATCCGATCAGAATTGGGCTAATCGTTGTTGGTTTCTTCGTTCCTTTCTTTGTGGTGAGCGTTGGCTTTCTGGTCGGCGTTGTCGAATAGACGTAGCTGGTGGATGGTTTCTTTGGTGTTGTACTTTTCGGACGAGGTGTTGTTGGACCGGTTACATAACTCGTTGATGGAGGCTCTTTCGTTGAAATTTTGACGGACACGGGATTCTTAGCTTTGGTGGGCTTTTTAGTAGCGTACGTCGTCGGCCGATAACTGCTCCCAATGATTTCGTCATTCGATTCATCTGGCGGGCGTTTTGTAGTCGGACTGCCGGTGACATAACTCGTAGATGGTAGTCTTGTTGTGGCGCTCGATGAACCTGTTACCACATACGAAGTCGTTGAATGTCCTGGAGTCACGGCACCATAACTACTGGCAATGGTAGACTGTACATTAATTGGTCGCCGAGTTGGCTCGGGACTGTATACATAACTGGTAGATGGTGGCTGTGGCGTCGATGATGGCAATTTGGTTGTTATGTAGTAACTGGACTGTCCATACTTGCTGTAGTCAATGGCATTCGTGCTACTGCCCCCATAATTATTGGTAGGATCGGTGTTGTATTGCGGTCCCGTTTTCGTGTCATTCAACATCAAAATGATCGATTCAATGGACTCGATGTCATTCTCAGACATCGATCCATGCTTCGACGGTTTATCACGATGATCGATTGTCTGAACCAACACGAATTTGTTCTGAGTGCCTTTGGTCGGTTTCGGTTTGAAGACCGGCTTTGCATGCGTAACCTTTTGCGGTGCCAAACTGGTTGTCGATAGTCTTTCCGTTGAAACGGATACCGGTTCGGCATAAGTTCCTTCCTCGACAATGATTGAATCAACGCCGGGATGAGTGATTCCGCTGTAAGTGAAATCGGCACTCTGGCTGTTGAACATTGTCTGCGATATTTGATTGAATGCATCGGATGCACCGTATGGACCGGTTGGAATTAATGTTGGCAGTTCTTGGCTGAATGCTTCTTGTGGACTTGTGCCTGTCGATGGAGGTAGATAATAGTCCTGGGCTGATGTGGACGGGGTCATCGTTGTGGAATAATAGCCTTGTGTACTGCTACTACTGCTACTGCTGTATTCTGGGGACGGAGACGAAACCGACACCGAATCATTCTCCACGTAGAAACCGTTAATGTCCGGATTGTGGTGCGACGAATACAGTTCGTTGCTGGGCAAATTACCAGAGCCTAAACTACTCTCATCATCAATCGACGATCCGTAGTAATTGTTCTTGATGCCACCATATTTGTGCGACATTGACGGTCGATGTTTCATCGCATTCTCTTGCAGCTTGATTTCCGTGTACTTATTGCCAGCGCCTTGATACGATTGTTGATTACCATACGACTCGTAGGAAAGAGCAGCGGCTAAATTCGACTGCGGATGATCGATATCCTGTTCGTCGATCAGAGGTGTGTCGACCTCGCCATGCAGTTGACAACACGCCCCAAATAGGAATCTATTGCATGTTTGGTGCGTTAAAAAAGAAATGTTTTCTCTGCCAGTTGAATGGATGTTTCTACTTACCCGTCCATGCATGCGCCCACTACTTCACCTTGCCGTTGCGTACATTCGTGATTGAACATACATATGGTCGGTCCGTGCGATCGAGGATCGGAACTGGGCAACGTTTTCGATGCTCTGCAAAATTTTGGTGTAATTCGATAGCCGCCGAACAGTTTTCGGCCATCTGAAACGATAGAAGGGATTTCAGTGAGTTAGGGGGAACATTTTCAGGTTTAGGCAAAGCTTTATAGCTTCACGGAAAGTCTAATAAAATGTACTCCAGCAAGGCCTCACTTGGTGTGACTTCTTTTACTGGACGTAGACAGGTTAAAAGACATTTGAGCGAGAGATTTCTTAGCCGAAGAACCAGCCACAAAAAAAAAAAAACTGGTACCAGTTGTGCATTAAACCAGTTAAGCACTTATCGTTGCAACGCCAGCCACATTTGAATCCGTATAATTAATGTGTTGTAATCAAAATTAATTTATTTCACAGATCGTAATGTGTATTACGAGGATTAATATAAGCTAAACCCCAACATTCAGGTGGGTCAGGCCGCTTGCTTCATTTTTTTAAAATAAAATAAAAGTAAAGGGACCGCAAACCGCGAGTTTTCTTGATTCCATTCGCTCCACTAGTCCCACATAAGACCCAAGACCGTGGTAGCTCCACGAGATCCATCTACGAACTCAACGTCAAGTAGTTATAATCTCTCGTCGACTCAAAACAAAATTTTGAAAATCGGTGAAGAATTCACACCGCAGGTCAGAATTGGAATTTTGGGTGAATCAGTAGATGAACAAATGGATTGAAATAGTTATTTGTTCACTGACGGAAAAAAGTCGCTCCAGCCTGGTCACAAACAACACCCTCGAAATGAAATTTACTACTTTTTTCCCGTGGTCAACACCACATTTTTCACACAAGTGCTGTTTCCACATAAAATTCACGGGAATTTTATGGAAGTGAACTAGTGAGTTTTGAGATCAGCAGGACGAAACGGTGTCTCTAGGTACTCCAGGGAATGACCTGACTACGACAAATCGGTTTTATTATTGTTTTTCGTTTTGTTTCGCAGGACGACTGACGCTTTAATTCTTTCCCTTGTGCTTCGAGATATGCCGTACGGCAGAGTGGAGAGCCGAAAAATAAACGCCGGCGGCGGCGGCTAAGTACGGCTTAGCCGTTAAAAAAGTTCAGGCGGCGACTGGGCCTAGCCGCCGACCAAAAAGGTCGGCTGGCGGCGGCTGGATGACAAATTTTTGTAATTTTCACGAATTTCTGTGATTTTTTACGAATTTTCGCTCTGTTCACAAGTTTTCGCGCTTTTAGCGAATTTTTGCGCTTTTAACGAATTTTTGCGCTTTTCATGAAATTTCAAATCTTTTACGAATCGAATTTTCGCAATTTTTACGAATTTTTACGATTTTCATAAAATTTGGGATTTTCACAAACAAAAGACCATGTCCATCGACAATATTTTCTACAAATTCTTGAAAATTTTCTTAAATTTCTCAATTTTTCTTGGAATGTTGTTTTGAAGAAAAATTAAAAAACTGACGAAAATCAAAGTAGAAAATATCTTAAAGATAGACATAGCAAGGGACATTAAAAGTAGGGGTACATTCTCAAGTGACGGTACTGTCCCAAAAAATGAATTTAATTTTGTTGGTTTGTGTCATGTTTTTTGGATAAAATATGCACCAGCCGCCGAGTTAGCCGACCTAAACCTCTGGCGGCGGCTTTTGGCGGCTAGCTGCAATTAGCCGACCAAAATCTCCGGCGGCGGCGGCGGGTCGTTTTGGGCCTAGCCGCCGTTTTTCGGCGGCTGAAATTTGGCGGCTCTCCAGTCTGCCGTACGGATGGCTCACTCTCGGTTTGCTCGAATTCTCGCTTTCAGACGATTTAGCCGTGCATGGACCGCACGAATGTTTATTAATTGCACGGACGGTAATTGTGAACATTTACTCTTTACTTCCGACTTGTTGTTTCCTAAGACCGTTGCCAAATTGCAACGTTAAAAAGATAGCCTTCAAATGGCCCAATTATTAATTAAAAACAGCACATTGAAGTCTCAGTTGAGGCGAGAAAATGACTATTCTCTCGCCTGCGTTGTGTAAAATAAAATTTCAACTGAGAGTATCGTGAATTATCGTGATCTTTCGTGGTAACAAGAAAAAAAATGTGGAATTACTCCCATCTCGCTGCTCCAGTACGAACTCAACGTCAAGAATTTCATTCTTCGTCGATTAAAACAAAAATCTTGAAAATCAGTTATAAATTACTTGAAACCACGGCAGAGTAAAATAACTTTACTCTTTCGTGCTTAAAACTCGCAGCAACATGCGTTACGGACATTTTTGCATTTAAGAGCCTAATGTAGCCTAAATTTATTACGGTGAAGTTTCGACCAAAATCATCTAGCCTTGGCTAGATGTTGAAACAACATTTTTGGTCGACCAAAAATTCGTCGTTTTTTTTTGCATTTTGCTTGTGTTTTCCTCTATAAGAATAAACAACATTTATGGTCGACCAAAATTTGGTCGTTTACTGAAGGATTCAGTAGAATTCAAATGTTAAGTGAAATCGACCAAAATGTGGATGACCACAATTTGGTCGACCGAAATTTGGTTGACCACCATTTCGTCGACCAAAATTTGGTCGTTTACTGAAGGATTCAAAAGAATTCAAATGTTAAGCGAAATCGGCCAAAATTTGGTGGACCACAATTTCGTCGACCAAAATTTTGTCGTTTACTGAAAGGTTCAGAAGAATTCACCGTTCAAGAAGAATTCAACGTTAAAATTAATTATTTTCCAAATGATGAACATTTGAATTGTTTTGAATCCTTCAGTAAACGACCAAATTTTGGTCGATTTCACTTAAGATTTGAATTTTTTTGAACACTTCGGGAAACGACCAAATTTTGGTCGACGAAATGGTGGTCAACCAAATTTTGGTCGATTTGCCTTAACATTTGAATTCTTCTGAATCCTTCAGTAAACGACCAAATTTTGGTCGACCAAAAATGTTGTTTATTCTTATAGATGAAAACACAAGCAAAAAATCGACTAATTTTTGGTCGACCAAACATGTTATTTCAACATCTAGCCAAGGCTAGATGAGACTACTTTGAAAATTTTTTGGTCGACCAAATTTTGGTCGAAACTTCATCGTAATCCGAAATTTGTGCGAAAAAAATTGTATATTTTCGATGATAACTCCGTGTTCGGAGGGGAGACCATCGTTTTGTGTGAAAATGTGTTGGCTCTAAGTAAAAATAACAAGGGTTTTTGTGGTGGTGCAACCTGCTAAGGGAAAACGCAATAATTCACTAAAATTAGTGCACATTCTGAGCACAAACATTTATTACTGATGTCATTGAAAGCCAACACCTTTTGACACAAAACGATGTTCCCACCCTTTTCCAGAAAGGACGCCGACATGGAGTTGTCATCGAAAATATATAAGAAAATTTTCAAAAAATCGTTACAGATGTTTCAAGTCATTTTCTGCCGTAAGACCCTGACTTTCAGTCAAGGCAATATAAAATTTTTATCGAAATCAGTCCATCCAAGAGGAAATGATATCAAAATCGAGGATAAGTTTGTTGTCAGAATTGACAGGCAGAAAAACTGTTGCAACCACGGCAGAGTAAAACCACGGCAGAGTAAAACCACGGCAGAGTAAAACCAGGCAGGAGCGCCTCATTTGACTAGGGACCTGAATTATCTAGTAAATGTCATATTTTACGAATAAAATTAATTCAATTTATGTCTGCGTCCCGTTTGAGTTCATTTTCAAACAGTATACTAGGTCCCTTATTTGACATTCGAAAAATGAACAACTACTGCCTGGTTTTACTCTGCCGTAGCTATTATTTTCCAACAAACGAAATATTGATGTCGATGAAATGGACTTCTCGTCCTCACCATCTTTTCGCTATTTACGTGGGTTCAAAGTTGTTGTTATTCATTTCAAAATGACACCGACAGCAAGACAACAAAAAAGCGATTAGAAAAGAAAATGAGATAACGAGATCATTTGTGCACTTAAAATGAATTACAAATTGCTAACATTGAACAAACAGAGAAACGAGAAGTGAGTCCAGTCTAGGTTTCTAGTGCGACTATTAAAACGTTTTGGATGTTTACTTATAGCTCTGCCGTGTAACCTCTATACGGTGTAATTACTATTGTGAGCACGTCTTTCAGACCATGTAAAAAAAATGGAAAAATTGAATTCTAAAGCTCGTAATATGTGTAAAATAAACAAAATTTCAGTTTTGTTTCGTATAACCATAAAAATGTGTGTCAGATTGGTAAAAGATTCATTTGTAAAACCGTAAAAATGTAGGTAAAATGGTCGGGGCATTACTATACCAATAATTTTATGCTCTGAAGAATATTAGCGTTAAACAATAATGTGAGCTCGGTTTTGACATGGATTTTCTTCTTCTTCTTTCGTTATATTTGTAGAGTTGTATCGGGCTATATTCTATGTAATTTTCGGATCGAATGCATTTCGCTCGCTGATTATGGAGAGTACGCGTATTAATACGTAGTAATTTGCATGCATTTGTAATGATGCGATGTTTTCACTCATAAAACACGTTGCTGTGCTTTAAATTCGTTGCACGTCACAAATCAACAACTTATTGGAGTTGACACAATAATTGGCTAGTCTCTTAGCATTGAAAGCAGATGAAGAGTGTTGCGAGGAATGTTGGCTAACCGCCGTTGAGGAGTAGAGCTCCTAACTGTCATGTGTAATTCCTATTATGTAATTTTATGACGGAAATCACGTCTTACATGCCTGTTTTAAATGTCATATGAGGCCATTTTTATCACAGGGGGGAATAGGAGTGCGGGAAAAGTTTTCTCGCATTGTTTACCGTAAACTGTGTTCAATTTGGGTAAAACGTAGTATCTACCGCAGTTCATATGCCGGAATTTTCTCTCTCCCGACTCGGCTTCGTCTCGGGTTTCCAGTCGACTGTGAACATTTTTTGACACTGCCTGTTGAGATGTTGGTCCTAACATTTGCATAGCACAATAGGCTCTCAGGATTGCAACGGTGGCCGAGGTAATATTTTTGTGTATGGTTCGATGGTTTTGGCATAGAAACACTTCAGTCCGCCACAGAATTACATAAAACATTGCATGCAACAACGAATCGTATATTATCCCACACGATGTCTTGTCAACCTCGGCTTCGCCTCATACGATTCTTGTTGCATATCGGAACGGGAACCTCGGTAGCTGAAATGACTATTTTGATCTACAGAGAGAGTAAAGTGAAATTCGACATGTTTTCCAATTTGGGAGTTTTTGTGATTTGTAATTGATTCCACAAGAATTTCGTTTGAGAAATGAAAATAGCGACTTTGGACGTTTGTCCAGGTTTTATGTGCTATCGCTGAAAAAAAGCTTTCTTACTTCTGAAGTTGTTGTAGATCATGGTGTTGTTAGTCCTCCTGATTCTGAGTGACTTGGTCACATTTTATTTACTGTTTTATGAGACTTTGGCCGTGGCTCCTCACAACACGAAAACCAAAAATAATCGAAAGTCAACTGTGGAACATTCAACCGTATGTATGGGTTGTTTCAGTCAGTTAATAACCTTTATATCAAAGCGATAGCGGCAAATATATTTCTAGAAACAAAATTCAAGTTCATGATTAAAATGGAGCTTTAATGACACATCACTGCCACAATAGAGTAGCAATTCAAATAAATGAGCGGACTGCCTTTGTTTTCCTTCAAACGAAATGTAGAAAACAAATCTGCGAAAAATTAAAAATAAAAGTGCAATTGTCTTCGGCTAAAAACATTTTAAATGAATCGAAGAAAGTTGTTTCCCACATTTGCGTGGGATTCTCACAAAAACGCTCATTGTATCACAGAATGTGACCCATATTTTACCGCATTTACGGATGGTGTACGCGATGATCTAACCATTTCATTTCGATTTATTTGTTAAAACAAATCAAGTCAGTCAGTAATTTGTAGAAATTCAGAAATTCATTTAATTCTTGGAAAAAAAAATTTTTTTCAAAAAAATTAATGGTTCAATCTGAGAACATTCCACACACAAAAGAAACGTTTTCAGAAATTTCACTTTCAAACGAAGCATATAGAGCTGCTGGTCGTGACTTTTATTTTCAATTTTTTTTTTTTACATTGGATTCGTTGCACTGTACTCTCTGTCGTTCGTTAAAAATTGATACTTTTAATTGTGTATTCTGGGTCAACTGATTCGACAATAAATAAATTTGCTTTCCGCACAAATGTGAATGAGAGCCACAGACATTTCTTAGAGAAAATTTCACTTTGATTTTTAATTTCGTTCTTATTCTGCCTTCGAAATGAAATTGGTTTAAAAGCCTTGTCTGCGGCGATTGTAACTTCTGGTACTGACTGGTAGGATAAAACATATATTTCACAAACACTTTCTGTTGAAATATTCCGCTTTCAACGGAAGACTGCATAGTATGCCGTGCATACTGTTGGGGATCACCCAGCTTTTACGATGACCAAAGGTTTTCTAAAAAGTTTAGTTTTTCTCACAAGTCAGTAGGTGTAACATTGAGACTGAGACTGATCAAATTCCAAGCAGAAACTTTATCAGCACTGATATAGCGCAAAACGCTACCAAATAAGTTAGCAGAAGCGTCAGAGGTTAGCGCTAAAACAAACATAATTTGAGAAGACTTTGGGGCTGACTTAACTGTCATGCAAAATAATTCACCTCTTATGTAGTGCAGAGGTGTATCTTGGCAAAGCGTTTGCGTTTGGATCAAAAACTTTGTGGAATCTAAGTTTCGGGTGAATATAAGATTTGTTGTGTTGCATCTGTGACGTTTGGCGTAATAATGTTGTTGGACCTGCGTTAGTCAGCATTGAGTTTTAGCATGTGTTGCAATCTAACAAATTCAATTCGTCTTGTGGCCAACGTTATAGAGCCGAAGAAGATATTTATTGAAACAATAAAGGTGCTGCTCTCGGAACAAAAGTTGCTCAAATACACATCGTATTAATCTATCACTTAAGACATTCCTTGAACTAAAATCAAATCTCGAATTTAACTGTAAACACGCTGAGCATGAATTGTCTTTGTCAAGATTAGCTCGGATACGTCTCTAAGTTTCATCTTACTAAGCTTAATGTGGTTAAAAAACGTCTATCACAGATTCTCTATAATAACCTCTCGCTCCGAAAAATCGGCCGGTCATGATAGTCCTGATCTCGATCATTAGTCTCGCGTCTGACTATCGGGTCAATAATGTGGGCTTCTTGTGATTTAGAGTCGAAAGTCAAAGGCAATAATGTTGCTGAATCGAAAGTTACCAGTATTATTAACGGGTGTATAACTTCCATTAATCAAAGTATTTTTAATCTTTTGATTTCAAATCTTGTACTTCAATTATTTCAACATTCATTTTACTATATTAAAGACCATATTACCAAGGGCTTGTCATTATTTTTGTCGTCGTTATCGATAACAGATGAATATTTCTATGATGGTTTACTGGTCCGTTATTATTGTAGTAGTTTCCCCTGATATTTTTGAAGGTCTAGTCCACATTTTCTATCTGTACATCAGCATCTACCATCCATCCTACGTTTTTGTAATTTGTTCCATGGCAATGGATCCTAAGAACATTTTTCGATCCATTTAACATGAGTCATTTATCAAATCAATTCAATTTGCGTGAACAACAACAATAAACTGCACCATTCGACATTCGATTTAACTAATTTATCATTTTTTTGTGGTTGGGATCCAATATGCGCACAGACATTTCGAAATGAGCAATCAGTGTGGATACAGTGGGTACATTCTCATTTTTCTGCACCAAAATTTATTGCGTTTTATGCAAATCTTGATGCTTGATTCAAATTCAAAACTTAATTGAATGCGTTTTATTCAAATTTTTCTGAATTATAATAATAATAAAATGAAATAAAGACGAAGAAAATGGATAAACGGATATTTATGGTGGTGTGGTTCTTCAAATAAGCGGAGAGTGAGTGAGTTACACATTATCAGAACAGAAAGGAATACGTGAACGCAATAAGAGCGCAATAAACGGGTAACTTGAACTGCATGAGGTCAAGAACCCATTGATATATTTTGTTTATCGTCAATTTATCGCGCTTTGATATACATTTGCTTTTGGTAAATAAATAAGATTCGAGCCCAACAGTTCGTTGATCAAATAAAACAGCAACAACAACAAAATCAAAAAAAAAAGTTTTTTTTTTCTTCGTAAAAATGAACATCAAAGGTAAAACCACACAGACGCAAAGGCGCGTTTGATTTTTATTTAAATATGGTGACCGCATCCAAGGTTTTACGAGCTTTTAATTTGTTTCACGTTTTATGATTCACTTAACTTCCTTCAAATTTATTGAGACGGCCGTTCGTGTACAAGAGAGTTGAAGAGTTACTGCGTCTCCACAAATTAAATCATTTCTAATGATGATACAGTCATTAACAGACCGACAGCATTAAGTATCTCTTATGTAAGACGGTTATGAGTACTGCGGTTGTTTTCAGTACAGAGAGAGCACCACAATTCAATCATTTGCTATTTCGTGACTCGCAAAAATTTATAATGAAAGGACTTTGTGGAAGGATAAACTGTTTTGAGGTTATGTAATTCCTGAAATTTCCGTTTATTTGAGAGGCGCTAGTTTTACCTTAACTATAAACTCATTTTATTTTACTAGGGAGTAAATAGGGTCATTCTCTCCCTATGAAAAACCCTTTACCTCGCTCGTAAAGTAAAATAGCACACGGGAACTAATTTGATATCTCGTATCACGATGAGTAAAGGACTGAAGCCCTAGGATAGTTTCACTCATCAGGATACTATAAAATTACTTCACTGGTGTAGTAATCTATTATTACTTAATGCCCCCCGGGAAATGGGTCATTACTTCATTGACATGAGCGTTCAAGCTCATTTCTCGGGGCTATAGTGAGTAAAATAACTTAAGTTTTTCTTTATAAATTTTTATTTTGCCAAGCGTGGCGATTGCAGCTCGAGCCGGAGGCGATGCGTGCAACAAAAAATTACGTAAGTCGCTCTAACCATAGCACGGCTACTGCTCTCCTTAAGATAACGGATGATGTTAGATCGTCTCTAGATAATGGCCTAGCGACGGTTCTGCTTCTGCTGGATTTTTCGAAGGCTTTCGACACGGTTAAACATGATTTGCTGTTGAATAAACTCTCTGCTCGTTTCCATTTCTCATCGTCTGCTCTAAATATGGTGAAGAGCTACCTGATGGGCAGAAAGCAAAAAGTAGTGGTCAATGGCTGCAGTTCAGGTTTCGTAGATGTCGCTATTGGCCTTCCCCAAGGTTCGGTTCTCGGCCTGCTCCTCTTTTCAACTTTCATTGACGACCTACCGCAAGCTGTTAAGTACTCGAAGGTACATCTTTTTGCTGATGATGTGCAGCTTTATATTGGGATTCGGAAAGACTGTATAGAGGAAGACATGGCGAGAGTGGCTGCTGATCTCAATTCTATTTCATTCTGGGCAGGAGCAAATTGTCTGTTTCTTAACGTCAATAAGACACAAGCCATTAAGATCACGAGTGGAAATTGGGGCACTGCCATTCCTGAGTTGGTGCTTAATGGCGTTACCATTAAGTACAGCGATGAGGTTAGGGATTTGGGGTTGATGATTGATTCTATGATGAACTGGCGGTCGCATGCCCGCTCTGTTGCCGCCAAAGTCTTTTGCGGGCTTCGCTGTTTGTGGCCGCATGCTGGCTACCTCCCCAGGACTACTAAGCTGCTGCTGGTGAGGTCTCTCTTGATGCCGCATTTTGACTACTGTTGTCAAGTAATGGGCAGACTTCAAGCTTCGGCGAGAGATATTCTGTCAAAGGCATTTAAAGCATGCGTGCGGTTCGTCTGTGGTTTGAGTCGATATGAATCAACTTCAAATAATATTGACTGCATACTTGGTTGCGATCTGTTCTCTCACTATGATTATTTGACATGTGTGCTCATACATAAAACTATTCTTACGAAACAGCCTCGCTACCTGTCTGATTCGCTAACTCTTACGCGTAATGAAAGGACGTTCAACCTGCTGCTGCCAAGAGTCTGCTCTGACGTTCAGTTGCGATCGTTTTTTGTCAGCGGAGTCTCAACCTATAACTCATTGCCTCCGAGTATAAAGAGGATTTTTTCGATAACTGGCTTCAAAGATGCGTGTAGAGATTACTTTAGTGCTTAAAAGTTCCTCTGACTCATCTTATCGTCTTTCACCAAAATCAACATCAGTGGTCACTGCGTGCCATCACTGAGGAACTCGTTATGTTGGTATTGCTCCTGTGTACAAAATCGATGATAATGCTACACTCGGTTACTGTGTGGCTTTTTTGCTTAATTTTAACTTTTACTTGATTTTATCTTTCTGACGTAGCACAACTGCCTGCCAAATGGATCCGTGATCCTAAATTCTTAGTTTTTCTTTTCTTTTCTTTTATCATTTTTTCTTTTATACCGTTTATAAATTTTTCAATGTTCTAGCGTTGCTTTGCTCGGGTTTATATGTAATTTAAAAGGCCTCAAGGCCTTATGCGTATAACGACAATAAATGAACTAACTAACTAACTAACTAGTTAAAATCTCAGCAAAAATTCGCGAAAAAGCACCAAGAGCAGGAAATCCATCTGAAGTCACTATCCACAGGCAGTGTTTTGCCTGCCCGATTATGAAAGTAAAGATGTTGAACCACGCGACAGTTTTCTAACGATCATGTTAGCAATACTATAGAGTTTCCACTACGAACCTTATGAGTAGTGAAGCAACGTCCGTTTCTTAAATTACTTCCATCAATGAAGCGATATTGCGATATATACATCCCTGCAATTACGACCTTTCGAGCTGCTGAGTTTTTCCTTACAAAATCAAGTCGCGATTTCTTGTAAGCCCTGTAATGACGCACATGCACACGCACTAATTCAATGCAAATCCATAAAAGTAAGTGAGACACTTCCACCACATATTGCACCTATGGACGTGAAAGATATTTTTTTTCATTAACGCGAATTAGCTGATAATCAAATGTGGCACTTCCAAGCATAAAATTTATTATTTTTGGATTAATAACAGCGCGTCGTGTTATTTTGAGATTACAAACATTAAAAGAGGAAAATTATAATAAATTAAAGTCGTGCACCGTTATCGCAACGCCCGAATTCGGAGGTGGGTGTATCATATCGGATTTTTTTTTTTTGAAATGTTTTTCTTATGGAAATAAATTTTTTGATGCAGAAATACTATACGATTCGGTGCAGATAAGCAGAGTCGTTAAAAAGCTTGTTGCACATCGTACGGTCAATGGTCATTTCACCACCGAAAAATTATTGCAAGGTTTTATTACCGCATAGAGTCTAAAATAGTAATCAATGCAACAAGTTGCGAAAAATGGGGAGTGAAACGTGATGCATACAATTTTTAATGCACTGAACTTTCACATTGCTCTGACATTTTGATACACCAAATATTCTAGACTTTGGAAAAAGTTATTTTTTCGTATTGAATCACATCATGATTTCAAAGTCTTATCGCTCGGTAGATATTGGACCGATTGGAAAACTGAGATCGCGCGATACACACTGGCAGTTTGTTTGATCAAAATCCGTCGAGTAGAAATTGAATTGTTTTTCTGTTGACAGCTGTCAAAATAAGCAAGATATCCCAAGGTTCTAAAAGAACAGGTTAAGACACTTACGAAGGACAATTTTTGATCATTTAGACATGTTTTGTTCAACACATTCATCATAGATTGTACGTAAAGAAAACTTGAAGAAATAAATTTATTTTTATCGAGTTGCCATTTCAAAACAATCTGTAATGAGTGTGTTTAACAAAAACTGACTAAATTGTCAAAATTTGTGTTTCAAAGCCTTCGTGATCAACTCAGAAGTGTCTTAACCTGTTCTTTCAGAACCTTGGGATTAATGAAAAATTTCACTTTTCGCAACAGAATTGCATGAAAACATAAGTTTAAATGCCATCGAGTATATTAAATTTCATAAAGATTTCGCACAATCAAAAATGATCTTTTTTAAAATCGACCATCTGAACTGAGCTGAACCTTACAACCCGTTCGATCAATGAATTGTTGTTGATTTTCGGTGTGCTACAGCTACGTACACTGCTTACAAATTTTTGTTTTCTCATTTATTTTTAAGGACGGGCTGTTTCAGTAGTGACGCGCCAAGCTTCCACCGAAACAGCATTTTTCAATTACGCGAATCCGAAGGAATTTCTTTTTTTGCTTAAAATATTTTGTCCATAATATTGTCTCGGATGTGAACTCAGTGAAATCGTGGATTCGTCATCAATTTCATGGGAAAGATTGTATGATGCACATCACTTTCATACAAAGTAGTTCACACCTAATATGAAAGCTAGACGAAATAGTGCTACATGCGTCGAAAACTGTACTTTTCATGTTTTAAGCACTTCTTTCGACGCCCTCAGCATGTAAAATCCATTACATAACTCGAGATAAAAATGAAAAGTCTCGTTTTCTTGTGTTTATTGACCTCGGCTTCGCCTCGGATCAACAAAATTCACACGAAAACTCTACTTTTCATCTTTTTATCCCTAGTAATGTAAAATACTATTGTTTACCGAGGGAAGAAAATAAGGAATTTCCATTAAGAATGATGGCCCCTCGAGTAGGAATTTAATATTTCTCCCAGCCGTTTTTCTCCACGAAACGAAAACATCGATTCGCCATGCTATTTTCGAAAACATAAACAAAGTGACAGTTCGAAATGAGAAAAGTTCTATTTTCTCCCCACGGGAGAGAAAGTGGGGCACTTTTCCCACTAGAAATGTCATTCGGCCAGTCGTCAAGATACCGCAAGGGGAGAAAAAAAGGCGCGAGCATGAAAACTTTGTTATAAAGCAGAAAACCGGCTAGAATTATCACTTCTACCATTGCTTGGGATTATTACACTCCCAAAGCCATTAGTTCTTCGATCCAAATCTCTATTAACTGTAGATAGACTACTATACGGTCTATAAGTATTTGTCGCCTACATCTATTCAATCGATTTTAGCGATTAGGCATTTGATTTGTTAAGTAAATTGCAACCATTTGTGCAAAATGTGATGGCATGAAAAGAAGAAGCTTTTGATATTACGAAATTTCTCTGAAAAAGGCTGGACCATTGAATCAAATTTAAGCTTGTCATTCATCCGACTATCCGTCCGGAACCGAATGTCGCTAACTTTTATGGCAAAACAAAATTCCGCATCGATATGACATTGTTGTAATAAATTATAACCGACTGACTGACTGACTAACTATATTAACACGTTATGGTCTCATGAATATGTATGACAGAACATACATTTCACATTAAATAAATCGTTTAGTGCGACATAGCCGCGTGGGTGACACACATAAATGTTTCCATGTTAAAACGCTTTTCAACTCTCGCTACTTCATTCAATCGTAAAATTGGTGGAAAAAAGCAGCAACAACAGGTTGAAACAAACAAACAAACAACGTGATTCTCGATTGCAAAAAGTGTAATTTGAAATGAAATTTTATGAAAAGAAAAAAAAATCGAGAATTTCGTTTTTGATGCGATTACATTAAGTGGGACAGACACGTGAAGAATTTTCTTGAAAATAATTTTGGTTTTTGGTTTGCACATTTCACATTTCATTGAAAGGAAAGTGCTCGATGCAAAAGGTTATTTTTGTCACGTTTCGCCTTGTCTCCTCGTATGAATATATGAAGAAGTGCTAATGACTCGTATGGGTTTTATGCGATATGGTATGGCGAGGCAATGGCCGATTTTAATGAAATTAGAAAATGAACACCATTTCACCGAAAAATTATTCACGGCGATTCTGCAGAGTGTTTTGAGGAAGTTAAACTGGAGTAAAATGGGAATAAAGATAAATGGAGAGTACCTGAGCAATCTCCGCTTCGCTGATGACATTGTACCGATAGCAGCGAATCTTGGTCGGGCTCAGCTTACGCTGAGAAATCAAAATTGGTGACTATGTCATTGAACGAGTCGACAGCTACGTATATCTAGGACATAAACTGAAGTTAGGTCTGGACAAAAATGGAACAGGAGCTGGAGTGTATGCCCCCGAAACGGGGCTAGGCAATTCCTTCCACCTGGGAGAGATCGCCAGCGTACCTCAGGCGGAGCTTTATGTGGCACTCATGGGAGCTATAGGGACGCAAGGCGAAGAGGTCCTTATATGTCTTGACAATATAGGAATGATCAAGGCACTCGTATCGCCCGTAGTCACCTCCAAGCTGGTGAAGGAATGTAAGGAATACCTGAACCTTCTTGGTCTGAGCAATCGGATCAATTTGGTCTGGGTACCAGGACATTCCGGCGTGGAGGGAAATGAGGAAGCAGATAAGCTGGCCAAAGAAGGCTCGGCGACTCAGGCAAACGGGCCAGAACCGTACCTTCCGATTCCCCAGTCAGAGTGTAAAAGAGCACTGGAAGACTGGGTTAAGCGTAAACACGCAGAACGCTGGGAAGCGTATAACGGAGGCGTTCACACGAAATGCTTCTTTCCTAAGCCTAACAAAAAATGGGCCAAAGATTTGCTCAAAATGGACCGAAATCGCATTAGAAGAGTAGTAGGAGCGATTACGGGACATTGCGGGCTGAATCGACACATGAATAAGTTGAGGCTTTCGGACACTCCGAGATGTTCTTGCGACCTAGAAGAAGAAACGGGTGCACACTTGATATGTGACTGCCCCAAATTTCTTCAACTAAGACGCAGGATGCTCGGAGACTACGAGGTGGTTCCTTCGGAAATTGCTGCAATAGGACCTGACATCTTAGACAGGTTCCAATCGGCAACAGGAAGGCTACCATGATTTATATGATGACCGGGAATGGAAACAAAGGATCAACAGATCTGTGTTTCGAGATCTTAAATGATCGTCCCAAACTGATAAATCTAGGTCTGGACAACCAGACTGCAGAAATAAGACGTAGGATTGGTCTTGTATGGGCACCGTTCGGAACACTCAGACTAATTTTCAGAAGCAAAATGAATAACAGTCTGAAACGCAAAGTTTTCGACACTTGTGTCCTTCCAGTGCTCACTTACGGAGCGGAAACATTGACTTTAACGAAAGCATCCGAAGATAAATTGAGAGTGACACAAAGAGCCATGGAACGGAGTATGCTTGGAATAACACTCAGAGACAGAATGACGAATCAATGGATCCGACAACAAACCAGGGTCGTTGATATCATGGAAAGAATAGCATCTCTGAAATGGAGCTGGGAGGGACATATTGCAAGAAGGACAGACGAACATTGGACCAAAAAGATCATGAACTGGCGACCATATAAAGGACGAGCTATAGGTAGACCACCAGAGAGATGGACAAACGGAATTAAGAATATTGCAGGTACAAACTGGCAGCAGATGGCAATGGATCGTACGAAATGGAAAGAAGTTGGAGAGGCCTACATCCAGCAGTGGATAGAAACAGGCTGAAAAAGAAGAAGAAGAAGAAAATGAATAGGTTGCATGGTTCAGCTAACGGAAATGCAAAATGCTGTGGCTGCACATGTTAAAACCAAAGTTCTTTCAGAGGGATCACATAAATTACTGAGGACCCCGATTTCGTGTGAGTTGAGTGCAGCGCCAACTTTCGTTCATTATTGCAATTACGATTTTAGTAGAGTCATTGGAGTGTTGAAAGATCGAAATGTATATCCCCCCTGCTTACACAAATAGTTATTAAATCAAGGGATAAAAAGATGACTTTTCAGAGTTATCGTGTGAATTTTGTTGATCCGAGGCGAAGCCGAACTGACTTTTCATCTTTTTATCCCGAGTTATCTCTCTATCCCTAGTAATGTAATAAGCCATTTTCGACCCTAGGCAAATCAAAAACATGAAGAAAATAGCAAACATATCTCGTCAGAGAGCACCTAATTTATGAATGGCCTCGTTTGAGTTTGTTAAGGGTTTGGGTTCGGGGTCATTCAAATAGTGCACACGATGCGTGAGTACGAAACAAATTCCCAGCATCGGAATATCAATCAAAGCCATTCGATTTTGCACACACACTGCAAAGAGATCGGATCCATTGCAAACGCCAGCCTAATGTGAGCGCGCATTCAATGAGTTTTTATTTTATATTAAATGGTTGCAGAACACCGACGACAACACACCGCGTTAAAAGAGTTGGGTATGTGTATTGGTTGTGCTAGTTTTAATGAATATTTTCATTCGAATCGGTAACATAATATTAATAAGAATTCAGGACGTAACGGGATTTCGTTTGATGCGCATCACCATAATCATCAATATTTATTTTTTATATTTTCACCTTTTTATTGCTAGTCATGATCGGTGTGATCGGTGTGATCGGTGTCTCGGTATTATTTTTTGTACCCAACCATGGTCCGTATACAGTGCACACACGCAACAGAAGAGTGTATTATGATATCGACACGATTCTTTCATTTCTTTCGTTGTCGCTCATTTCTTCTAAATTTTAACTTGACTTCGTAGACCAATTTTTGTTCGTCCATCGAAAGTTTTTGTGGTGATTGTTTGTGCTTTTTTTCGTGACTATTACGTCGCGTCGTCACCGATGGTTATGAGATTTATGTTATGAATGAAATTGAAGAAGTGTTATGCTTTCGTTCATGTATTTTGGTTCGGTTCAATGAAATCAATCTGTTAGTCAAAGTTGCTTCTGGCATGTTTCACATTCAAAGACGTATGAGGTAAAGTGTGATTTATTAGCATTATTAAATAAATTAATTTGGGTAATTTGGGTACCAATTTTCTTGAAAATTCTCGAAATAAGTTTTCAAGTTTTTTTTTAAAATTAATCCAGGACTTCAAGGCCTGGTGTGGCGTAGCAGTTTTAGTTATATTCAAATTCCAATAGAAGTTACCGTTATTGAGGCACTGCCGCTGAGATTTAACAAAAGTCAAGAACCCTAGGGATGAAAAGTAAATTAACTTTACGTTGAAAAGCATGTAAAATCTCTTTTTCGCGTTTTTATTAACCTCGGCTTCGCCTCGGATCAACAAAATGCACACGAAAGCTCTACTTTTCACCTTTTTATCCCTTCTCATGCAAAACACTTGTTTTCCATTCTTTTCGCAATACCCTCACTGATTTGCTGCTAAATTTTCTTAATTGGAATGAATTGGTAGCGGATGTAAGTTTGACAGTTTATTATCTCGATGTTTGTAAAGCTGGTTAAAGGCGACATTTTATGACAATGCGAAATGCAATACTATCTCAGAGACGGTATTGCGAAAAGAGTAGACATTACAGTATTTTACATGCTTTTGTTTTCCCTAGGGTCGAAAGTGGCTAATTACACACCTAGGGAAACAAGAAATTTTGTTTAGGTTTCGAAAGCATGTAATAGTCATTACATAACAAGGGATAATAGGCTGAAAAGTAGAGTTTTAGTGTGAATTTTGTTGATCCGAGGCGAAGCCGAGGTCAATAACAAACGAAAACGAGGCTTTTCATTTTTATCCCGAGTTATGTATTTTACATTCTTAGTGCGTCGAAAGAAGTGCTTGAAACATGAACAACATGAAACATGAATAACAAGGGACAAAAGGCTGAAACATCTCGTTTTCGTGTGTTTATTGACCTCGGCTTCGCCTCGGATCAACAAAATTCACATGAAAACTCTACTTTTCAGACTTTTAGCCCTTGTTATGTAATGACAACGGATAAAAAGATGAAAAGCAAGTTTTCGTGTGTATTTTGTTGATCCGAGGCGACGCTGAGACAATGCAAGCTGTCTAAATCAGCAATTAGAATAAGGGTTCCAAATACGGTTCACCCAGCTTGTGTGTTTGGGTTGGGGTGTTGGCCCAAAAGCACATTAAATTACCTTTCAAATGACACCTCGCACGACCATGTAAGTTTCGTGTACCTCGTTAAATTTCTGTAAGAACAGTGTAAGTCTTCGGTTGAAAACTTCCACATCACATATTTCAGTGTCGATGAATTTTAAACCCAATAAGTCCCTATTCGGCTCAATAGTACGTGTGATTACCTTTCTAATGACACCCCACACGACCCTGTACGGCTCGTGTAACTGGAGAAATTTTTGTAAGAAAAGTGCAAGTTTTCGGTTTTTGCTCACCCTTCACCTTCCAAGAATTTTTAGACCCGTACGAAGTACTGGGGTCTTATAGGTTTACGCATACGTTTGTAACACGTCGAATTGGACTCCTTGAGTAAGGGTAAACCTATTGTGGTTGTCTAGAGATGCCAAATCAGTGAAAAAAAAGTCCGTCTGTCTGTCTGTCTGTCTGTCCGTTCTCTAACTTGAGTAAAACACATCCGATCTCTAAAATTCTTTTTTCCCCATTTGGTATTATCAAAAGACAGGCTAAGTTCGAAGATGGGTGATTTCGGATCGACCTCTCCGGAGCTGGGGCCCAATAAGTGCCTAAGTGTTTTTCGACGATATCTCCAAACATTTAAGCACTACACTTGTCAGTGATACGTCAAATAAAAGGTATTTACAATACCGATCGACAAAAAAAAAAGTTTATGGAAATCGGATGACCGACTCGTGAGTTAGACCCCTTGGTGTGAAACAGGCACAGGGCGGCAAGCAGTTTTTGCTTGTTGGTCGGCCACATTTCAACATATTTCGTCTGTTTTAGCTTTATTAGATAGGTATTGACAGTACCAATCAGGGAAAAAAACGTTTTTGAAATTATGTTCTCCGGAGCGTGAGCTAGGTCTCTTGGAGTGAGCTCTTATCTGGCTACTCGGCCGTACAGTGAACGTGGGGTATTTTGTCAATATCTCGAGTAAATTTTGACCGAATTTCATGAATTTTTTTTTGTTTGAAAGGTATTAACGAATGTAAAGCGTCGGTACTATTTCCGGTCTCCTAACAAAATGGCTGCCGGCGGCCATATTGGATTTTAATAAAAGTGATATATATTGGTAAAAATGGTACTTAGAGTGTTTCTATTAACATGGAAATAATTTGTTATGTGTGTGGGGTGTTTCAGGGATTCCATATATGGACATCTACATATATCTATATTCACCTATATTGAGCTATATACAGGCATATAGAGCTATATAATAGCATATTCATCTGTGAAATGTTTATTTATAGGAAAATATAGGTAAATATAGCGGTATATAGCTGCTTAAATAGGAATTTATGAAAGTTGACTTCGTACGGGGCTGTCTATATTGCCTCCGGCAATTTAATTGTGTATGATAACAAGGCAAAGAAAGATAATGTAAGTGATTTTAAAGGGCGAATAGCTTTTCAGTAGAGAAGAAGTCCCCCCGGACGACTTTAACTTTCAAATGGTCATAACTCGGAAAGTTAAGAGTATTTTTGAAAACAATGTTCTAGCAGGATGTAGAGCGTTAAGAGTTCAGCTACTGTTATGGAATATTATGTGCACTTACTGGCCAAGGTTACTTCGACTCAGCAACACCGGTTACAGTGTCTGCACTGGCTTCGTGGGCGACGTGGGTACACTTAAAAAGTTCATTCATTAATGTTGAAAAAGTGGTTTCGGATGGATCGCCGACCGGGACAATGCCTAGTGTACTGGTAGTACTCGACCTCCTCTACAACCTCATGCCAAAAGCTAAACTTAATAATTTGTCTCTCAGGAAATAAAAGTCAAAAACGAAAATGTCGAACTTTCGATGTTAGAAAACCTCGACAGACACACCTTTTGGACCATCGGTTTCTTTGGCAGTTTTGTAGAGTTTTTAACGCTCTACATCCTTCTAGAACATTGTTTTCAGAAATACTCTCAACTTTCCGAGTTATGACCATTTGAAAGTTAAAGTCGTCGGGGGGGACTTCTTCCCGGGCACCTTCGGATCCATCAACCATATGCCTGGAATTAGTTTTCAATGATCTACGTTTTCCGCACACAGGCTATCGCGGCCCTTAAAATTCTCAAAATTCGATACGCCCTACTTTCCAGTCTCCCTTGTTACATTGATGATGCAGATGGATTGGACATTTCGCGAACTTATCCGTAAATTCGGAGATGAAGATTGGTTTTATTGTTCCATCGAAAGTAAATGATTGCGAAGTGGGTCAACCGTAAAATAAATAAAATTTTCAAATTCTTCAGCGAAATAACCCAATTTCTGAGATTGAAAGTAAAATTGTGCTCCAACATTAGAAAAAAAATGAACAAATTCTGTTCTTGCCGTATAATATACAACCAGCACTTCATCGGAAAAGACATCAAGCGGTGTATTAAATTGCTAGTAGGTCAAATGACGTACATCGCTGGCTTCATAGACTCGAAATGTTTTTTTTTCTCGTGTCGAGTTGTTTCACACTATTTTCTTGTGTTTAGGAGAAAATTGTCTCTTGGTCGTTTCGAGTTGGTAGAATTTTTATTGAACTGTTGCGCTCATAAGTTAACTCGACGAGAATGTGGTACTCTCTCGTTGGATTTATCATCTGTTGCCTTTGTGATTTGTTAATTAAGCAGCGTGTGATATACACACATTACGGATATAATATATTACGGTGTGAGTCACGTACCGTTTTGCTGACTTACAACGAAATTTATTCATTTTTAAGGTGAATTTAAAGCTTTCAGCAGCCATTCAGATGAAAGGTTCCTCTTTGTTTTACTTTCAGAATTTTTTTTTTCTCGTTTAGAAAGTATTTAAATCGATCGACGTAACAAGACACAGAAGTTTAGTCGATCCACTCAAAATATTTGCAGTGAAGGTTCAATTTCGGGTTCAATTTGCATCTTATGATGTAGGTCAGTGGTTAGTCAATCTATTCAACTGAAAATGTTATTGCCCAACTTAGATTCTATAACAAGGGTAACTGCAAATTCGTCTCTGAAATTCTTTCTTCATCACCCTAAGACCCCCTTATACCCTTAGTCTAAGGGCCTTAAAATGGTAAAAACTTTGTGTACCGGGAAGAGTGGCGAAATTAAGTGTGGATGTCTACAGTAAAGGCGTTAGTTGTTGGAAAAATTGAGCGACCTTTTTGGTCGAAAGACGCTCCATAGACGCTCCAACTAGTTAGGAGTACCACCAATTCAACCGTCACCTGATTTTGTCTTGATTGGGTATTTAGACTTTAGAGTATTAGTCATAAACTATGGTCACCAAGTAACGAGTCTTCAGTTAAAAGAGATGTCGGTTTTGCGATTCTTCTCGTCTAGGGTTGGGCGTTTTAATTTCGCATAACGGACTTTCAGGTCCAAAGATTTAAGATGATTGTAGAACCACAAAGCGTATGGGATTATTGATAACAATAAACAAAAAGGACAGTAGATTGGACTGCGAAAACCACCACGAAATATGTCTTCTGAAGTCTACAAAATACTATCGGATCGTCAAGAAGCTTACACTGAAAGCATAATCAGGAGTCTACCGAAAGGCTTCAGAATACAATATGAACATACATCAACGTTTCGTTGATAGGGCGATAGACTGTCAACGATTCCGTTCAATCTGTAGCACTAGAGAAGGTAGTAAGGGCTATGCAAATAAACTGGAATGGAACAATCTAGCCAGGCATGAGCGCCGACGGAGAAACCTCGGCGGCGGCTAGCCGAAAAAAATTTCTCGGCGGCGGCGAAAAAGTCAGCTTGAGCCGGCCTAAAACGGCTCGGCTGGAGGTTCCTTTTAACTTTTTTTTTAAATAAAAACGTTTAGACAAATTCATGGAAAATGAACTAGTAAGCATGAAAATGAAATTGTACGGAAAGCGAAAATGTAGGTAGATTAGGTTGTTCAAAGTGCAAGTGGAACTGGTCTTGTTACAAGCAAGTCTCTAAGTCTAAGGTTCACTAACGCGTCAAGTTTTATTGCCTCAAAACTTGAACGAAATGGAAAATCATGCTCCAGTACACTCATTTAACTCATTACGAAAATGGTTTTCGAGAAGAAATCGAAAGCTCACGAAAATCAAGTAAAAATTGAAAAGAAAAAAAAAATCGAGAAAATTCGCAAAGATCGATAAAGTTTTCTCAAATTTGTGAATTAACTGATTGTGCGCCTTCGGCTCGTTCCGCAAAGGTCATACTTGCCAAAACAACAAACTTAGAAGCGAGGACGTAATATACCATTCTGGAAAATTCATGAAAATTCAAGAAAATTTTCAAAATTTTCTTAATTTTGAAAAAAAAAAAATTCAAAAAGTACTTGAGCTGCTTAGGATCAACAGGAATCTCGGTTTTCAAAATTATTTCACCCATTCACCTTTCGAAATCTTTATTTCATTTTCCAGCCGTTTCAAGCCGGCTTGAGCCGTGTTTTTGGCACCGGCTCGGCTGCGGCGCGGCTTGCTCAAAAATGGCCGGCGGCGGCTTAATCGGCGGCTTATTTTCGGCGGCGCTCATGCCTGAATCTAGCTTCAAAGTGTTGCATTCGTTTAAGTACCTCGGTACGATCGTGCCATGTCCCGAAAGAGATATTGATCTCTGACGATATAGAGGAAGAATATCACAAGACACAAGGAAACAAGTCATATTACGCAGTTGAAAAGCTCTCTCCTGAGCATGGCGACACAGTTCAAACGGTGTTAGGGAATCTCGCGCCGCGTCGTTCACAATAACTCACAAAGTGACATCTTCCTTATACAAAATCTGTCAAAATGTGAATTATTGTGAATGACGCGGCGCGAGATTCCTAGCAACCGTTCAAACTCTATACACTCAATGTATTCGAGAGTAAAATGTTACGCTAACTCTGCGGCCCCGTCCAGGAAAATAACGTGTGGAGAGCAAGGAACAATAAAGAGTTGAGTAATCGTTTTGGCTGTCGTAGGAGCAATCAAATCATCCAGGCTTAGGACATGTAGTAGGAATGGATAACGGTAGAGCAGTAAAAGAAGCTGAAGGTCAGCAATTGGAAGATCAGTATCCGAAGATCGACATCAGCAATGGCAAAGTTTGCCGCAGACAGGCAAAAACCCAGTTGGGTTACTATGGCACTGATAAGTAAGTAAGCTGAAGAGAAATTTAATTTTGAATCATCATACGACCTATGTCTCTGTTTTATTGTTCTCCATTGGAAGTTGCAAAACAATATGAAACAAGCTCTGCACAGCACCGCAAAGATCAACAATGTTTTTTTTTCTGTATTTTACCCATGACCAAACGGATTTAAATAAAAATTAAACAAACAGTGCCATAGCCGAACCAACATTCAGCCACCTATTTATGCGAAAGACATCGAATGTAACGAAAAATGTTGAACACCGAGCCCGTTATAAACGCAAAACTATCGGTATTTCTTATAACTAATTGAATCATAACGACTTTCTGATCGTACGAAGATTTTGTTTCGAAAATGTTTGTTTGCGTTGCATGTACGGCAAATGTAAGCGAAGAAATGTTTCGTCTTTCTTCTTAAGTTTATTTGATAAGAACGGTAAGCGCAACACGACAGAAAATTAACTGGTTTCGGATTTTGACTAGCATTTTCATATACAGGTAAAATGGTGAAGAGACTGTTGACTGTAACGTGTGTTTAATGGTAAAAGGAGAAAGAGAGGACAGAATCACCATAAAAGTGTTAGAGGTTAGCGCTAATTTGATTAAATAGCTTGTGGTAATTATTTATGTGCACGCACCTAAGACTTCGTCGTTGAATTTTACAAATTGAAAAATTGTTAGAACGAGCGTGAGAAATATGTTGACTTTATTAGAGTTCAGCCGTTAACTCGGGCAAAGATATGATTACTAACTAGAACGTTATGCACTCAAGTTCTGCTGTCTGGGGAATATATGCCATCGTAACTCTGTAGTCCCGATTAATAAGCAATTCCATCAAAAGCAATTAGTCGCTTTCACAGATGATGCAGATAGTGCAGATTTGATAGGACGTGCAGCACTAGAAGTGATAAAGAAGAGCACTAACTCACGCTGGACAAACAGAAAGGCTCAAGAATGGGACAAGGATTCAATTAATAAATCATGGGCGCGCGTTAGCATAGCGCCCGTGACGCAAGTCCTATAACTAGAAAAAGTTTCAAAAAAAATTTTTTGTCGTAGACTGCAGAACCATATATACAGCAAATATTGAAGTTCCACAATTCAAATACAAATGACTCCAAATTACCATTAAAAAAAACTAGGCGTCCGTACGAGTTCAACGAGCTATCACACGTTCTTGCAGCTTAAAATTTGGCCACGCAAAAAATCTTCCAAGAAGCCCCATTTCCATACATTTTGGTCAATTTCAGTACTTTAAACGAAATGAAAAAATCCTACGTTACTTTGT
This sequence comes from Bradysia coprophila, assembly GCF_014529535.1. Lineage (NCBI taxonomy): Eukaryota > Metazoa > Arthropoda > Insecta > Diptera > Sciaridae > Bradysia > Bradysia coprophila. The sequence goes on along the minus strand of NW_023503941.1, from coordinate 2,274,842 downwards.
TAGTCCGTCCGTCCGTCTGTCCGTCCGTCCGTCCGTGTTTCCTATCTTCTAAAGTCTTCTTTAGATTTTGTTGAAATTTTGGGAGTAGATTCTAGTCGTCATTCTAAGACATTCCAGAAAAAAAAAATTGGGGGGAACCGGCCTCGTTTCGGAGCTAGGGCTCCTCGAAGTTCCCATATAAGCTCCATATAAGAACACCTTTAAGTGTGTGTGTGTGGATGGGTATAGTAGAACAAATTCGTTCGCTTTTGGTAAGCTCTGCTCGCCTCAATTTTTTTTCCTAAATTTAGAATTTTTAAAATTTTTCAAATTTTTTAAATTTTTCAAAATTTTTTACATTTTTCAAAATTTTTTAAATTTTTTTAAATTTTTTGAAATTTACAAAATTTTTCAAAATTTTAAAATTTTTAAAATTTTTTAAATTTTTGAAAATTTTGAAATTTTGAAAATTTTAAAAATTTAAATAAATTTCGGATTTTTCAAAATTTTGCAAATTTTTTAAATTTTTCAAATTTTTTCAATCTACTAATTCTTCCAAAAGAACTGATATCAGTCAAAAACACTCAAAAGAGTAAAAGTGACGCAAGTCCCTGTGCATACTTCCAAAACAACTGATATCGCTGGATGTGACGCATTCTGCTCTTGTACGCAAAAACTGTAACAGCAAAAATTTGACCAAAGAAATTCTAGAAACAAAATTTTACCAAAAAAATTTTGCGTCACAAGTGGCAGATGTTGAGGAAAGTACTTTTAAGAAATTTTTTAAAATAGGCAAGAATACGTCCTAATACGTCCGAATCATCTGCCACTTTGTGACGCAAAATTTTTTTGGTAAATTTTTTTTTCTAGAATTTCTTTGGTCAAATTTTTCCTGTTACAGTTTTTGCGTACAAGCGCAGAATGCGTCACATCCAGCGATATCAGTTGTTTTGGAAGTATGCACAGGGACTTGCGTCACTTTTACTCTTTTGAGTGTTTTTGACTGATTGAAATTTGAAGTGGTTCAGTGGTTTAACCCGTTACAGACGGCGATCATATTTCGTATTGTTATCGGATCTATTACTTCCATCGATCAAAGTATTTTTGATCTGTTGATTTCAAATCTTGTACTTCAATTTTTTTAACATTAATTTTACTATATAAGCGACCATATTGCAGAGAGCTTGCCATTATTTTTGTCGTCGTTATGGATAACAGATGATTAGCCGTATGTGACCGGTTCCATCATCAAATTCAAATTTCACGAATGATATTCAAGAGACCTATGTAGAAGATTGATCAACACTGTTGAAGAAGACGTTAGGAAGCTGAAAGACAATAATTGGTAGAAAGAAAAGAGTAGCCAACGATTGGCAGCAATGTGCAGATAGCCAAAATCGAAATGGGTTGACATGGCTGATAAGTAAGACTGTACCACATCCGTAAGTGGGCGGAATGCACGGATTTGTCTCTGAAAATGTTTGATTGATTACAATGACTTAAATGGATGGAAGCAAACCACATACGAACAAAAAACCAAACATTCTATTTCTGCAATAGATTATCCAACGTGATGTTGGTCGACGATCGTTTTCTGTAATAAATTGAGAGCATTACGCCTTTTTTGCGCTAATATTTACTTCCTCAATCATTTTTCCATCACTACACTTTACGTCTGTTTTCACATTTCAATCAATGCTTTTTTACTCACTCACAGTAATGACTGTGCAATCGCTTAGACGGTCATGAGTTATGGTGTGTTATAAACCAGTTCTTCGTTTGATGATGCACAATGAAGACGATAAAACAAGTGATTAGAGTTTTGTAGTTCATTCAAGCAATAGAACGCAATTATAATGGACTGCGTGTGATGGGAGAAGTGAAGACGATGATGATGAAGAAGAAGTGTGATGGAAAAGTGGACAGAACAGAAATTAACGTAAGACATCGCTTCCATCATCGAATAGAAGATGAAGGAAGAGAATCACAAATAATAAGTTTTGCTTAAACGTAATTTATGAACAGCCCCACGTACAATTGCACCACCATACCGTAATGAAACAACATTCAGCTACCGACTATTAAATGTCCAAATATTCGATATTGATGTTACGAACGAATAACCGATAATAACAGACCATTTGTTCGGATATAACAACAACCAAAAAATCATTTTGAAACTTCATTTCCTATCCATCGAAAATGTTAACTCAAAAGATGTCTGTGCATGTTTGTTTAGCAATTCACCTTTACTGGGTGACCTATAGCATGCCATATCATTGCACATATCCGAATTCATTTCAACCAACTGCTGTGATGAAATAATTTCGTTACTGCGAATTACAAATTTAACGTTTTCACCGCATTTACAAAACGACGACTCACTTTTTTTTTCTACTCTTGTAGCCATCAGTGTCCGCATTCCATTTCTATTGCTTATCAAACGACAATAGTTTGACTTCCTTTTCGGTTGAAATGCAAGGTAATCTCTTGAAAGGAATTGCTATTCAGAGTGGAACATTAGCAATTGGAGAGATGGTAGTGGGTAGAAGAAAATTGAAATAGAGGTCGGGGGGAACGTTTTTCGATTGTTTTCGTTCCTACAAGTATTAAACTGTTACGCGATATTGGAGATTACATACGGAAATTTCGAGTAAATGCAGCGCCGTAACGTGTAGCGTTAACAATTTCAATAGAATTGATAAAACGTGGTGAATAAGCAAGCTCGAATGTTGGAAAAGTAATTCACGACCAAAGTATATAAATGCTGAAGGTAGTGGATATGCGCAGTTACACAAGGATCCCTATTTTCAGGTCAATTTAGTTTCGTTATGTTGCCCACATATTGAATTCATTTGCGTCAAGTTGCAGCTAGTGAGGTGACTTCGATTCCATACAAACTTAGCAGGTACGACAACATTAAGCACAAGAAAATATGAGTAAGGCAACATAACAAAAATGAATTCACCTGAAAGTCATAATCCGTAACTTCTCTGATCCGTTGAGACTATGGATTACCTGCAGCTTCAGTGTTTATATACTTCCATTCAAGGCAGCGAGAACTATATAAATCGATATTATAAGTGCTATACTGCATAAGAAGCAGGCATGAGCGCCGACGGAGAAACCTCTGCGGCGGCTAGCCGAAAAAAATTTCTCGGCGGCGGCGAAAAAGTCGGCTTGAGCCGGCTTAAAACGGCTCGGCTGGAGGTTCCTTTTAAATTTTTTTCAAAATAAAAACGTTTAGATAAATTCATGGAAAATGAACTAGTAAGCATGAAAATGAAATTGTACGGAAAGCGAAAATGTAGGTAGATTAGGCTGTTCAAAGTGCAAGTGGAACTGGTCTTGTTACAAGCAAGTCTCTAAGTCTAAGGTTCACTAACACGTCAAGTTTTATTGCCTCGAAAGCTCACGAAAATCAAGTAAAAATTGAAAAGAAAAAAAATCGAGAAAATTCGCAAAGATCGATAAAGTTTTCTCAAATTTGTGAATTAACTGATTGTGCGCCTTCGGCTCGTTCCGCAAAGGTCATACTTGCCAAAACAACAAACTTAGAAGCGAGGACGTAATATACCATTCTGGAAAATTCATGAAAATTCAAGAAAATTTCCAAATTTTTCTTAATTTTGAAAAAAAAAAATCAAAAAGTACTTGAGCTACTTAGGATCAACAGGAATCTCGGTTTTCAAAATTATTTCACCCATTCACCTTTCGAAATCTTTATTTCATTTTCCAGCCGTTTCAAGCCGGCTTGAGCCGTGTTTTTGGCACCGGCTCGGCTGCGGCGCGGCTTGCTCAAAAATGACCGGCGGCGGCTTAATCGGCGGCTTATTTTCGGCGGCGCTCATGCCTGATAAGAAGTGTAGATGCAGGTTATGGGCCTAGGAATGAACATCAATTTTCATGCTTCGGGGCCGAAAATGAGGGCAATTTTTCGAATTTTCTCGGGTTTCCGGCCCTCTGCATGAAAACTCACATGTGCACCTGTTTGGGACGGTTGATTTAAGGCACCTTCGCTTGTAGACCTCACTTCGTTCGGCCTACAATCCGCGAAATTGCCTAAAATCAATCGTCCAAAACAGGTACACAAATGACTAATGTGGACTTCACGTGTCGTGAAGTTTTTACACCCTCACATTCCTTTAGACCACATGGTCACTGATCAATTTTGCGTCGATTGGAACATTGCAAGGTCACTAGCTTCTCTGAATTGGCCTAGTGATCTTTTCTTCGTCGGTCCTTCCACTAAATATTACGAAGAAGAAAAAAATGCAAAAATTTCGGTCATAAAAGCAGCAGACAGATATGTCATAAAGTACGATCAAGCCACCCACTTAAATGAATCCTGCAGACATTTAGAGAAATCATGAAGTCTGAGGGGAGAAGGAAAAAAAAACTCTGAAAAGATCGCATATGTGCAACTGATCTGTCCATATGTTTGGCTTATTTGTATTTATTTGATACGAATGGTGCATTTTGAATGTACAAAACAAATACGAAGATTAAAAAAAAAAACGTTTTTCTTTAATATCAAACTTTATCCGAAGTGACTTTTATAGTACGGCCGAATTTGCAATAATTTATTTTTTGTTTACCGACAACATCGCTTCCATCCACTCGAATAACCTGCAGATAAACGAGAATGCTGAAAGAGCAATGAACCAGTAAAAAAAAACGAGAGAAAAAAATCCACCAAATTAATTCGAATCGTACGATTAAGACTCATTTTTCACCATTTATTTTAATCCCGACTTTCCTTCACTACTCGTCGTTTCATTTTGACAACCATAATAAAATGAGCACCGACATTCTTTCTCCGCATATCCTTCGTTATCATTCGCTGTAACTGACCAAAATTAAATACAAATGTTCCGATCATAATTGCTTCTTCTGAAACTGTTTCTTCTTCGTCTTGTTTCACCGATGCGGTGTGCATCGCTTTTTGGATATAAATCAAAGGATTCATTTGCTTCTCAAATTAATTTCTTTTTCGGTTGTGAACGTTGTTCTGCAGCCACGTGAGTTCCTATCAGAATTGTACATCTTGTTCTCTTGTTCAGTGACTCTGAATTCTGAATTTTAATAGTTGTTTGTTCAACGAGGGAGAAAATTGTAAATAACTATTTCACAACGCCGGCGAGAAAATAGTCATTTTCTCCCTCCGCTTGAGCTCGAAGTCTTAGTTGTGGAAAACGTTGACCTCAGGGAAGAAGTTGGAAATTTCATTTTCTCGGGTGACTCGTGCACCAACAACACATTCGAAATGAAATTTCCAATTTTTTTCCCCAGTTGAACAAACAACCATTTTTCGGTCGACTTTTGCGAAAATTCACTTTTTTTGCACTGGAAAATGTTTAGCAAATAGTTTGTAACCGTAACCGATCTTCTGTCGCTCCTAATCTACACAGGTGAACTTGGTCAGTTTCTATCTCAAAACAAGTCCTCTTGGGTGGGTACAGACATCAGAGCCGTGCGATTCTTTGAAAGCGGATTGAGTATACCAAAGAATTGATCTCGCTCCGCTCGTGCACGAATCGTAATTTGTGTTAGAGATTGTGCCAACGTATGTGTAAAAATTGAAGGTAGCTAAAAAGCTACACCCCCTGTTGGTAATCTCCAACAACTAGCTTAAATATGATATGTGTTAATCTACTACCGACGAACATACACCAAACGCTACATCGTATGCAAAATCCACTTCAAACAAGAACGAGGCGCTTTTCGTATGTGAGTCGATTAGTATTGTTTTCGGATGCACATAAATTTCGAATGAATGATAATGGCATACAACAATGCCAAGTATGTCGATTAAATCCTTAACGCTACAGCATTTAAGCTCACATTTTAGTCGGATACAATTCTTTCTGTTTCGTTTTGGTTTCATTTGAATTTCGAAATTTCTATCGAGCGATTTTTGTTTTGTTTCTTTTGACAACAAAAAAACAAGGTGACACAATAACCGCAAAACATTGTCATCAAAATGTTAATAATATACGAACAGTATCAATGGAACAACTGAATGAATTCTAAGCTAATTCTCCACAATGCATCCTCAGGTTTCAAAACGGTAAGAGAAGAATATTTGACCACATTGTTTAACATAGATAATGATTGTACAGACCCAAACGAAATGCCGATGAAACACGTTTCATGGTTGCACTAGGTGCTGAATAAATTTGTTGGAGTGAAATGGTCGTGGTCCGTTCTTTGTTATTAAAGAGTAGCAACAAAATTGAATCTTTTAAGCTGAAGTCCCAAAGCTTCGCGGAAATGTTAACCGTTTAGTCTTAACGGGCTCTAATTTTCGTAAAATTCGTAAAATCTAAGACACAGTTCGAATTTCAAGCAATCAATCAAATTTTCAAAATTTCCGTAAAAGTCACTGCTACTGCAGTAACTGTAGCTGCAACGTGAATTTGACATTTACTCCTGATTTAAGTCATCAATGTAAATTTAACGAAACATTTCTTCTGTTTTCAGCTCTTTTTTCATTTTCAAACTTGCATGTTTTCCACCAATTTTCTTCGATTGATTCAATTCAATTGGGAAAATTTAGCAGCAAGTTTGACATTTTATGACAATGTGAAAAGAGCTGAAAAAAAAGGAAATTTTTCGTTAAATTCACATTGTTAAGGGCGCGTACAGCCAATATTCGTCAAGCTTAACCAGTGAATTTTGACAAGTCTACCCATACGGGTATACCTGTCAACATTTTCACCGTGAACTTTATCGGACATTGCTGTACATTGCTAAGTAAATCAAGAGTTAAAATTGATGATTTTCCTGCCAGTACACAAACATTCGCATTTTTTTTTGTTGGTAGTTTGACTAAACAAACACCACGAAAATTAGAAGTGCAATGCCTTCGAGTGCATTTCATTCAACAACAACACATAATATACCAAACCGAAGTCTTACAAAATAACAGAACGAAGAGATAGAATGTCTGTACGAAATAAATCAAATTAACAAAAACAAAAAAGTTAATCGAATGGAAACTCATATTACTGTGTATAAACAGCACGACAATCGGACATTAAAAATTAACGAATGAGTTACAAATCAAAAATTTTTGTTCGATTTGTGTGTGCTGTTGACCTATTAAAGAAGTAGAATCCAACGAACGAATATGAAGAAGAAAAAAGAAGAAAAAAAAATGTGAGAAAATGATGAAGATAAAAGTCTCCATCCACACACTGGCCTGTGTCCAACAACACAAAACCCGATACAATATTCTTATCCGGACGCTGTAAAACGTACTTTCGAAAAGTCACACCGGCATCATTTTCAACACTGAAATCCTTTATATAGGTCATGTCATTGACTTAATGAAAGTTATGTATTCAAGACGACTATCGTTTCATTTCAATCTCTCCATCAATTGCACGAGATTACTTTAAGTTTTTGTTGTTATTTTTTTCCTTCATTCTTTCTTTTCGTCGTTTCTTCGAGTTCTGATTTGGTTTTTCAAGTTACATCAAGAAGCATTATTAAAAGCCTGTATGAGGTATATGTATCCATATATTAAAAGCAGGCTGTGTGTATACACAGCTCGGTTATAATATGCAAAAATTGTAATAAAAATATGAAAAATTGATGTTGGAAAGAAAAGAAGAATATTAACAGATATGGGTTAATTTTATGATAATGTGTGCAATTACGGTTGCTTCTCGTGAATTGCATGTATATTACGTTTATATGTGCAGAGCCGTATCATGAACACTCTTTTTACGGTGTATACAGCGAATCGCCACCGAACAAAAATTTCTGATAAAACAGGTGTGACAGCCTGGTTATCACAGAATCTACTGCGAAAATTCATGGCTACTTTCGCGTATATTTTTCAATTATTTTAGCCGTGGATGAAACCGGGCACAAACGTTTACTTATTCCACGAGATTGTTGGAATTCAAGTGAATTGTGAAATAAAAACGATTTATAAGAATCTCTTTCTATTACTACACTCACGCAATTAGAAAATCAGAAGGGTAACAGGTTATGGGCCCAGTTGTGGAACATAGAGAGAACCCATAAGGAAATCGGAAGAAGTGCGGTATGAAAATCGAAATTGAAGATAATAAAGAGAACTGGAATGTGAAGGTGCCTCGACTGCGTCATCAGACGGTACGCCTGTAGAAGCAATGGAAACATATCCACAAAATTAAAAACACGGAATTGGAATTACAGAATCAGATCTAAAGAATTACAGTCTACGGAATGAAGGAATTAAGACGGACATTTTTGGTTCAGGAGGAGATTGGAATTTTTGACCAAAATGTGTATTTATGTGAATGAGGTGCTGGTTTTTTCCGTTTTGTGATCATGATCAAAGTAACATAAATTGAGTTTTGAACAAGTACGCCTATGAAAATAGAAGTTCATCCCGTAAAGTCAATTGAGGAATTAAGTCGTTTTATAAGAATCACTCTCAATTACTCCACTCGCGTATTTCGAAAATCAGAAAGGCAACAGAGATTTGAAATCCCTCGACAAATTTTTTTCTAGTCAAATACAATCTTGAGCGACCAAATATTCTGAAAATTTTAACACTTCAAATGGAAATGAAAAAACCTGAAATCACGACATTTATGAACCAATGCTGAGACTAACAAATGCATTTCAGAAGAAATGGCGTCATTTTGAAATCATTCCACACATTTCTGAAAATTGTCTCAAGTCCATCAGTGCCACATAAGATCTGGCTACAGCACTGGTCACCATGGAAAATAATAAATATCTTGTTGAGGAGCATTACAACCTCGATTACAACTGACAATTATAATATTGCAATGAATTCCATTTAAGTGTTGGTTTATAACAATAATTAATTAAACCGCTGATCATCATCAGCATGGAATATTGAATTATAAATTTGAAATACATACCACGTTCATTAGTTGCCGTGCTTAATCCATCAACGTAAATGTTGCCAATGAGAACAGTTAGATATAACACTAGATACCACTTGTTCACATTCATTTTGATCGATTTTATTATTAGCAACGTATTCATATCATAAATTCATCGACTTCTCGTATTTCCTTGGTTTTGAATAACCAGATCAGATTTGCTTGATTTATAACGCACAAAAAATCCAAAATATTTGTAATTCTAATTTCTCCGGAGATTTTCGTTGATTTTTCTCTCTCACTTTTTTCGGTTTGCCCGTTTCAATTTGTCATAAACAATTTGCCGTTTGAAATTTGCACATTTTACTTGGAACCTGTTCGAAGCGAGTTCTTGAGTGAATTGGGTTGATCATCCGACGAAAATTACATTTTTTTTTAAATTTAGTTTGCACAAAATTTCTGTTTCAATTTAAAAAAATTTGATTTCTAAAAACAATTGGAATCCCCGACTCCACTAGCACGGAAATTTTTTAAGAATTTTTTTTTTCTTTCTTTTCGATTTAAAGATTTTTCTTTACGACCTGCCGCAATGATCACCGGAGTCCAACTAAAAACTATCAAAACACACCATCCTCAGTTAACATTTGAAACGAAAATGCTTTTACCTCCGAAGAGTGTTTTCTTTTCCATACCACCAATGTTTTTTTCGATCAAGAGAAACATTGTCTTTTACCACACATGTAATTTCACCATGTAAAACGTGTGTGCTGTGTGTACAAGAAGTGAAGTGGAATATAAAAGAAACATTCCACGTATATTATACACGAGCGGTAATCCAATCTATACCGACCGAAGATAAGAAGTCCGTACAGTTTATAATACTCATTTATAGTGTACGTTGAGAAATGGTATGGATGGTATACATATATAAGGCCGATGAGTCAAAGCGAAAAAAGAGAGATCGTTGATTTTAGTGAATTGCACACTCTCGAAGCAGTAGTATTTCAAGTTCATGGCGAATCTAATGATTGTGAGTATAAAATTCAATTTTTTTTTTGTTTTTTTTTTTTTTTGTTTTATTTAAACAGAATAAACGAGCTTGATGGTAAACACCTGTGATTTTGGTACATTGCTCTGTTGCATTTTAAATTTAGATTGTGTTTGTTACCGTGTCACAATGTTTGCAACGTTTTTTTTAGTGCTCGTAACATTCTCACAATCGTAACAAACATTTGTTTCTGGTGTTTCATTGATCGGAAGGCTTAGTCGCTATTATTATTGCTTGTAAGACGATATTACACGGTCATTTATGGTCATAAATGGTAAAAGCGATCGCATCTTGAGAAAGAAGATAGAGATCTGAACATTAGGAAATGGTTAGCTCTTCATGTGAAAACAATATGAAAATGTAATGCAAGTCTGGTTGAGACACATATAATCATCGTGTTAAGGGAAATCGAACAGCAAAAATTTCCAAAAAAATACGAAACTAATAGAAAGCCGGTGGAGATGTTCTTCCTGCTTGTCTCCCATATTGGGTAGCTCCAGAAAAAAATTGCGAAAAAGAAAAAAGGCCTCCCTAGGCTTTGGCCGGTAAAATACGACCAGTTTATTTGTCATTATTGATGAACGGACGCAAGTGCCAGGTAGTGTCGCATATCAGTGTCACAACAAACGGAACCTAACCACGTAACGTAACGACCTGAAATTTATTTATTTCATTACTAAATTATGAATTCGTTCTATGTTGCGCTCTCGAGTACTTTATTCGTATCGATTTCGTTCTTCCGCATTCAGGTCCGATTGATTTCGCAAATTTGCAGAGTGGATGCTTCCAGAAATAAGCTGGCACATCCACATCCTTCTTCTTCTTCTTCTTTTTCAGCCTGTTTCTATCCACTGCTGGATGTGGGCCTCTCCAACTTCTTTCCATTTCGTACGATCCATTGCCATTTGCTGCCAGTTTGTACCTGCAATATTCTTAATTCCGTTTGTCCATCTCTCTGGTGGTCTACCTATAGCTCGTCTTTTATATGGTCGCCAGTTCATAATCTTTTCGGTCCAACGTTCGTCTGTCCTTCTTGCAATATGTCCCTCCCAGCTCCATTTCAGAGATGCTATTCTTTCCATGACATCAACGACCCTGGTTTGTTGTCGAATCCATTGATTCGTCATTCTGTCTCTGAGTGTTATTCCAAGCATACTCCGTTCCATGGCTCTTTGTGTCACTCTCAATTTATCTTCGGATGCTTTCGTTAAAGTTAACGTTTCCGCTCCATAAGTGAGCACTGGAAGGACACAAGTGTCGAAAACTTTGCGTTTCAGACTGTTATTCATTTTGCTTTTGAAAATTAGTCTGAGTCTTCCGAACGCTGCCCATGCAAGACCAATCCTACGTCTTATTTCTGCAGTCTGGTTGTTCAGACCTAACTTCAGTTTACATCCTAGATATACGTAGCTGTCGACTCGTTCAATGACAGTGTCACCAATTTTGATTTCTCTGTCGCCCCCGATGTTGGTCATGACTTTTGTTTTCGATAAGTTCATCTTGAGGCCAACTTTGCTTGCCTCTTCACTTAACTGTTGTAGCATAAGCTGAGCCTGGCCTAGATTCGCTGCTATCGGTACAATGTCATCAGCGAAGCGGAGATTGCTCAGGTACTCTCCATTTATCTTTATTCCCATTTTACTCCAGTTTAACTTCCTAAAAACACTCTGCAGAATCGCCGTGAGAGGGATTCTTTTGAAAAACAGCCTGCCGAAATCGGACACATTTTCTAGTGGATTTTTTGATATGTGCCTAGATTGAGGTGACCAAAAACCAAAAACATGCACTTTTCTTATGGAAATTTCTCGTATTCCGCGAAACGTACAAGGTCGTGTGGGGTGTCATTAGAAAGGTAATTGCATGTACTTTCGGGGCAGATTGGGTCTTGTTGGGTTTAAAATTCATCCACACTGAGTTATGAGCAGTTGAAAGTATGGGTAAAAAAAGGATAATTTCGGCGAACTTCTAACGGTTCACATGCATCCGAAAAGCAACAGAAAAATAAATAAACTGTTTTCCCCAACTGATACTGGTCTTAGCTTTCCAATAATACCAAACATGCATGGGTAGTGTTTCGATGAATGTGGTTTTGGAATGAAAATTTGATGTGTTGTTCAAAAGAATCCCTCTAAATAATCGAAAGCCTTTTCGAAGTCTATGAATAGCAAGACTATGTCGATGATTCACGACACTTCTCAATAAGCGTTCTCATCACCTGCAAATGGTCGTTTGCATCCTTAATTGTTGGTTATTTAACTTTCAGCCCAACCGAAGCTCCATCCCTCAAACTAACCAAACTATTTGCATTTGCCGATTTTCCACCTCCCACAAGTCATAACTTCACTATTTTCAAAGAAAGTTTTCCTCTCTCCAAGTTTTCTCCACGTTTCAGAGCATTGCCCACAACATATTATCAAAAAGTGTTTTTTTTTCCTCTGAACTTTCATTACAACAGGCAGTGAAAGTAAGCTTTTTCGGCAAAATCATTACCCACAAACAAACAGACAAACATCCCGCTACTACATTATGTTTAAGGTAATTTATCGTAGTTCGTGCTATTTCACAACATTTTGAGTTTGAGCATTGATAACGTGGAAAGTGTTATTGGAATTGGCTTAGACTGAGTGTCAACTTGAAGTATGTTTAATTCATTAACGATTAAATAAATAATTTCATGAAAAAGATTTAATAATCAAGAGCAACTTATATTTTATTGATGATGCAGCTTCGTGCTATGCTGATCGCGGTTCGTGCTTTTGTATGAATCTTACTTCGTGCTACCATACAAAAGTCATAGCAAGAAACTAGATACATCGAATCAAACTTCGTGCTATCAAATTTTTTGCATGTAAATTCCCATAAGCGAACCAAGATCATTTTTTGATAGCACGGACCCAGATAAGTTACCTTATACAAAAGGTCTCGTGAAGAGATTCACCAATTCATTTTCATTACACCAACTACGAAAGTTGTAATTTTCGCTTCCCGAATGAGATGCGAAAGTATAAAAATTCAACTCTCAGTTAGCCACGACATCACAAGAGGTGCGAAAATACTTTCGCCTCCCAACAGAGGAGCGAAAGTACTTTCGCCCCTCAAACGAGGATGCGAAAGTAAATGACAGCAACAACATGTGTTCCGTCTGGTGTCGTTGTGATCACTGTGATTGTTGTGATAGAAAAGAACGTCGCCAATAATTTATACAAGATCTCCTGAGAGATTCACCGGCTTTAGCTCAGAAAATATTTTACAAGATCTACTGGGAGATTCACCTAATATTTGAGTAATTTATGACTGGTGTGGCTGGGTACGCGTCCACCTGTGGTCTACAAACTTGATAACGTTAGTCGCCTTTATTTGCTGACAGTAAATGTGATGCGTAATTCAAAATGGAAAGTGCGGAGGTCTTTCTAACGTAGCGTCATTTTCATACAAGGAAGCAGTGAAATGTATTTTTCGGTTCACTTTTTCAACGATTCGATTCACTAAAAATTCACGCCGTAAGTGTGCCTAAAATTTGAATTTTAAGTGAACGAATCGATGAAAAAGTGAACCAAAAAATACCTTTCAACGCTTCATTGTATGAAAATGACGCTACGTTAGAAAGACCTCCGCACTTTCCATTTTGAATTTCGACCGCACTTACGGCGTCAATTCAAATTTTAGGCACACTTACTGCGTGAATTTCGTCTGACGATGTGGACTGCGTTACGTAAGCCAATTTCTTTTATGCGATTTGAAATTTTGGTTCTGTAATTCGGTATTTCCACTTCCAAAGTTCGAGGGTGCAGGAATTCCAAGAAAAATTGGTTTCAATTTGATTCGAGCTTTTTATTTCTTTTATTTTCCATAATTTTTCTAAATTTTCACCATAGTAAGTCTTTTAAAGGCAACGCTTACCTACGTAGGACTTTCAGTCCCACCCAATGCCTTGTAAACAGCTACTTTGTCTCTAGGTATTAGTTTTAATGATGATTACATAGGACAGGACTTGGGGGAAAAGTCAAAAAATTCTCAAATGACACTTTGTAAATGTAAAAACACCAGATTCCTTCAAGCGTAATAAAGAAAGGACATTAGTTCGATCATCATTCATTATGATTCTGTCGATGTAGTGAATGTGTTTCAACGCAGGGGGCATGTAAAATGAAATTCACGCCGTAAGTGCGGTCGAAATTCAAAATGGAAAGTGCAGAGGTCTTTCTAACGTAGCGTCATTTTCATAAAGAAATGCGTTGAAATGTATTTTTCGGTTCACTTTTTCATCGAATCGTTCACTCAAAATTCAAATTTTAGGCACACTTACGGCGTGACTTTCTTACTTTTAAAAGTTTTTCCGGAACTTTCAATTTCGCATGATCAAATTGTCATTAATAAATTGCTTTGTTTCATGCATTCTTCAACGAAATGACGCAGTGAATATACCCCGAAACATTGACTTTGATTTTATTGAGTGAACCAGAACGTTAAACTCAATGAGATTTTATTGTGCCATCAGTGATGGAACTCCGTTTGAAATAATTTTATAGTCGCGTTAGAGATAACAATTGTTATAATTTAAGTATGAACATCCGCATTGGCACCCATCAGTACGCAGATATATTTTCTTCGTTTTATTTCTTGGAAATAATCTTTGGAATTTGTACGTTTTGCTATGCATTTAACGCATAAAGACCTCTGTGATAGAGCAACGCACTTCAAGCATGAGTGGTACTCTAAATAGGGTGCTGTAACTGGACAGTGTATCGAACAAATTTTGGCAGTGTAAACCAATTTTGGACAATTTTTCCATACAAACTAGTCCTCTATTTGGCAGCTGTCATTAATAGCATTTTTGCTTGAAGTGCGTTGGATAGAGGTAAATTTATTGAAAAACTTAACCGGATCATAATTTTCGTACTGTAAAAAATCCCAACATTCCCACTCCAAGAGCCAAACCAAAATTATGTTAGAGTCATGAATTTCCAATACAAAGCTAAGTTCCCTAAGTGCCCTAGGTTCCTTTCCACTTCTTTCACTATCAATAATGTTTATGATTGGTGAATGTAAACATTGAATACCGAATATGGATGAACCTATGATCCACACTATATTACAACACATTTCCCTTACCCATTTATTGTACTCTGATTTTGACCGTTATCCGATGAATTTTTGTTGAAAATAAAACAAAAAGCAAAAATGAAGAAGAAATATATTTACCAAATCAATAAAAAAAAATAATTGAAATGACAGTAAATTTCACAAATTGACTTTGTAAGTATTATGACTGTCATAGTACATTTTAGCATCTGGAAACATGAACTGTCGCTGCTAGGACCCCGCCAGTAATCTGCCAATATTAGACTTCCCCTCTTTCTTATTTGCTGCTAAATACTGTAGCCGCTTTGGGTTTTCCATCAGTGAACGATCAGGTGGTCGAAGTGGTACAACCCATTTCTCTTTGAATTCTTTCACTTGCACATCTTCCCATTTGCCGTAGGAATTTCTCGACGAATATTTCTGGTGATAAAATGTGCGCCGACTATTATACACTCGCGAACTACCACTGATACCTCTACCGCCGCCGCGGCCCATCATTTTCGATTGAATCAGAGTAAAATTCACAAGCAACAGAACGACCACAAAGAACCAATTTATTTTCATCGTTCGTGTGTAAAATGAACTCAAATCTCTAATGTTATGTGCACGAGAAAACCCTCACTCAAAAATGTTCAAACAGAAACTGACTCAATGTAGATTATCCACTTTAAATTATGCTCTGGTGCAGAGTTAACAAACTTTTTCGTAGAATTCCTTTTCACAGTCAGACAATAGTATTTTTCGTTACAAGTGATAAAAAGTAGAATTTTTCAGGACTAATCGTAAGCTTATTCTAACGAGGCGAAGCCGAATAGGACAAGCCTACGACGTGTCCTGAAAAATTCTACTTTTCATCACGAGTTACGAACTACGTTTTTTGTGCGGTAATGATCATAATGAGACGGAACACACGCACACCCCCCCTGAACCAAAATAAAGTTTTACCGAAAATGCACCCAAAAATTGATTGCTGTTCTAAATAGAGGGACCCTAGGGGAGTTCAAAACGATGGTCCGTTAAGCTGGACCAGATGCTTCCACATCCCATACATTTTTTTTCTTAGTTGTATGGGGTTGGGGTAGCATCTGGTCCAGCCTAACGGACCATCGTTTTGAACTCCCCTAGGGTCCCTCTATTTAGAACAGCAATCAATTTTTGGGTGCATTTTCGGTAAAACTTTATTTTGGTTCAGGGGGGGTGTGACACAAACAATAACAAAGAAATCATTCTACAACAATTTCACTTTTACTTGGCACACTCGATTGCGGCCGATGGTCGAACTTTTCGATCGTAGGTGCAGTGACGAAAAACGTCGAATTATGATCGTAAGGCACAAAAACACATTTTAAATCTGAAATTGAAATAACAATATTTTTGCACTGCATCATCAAAAACAACACTGATTTATGAGCTGGTAAATTATTTTATTATTGTTATTATTCGAGTTTGCGAGCACACAGTAGTTATTACGTGACTGTTGTTCCCGAATGAGTGTGAACTATCCAGCACAACCGGAAGGCGAAGGATGTAAACACACAAGAGAAAATAAAATTTTCCATAGGCATGCACATAATTTTCGTTTATATTGGAATTTCCCACGCGGCGTCCAAATAGTCAATAACCGTAGGAATGACTATTCGCACGAGCGTGGGAATAGTCACTTCGTAATCAAAACAATGTTACCAAAGCATGAATAATAAATCAAAAAATGCAGCGGTCATTTTTAACATTTAATGTCGAAAATAACCGAAATCCATAAAAAAATCCGATGGAAGTTAGGAAGTGCCAGAGGAATCATCTGTCATCCCAAATTTTAGGAACCAACTTTGGAACACCTCACTAATGTCGAAAATAACCGAAATCCATAAAAAAATCCGATGGAAGTTAGGAAGTGCCAGAGGAATCATCTGTCATCCCAAATTTGAGGAACCAACCTTGGAACATGTCAATCATATCGAAAATAACCGAAATCCATCAAAAAATCCGATGGAAGTTAGGAAGTGCCAGAGGAATCATCTGTCATCCCAAAATTTAGGAACCAACCTTGGAACACCTCACTTTTGTCGAAAATAACCGAAATCCATCAAAAAATCCGATGGAAGTTAGAAAACGCGAGAGGAATCATCTGTGATCCCAAATTTTAGGAACCAACCTAGTGGAAGTTAATACTTAATGATCTCCAGCTCCCAAGATATGGATTTTTTACTGAGGAGTTGCTGAATCCACTTTTCCATAGTAGCTTAGTAACTAACTAACGTAGGCGATTTACATTATCTGAAAAAACGAAATTTTTCCTATTTTCATACAAAAACCAAAATTTTGAAATTCAATAAATCAGCAAAAACGTAGGCTACTGTAACGTGTGATAGGTCGTTGAACTCGCATAGATGCTTGGATGAAAATATCTAAGTATCCAAACATCTAAGTTAATGGGTCGTTGGAGTGAAGGGGGGAAGTCAAAAAGTTGCTGTAAATATGCTCCGCTGTCCCCAAAAAAATTTTTTTAAACATTTTTGGTAGTGGACGTGCGTCACGCCCGCTTACTAACGTGCGGGCATGTTAACAATTCAGCGTTGTCAGTTCTTTATAGCATTCTCACTTGGTAATCACAAGACTATTGTTTGCCTTCTTCGTCGCCAGTTGTCTATGTAATGGGACCCTCATTTTCTGGTCCATCTTAACTCCCAGATCGGATATAATGTACGACTGAGGTAATGATGTTCCTTTTATGATGGTTTGATTTGCAATTCCGTCCTTCTCTTGTTGCGTTAGACCGAATCGCTGTTGTCGTTGTCGCATTCGGTCAGTACAACTGTGTTTCCCCTTCTACGCACCTTGGTGATAACTATCGACATTGCTTTTATCTTGAGAATAAATTTCAGCGAACCAGTCGTTTCTCTCATTTTTGACTTTGTGGGCGATAGCTTCTTTTACATGCAACGTACTGCGAACATGTTCGCTCTTGGTGTGATCTAATTTTGTGACGCTAAGAGACATGCGGCACATCTTCATCTTTGCTGTTGTCAGACCTCTTCTTTGTGCCTTTTGTGTGTTCAACACATTATTCCCACAAATTTTTTATAATACGTTAAAAGAGTCTATGGCGAGGTCTACGGTGAATACTATGGTGTTACTATTTTTACACGGTTTCTATAAACTAATGTATTAGTGACTCCAGAAGCGGGATATGTTGAACTTTTTCGTATATTATATTGTAATGATCAACCAGATCCTCTACTTCCTCTGTTTCTACCGTTTAACAGTTTTTAGAATGTTGAACAGGCTGTACGATGCATTCAAAATCTGCAATAGAAATGCCACGTTGACTAAGCCCGTTTTGTTTAGAGAAATAATTCTGACAGCCAGGTCTGCATGAAACTCCAGCCGTTTTTTCATTGTTACGTTGGATTTGTTGGATCAAACAACGCACTTCAAGCAAAAGTGGTACTCTAAATAGGGTACTGAAACTTGACAGTGCTCCATACAAAATTTTACACTGTATGCCCCAAAATTGCATCAAAGGTACACTTTTCTCAAAGTACATGGAACTTTCACAGACAATTTTATATTTTATTCAAAGCTGACATATTTTTACTCGAAAATGTGGTCGTACATTTTTCAAAAAGGGCTCTCGTAAGAAGATATCAGCGATCAAAAATTTCGAAACGCACAAATGTAGGCTACAATTTCAGCATACGCTCGGAAGCTCTTAATAATTTTTACCCAAAAAAAATTTGATGTTCGGGAACAGACCAGCAAGAAAATTTATCTGCGCCACATGCGACGCAGATTTTTTTGGTAAAATTTTGGTTGTTTTCAGTCAAATTTTTTAGCCCCGTACGAAGTACGAAGGGGCTTATAGGATTACGATGCCGTGTGTAATTGATGGACTTCGAAGCATACGGTAAGGGCAAAGTGTTTGCCTATGTTCATAGATGACGAATCCGCAACAAAAATTTTGTCTGTCCGTCTGTCCGTCACGTCGATATCTTGAGTAAATCAAATCCGATTTCAAAAATTTCCCTGAAAGATAGTCAAAATAGTGAGGCTAAGTTCGAAGATGGGCATATTCGGGTCGGCCCTTCGTGAGTTAGGGCCGCCTAAGTGCTTTAAGGTCTTTTGGGGATATTTACGGCAAAAAAAAACGTTGGAAATGTAAATGAAACGGCAAAAGATACGTAATGTCGATACCGATCCAGGAGTTTATTAAAATCGGGTGAATGGCCCGTGAGTTAGGGCCCTAGAAGTGAAAGGCTACACGGCCCTAAGTGTATTTTGCATATAACTCGAGTAAATTTCATCCTTTTTTCGTAATTTTTGTTTCATTTGAAAGGTAATCGAACACCGAATATAATGTGGCGAAGAACGTTTTAAATTTGGGTCCTTGGACTGAGGCCGCTCCTCGGCCCTAAGTGTATTTTGCATATAAATCGAGTAAATCTCATCCAATTTTGTTAGTTTTTGTCTTATATGAAAGGTAATTGAATACCGAATAGAATGTGGTGAGAAAAATGTTTGAAAATTAGGTCCTTGGACTGAGGCCGCTCCTCGGCCCTAAGTGTATTTTGCATATAAATCGAGTAAATCTCATTCAATTTTGCTAATTTTTGTCTTATATGAAAGGTAATTGAATACCGAATAGAATGTGGTGAGAAAAACGTTTTAAATTTGGGTCCTTGGACTGAGGCCGCTCCTCGGCCCTAAGTGTATTTTGCATATAAATCGAGTAAATCTCATCCAATTTTGTTAGTTTTTGTCTTATATGAAAGGTAATTGAATACCGAATAGAATGTGGTGAGAAAAATGTTTGAAATTTGGGTCCTTGGACTGAGGCCACTCCTCGGCCCTAAGTGTATTTTGCATATAAATCGAGTAAATCTCATCCAATTTTGTTAGTTTTTGTCTTATATGAAAGGTAATTGAATACCGAATAGAATGTGGTGAGAAAAATGTTTGAAAATTGGGTCCTTGGACTGAGGCCGCTCCTCGGCCCTAAGTGTATTTTGCATATAAATCGAGTAAATCTCATCCAATTTTGCTAATTTTTGTCTTATATGAAAGGTAATTGAATACCGAACAGAATGTGGTGAGAAAAATGTTTGAAATTTGGGTCCTTGGACTGAGGCCGCTCCTCGGCCCTAAGTGTATTTTGCATATAAATCGAGTAAATCTCATCCAATTTTGTTAGTTTTTGTCTTATATAAAAGGTAATTGAATACCGAATAGAATGTGGTGAGAAAAATGTTTGAAATTTGGGTCCTTGGACTGAGGCCGCTCCTCGGCCCTAAGTGTATTTTGCATATAAATCGAGTAAATCTCATCCAATTTTGCTAATTTTTGTCTTATATGAAAGGTAATTGAATACCGAATAGAATGTGGTGAGAAAAACGTTTTAAATTTGGGTCCTTGGACTGAGGCCGCTCCTCGGCCCTATGTGTATTTTGCATATAAATCGAGCAAATCTCATCCAATTTTGCTAATTTTTGTCTTATATGAAAGGTAATTGAATACCGAATAGAATGTGGTGAGAAAAATGTTTGAAATTTGGGTCCTTGGACTGAGGCCGCTCCTCGGCCCTAAGTGTATTTTGCATATAACTCGAGTAAATTTGATCCGATTTTCCTAATTTGTGTTTCATTTGAAAAGTAATCGAACACCAAATAGAATGTTGTTGGAAAAAAAATTAAATTTGGGTCGTTGGACTAGGGCCGTAACTAGGCCTTAGGCCTCTCAATAAATTAAAATTTTAGGTCAACTTGAAATTTGTAAGATGTACACATTTCATAATAATTTGACTTTAACTAGGGTGACAGACGCACCAGGGTCACGTGCGCAATAGATGTACGGGTTCGTACGGGGCTCAGTCGCAGCAAACGCTCCGACTGTTCTGACGGCTCGTTTTTGGTAAAAATTATTTGGCAGATGATGAGAAAAACTAAGCCAGCTTGTTTGAACTAAAATTGGGTGTAAAATTTAATTTTTGCGTAACGAAGCTGAAAGCGTCAACTCTAGCGATATCACTCATTTTAGAAATTGTACTTCAAAGACTGCGTCACACTTTTCTCGAAGATATTTTTGTTGAGATTTGTCAGGTGTTGTCAATCGAAGCACTTTTGCTTGAGTGCGTTGAATCAAATCTTCCTGTCAGCACTAACTATGTCTATAGAAATCTTACCCTAGTGAATGTTTCCAAAGTTAACGGATACAATTTGCCGATTAGTATCTCATGCGATCGCTTCAAATATTCACCAAAAATGATTACGTCTGTCTGGGTGGAATGTGGTTGCCCGATCCATTCCGATTCAAACAGACTGTAGGTAAGGCAATCACTTGACAACATAATCTCATTCCCGAAATACGTTACAATAAACAACTCGGCAGTGTAGTAAAATAGCGAGTAGACGTGAACTATGCGTTCGACAAAGTTGACACCAACAACCTGGAAATTATTCGAATATTTTAATGGCATTTTAGTGTTGTTGGTGTCTATCATACGAATGCCAAGCAGTAAATAGAACCGCAAATACATAGGCAACTGGTGGCGAATTGTAATAGAAAAAGTTTGGATAGAAATGACTCCACTTCGTCGATTACTCTTTAAAAAAAAAATTAAATATCAAAAATGGTCAACAGGGCCAAACGCACTACTTAATATGCGAGGACATACCCTCTCAAATGAAGATGAGCTTCTATCGACGTCACCAAGTCCTGATGAAACATTTTCTGTTTTTGCGTTTCCGTCATTTTTCCTTCACCGGCAACTGTGACTCGTCCCATTTTTCTAATTTCCATTCCTAGAATTTTATATCTTAAGGAGCAATGCAGCAATAAATACCAAGTTGTGATGGAAAACGCCAACGCCACAAACGAGAGACCATTTTCGGTAGTGAAGAAAATATTCGCCGTCCAAAAGCCAATTTCACTGTTTTTGTAATCCAATGGAAACGCAAAGTCCACGACAAAAGTTTTCTTTTTCCCAATGAAAGGAAAGCCTGAACATCCCAAAGAACCAATGATAGCACCACATACGTATGCAATCACAAATTTATTGAATTTTTCCACTTTGTCATTGAAAAATGCGAACTCTTCGTCATTTCGAATTGAGAAGACGCAAAGTCGATCCAGCATCCGCACAATTTTCTTTTGTTTCCAAAGGAACAACCAAATTTTAACAGTCAGTACAACAATGATAGTGGATAATTCTGCTATGAATATGCCTTCGTCTACTGTTTCGCTTGAAATTGTTCCAATCGCGAATGAAATTGAGAATAATATGTAATAGACGCAATAAAATGACTTCAGTCCGAATTGAATGAATGTAAGTCCGTCGTCTTCATCGTGCCAAAGACCGATATGGCGACACATTGAAATCATTTGATCGATTACTCTATGAATTCGAACGCAATGCATTCTTCAATCTAAGAAGGTCTAGTATTCAGCAGTAAACGTTTGATGGAGTATTGAAGACGTTTCCATCGTTTCCTTTTAGTGCAACGCCAATAAATACCATTGCTGTGCTGCTATAGGCAATTTCAAATAAATTATACATAAATATAGATCAAACGCAGCGACAGAGGCCATTCACAAACTACGTACTCTGTTTAGAGAGAGGCATACCATATATGAATGAGAGATATGACAAGTGGAATAGAAAGGTGGGCTGGAGTTTTATGTGTTGGTAACACTGATTTTGAGCTACGTAGATGTCAAATCCACGCGTTTAGTGGTATGGTTTGTAGCGCTACATAAAAAAGCGGTCGAATTGACATTTTTCTCTTGCGTACTCTGTTAACGGTCCCATATATTGTAATCAGTTTTGAACATGTGTTCTATGTCACTCAATTAATTATTCAGAATTATAATTTCTTAACGGACAAAGGATTGCAAAGGATGGTATATAATATACAATGACACGTTTCCACAAAAATCCATATTGAAAAATGGAAATCTAACCATACTCAAGGTTTTTGGTATTTACGCATATCACTGGGCCGTTATGGTGATTTTTTTAAATCAGACATTGATTGACAATCGACGCATGGAGGGCTGTGTGAAAAGTGAATGGTTGTACCATTTTTTGTTTCTGCTTGTTTTCATCGTTTTCCAATTGTTTAATTGATTGTTTAGGGTAAATTAGGGCCGACTACTTACTAAAGAGCCATCTGTTCTTTGCTTTATGGAATCACTCACCTTTGTATGAAAATAAACCACATTTTGTGTAGTCATTATTTCGATCAATTCACATTGGAGCAATTATTTTATAAATTAATATGGAACTTTGAACATCTTACGACGTTATTGCAGAAAAACATTTATTAAATTAGTGTTAGATCCAGAGAAATTATTATTTCAAAACAACACTGCACCAACCACCAAATACGAACGAATTCTCATTTTTGCTCTTATCAACATATTGAAACACAAAAATTATGAGTGAAATTAATTTCTGCAATGGTTTTTTATTAAATTACACTATTTACTGGTTGAGTGAGTCCAGGGTAAGGGAAGAGTGTTTAAACTCTGTTTGTTTCTAATTTATTTTGTTTTTATTTTGTTTTTAGCTTCATTTAGATAGGCATTTCAGCTGTGTGATGAAGAAGGGGAACGCCAGCTCGCTGTGATTCACTTCAGGTTATACTCTTCACTGAGTATATAGAAGTAAAGGACGGGTTAGGCTTAGTCCAACCACTGAAAAATCACTAACGGAATGCATGTACCCTCGCACGAGGATGGATCGTACATTAATACGACTGCTGAATCACGGCTAGCAGCTGGTCTTGGAATGGACTCGGTTTGTTTCCAAACGTTGTATGGAAAAAGAGAAGTTGCAGTTCGTTTTCGTGGTTGGACTTGAATTTTGATCAGAAATAGAGAATCGTGGACATAGAATGGACGGCGAATCATAAGGGAAAGAATTTGAATGCAGCTGTCGAAGGAAAGAAGAAGAAAAGTCGGAATGCGGATACGACGGGATTCGGTAAAGTTTGAGTCATTCTTCGCAAATAGATTTTCAACGATACGTTTTGCTATGAAGTTTCCTTGTTTTCACTCACTGCTTTCTATTTTGTTTTCAACCAATGCTTTTTGCTGCGTAGAAGGCTGGAAACATTTTGTTTAGTTCGTTCTGCCTAGGAGGCTGGAAGGCCACCTTTCAGGCTTTCACTTTTTCTTTTTCGGATGTAACGAACGGAGCTTGACAGAGTTTTTCAACGAGATTGAGTCTGAGTTTGTGCGGTGGTATGTGTTTTGTTTTTGTTGTTTGAGTGGTGTTATTGTGTGAATTTTTACTCTCGATTTTTACATTTTTACTCTTATTTTGGTGCTACGTTTTTTGGGATTGTTTCAGAGTAGCTTTCTTTGACGCCCGATTTTCCATCAGCAGATGGCAATTACTTATGTAAACTTTATAACGCTACAGTTCAATTGAAGATTTACTGCTGTCTTGTGTAAGAGGCTAGCGGAAACAACTGAAGATGGTCAGTCCACTCTGGCTTTTGGACCGCCGCTAGTTCTCGAGGTCGAAACAGCCTTCTTTTTCTCAATTCATTCACTTAACGTGAGTCCAGGGTAAGGGAAGAGTGTTTAAACTCTGTTTGTTTCTAATTTATTTTATTTTGTTTTGTTTTTAGCTTCATTTAGATAGGCATTTCAGCTGTGTGATGAAGAAGGGGAACGCCAGCTCGCTGTGATTCACTTCAGGTTATACTCTTCACTGAGTATATAGAAGTAAAGGACGGGTTAGGCTTAGTCCAACCACTGAAAAATCACTAACAATAAATAAAACTTTGTACTGACGAAAATTATAATTTTCTTCTTCTTCCTTCTTCCTTGAACTTTGAGTTGGATGTAAACAGTGTCCGTTTTCGATCTCAGTATATAAAGTTATATTTATTGTTTATAGAAAATAAAAAGTGATTTTCAACCAGTAAATAGTGTAATTTAATAAAAAACCATTGCAGAAATTAATTTCACTCATAATTTTTGTGTTTCAATATGTTGATAAGAGCAAAAATGAGAATTGAGTTACAAACAATTTTTTTTTTGTCGATGGAGAACCTAATTATAAGACACTTTGTCTCGTATCATATGCCAAAAAAAGTTAAAACTTTTTTTATAAATCATTTTGAAAGTCACTGAAAACACGAAAATTCGAATCGAAATACAAAAATTTTTGATGACATACTGTATTTCTATTCGAATTTTCGTGTTTTAAGTGACTTTCAAAATGATTTATAAAAAAAGTTTTAACTTTTTTTGGCATATGATACGAGACAAAGTGTCTTATAATTAGGTTCTCCATCGATAAAAAATAAAAAAAAAATTGTTTGTAACTCAATTCGTTCGTATTTGGTGGTTGGTGCAGTGTTGTTTTGAAATAATAATTTCTCTGGATCTAACACTAATTTTATAAATGTTTTTCTGCAATAACGTCGTGAGATGTTCAAAGTTCCATATTAATTTATAAAATAATTGCTCCAAAATTGAATTGATCGAAAGGATCGATTTCCATACATTTTTAAGAGAGGTACGTGAAATTAGCGAAAATAAATCTCCTCATATATGGAATCTGTTCTCTCATATAGAAAAAAACCCATTATTTCGAACGGCGCCCGCTAATTCAACAAAAGTTGTTTCTAATAGCCCAAAGAAGTCATGCAAAAAAAAATCGACTGAATTTGGTTCAGGAACACCGTGCGACATTTTCAGATCGGACTAGTTAATTGAATAAGCACCGGTTCTTTCATCATATCGCTGAAGTCTTTTATTCGGACCAAGAAAAAAATATCCGAAAATTGCCTGTATGTTCGTTGCATCTTTTTATTCTGTAACAACTACATCATCCGCTCGCTCAGCAGTCGATTATAAAAAAAACTACCGAAACTATGAACTTCTAAAAAGACGAACGTTTTTATTGAAAATTTATTATTTTACCATTTCGCGGCATTGATTCACCGCATAAATAAATAATAAAAAAAAATCTTTTCCATTAACAAAATCCGACCAATCAACAAATTTATGAGATTACCACGGTGTCATTTATCCCAAAAAAGAGATTTTTTTCCGAGGGGAAAACCACCCCAGCCGTACATCTGTACCACCAATTTCCATTCCTCAATTAAATTAAGGAAAATTAAGGATTAAATTAAATTTAACAAAATCTCAATCCATTTCCGAAGTATTCATTGACTCGTCTCACACCAAGTCCACTAGTACTTTGCCCCTCGTATCTTTTCGCAGAATTCTGTGGCATCCAAGAACCAAATGTGCTCGTAATTATTTTCTCAAAATTTTTAGATAAGTTACGTAAGACACCCGAACCGAACGAATAAGAAAGAAAAAAAAACTTTTTAATGGACATGGACATTAAATTGGATATAAAATTTCCGGTTTAAGATGAACGACTGAAAAGACGCATGTGTTTAAAATTAAGCACCAGACTGCATGGTTCCAGTTAAAATATTTTTATTCCAAAATTAATTGTTAGTCATTCGAAGACTGATATAATCTCGCTAAAATGTTCTTTTAATGTCAGTTAGGGGATTTTAAGGACGCCATACGGCTTGTAAGCGGAAAGGTGGAACGGCCGAGTTGTTGAGTCGTTTTACAACATCACGAAGGTTTGAAATAGTAGCGCTGAAGGTTCATGCAAACCTACAGACTGCAGCGCCATATGCTTCCTTCATTGAGTGTGTAGCGTAGCACTTGAGATTTAACCAGAATTGTGGTGGAGATAGAAGAGTTCTGTCTTTCCGCCAATGGTGATTATGCAGCAGAGTCGAATTCATAGGTAGCTAGGGTCCCGTGTGTGTTCGAGGATTTGCATAGATCAAAGAAACTGTTCGTGTTGTACCCTTTAACAACCTGTAAACTGGTGAAAGTGGCTAAATGGACACTAAACTGTAAACTAACTAGGAATGAGCTGGCCAGACTCTACATCTGTTGTAGAAGGACAGGAACTCTTCATCCGATTCTCTTTGCAAGAGGGCGTTGAGGAGTTGTTCTGAGTCAGAGGAGTACAGTCAATGGAGGAGTACAGTGGACACAAAGTTGTTCTTTTCGACACCTGATCCGTAGTCACAAAAGAGGGATGGTAGGCGTGATAAAATTGATCATTTGGAATAAAGGTGCACTAAATACGCATAGCGGAAATGAGTTGAACAGATGTATTTACAACGTGTGTATAGAAAATGCAGACATGTGGTGAGAAAAGAGCAAGCACAACTCTCTTCTCTAATCATTGTCATTTCATCAAGGCTTCAATTTTAGTAGAGTGTTTCAACCCTCTGCTTTATGTTATCAAATTTCTATGCATTTGTCGCACCGCACCTTATGTGACCAACTAACACGTCTAACCAAATCCATTAAAAATTCATCTGTTATCGATAACGACGACAAAAATAATGACAAACTCTGGGTAATATGGTACTTTATTCAGGAAAATGAATGTTAAAACAATTGAAGTACAAGATTTGAAATCAACAGAAATGCTTTGAAAAGCTTCAAATGCTTTGATCTATGGAAGTAATAGACCCGATAATGATACTGGTCATATGCTTGCAGTCTATAACAAATTAAGCTTTTCGAATTAAACACAAAGAGAGTTTGAGATGAAACCATGTTTTCAATGTAGGACTCCGCGTTAACTCGTTTTCGGATCGATTGACTACTATTCTGAATTTGTGCTCTTACTGTTTTTCGATTGGAACGAGAAAGATTGGTAATTTAACGAAGAAAAAAATCGAAACTTAAAATCCAAAAATTATTGTCGATGATTGATGTTACTTTAGATAAGACGAAAACATGTAAACAAATTAGCTGCAACAACACATTTACAATTCAGTACTTAATGCCATCGATATTTCGTTTGATTTTCTTTCACTTCATATTACCATCGCTTACAGTGCATGTATGTTACCTTGTGGCTAGAGGTAAATATTCTGTTTGTTTTAACATCTTATAATGAGAGAGCCCTTATTATTGTTTCTCATGACCTTTGATGTTGTTTTAGCAAACACACATATCGTAATGCATCACAGACAATTCGTTTTTTTTCTTTCTTTCAGCTTAAAAATAAATTTACTTTTAACTCTATGATCTTTAACTTTCTCCAGTCAGTGTGTTGTTTGCGATGCATGAACATGAACTAAAATCCTCAAAAGTTTTAGAATCTGAAAGTATTGTACGTTAATTGCAGAAAGATTGTTTTGCTGATACAGTGAAATGATAAATGAAATTGAAAATTTTGATTGATTTTCTTCCGTTGTTTCGCTGATTTCTAGTCATTATCTCAGATCAATTGCGGCTGGCACGAGCGCCGCCGCACATTTTTCAACGTTTTGATCAAAGTATTTATTATCAAAGTAAAAGTGGTGTGAAAGCAAACATTCAGTAGATCACAGATATGACAGGACGGACACTTAAGGTGAATCCACGCCATAGGTCTGTTCCAAGGTCATACGAATTGTCAAATTTCATCCATAGACAACATAACCTAAACAATTTCTCATGAAAAATGAGCTGCCGAAATTAGCGCGAAGCAGCTTCAATACGTAAAATTTTTTGAAAGCTGTCACTATAAGTATACGGCGCCTCAAAATTTTTGCAAAAAACAAGGGTTATGTCGTCTGTGGATGAAATCGTCGTGGTTCGGGTTGTCAAAGTTCGCGTTTACAGTTATTTGGAACAAACCTATTAGTCGTATAAATTTATACGTCAGAGAGAGCTTTTTTCTCCTTTGTTACGATCTGTCAGTTTTTCTATTTTTGCGATTTAGTATGGAAATGAAAACTAAAATTGAGATATCTTTGCTGTTTTAAGTGGTTTTTCATATTTCTTTGGACCAAAATCTTTTAAAGTGTGTTTGGAATCGATTCACATTAACAAAATAATAAAATAGAAAAAATATTTTCACACAATCTGTTAATGCCAATCGATTCCAAACACATTTTAAAACATTTTGGTCCAAAAAAATATGAAAAACCACTTAAAACAGCAAAGATATCTCAATATTAGTTTTCATTTCCATACTAAATCGCAAAATAGAAAAACTGACAGATCATAACAAAGGAGAAAAAAGGTCTCTCTGACGTATAAATTTATACGACTAATGGCGTGGATATCGAATATCGATCGATGACGTTCTTGTTACTTCTTTATTATTGCCTTGTTAATTTAAGGATTTTCTTACGCTTTTTGACGATTTTCTTTGATTTTGAGGATTTTCTGATGTTTTCTAACTTCCAAAGGATTTACTGTGAATATATTGCCCTCGGACTCGATCAAGGTTTTTCCCGAGTTTTCGCTTTTGGGAATTTGCAAAAAAACTTTTGCAAAATAAACATTGGCATGTTTCAAATGCATCTTTAAAAAGCTCTTGCGAGCTTTGAAGTCCATTAGATGGGTTGTGATTTTCGCCATTTTAAGAAGAAGAAGAAGAAGAATGACGTTTCAGGTCTATGACGCTCAGTAAATACGCAATTTGTGAAACTATTTATGTTCCAGGCATGTAGTATACGTTGACTAAATTGGTTTATTGAGGGGTTAATAGGTTTGTTCCAAGGCCATATGAATTGTCAAATTTCATCCATATAACCATAACCTCAATAATACTTCTGTGTAAATCGCGTAGGCGACGTTGGTCGATTTGTATGAAATATCACGTAAGCGACGTTGCTATGGATGAAATTGTCGTTGTTCGGGTTGTCAAAGTTCGTGTTTACAGTTACTTGGAACAAACCTATAGATCATTGAAGTGAAAAATCAAAAAGAAAATGTTGACATTGGTGCAGGCGATCAGTTTCGACGGTCAAACCATGAAATTTCATCACAACCCATTGTCGCATAAGATTCATGACCAAGGTCAGAGCTTACGAGCGCATGGAGAAAACCTTTCTGTTCAACGCTTGATTCTTCTAGCTGATGAGATGTGTTAGACACTTAAAGCTCAAAACACACGAGGCATCGAAACGTGTTTCGACGAAAATTTTCTTTGATCTTTAATTCTTAACGAAACTATAACAGTAGAGAATTTTGATCGAAACATGTTTTCGATGCCTCGTGTGGTTTGAGCATAATCTGCGAGAATAGATATTTACGTCACGGATTTGCAACCAGTGCAGACAGACTTCATTGAGTTTAGATGATTTGTCGGAGCAGCATCAGGATCCTTTAAGCCACACCAAAAAGTCAGTCAAAGAGCTGTGCGATAGTGAAAAGATATCCGAAAAGAAAAATTAGTCTGAACAAGCTACAAATGGCTAATCTTAGCAACTTAATCCACACTTCTTCCAAGTCACAATCTCGCTTCGCTTTTCAGTTCACATTTAATCCACACAAACAAACTCAATAGTTATTTGTTCAACGAGGGGAAAAAAGTTGAAAATTACATTCCACTCGCTACGATGTTGCCACAGGTCAACCGAAAATTTTCCCGAAGTAAACAAAGACTTCCGAAGTTTCAGTAGAGGGTAGAAAATGACAGTTTTCTCGCATGCGTTATGAAATCGTTATTTGTTAACCTAGGGGAGA
Source organism: Bradysia coprophila (assembly GCF_014529535.1). Taxonomy (NCBI): domain Eukaryota; kingdom Metazoa; phylum Arthropoda; class Insecta; order Diptera; family Sciaridae; genus Bradysia; species Bradysia coprophila. The sequence continues at coordinate 2,244,353 of NW_023503941.1, read as the reverse complement.
ATTCCATCAACGACGAAGCTTTGCGGCCAGAGCAAAGCGAGTGCGTAGTGTGATCAGCCGTTTTCCTCCACGAAACGGAAACATCAATTTGCCATTACCGTTTGTTAAAAACAAAACCAAAGTGACAGTTTCAGTGGAGAAAATACACATTTTCTCAATCAAACTGTCATCATACAAAATGTCAATAAGCAACTTTTCATGCCTAGTGACCAAATTAGAAGAATTTCCATTGAATCACTAATAACGTGAAGTGTGCGACCCTTAAATTGACGTTTCTATCTGTATTCCAATATTATGAATCTGCGTAGTAGGTAGTGGTTACCAATTCAACCTTGGACTAAAACGCTGTTTGTATACAAAAATTTTCCACAACTACCGATCTCGACTAAAGTCGTAAATAAAACGGCCAAACGAAGGAATTATGCTAATCTTAATTTTTGGCAATAATGTCATCACGCCCGAATCAATTTGCTATTTATCCGATAACTGCCGCACCTATATATTCAATAAAAATGAATCCACTTGTGAACCCACACATAGATTTTAATAGTTCACGTTTCGACAATATTTTAATTTTAATCTCTTTCCATCAAACGCAACCAGATGTTCACAATATTTAAAATAAGAAGACGAAACGCGAATGGAATAAAAAAATCAACCGAAAATGTTCTTTACAAAATCAATTTTTTCCCATATCATTAGCACAGAAACTACTAATCACCATTCAGGTTTTTATAGAGGTGTGCACCGCCGATTTTACGCCGGCGCGCCGCCGATTTTTGGCCAAATTTTCGGCGCGCCGCCGCCGAAAAATATTGGCTCACGCCGCCGCCGCCGCCGGTTTCATTTTCGTCGCGCCGAAATGTTATACTTTTATTGCTTTCAGTCATTTTAATGGGCGGCAATATAAACTTAAACTGAAATATATATACAACAGTGTGTGCGTGATTACAAGGTTTTAGCAAATGTTTCTATCTCTTAATTTTTTAAGTCAGGTTGCTATATGCTGCTCAGCAAATACACTTATTACTAATTACTTATTACTTATACATTTATGTTTATCAAAATCTCTTATTTGCGCAAACCATAGAGTTACACTCGAGAGTTGGCGTGATGGCGTTTTGTCGTTTTATCATCTATCCATGTGGCCACTATATGGACAACCCTATCTTTGTAGTTACTTATCAACCCTGAGTCATATGTTGTTCTGTCAAAACGGAAATTATGATGACTCATATCAAAACAAACCATTGCACTTTTTTGCTTCTGAAGATTCATAAAATCTGATTGTTCAATTGCTCGAATATGCAATTGGATACGTCTGTACCGACAATTTGATACGATTTCGCAACCAATTTAGTAGTATTCTTTAATGAAATTTGTGATATTTTTACTCTGAAACCGTTGACTTTAATTTGATAAATTTTCACTATTTCGTTTAGTTAAATTTGTTCCTAAAATTTATTAATTCAATTACTGTAACGAAATTCACACATTTAAACCGACTCTAAGAACAAACAAACATAACACAAATTCAATGACACAAAATGTCAGACATCAGTACTCATGTAACAGCAGTCAAAACAGCAGTAAAAACAACAGCTGCTGGCCACAAGAATACAATTATTAGGAGCATCGGCACCCAAAATGCTGGTTTCCTCTTAAAAGTAGCATTTTCATAGAAAAGCGCCATCTTGCCAACACTCGAGTGTAACTCTATGGCGCAAACCTACTACTACGATCTCACTCCTACATCGAAGATATGGAAATGTAAAGTCACATCTTCTTAATCTACTAGATGTTCTGACAGTTACTCATAATTTCCCAAGGTTCTGAAAGAATAGGGTATACACTCGCGAAGGCGGTTGAAACCAAATTTGTCAAACGCACTTATTACATATTGTTGAAAAGTCAACTTGAAAACAATTATTTTTTGTAAGTTGAAATCGTCATATAAAATATTCCAAACCTAGTTGGCGCTACAGAGGAAAATTTTGGTTCCACCGCTCTCGTGATCAACTCGAAAGTGTCTTAACCTGTTCTTTCAAAACCTTGTTAATCGAAAGGACAATCGTGAGTTTGCGAAAATGACATATAAATTATAAGTTGTAAATTTTAAGTAACCTTCTAGAACATCTAGTATGAAGATGAAGATGTGACTGAAAATTTCCAACTTATAAGTTGACTTATATGTCATTTAGGCAAACTCACTAATCATTCTTGGATTCATTGAATCAGATGTTTTTAAAATGAAGGTCAGGGATTGTACATTCGAAAGATAAAAATGAGATTGTACTTGGATTCGTGGTTGATACTTCAGTTCTTCAGTTTGCAAGATAGTAAGAATTCAGTGTTCGTAAAAAGGATTGCGCACGCTTTTTCAAATGTCTTTGCATTATTTTAGAAAGTTTAGATTTTTTTTTTAATTTATCGGCGCGCCGATCGGCGCACCGCCGCCGACATTAAATTTCTTTCGGCGCGCCGCCGCCGATCCATCACCAGTCGGCGCACCGCCGCCGACTATTTTGAAATCGGCGCACACCTCTAGGTTTTTATCTCCACTCGATGGAGGATTTTTTTTATTCGTTAATAATACTTTATTGATCTTAACAAACTTTTTTTTTTTAAATAATTTTGTTTTTTTTTTGCTCTTCACTCGGCTAAAACATTCGATTTGGCATACTATAAAAATTTGTATCAAATAAAGTAAAACTAACAGGCACTGCGGGCGATTCCTCATAACGATATTTTGTTCTCTTGATTTCGGAATATTTATGGCCGTGACCATTTAACATTACTTTTTTTGCTGCCTTACACCCGCCCGACAGCGTCTTAAGGGGTATCTCGTCCGAAATGTAACATTTGTCTAAAAGGAACTTTGTAGATTAGATGCGAACAAGCTTCGCAAATAACGCGTCTTGTTGATATTGGCAGCCGCTTTCTTCCAATTTTCACCGTAGACAAACAATCACTAAACAGCTGAATGTCAAGACATCCAGACAGGCATGAGCGCCGCCGAAAATAAGCCGCCGATCAAGCCGCCGCCGACCATTTTTGAGCAAGCCGCGCCGCAGCCGGTGCCAAAAACACGGCTCAAGCCGGCTTGAAACGGCTGGAAAATGAAATAAAGATTTCGAAAGGTGAATGGGTGAAATAATTTTGAAAACCGAGATTCCTGTTGATCCTAAGCAGCTCAAGTACAGTGAACGACATCTCAAATGTCTCACTGTCATTTTTTTCAGAGAATGTCATTGTGAATTTACAATGACACAATAAAATTCTCAGAAAAAATTGACAGTGAGACATTTGAGATGTCGTTCACTGTACTTTTTGAATTTTTTTTTCAAAATTAAGAAAATTTTGAAAATTTTCTTGAATTTTCATGAATTTTCCAGAATGGTATATTACGTCCTCGCTTCTAAGTTTGTTGTTTTGGCAAGTATGACCTTTGCGGAACGAGCCGAAGGCGCACAATCAGTTAATTCACAAATTTGAGAAAACTTTATCGATTTTTGCGAATTTTCTCGATTTTTTTTCTTTTCAATTTTTACTTGATTTTCGTGAGCTTTCGATTTCTTCTCGAAAACCATACTGGAGCATGATTTTCCATTTAGTTCAAGTTTTGAGGCAATAAAACTTGACGTGTTAGTGAACCTTAGACTTAGACACTTGCTTGTAACAAGACCAGTTCCACTTGCACTTTGAACAACCTAATCTACCTACATTTTCGCTTTCCGTACAATTTCATTTTCATGCTTACTAGTTCATTTTCCATGAATTTATCTAAACGTTTTTATTTAAAAAAAAAGTTAAAAGGAACCTCCAGCCGAGCCGTTTTAAGCCGGCTCAAGCCGACTTTTTCGCCGCCGCCGAGAATTTTTTTTCGGCTAGCCGCCGCCGAGGTTTCTCCGTCGGCGCTCATGCCTGCATCTAGACACTTAGGTAAAGTACACCTAAAGTCAAGTAATTGATTCTCAACACCTTACGTCCAGATGCCGGTATATACAAAGATTCCTAAAGACGAGAAACAAGACACCTAATTAATTGACTCAAAAACAATTTCACGCCGTAGGTAGGTGTGAGCTAGAATTTGAATTCACGCCGTAAGTGCGGTCGAAATTCAAAATGGAAAGTGCGGAGGTCTTTCTAACGTAGCGTCATTTTCATAGCGTTGAAATAACTATTTAGGTTCACTTTTTCATCGAATCGTTCACTTAAAATTCAAATTTTTTTAGGCACACTTACGGCGTGAATTTTCGATGAATCAGTGGAATCAGTGAAATGAATTTAAAAACAAATTTCAAATTTATGCCTAAAGACACTTAATTATGCCAAAAGTCACCTAATTATGCCTAAATACACCTAAATATGTCCGAAGACATCTAATCATGCCCAAATATAATATAGAAGACACCTAATTAGAATTATTAAATTAACCAAATTATCTGAATGCTGATCATTGAATTAGTGGGAAGGATTTTCTTCAGTGATCGCCTATTGTTCCTAGTGATTATATCCATCGAACCAGAGAAGTTTGAATAAAGAAGAAGGTCGCACGACTACTGAACCTATTGATGATGGCAATTAAACATAATTCTAACTTTAATTTTGAGCAATTGGTCAGTCACTGAAATTTCCTTTTCTTGGCAAAGTCAAAATCAAAAACAAAATTTAAAAATAAAAAAGAATTGGAGACGAATCTGGAAACCAATACTTTGGGCATCATAATTTATTGCTTAATCTTAATCTGTGAAAAGATCTCTTTTATGTGAGTGCTGAATTTGTTAATTTGTTTCAGCTCATAACAAATTTGTTTTACTTTTCAGATTTTGGGCATAATTCTAATAAGATAAAAAGCAGCAGAAGATGACGAAGAAAAAAGAACTCTAATTCATTCATCGGACTGAAAAGGTGGACGTACGATAAAAGGAGATTTTTCATATTTTATTAGCGTTTCTGATAATTTGAATAGATTGGATTGATGAAGTCTATTATTAAAACTTTTATTCAAAAATAATTTATGATAATTTTATTGTGCCAGAGTCACAGATGTTGTTAACCAACGAAAATACGCAAAAAAAACAGTTCTCATGCTTTTCGATTTATTTCTTTAATTTTGGCATTCGCAAGGCATACAAACAGTAGGGCGATATTAGGTATACTGCAGAATAAAACCAGAACCAGAGAAATGATAATAGATGGCGTTGCCTCCGCCCCACAAGTAGAATGTGTAAGTGGAAAATTTCTGAAAAGTTTTTAACATTATGTATCCAATGCGTCAAAATGGTTACATAACCTCAAATTGTGATTCAAAAAATAGCTAATTTTCGAATCTACGGATTCGACCCAAACAAAGTGTAAAACTGCAATTGGAATTACTCGATTTACTTTTCAACAATGACAGGTGGGAAAAGCTTCCATTGTTCACACAGCCTATGCTTTTATATGGTTTTATCGATCTCATACGTGTACGACAACGACAGTAAAGGCATTATAAGCAATGTGTTTGCATAAGTTTACCAGCTGCTAAAACAACTGAAGTAAACTTACTGTAGTCACACATAGATCTCTTCGTTTGGTGAAACTGATGACGGAAACGTGAGGAATGGGTGTTAAGGAATCTCGCGCCGCGTCATTCACAATAATTCACAAAGTGACATCTTCCTTATACAAAATATGTCAAAATGTGAATTATTGTGAATGAAGCGGCGCGAGATTCCTAGCAACCGAGGAATGGTGTGGAAAAGTGTGCAAACTAATCGAAACCAACTTCACAATTTCACATAGTAATGAATAAGTGAGGGCGTCCAATTCTTTGAAATGAATGCAAATGAACTAAATACGGGGAATTCCCTTAGAAGCAAAGTTGGTTGTCATTAGTTTGCACACAAAACCGAACCGTCGATCGTCACGCCAGCGGTCATTTTAGTGATCTATAGCGACACGAAAGAGACCTAATTCAAATTTTTCTTTTGTCTTAACTGTCAAAATTGACAGAAGAACGAAAGAAAAATTTTGATTAGGTCTTTTCAAGGCTGTAAGCTTTGGGGAGGTCACGCAGACCGCCATTTTATTAGATACGCGGGAACACACCACGTCTGCTGATTTTACATACAAAAAAAAATTCACCACATCGTCACGGCGACGAGAATCATCACAGTTGGAGAAATTTTGTATGAAATCCGCCATGTTATCATCAAGTGTGGTGTGTCACCCGCGTGTCTGCATCTGTTAAATTTCCCAAGTTGAAATTCAACCTTTTTTGAAATTCTAAAATAATGTCTAAGTGACGGCATTGCGACCTAGCAGTCAAACAGTTAATTGAAAGGGTCGCGATATGGTCAATTCTTTCGGTTTGCCGATTTAGGAGGATTGATTTGAGAGTCGGCAGATCGAGCAGTACGTGTCGAACACCAATAGAAGTCGGTCGTCATTTAATGTCGCGTCGATTTATTTGTAATTAGGTTTAGTAGAACCAGTATCACCTACGATTAATAAATATTTAGTTATAATTGAACTTTTGTGTCGCGTAAGTTTTTGAAGCCGAACCCGCCAGGCGGTCGACAGTATTCAACGATTTGATTTTGGTAGTTGAATAGAGAAGAAAATGATGTGAGATTTATCAAAATTAAATAGTATCTGCATGACCTCCCCAAAGTTTACAGTCTTGGGTTTTTCGAGTCACAATGTGTGTCTAGAGGAGAATGGAGTTTAGAAACTAAGGGTAAAATCTAATACAATTTAGTACTTTTCTTCATAAAAAGACTGCTGTCACTGACCCTTTTTTTCCAGAACAAACTTCACTGCTGTGACATTTCATGGGAATGAATCAATGTGAAGTTGTTACACAAAAAAAATAGTCCAGTGAGATTGAAGTACTATAAAAAAAAATGTGGCGCCTCTACAGGCCAACAGACTAGGCGAAGAGTTAGACATCAGTTTGGTTGACATTAACTGTAAGCTTAACGCCACTAGCGGCAGCACAAACTTTCTTTGGTATAAGCTTTCGACAAAACTGAATGAACAAAAGTGACAACATTGATCATTCGTTTTAAGAATACTGAAAGTTTCGTACTTTTCGAATTTTGGCAAATACACCAAATGTTAATAATTTGCACACGGTTGTGATGTCCCATATTTAGGAAAAAACTTACTAAAATTCACAAAATTAAATTACCTAAATGTCAATAAAGTATTCAACATATCGTGTCGCAATTGACTTGATTCCCTTACAGCCTTTGTGTGTGATTACATACCTTCGCAAAATTCACCAACATAGAATCATGTCTCCTGGAGACGGGGAAGAACTTAAGTCTCCGCTAAAATGATCAAAAAATCGCATTATCACGATCGTTTAATAATGATCTACAGAGCAAGAGAAGACAATCAATTTTCCAAAAAAAAGCGATCATCATTTCTATGACATTAGCTGCCGAAATTCTCTCTATCAGGCGAAAGCAACAAGTGAATCTGAAAGTATTCTCATCTCCTACAGCTTTTAAAGCTCAACAAACCTAATCGAAAACTCACAAAATTTCTCTGACCAAGAGGCAAATTACTCTTTTTCTATGACATGAACACAAACTTAAAATTCTCACCAAATACATCCACAGAATCTAACGTGTCTTGTTGCGTACACACAATAGTCTTATCTTCTCAATTATTTATTTTTCTTTCTTTTTCATTCAAAGTAACGTTTGTACGACTGTGTTTTCGTTTTGTGTTAGGAAAGATTTTTCTGCATAAAACAACTACCTTGGTAGATACGAATACCGCTATGATAGTGTACTAGTGGCCCAAATTCTCAACAATGTTCGGTGAGTTAAAAATTTTAAAATAAACATGAGAATTACCCATACTGCATGTATGTATGTAACACATAGAACCGTATGTGTAATGTATTACACCAAAATGTATTATTATAATGAAATGATCAATGAAAACATTAATTTTAATTCAATTTTTTGCGCGTTTGTTTGCTACCAGCAAACATTACTTTATTTGCGTGCAACTTTTCCGTAAAATGGCTAAATGATTGAGGGGGTGGTCCACCAATGAAAAAGCAGTTGTACATGTCATGCTAGGCATATTTGTGGAACTCAATGTAGTGGAAATTGTGGAACCTAGCTGTGGAAAATAGAATTGTGTGACCGATTTTTTGGCGAGTGGTATGCTCCTCGTTTAAAATCAGATCTATTCAAATCGTTCAAATTAGTAGTATAATGTACGCCTGGGACATTTTGAATGTGAAAGTAAGTTTTTGTTAATATGTTTGAAGCGCTTCTGAATTTAGAAAAAAAAATTGTGGTAAACGCATGCAAATTGATTATTAACATTTGAAATTCGCGAAGAACCAATTACAATGTTTTTTGAGTAACCATCATGGTAAGTGTATGCACGAAATGTTATTGTCAGTGATTACACCTAATATAAATGCCAGGTTAGTTAACAAAAATGCTAGAGCGGACAGAGTGATATGGAAAAGTGTAGTCAGCACTTGTTGCTAGAATCGGTAGATTCTTTATGGATTTCTAGATTTTTCAATTTAGATTTGCGGTACCAAATGTCGAAAAGGGCTTTATTTCGGAATTGGAGATTTCTAGAAAACTGAAAATGAAACAAGACAAATTCCTGATTCTATTCATTTTACTGTCTACCCTCACGGCAGAGTAAAATAAACCAGGCAGAAGTGCCTGATTTGACTAGGGACCTGAACTACCTAGTTGCCTCCTTACATTTTGCGAATAAAATTTATTCAATTTATGTTCATTAGAGTCCATTTTCAGACAGTGTGTATTGGGTCTCTTATTTGACGTTTCAAAAATTAACCGCTCCTGCCTGGTTTATTTTACTCTGCCGTGCTAACCTACAAAAGATTATCCGTTAAGTAAATAATAGCATTAAACACAGAAATGGGGAGGTCACGCAGATGCAGATACGCGGGTTACACACCACGTTTCATACAAAAAATTCACCACGCCATACAAATTCAATTTTGATGAATTTGTTTGTATGGAAAAAGTGTGTTCCCGAGTATCTAATAAAATGGCGATCTGCGTGACCTCCCCAAAGTATACAGCCTTGAATGATTGCACCCATATGACGTTGCTTTGGCACGTTTCTCTACGGCTTATAAGTATCAGTATTAAAAGTGAACACTCTTGCTTGTGGTTCTAAGAACACGCCAAATCTAGTACTACAAAGTTAGAGGTGCAATTTATTAATTTTTGTTAGTTTAATCTACAGTCACGGAATTTTGAAAAGTGACACATTTTCTGTTTTGAGGTTTACTGTTTTTTGCGAATTTTGCCTGTATTTTTATTTGGAGACTTGGAAAGTTGGGCTAACATTGATCAATGGAGCGTTTTCAATAATTGGGTCAGCGTTTTATCGAACCATTGCTACTCTATTGAGTAAAACGAATGTTTTTACATTTAAGGCCAGGTGAAGGTGTTTAGTATCGCAAAAATTGTAAACAACTGCACCTGACCTTAACTAAATTGTGCAGTGAAGACCAATAGACTTTTATCGGCTTGGAGCCTAAAGTCAACGAGAGTAAGGGATGTATAATGTAGCAATTTCTGAGGTCATGGACGCCAGGTGACATGGTATATAAGGTTGGAAAATGAGAGAATGGGAGAATGCTTTATTAGATTTTGAATGTTTTTCTTCAAAATTTAGATGTTCACTTGATTTATATCAAGGTTCTGAAAGAACAGGTTAAGAAACCCACGAAGGCGGGTGACACACACATTTTGACAAATAGATACATTTTGTTGAACACACCCATTACAGATTGTTTGAAATGTCAACTTGAAGAAAACTGAATAATTTTTATCAAGTTGGCATTTCAAACAATCTGTCATGAGTCTGTTCAATAAAAAGCATCTATTTGTCAAAATTTGTATGTCACCGCGACTTCGTGATCAACACTCAGAAGTGTCTTAACCTGTTCTTTCAGAACCTTGATTTGCATCACTACATGCCAAATAGTACATGATTATGACAATGATATAAGAAATGTTTACCGATGGAATCGAAAAAATTAAATTAATAAACGTTCTTCCGCTTTAGTATCAGAACCCTTCTCAAAAGATAGCATTGCAATTCGATAATTATTTGACAACGGACTAAATGCAACAGCGGTACTCACCCAAAGCGCAGAGCTAGATTCATTTGACTATATGGACCTGAACTATCTAGTAGCTCTACGTTTTGCGAAGTAGAACTAACTCAATTTTTAGTCAGTGTTCACTACATTTAAGTTCATTTTCATACAGTTAGTGTATTAGGTCTCTTAGGCCTGGTTTTACCAAGGTAAATATACATACTGATCAGTATGTATATTTACCTTGGGTTTTACTCCTGCCTTTGTGAAAATGAAACGTCAAATATGCCAACTGTCAAAAGATGTTGTTCCTTTTATTTTCATTTTATGCCACAGAGAATGTAGCGCCCGATCACTTTCGAATGAATAATTTTAGTCAATTAAACAATTGAGCTTGATTTTCAGTCGACAACACAACAAAAGAAATCATAAATTGCTGCCGGAAAGATTGTCGTTCTGTTTTTTTTGTTTGTTGATTATTTAAATTAAAAATCACTTAAGCTTGCCATTTTCAAAAATAGAGAGAAAAAAACAAATTTAATTGCTAAAATAAAATTTGATTTAAATATGCTGAAAGAACATAATTATAACAAAACCATCGAAATGAAAAGAAAACCAATGAAAATAAATAATCCGATGTGTGTGTGCCATTTTAAGAGAAAAATATGAAATTCGATTTCAAATATTTGCTGTTAACAATGAAGTCGTCCAACAGTTAATTGGCTGTTGGTTGTTTGACGGTAAGATAGCAATTATAATATTAATGATTTCTCCGATTTATTGAATTATTATTGAAATTGACAACCCAATTCTCCGATATTTTCACTAGAAATTACAGTCTAGTGTTAATGGAAGAAGTAAAAATGACGCACCGTCTGAAACGTTAAAACATTCAAGTGCAATGAGCACAATGGTTGATGTGGCTAATCAAAATGAGCTGAACATTTGAGATATTACTGACCATTGCATTATACATTGTTGCCATAATTGTCGTTAATTTGTTATTAACGTAAGAAAACAAAGAGAAAATCGAATGCGCAGTAAAGACCGACAATAATCAGCTGAAACATTGCTTCAGAAGCACACCGAACCCGACTTTCGAATAGTTGAAAGAGAAAAATGGAAATTTCTGGATGACATTTATTTTCAGACACAATTTTCGTGGGAGCCTGAGGCTTTTCGTTTGGAAGTTAAATTTTATGTTTACCTGCACCAAACGAAAAACGAGGAAACTGAAAATTTGCTTCGAATATTTGTGAATGACATTCGTAAAACAATGTATGGTTTTTGCGTTTCAACTGTCAAAGAGCTACACATTGAAGAGGTAAATAGAGTCTGTCGTTCATTATACTTAGCCACATGTTCGTTTAGCGAAGCATCCGAATCATCCGAATCCTTCTCTAAAAGAATGACAGGGTTCTGTATGCCTTTATACTCTACACTCAATTTACAAACTGATTTTTTTCCTAGTCAGTTAAGCGATTCTTAGGTTATGATATTTTGGCGCAAAATTTAAATTTGCTAAGACGTTTTGAAATTTCGCACCAAAATATCAGAACCTGGCCCTAATTGACTGGGAACATCGATGAAATTCTCTAAACTCTAAAAAATCGGAAATATGTTCAGAGCTAAAAGTCCCACTGTACCTTCAGGATTGTGGGTAAGAGTTGTGTTAGCGGCAAGATCCGTAAGCATTAGCAGTTTGATTGTATGGGTATAACAGTTGCAGCAAACTTAGAGACACGAATTCGGTTGACATTAACTGGGTTCCTATTTTCGATGAATCCCACTGGAAAATGACGTCATTTTTCGTACAGTTCATCTCCCTTAATTGAAATTAGAGACCCTGGGGAGACAAAGGTATTTTAAACTGGTAGCCAGTGATTTCAACTCCAGTGGTATTTTCATGGGAGGACTGTTAGTGTATTTGTAGCTTGAGATCCACCTGATTGCTGTCAATGAAATCATGTCGATCTGCGTAACCAATACCCTCTCTAGCAAACAAACTTTGTTTTGACGCAGTCAAAATACCATCTTATTCCATTGTTTGTAGAACCATACGGTGTTGTCTAATTTCTAATTTTACATGTAAAATGAAAACGTTACGTTGCATTTTTACCACCTTAATGCTACATTTAGGTCTTGACGTAACCCTATAGAACTGTATGAACCTTGACACAGTGATCTGATCGCGAGTGTAAATCAATTAATATTTTAAACTTAGCTGACATAGAGCGACAAGTCACAAAAATATCAAAAACAAAACAGCGTTAACAACGCGGAAGTGGCAGGAAACCAGTCGGAGTCAGTACTCACTCTACGCCGTATGGGCGTAATCTCGCGCCACGCGAAATTCCTACTTTATTAGTGTAATTTCGCGTCCATAAGGAATTTCTTGCTGGTAGGAATCTCGCAACGTCTCAGTTGCGATGCAGGCATCCTAACATTTTGTAAAAGGAAAATCCACTTTTTCTGAGTAAGGATACTGGTATCCTTGATGCAAAATATGTGTATCTCAGTTGGGATACCGGTATCCTAACGTTTTGTTAAAGGAAAATCCACACTTTCTATGTCGGGATACCGGTATCCTTGATACAAAATGCGTGTGTCTCAGTTGGTATACCGGTATCCTAACGTTTTGTAAAGGAAAATCCACACTTTCTATGTCGGGATACCGGTATCCTTGATACAAAATACGTGTGTCTTAGTTGGGATACCGGTATCCTAACGTTTTGTTAAAGGAAAATCCACACTTTCTATGTCGGGATACCGGTATCCTTGATACAAAATACGTGTGTCTTAGTTGGGATACCGGTATCCTAACGTTTTGTTAAAGGAAAATCCACACTTTCTATGTCGGGATACCGGTATCCTTGATACAAAATACGTGTGTCTTAGTTGGGATACCGGTATCCTAACGTTTTGTTAAAGGAAAATCCACACTTTCTATGTCGGGATACCGGTATCCTTGATACAAAATACGTGTATCTCAGTTGAGATACCGGTATCCTAACGTTTTGTAAAAGGAAAATCCACACTTTCTAAGGATACCGGTATCCCTGATACAAAGCTCTAGGGTGTTAGAATAAAATTCGCATCTCCAAAATTTATGTGCCTGATACTCAACTGAATCTACCGCCAATTTATCGCCAGGTACTCGTAAAAATTCTCTAAATCAAGTTAGCCATTGAAAAATGTATGGGCGCGAAATTCCACTATAATATGTGTAATCTCGCGCGGCGCGAAATTACTCGTTACCCTCTATACGTTTACAATTTCAATTTTCTAGTGGAAAATTTAAAGTTTCTGCAATTTTGTTTTGCCATTAAATTCTGAAGTGAACAGAAAATTGTGAGAAAATTTGAATTCCGCAAGACTACGCCTCACTCATCCAAATATATCAAAAATTGTTGCAAACAATCAATCAAATCAAAATCATCGTACGAATCGTTTTTTGATAAAAAAAAATTCAAAATTGTTTTGTAGGTTTCTGGGTTATGCAAAACAAACAATGCATTAAATACGTGTACATCAAACACACACACACACAAACGCATCACAAACCGATTAGATTCATTCATTGACTACGGAATGAATTTAAAAAAAAAATTGTAAAAATGTAATAACTAAATGGAATCGACTTAAGTAAGACCTGATGCTGTTCGTCATAGAAAAGTATTTTATCGTTTTGTTTTGCTATTTTTCTTCTTGAACATCATCATTCATCATAACACTTCGGATGGCATATCGCTCTCAGATTTGTGAATGTTTTTATTCAATAGCGAGAGGTAATGTTGAGATTACTGTGTAAGATTTCAGTGCACAAACCTGTAAATTATCCCATTACTAATACATGAACAGTATCAACATGTCCATTTGAAACATTATCTCACCGATGCTGTATGTCCTGTCCTAATCGAATTAATTCATGCAAGACGCTCTTATCGCAGACAGTTCTCTGTTTGAACAACTGCCTCATAAAATATGGACGCATTTCCTGATAAGTCTCGCTTTCTATATTGTATCATCGTCTCGCCATGTTGTGACGTTACTATTATTTGTCTAGATTGATAAATTGGCAAGTGCAACTATTGCAACTACTACTGCGATATTTCAACAATAGTTAGGAAATCTTCTGGCTTTGAATTTTCCTGGATTTTTCGGTCATGTCAATCAATTATTCTACGTTCTTCTACGCTTCAAAAATGACAATTTATGTTGCCCTCGTAGCTAAAGTTTTATATAAAATTGAATGCCAGGATGGAGCCCAGCACTGCTACTAGCATGAACGAACACTGAATTGACAAGTGTCAAATTTGGAGGCTTCAGTGATACGAGATACCGCTTAGGATTGTTTGTATTTCATGATTTAACTCATACAACGAAAATAAGTCATCTATCTGTATAACAGAAACGCAGTGCCTACTGCGATTTCATCAGCCTCCGAATATTTTCTATGTTCTTGCTAGTAGCAGTGCTGTGGCTGGAGAAAACAGATTATGACTGATACACAAATAGAATATAGGCAAAGTGTACGGTTTTAGATAGTTCTCAGTGATCTCTATTTACACCCAACAGTCTCCAAAAATTCCATCATAATTTAGGTTACAGTGAGAGGCAGTGAAATTTCAGCATGAATTTGCATCAGCTGTCTTTCAGATGATTCACACATATTTTTCACATAAATTTAGTGTTTTATGTTGGTAAATATTACCACTGCGGGGGCCAAAATAAGAGGCTTTTTGACCGTTAAAAAATCTGTTGTTGTGCCTGTTAGGTAGCTGAAAAGGACCAATTTTAACAGAACGTTTACAACCATAGAAACGTTTGGCAACCTCCCTAAAGTTTAATTTCTAATTTTTTTTTGGTCCCAGACTTTAGTATAAACCTCTGACGTTTAATGGTTTCACGTATAAACTTAAGCACTTATAAATTTGACCTTATAAGTGGTCGACTTATAACTTATGACTTACAACCACCTCACACTTATAACTTATAACTGACTTACATATAAGTTCATATTTATAAGTCGACGTATAACTTATACGTCATTTGCGCAAACTGTCTATTACAAAAAATAAACAAGATTTCAAATGACTTTCGATGACAGATTTAAGGCAACCCCTTCGGTCGTTGAATGAATATAATCATAGGACTGAACCTCTGTTCTACTGCTGGGTTGCAGATGCTACGATATCATCCATCGCCCGAATGTCCATAGACTAAGTACGCACTGCAGAACTCCATGTAGGACGTAGGAGTTCACTGTTAGCTTAAAATTCGACCAGTACGCGTATTTGTAATGAGGCAATTTAAGCTATTCATGGGATTTCTAAGTCTTCCGTCAAAGCACCTAGCAGGGTAATAGAGGTTTTTACACGTCAAATAGAGTAGTTTTTTGATACCAATAATACCATTAGCAGCCTTAATGGTAATTTTGCAATGACATTATCAAAAAAAAGGTATGGAAATATTCGCATACTTCGATTACCCTGCTAGGTGCTTTGCTTCCGTTGACTAACTCGTAATGCGTATTATAAGCTTGACTTCAATGAATTAAAACTGAAGACTGATAAGACTAGTAAATGAATGAGCGAAGTCGGTAGTTAATGAAAGAATGACTTACTCGCATGTTTACCGAACAATCGAAATTTTTCTCTCATTAGAAATGGAATCCGTATTGTGACACGAATTTAACAGACACCAAAAAGTGAAAAAGAATTTTGATAAAAGCAGCAATTAAAATTGTTGTTTCGGATACCGAATTCCATTCAGGCAAACAAAAGCGCTGATTATATTGTCATCGACTTTGCTACTCACAATGGTTTCTAACTTCTGTTTCTATTTTCGTTTTTTTTTTGTTTATTCAGATTGTTTTTCGTAAAGTGGAGTGTGCTTCGAATTTGTTTTCCGATTGTTATCTTTTAATTTCTCTATTATTCATTATGGAAACATTTAACGGCGTTCGAACATTATTGTTTACTGTTAAATCAACACAGAGCAAATGTGGACGTTGAACAAATCTTTTTGATATCATTTCGATTTGATTTAGAAATGTTTTTTTTGTTCTTGCAACATACAAGTAAACATTCCACACCGTAATATCTCAACTCCAGAACATACGAATACCAACAGTTCCCAAACTGAAATAGATCCCAATCTGCGCGGGTTTCATTAACCTGTTGCAGGCGGCAAGCATATGACCAGTGATATTATCGGGTCTATTACTTCCATCGATCAAAGTGTTTTACGTGCTTCTGGTGGGTAAATGCAATTTTTTGAGTACATTTTCCGCATTTACCGACCAGAAGCACGTAAAGCACTGGACGTACGAGGTTCCAAATTTTTATTTTGACGAGTGGGAATACAGCCCGTACAGCCCTCGCCTTCGGGTCGGGCCATACCGGGCCCACTCGTCAAAATAAAAATTTAGAACCTCTGACGTAATGTACTATTGATCTGTTGATTTCAAATCTTGTACTTCAATTTTTTTAACATTCAATTTACTGTATAAACGACCATATTACCTAGAGCTTGCCATTAGTTTTGTCGTCGTTATGGATAACAGATGATTAGCCGTATGTGACATGTTAATTCAGAACACAGTTTCAACGTAGCTCCTTAGAATTTGAATTGTTTACATACTGGAGCTACGCGGGTCGTTGTAATCGATATCAGTCAAAAACACTCAAAAGAGTAAAAGTGACGCAAGTCCCTGTGCATACTTCCAAAACAACTGATATCGCTGGTTGTGACGCATTCTGCGCTTGTACGCAAAAACTGTAACAGGAAAAATTTGACCAAAGAAATTCTAGAAACAAAATTTTACCAAAAAAATTTTGCGTCACAAAGTGGCAGATGATTCGGACGTATTAGGACGTATTCTTGTCTATTTTAAAAAAATTTCCTAAAAGTACTTTCCTCAACATCTGCCACTTGCGACGCAAAATTTTTTTGGTAAAATTTTGTTTCTAGAATTTCTTGGGTCAAATTTTTCCTGTTACAGTTTTTGCGTACAAGCGCAGAATGCGTCACAACCAGCGATATCAGTTGTTTTGGAAGCATGCACAGGGACTTGCGTCACTTTTACTCTTTTAAGTGTTTTTGACTGATATTTCAAAAAAAAAATTAAAAATTTTAAAAATTTTAAAAATTTTGAAAAATTTTGAAAAATTTTAAAAATTTGAAAAAATTTAAAAAATGTAAAAATTTTTAAAAAATTTAAAAAAATTTTAAAAATTTGAAAAAATTTGAAAAATTTAAAAAATTTGAAAAATTTAAAAAATTTAAAAAAAAATTAAAAATTTGAAAAAATTTGAAAAATTTAAAAAAAAATTAAAAATTTGAAAAAATTTGAAAAATTTAAAAAAATTTAAAAAATTTGAAAAATTTAAAAAATTTTGAAAAATTTAAAAAATTTGAAAAAATTTGAAAAATTTAAAAAAATTTAAAAAATTTAAAAAATTTGAAAAAATTTAAAAAATTTGAAAAAATTTGAAAAATTTAAAAAAATTTAAAAAATTTGAAAAATTTAAAAAATTTAAAAAAAAACTAAAAATTTGAAAAAATTTGAAAAATTTAAAAAAAAATTAAAAATTTCAAAAAATTTGAAAAATTTAAAAAAATTTAAAAAATTTGAAAAATTTAAAAAATTTTGAAAAATTTTGAAAAATTTAAAATTTTAAAAATTTTGAAAAATTTAAAAAAAATTTAAAAATTTAAAAAATTTTGAAAAATTTAAAAATTGTGAAAAAATTTGGAAAATTTTGAAAAATTTAAAAAAAATTTCAAAATTTAAAAAATACTAAGTTTAGGAAAAAAAATTGAGGCGAGCAGAGCTTACCAAAAGCGAACAAATTTGTTCTACCATACCCATCCACACACACACACTTAAAGGTGTTCTTATATGGGGCCTATATGGGAACTTCGAGGAGCCCTAGCTCCGAAACGAGGCCGGTTCCCCCCAATTTTTTTTTTCTGGAATGTCTTAGAATGACGACTAGAATCTACTCCCAAAATTTCAACAAAATCTAAAGAAGACTTTAGAAGATAGGAAACACGGACGGACGGACGGACAGACGGACGGACGGACTAACAAAGTAACGTAGGATTTTTTCATTTCGTTTAAAGTACTGAAATTGACCAAAATGTATGGAAATGGGGCTTCTTGGAAGATTTTTTGCGTGGCCAAATTTTAAGCTGCAAGAACGTGTGATGGCTCGTTGAACTCGTACGGACGCCTAGTTTTTTTTAATGGTAATTTGGAGTCATTTGTATTTGAATTGTAGAACTTCAATATTTGCTGTATATATGGTTCTGCAGTCTACGACAAAAAAATTTTTTTGAAATTTTTTCTAGTAATAGGACTTGCGTCACGGGCGCTATGCTAACGCGCGCCCATGATATTTTTTACGGAAAATAAATGAAATGACAGTTTCTTATGTACGACAGTTCCTAATCCACAACAGTTCCCAGGCCACAATAGTTTCCAATCCACAACAGTTCCCAATCAACAATAGTTTCCAATCTTTCATGGAAAAGTGATGATCTTTGAATTGTTGTGAAAAAGAAGAGTGAGAGAAAAGCCTTGTGTAAGGACACATGGACACTGGGCAGTGTTCTACAAATTTAGAGTTCCTGTGAAGGGAAGCAACATGATGGTTAGACCATTCTGGTTCACAGTACTGAAACTGTCTCTCCGCTTCAATAGAAGCTTCTTTATATCAATCGATTTTGGATGGTCAATCGATATATTATGGTGTTTACATCAATCGATAATTAACAAGAAATCTTGATTCTAAAATCTTAGAGCCATGTTATAGTACGGATGGATAGAACTGCTCCCGTACCACCATCTGTATCAAATTTTGGGTCATCAGTTAATTTGAATCAAACGGTAAACATTCTTCGAACCGTCTTTATTACCTCAACGTATCACTTAAATGTGCTAAAAGCGATGTGCGAGGAGAGCCATCGATTAGCTGAAGACATTCCAAAAAAAAAATGGCAAAAACTTTCATCTTCAGCCATAAAAAAAACTCGGCGAACAAACAAACGGTCCAACGTGAATGTTTAACTTTTGTTTTCACCAATTTGTTTATTTGGCAAAAATGCTAAAATAATATTTGTCTGCGCCTTGCCCACAAAAAGTTCTCATTAGACACAATGTTTGACTTTATTTAAATATCGAAATTTACATGAATTCGCTTGCAAAAAGAAACGTCTACAACATAAGTAGATTGAATGAAATGAATGCAAAATGTGGGTCACACAATGAAAATGTTTCAAATCTGGAGATTTGTCATCAAAAATCGTAAAAATTTGGCTTAAAATTTTGCACTTAAAGTGAGACTGTACGAACCGATTCGTAACCAGAAAGTTA
This sequence comes from Bradysia coprophila, assembly GCF_014529535.1. Lineage (NCBI taxonomy): Eukaryota > Metazoa > Arthropoda > Insecta > Diptera > Sciaridae > Bradysia > Bradysia coprophila. The sequence goes on along the minus strand of NW_023503941.1, from coordinate 2,224,863 downwards.
CAAATGAATGTGTTTTACTGTTCAAAATACACATTCCAACGCCAAGTCACATCTTAATTAATGACGCCATTGGAAAGTTGTGATTCAATTTACTGCTAAAGATGGTTACGACGATGTTAGCGGATTTATTCCACCGGAAATGTTTACCGATCTAAATAAACGAAAGTCAAAGAAAGAATTCCGATTTTCAAATTATATCCTCGGAATCTGAACGACCAAAAAGTTTAGCCTCCACCGACCGACAGAGGTGGCATGCGCATTTTTTTTTGGCATGCAGGCATATTTATTTGTTTTTAAATTTTTGTAGGAAGTATGTTGTTAGGCGCTCAAAATTCTCAGAAAAGGTTTGATAGAGTAAAAGGTAGAATTGCACATAAATGAATAGAATGTGTGAGTGTGAGTGGTGTTGAATGAGTTTTCCAACATTCCATCATAAAAGTGTCGTTTTAGTATAGTAGGAGAGAAGTGTGTTCATGCATAATGCAAGTACTGCACGTAAAAAATTCCGGCGCTGCCCATCTAAATTTTCATAATTAAGTAGGTATGAAATTGACCATTACGATTAGTTGAAGAAACTATTGCTCCGCACTGTTAGTTGAATCAATCAAGGCTGTAAACTTTGGGGAGGTCACGCAGATTCAGATGGCGGTCTGCGTGACCTGATGTGGTGATTTTTTTTTTGTATGTAAAATCATCAGACGTGGTGTGTTCCCGCGTATCTAATAAATGGCGGTCTGCATGACCTCCTCAAAGTTTACAGCCTTGGAATCAATTAGTTAAAAACAAGGCATCAGAACAGTCGGAGCGTTTGCTGCGACTTAGCCCCGTACGACCCATAATCCTACTTCGTCCGTAACCATAATACGTCCGTAGCCGTCCGGACCCTATTACGTCTACAACCCTCTAATGCGTCTGTTACCAAAATGCAAGTCAAGTTGGGCATGGTCAAATTTACTGAAAGTGTTCATTTTTAAAATTGCGCATAGCGCAATTACGAAAGCCAGTACGAAGTACCTCTCAAATAAAACCAACAATTTACGACATTATTTTAGAAACCCAAAATTTTTTGCCAACTTTCCATTGGGTATTCAATTATCTCTCAAATGAAACAAAAACTAGCAAAATCGGATGAGATTTACTCGATTTATGTGCAAAAAGCACTTAGGGCCGAGTAGCTGCCTTAGTCCAAGGGCGCAAATTTGAAACTTTTTTCGCCATCATTCTATTCGGCATTCAATTATCTCTCAAATGAAACAAAAATTAGCAAAATCGGATGACATTTACTCGATTTATGTGCAAAAAACACTTAGGGCCGAGTAGCGGCCTTAGTCCAAGGACCCAAATTTGAAACTTTTTTCGCCACGTTCTTTTCGGTATTCAATTACCTCTCAAATAAAACAAAAATTAGCAAAATCGGATGAGATTTACTCGATTTATGTGCAAAAAACACTTAGGGCCGAGTAACGACCTTTGAGCCCTCCCAACAAGCCCACGTTGCATCTTACCCAAAAACAATGTTCAGCAACTTTGTTCTACTCGTCAATACCTTTCATTTGATATATCACAAGCAGCTATTGCGTGCGTATTTCGGTAGATATCGTTGAAAGACTGAAAAACACCTATAGGGCCCTAGCTCTGGAGGGGCCGACCCTACCATGCCCATTTTCGAACTTGACCTTACTTTTGTCGATACCAATCGGGAAAAAAAAGAATTTTCAAAAAAGGTTGTGATTTACTCAAGCTAGAGCGGTCACAGACGGACGGACGGACATTTTTTTTATTGCGGATTCGTCATCTATTAACATAACCAAATGCTTTGCCCTTACTGTCTGCTTCCAATTCGACGTGTTACAAACGGCATATTAATCTTATAAGCCCCCAGTACTTCGTACGGGGCTAAAAACATTCCGTGTGTTGATTGAGGTAAGCCTTGATCAACAAATTTTACACGGAAAGTCGAATTTGATTCCTAGTCTTATGGAAATCACTCTTACATCAAAAGCATGTGCAAGATTGTACTCATCATAAACGCCTATTTGTATGCATGAAGAAAATGTTCACATGCAGTAGACTGTCCGGATTATACGTAACGACACACATTGTAGCCTCGAGATATACTATTTCTCTTTTTAGTAGAGGTCTGCAAATTAAAAAAAAATCTTTTTAGCCGGGAAAAATGTAATTATTTTCCGTCCATTTATAAATTTGCCATTGCCGATACGAGCGAAACGAATTCAACTCAAATTAATGAAATTTACTATTTCACGGACGGCAAGCATATCACCGATATAGAGTGACGAATTTGTTCTCGTACACAGAGAGAAATCCTGGATTAGATTTAAATCTTTTTCGGATTACATATAGGACCAAATTTATTTTTGGATTGAAATCTAATTTTTCGAAAGATTACTTGCATTTAATATTTCGAAAATAATCTTTCGATGGATTAGATCGAAATCTTGCAAGAGATTTAAATTTTTTTATTTTGAAATAAAAATTTTTTTTTCAACTTATATTTGAATATCGAATCAGATTTACTTGTTTTATTTATTCTGAAATTGGGAATTTTATTTGTTTAGTTGAAATTAAATGTTTTTTTTTACTTACTTTGATCAGGATTTGAACTCTTTCACCTCGGTACCTCCGTATCTCCAGTCCTGTACTTTACCACTGAGCTATTGGGTTCAGACCTCGCACTCAAAAATGGCGTGCCTTATTAAGGAAATAAGGAGGTTTTTTAAAAAAATAAGGAGAAAATAAGGAATTTTTCGGTTGAAATTAAGGAGAAAATAAGGAGCTTGGAAGTAAATTTTTGGGTAAAAATCTTGATGATTTTTTATTCGCACACCCCCTGCACGCTTTTTTAGGCTCATAATCAAAAATTACGAAGTTTTTCAAAAATTCCCATACCCATATTCAACGATTTTACACTAATTTAATCCACTTAAATCCACTTAAACGCAATGGGCCACGTTCAGAAACGAAACGTTCATGACATCTGGGTAAACTTTCACGACCAAAGTACATCGTGAGAAATCTAACCTCAAAGTTAAACTTGACAGCGTTAACTCAACGAAACGAATGTTCACTCAGTGAAGAATTTTTCGTTCCTGAACGCGGCCTATGAATTACCATGGTTTAATAGTAAAAGTTAATTTGAAATTATTAACCTTAGCTTACCGCTACTTTCTTATACCATGTCAATTGTTTATTTTGTGGACTGTGAATATTTACGTGTAAATATTAATACAAATAATCCACACAACCCACAAAATAAGACTATGGCTCTTTACAACATTCCATTGGTTGTAGGTCGTGTTTTGAACCTCAGGATAAAACTGTACATTTCTCAATATGCTACATTCCTTAATTTTCTTTTAGGTGAAGTAGAGATTTGAGGTCAGAATTATATCAAATTTGTAAACAACACAAATGAATTTAAGTTTATGTAGGTCTTGTTTTTCTGTGTGATCTACCACCAAATAGTTTGTTGGGAAAGTTTCCCTCTTAGTACATCAGTGAAATAATAAAATAATGATTCTTCCCATAGATGACTTGGAACAGGTAGATTCCATTGACCTTTTCAAGCCTCCAACAGGTCGCACACAAGTGGCGTCCACCAAAATTTTGAAACTTTGGGACCCCCTCCCCCACTGTGCTCTATTGTCGTTAGATTGTTTCTTAGACTGACTTTTTGTAAAGTCGATGCTTTAACTGACTTAGTATGACCGCGCTTTTTAGCGTGAGACAGAGGCAATTCTTTCCAAACATTCGTCCGTTACCTTCAATTCTACCCTCCCTCCCCTTCTTCAACACCGCTCTTCCCATTGAGTGGGAAGGTAGCAAAATTACTGTAATCCACGTGGATATTTTTCTTCAGTAAAATCGACAACAAGGAACTACATTTCTATGGTTTGTTTACTAGCAGTAGGAGATCGGGTGAAGATTTACGATGACCCTATTGCTCAGTATTCTGCCGCGCAGCGATTTTTTTTTATTATCTGTTATCCAAAAATGTAGTTTTCTCGTCAAAATTATTGAAAAATAAGGAAAAAAAGGAACTTTTTCAAAAATAAGGAGGAATAAGGTGGTTTTTTCAAAAATAAGGAAAATCAGGAAAATAAGGAGTAGTACGACCCCTGATTGGGTTCTTAATCTTAGCAAGATTTAATTTCGAACCGTTGTTACGGAGATTTTAATCTTTCAAAGATTAAAAAATAATCTTCTGAACGAAACCTTTGTACCGACTGAGGTAACCATCATAGTAAACGAGTTCAAATCCTAATCGAAGGCAACATTTTTTTTCTTCATTTTTTTAATTATTATATTTAATAAATCTGGATAAGCAACGATAAGGAAGTTGAGCCTGACAAAAGTATTGAAAAGTAGGAAAATATTATAATAAAACGATATTTTGCGCCCCATATTTAATTGTACAATTGATTAAGAAGTATAAGACCAATTTGCATGGAAGAATTTATTTAATTTTGCAACGATTTTCAACTCAAATTAATATTCCTAAAGAAAAGCAAAAAAAGGTCTCAAACATTTCTGTGCTGACAAAAAATTACACATCTACCACCTACTAGATTCTAATCATAAACTCTAGGTACCATAACAACGTTCTTTGAAAAAAAAAAAATCCGTGGCAAAATTGTCTATAGTTAACTTCACTTCTCACTGCTACTATCAATTTTAGCCATTTTAATCCGAAACGTAATCTATCGAAAGATTTAATTTTTGTAATCTTTGAAAAAAGATTGAAATGAAATCTTTAGAAAAATTTAAAATGTTCGTAATCTTTCCAAAGATTAAACATTTAATCTGACTTTTTTCTCTGTGTATTATTTGCTCGTCAAGTGAGTCGCCACCGGTCATCAGTCGTTTTTTATTTTTTTTAGGTTGGCACACATGCATTCGTACATTATACCCGCTGAAAACCCATGCTTCCACCTATATAACAAACCTTTATCTTTACTAACGAATCGGATACTCCATTTCATCGAAGTTTTTGCGACTGATTGATCATTGCTATTACTTCATTAGTTTTTGTAGTAAACATAAACGTTACCACAATCTATCTAACATTTATGTGATATAAGGTAAACGAAACTGGTTGGCAGTCAGGTAGAAAATGTATTATGTTTCCAAACTAAATGAATGCCCTTGGCCATTATTACATACATCGAAAAATAAAACTTGCTCAAAATTTAAAATTCCGAGATACGAATATCCTACCCACACTCTTAATACAAATGCAATTACAATAAAGTCATCTGTTCATTGAGAAATGTGTTGCATACCAGCAAAACACAGTTTTCTCTACTCTCCACAACTGATATAACTTCCTTACATTATCAAATTGTTATTATCAATGCAAATGCAAACTAAATTTGATGTTAAGTGTAGCCGTTTAGTTGTTCTAACAAATTAGTTCGTTAATGATTTTATAAGCGGTTAAAAATTGCCAAGCCCTCATCCCAGCACATTTCTAAAGTAATTTTCGTGATGTGTATACCGACTTCATTAAGTCACGTACGTATAAGAGAAAGAGAGTAGCCGAAACGATTTTAGTGCGATCATGACAAAAAGCTGAAAAAAATCATCTTTGTTTGGTAAAACGACTTATATCAGCTCTTCTCTCTCTCTCTATCTATACAATACATTACAGTTTAGAGATGCGCAACGGGCAAAAATAGTAAATCACATTGAAGAAATACTTTTTCTTTCACTGACAATGTTACCGATTTTGTCCGTGAAGTATTAACTCGTCAGTGAAACTGACCTTAAAGATGTCAAAAATAATTAGCTTTCAATCGGTGAATCGTGTTCAAATAGTGAAAGGAAATGAAATAAATTTGGTTTACATCGTCATGATAGTGGCCAAAATTTAGTTTCATTAACTCAGCGCCTTCACCGGGCGACGAAATAGTATATTTCGTACCTAGCACAAAAAGTCTTCTTTAGCGTGTAAGATGTTTCCAGACAGAGCCGAAGGCGAGGTCTGGAATCGAGTACGAGCTCCGTTTTGATAACGCATGTGCTCAAAGAGAATGTTCTCTCTCTGCCTATGCGCATTTTCTAAACGGCGACCAAAACTGAGTGTATGCGTACCGACCTTAAAAGTTGGATTCACATTAAGAGGCACCGGTACTTTGACGAAAAGCATACATTAGGGCGATTTTTAAATACTGGATTTTAGTTTACTTTTGATGATATCTTTCCACCAGAATCCTTTTTCAAAAATGTACGACCGCAATTCCGTCCACGAATGTGTTAGCTTTCGACAGAAAATAGTTTTGGTTGTAGCAATTTGACCAGCTCTGAGAACAATAAGCAGTTTATGAAAATTTCATTAAACTGCTCACTTTTCTCAGAGCTGGTCAAACGAATACAACCAAATGTATTTTCTGTTGAAAGCTAACACATTCGTGGTCGGAATTGCGGTCGTACAATTTTGAAACAGGATTCTGATGAAAAGATATCATCAAAAATGAAATGTGAGGCACACAAATGTAGGCTACAATTTTAGCTAAGTACTGGTGCCTCTTAAAGTGAAGATTTCTCCGTTTACATGACGTTATGTTGTAAAAGGCGTACTCTCACATGTGCGCTAGTGTTTCAACGCATCTGTTAAGTAAACTGAATCAAAATGGAGATACCTTCTGGTAGCCACCTTTAACATGCCGAACTTCAAGGCTGTAAACTTTGAGGAGGTCACGCAGGTACAGATCTGCGGTTGACACACCACACTTGACGATAAAATGACGGATTTCATACAAGAATGTTATTTTGCCAGGTCCCTTTTATTCAATTCGCCTCAGCTGCGGTAATTACTGTGAAACCGGTTTTTCGAGATGTAATTGAACTTCAAACAATTTTCAGGTACTACGGCACACACCGATCGGTACACAGCAGCTGCAGACCTCTAACACTGTACATTATACTATCAGAGCAGATGAGTCACATAAACAGAAAACATAACAGAGTAACTTTGAACGTTCACGCGTACACAACTTAACTTCTCGTCTGTTGCTCGACATCCATATACACGAAGGTTGTTCAGTTCCGTTTCGGTGTGCAGTGTGTAGTATATAAAACTTGAACAGCTGATAGAAAAGCAAAAATTATGATAATTTCGTGTTGTATTTGCTGTGAATTCCTATTGCCGGAGAACGTTCTATTGCACCTCAAATGCGGTCACATATTCCACGAAAATTGCTTAGCCGAATGGATAAAACGTTCAAAGACCTGTCCGCAGTGTCGCAAAAAAACCTGTCGACCGACGAGAATTTATCCGAATTTCACAAACGCCACATTGGATGAATTGAAAGACCAGTTGGTGGATGTCGAAAAGGAACAATTGCAGACCACATTAGCCGCAAAGGAGGTGGACATTGTATTGTTGAATGCAACGCTTAAACTGGCCACAGAGGATCACAACCGGGAGACGCTCAGTCTACGCAATCAAATAATCATTTTCGAGGAACGCATCAAAGATTTACTGTTCGAAATGAGTGCGGCTAAACTGGCGGAAAAGGAGCATCTGGACAAATTGGATCAATGTCGACGCGAACTGCGGAACGCACAAATTGACTTAAATGGTCGGATGAAGTTAATCGAATGCTTTGAACGGGTAAATGCTCAGCTACAGACCCGTCAGACGGAAATTGAAGTGGAAAACAATCGATTGAGAGAACAGGTTCGCACACTTTTATCATCGGCTAGTTCAGCGATGAAGCGAAAAGTAGCAATGGATGAATTTATGAACCAACACCAGAGCTCGAAGAAAATCGTCATCGATTTGGATGGTGATGATGATGATAACAATGCGAGTGACGACGATGACTGTGTTATTGTTGTGAATGACGGTGTGACTGAGAAGACTGAAAATATGGTCAAAGGAGAGAACTGAACGATGTGCTTTGTTGTATTATATTATAAAGTGCGCAGAGGCCATAAAGATAATTTCGTAAGCATTTGTAACAGAAAGTGTTGTACAACATTGTTGTAGACGTGTATGCATTGCAAGTTTTCCGAACAAAAAAAAAATGTTTTCTGTTTTTAATGAATATAATTGAGTTGAGTTAAGCTAAGCCATTTTTCGGAATTGGAATAAAAACTGAATTTTTTCGATACTTTTACCAAGCAACAACAGTCTTTCAATGTTTTTTTTATCGTCAAGACAAAACGGTTGTCATAGAGTCCCTATTACTTCATATAATTTCCCCAAAGTTCAGTCACAAAAGTAGATGTTGTTACAGTCTCTCCAACGAGAGAGCATTGCTTATACCGTCAAATTGATAACACCATTAAAAAGAGAGAAAAGATCAACGAAATTCGTTGGGATGGTCGGTCGGTTGACTCAAAACTTTGCGATAATTGAATTGTATATAAGACATGTTTACGTATGAACGTCTTTAACGGTATATTCCCACGAGTTCCTTATCAGTTGTTCATGTCTTTAGAGCTCTGTATACTTGTAATGTAATTTCTATTCGTCTACGACGCCGGACGATTAGCTAAATTGCTGGTTGGAGTTGGAATTTCCTATTTTCTTCCAGATTTGAACACAGAATTTTACAGATGTGCGAGATGTTTGTCTACACGACACGTTTGTGGTAGAAAATAGACACTTTCTCACCAAACGAAGCGTGAATAAAACATTTTCTCATGGCCTTTTGAGTGGAGAAAATAGTGTTATTCTAGGGCAAAAACAAATTTCGAAATTTCACTTCGAGATTATTGCGACGATGTGTGGCTTGACGTCCAACTATCAGGCCCAACAACCAGTGAGCCAAAGACTCAGCAAAAAACCTTGTTCGATACTTGTGCTTAGTAAAATACAAACAATTGAAGTAGAAGATTCGAAATTAATCGATCGACAATGCTTGTCTTGTCGTCTGTGTGACAGGTTAAAAAAACAAACACAATTTTCACGATTCCACAATTTTTCAAATACGTACTTCAACACCAACTCCTTCCTTCAAAGGAAATATCAATGTGTTAGAAAATCCAATGAATGTACCAGGTATGGTCTGTTCTCATGAGAGGCGAGTTGAAATCGCTATGTCCTCCGCTACGTTTGACATTCGACCATGCCTTGTGTTGACGTTCATTGAGAAAATCGCCTATTTTTCTTAGCGAATCATCACATTGCGACGTTTTTTTCACACTTTGACGATTGTTCTTGGCAAATTATCATTTTTATGGTTGATTTGTTAAATCACCAAGAAAAATCGTCAGAATGTGAAGCAGGCATGAGCGCCGACGGAGAAACCTCGGCGCCGGCTAGCCGAAAAAAATTTCTCGGCGGCGGCGAAAAAGTCGGTTTGAGCCGGCTTAAAACTGCTCGGCTGGAGGTTCCCTTTAACTTTTTTTTCAAAATAAAAACGTTTAGATAAATTCATGGAAAATGAACTAGTAAGCATGAAAATGAAATTGTACCGAAAGCGAAAATGTAGGTAGATTAGGTTGTTCAAAGTGCAAGTGGAACTGGTCTTGTTACAAGCAAGTCTCTAAGTCTAAGGTTCACTAACACGTCAAGTTTTATTGCCTCAAAACTTGAACTAAATGGAAAATCATGCTCCGGTACACTCATTTAACTCATTAAGAAAATGGTTTTCGAGAAGAAATCGAAAGCTCACGAAAATCAAGTAAAAATTGAAAAGAAAAAAAAATCGAGAAAATTCGCAAAGATCGATAAAGCCTTCGGCTCGTTCCGCAAAGGTCATACTTGCCAAAACAACAAACTTAGAAGCGAGGACGTAATATACCATTCTGGAAAATTCATGAAAATTCAAGAAAATTTTCAAAATTTTCATAATTTTGAAAAAAAAAATTCAAAAAGTACTTGAGCTGCTTAGGATCAACAGGAATCTCGGTTTTCAAAATTATTTCACCCATTCACCTTTCGAAATCTTTATTTCATTTCCCAGCCGTTTCAAGCCGGCTTGAGCCGTGTTTTTGGCACCGGCTTGGCTGCGGCGCGGCTTGCTCAAAAATGGCCGGCGGCGGCTTGATCGGCGGCGCTCATGCCTGATGTGAAGACAAATTTCCAATGCTTTATGTTTCTTGGCGTTTCTTCGCGACCTTAGGCGTTTCTTCACATTCTGTCGATTGTTCTCGGTGATTAAACAAACCAACCAAAAATGATGAAAAGCCAAAAAAACCGGCAATGTCTGAAGAAACGCCAAGAAATTTCGCCAACGTATTAGGAATCGTATGGAGGTATCGCACTATATGTCAGATTGCCGATCCGAGGCGAAGCCGACATACAACGTTTTATGCAATGAAGAAAATCAAATAAATACCCAAAGATAATCTTAGTGTGACTTCAGTAACACTTGCCTATTATTACACTAGTGCGATAAAACCCCTTGTAAATTGTAGTAATGCCGAAGAGAATGAGCCGCTAAATAGAATGCAAGATCATCACGACAAGTTGTTGTGACATTTTTGATGATTCATTTCGGTCGTTCAAGAATTCGGTCATGAGCATTGGAATGAATATGGTATTGGATCAGTAGGGACTGGAATGGAAAATGGATATGAGATTTGAATTTTCTTTAAAGATTTCTGTTTAAGATTTGTAAATGATTGATATGTTATTGGGTCGAAAGGCCTGTTTATTGATCAATAAACGAATAAATAAAAGTGAATCCTTTATCGCACTAGTGCGATAAAGTACGTTCATACGACATTGCACACAGGCGGCATAAGTTACAAATATCATCACTGAATTGCATAAAGTAAAAGAAAATACACTTAGAAGCCCAAAAAAGACTGTTGTAGGAGCTATAAATCTCGATGAGGCGACATAACTACACGGTCAATATCGTCAGGAACGTCAGGATAGTATCGTCTAAAAAACGATAGTATCGTTTTTTGGACGATAGTATCATTTTTTAGACGATGATATCGTTTTTTGGACAGTAGTATCGGCCAAAAAACGATAGTATCGTTTTTTAGACGATACTATCGTCCAAAAAACGATATCATCGTCCAAAAAAATTTCATACAGGACGATAATATCGTCTAAAATTATAAATTTTAAAATATTTTCAGGACGATATTATCGATTTCTTGACAATATTATCGTTTAAAAAAACGATAATATCGTTTTTAAACGATAATATCGTTTTTTTGGACGATACTATCGTTTTTTTGATGATACTATCGTCTAAAAAACGATATTATCGTTCAAAAAACGATAATATCGTCCTGGATGAAAATATCCGCTGGACGATATTATCGTTATTTTCTTTTTCTGAACAAATTTATCGTTATTCGTCCTGGTCGATAATTTTTGGGACGATAATATCGTTCTGGACGATATTATCGTTCTGGATGGTTGTTGAAGACGAAACACAAAATCTTGTAGATAAACACCTTTTTATAGACGGCAAATATATATTAAAAATCAGTTCATTTGGTTGCGTAAATTTAAATTTTATATAGAAAAATTACACAGACTAATTATGAGACGATGCGAGAAAAAAAAATAACTCCTAAGTTCCGACACCGTTCCGGCGCCCGGCTCGCATTGCGGCCCTCCACTTCGCTCCGGGGCAATGGGCCGGATCGCTCGACGTGTTAAAACGCTTTTTATGTACAATCAACGTTGGTATTCATTTCGTAAAAAGATGAATTATTTAGGGACGAACTAAACGCCTTTTTTAAACACTGATGTGTAGGTGATTTCCTCTGACAATTGTTTTTCGATATTTTGGAAGAGAATTCGGTTCTTGCTGCACCTCTGAGTAAAATTGAGTCCTGGACAATATTACCACCCAAAACTAAACGATAATATCGTCCTGGGCGATATTATCGTTTTTTTAAACGATAGTATCGTCCTGGACGATATTATCGTTTAAGAAAACGATAATATCGCCCAGGACGATATTATCGTTTTGGACGATATTATCGTGCAGAAAACGAAAATATCCATTAGATTTTCTAGAACGGTAATATCGTCCAGAAAACGATAATATCGTTTTTTGAACGATAATGTCGACAATAAAACGATACTATCGTCCAGACAATATTTTAGAATTTTTCAATTTAGACGATATTATCGTCCTGGATGAAAATTTTTTGGGCGATAATATCGTTTTTTTGGACGATAGTATCGTCTAAAAAACGATAATATCGTTTTTGAGACGATACTATATACTATCGTCCAAGAAACGATATTATCGTTTTTTTAGACGATAATATCGTTCCTGACGATATTGACGGTGTGGAAATGTCCCGTCACCATAAATCTCTTACATACTGTCTTTGTACATTTTGTACAGATGGGGCTCAATTGAACAAGTCACCTTTACAGTACCTTTTGTAAAAGGATAAATGCCCTGAGGATCGAACAAAATCATCATCAGTTTTGGTTGATTTGTTAAATCATCAAGAAAAATCGACAGAATGTGAGGAAACGGCAATAAAAGTCGTAAATTGTAAAGAAACTAAATAAATTTTCCATTTTTTGTGTCTTGCTGCGTCTCTTCACACTTTGCCGATTTTTCTTGGCGATTTGACTTTGGCGGACTTGGTACGCGAAACGTAGAAGGTCGTGTGGGGGTGTCATTGTATAGGTAATTGCATGTACTTTTGGGGCAAATAGAGGTTCATAGGGGTTTCGACACATCAGCGATGAAAACAAGCTCTTTTCAGACTGAAATTTCTTAAGGTATACGAAACGTACAAGGTCTTGTGGGGTGTCGTTGGAAAGGTAATTTATCGTAAGTACTTTCACAGCATCTACGATAAAACCGATAAAACATGAGCACTTTAACACTCCAAATTCCGATAATTCATCGTAGACACTTCCAATCCCTATAAGATCGCACTTTCCCTGAAACTACGAGAAATTACCTTTCCGATGTTCTTTTGGTAATTTTGGTAATTACTCACCCGTCCATTAAAAGAAAAATATTTTAATTTTCAAATTCGCATTTATTCCACTCCACGTCAAATATCAATCAGTGTTCCTCTCGGTTTCTTACTAACGGGCGCTTCGGTTTCTTCCGGTTTTCTGCTTCCCAGATCCGTCAATTTGCCACCCTTCCTCTGCAGCTGTTTCTCGATAATTCGGGCATTGTTCGCATAACTGTCTGCAATTTCCCTCGCCTCGATTTCGTCCTCTTCCTCGTCAATGGTGGACACAGTGACCGAACTGAATTTGCCCATGTTTTTCGTGTGCTTTGTGACCATAACCTTGCGCGGCTGTTGACTCGATGCCGTCATTTGCTTCAGAATGTCAACGCTGGACAATTGATTTTCGTTCTTTGACTGGACAATTGCCCGTTTGATAATGAAGGTGACTTTGCTGTCTCTGTCGTGACGGTAGTACAATGGAAGGCTGCAGATCTTACACTAAAATCGAACGGAAAAATTGGTTGGCTGTGCCGGTTTGACGATGGAATGTCTTACCTTCAATCTGAATTGCTTTTCGATACCGGCTTCGCGACGAATGTGCACAGTTTCACCGACGTCGCAGGTTAGTTTGTAGGCATGATGGGCACTGTCCAGAACTCGTGCTCCATCGGTTTTACGCAGCGGCAGTTTGTCAATGTAACAATCTGTTGATGGAAAGGAATTTCATTAGAACGACAGGATTCAATGGAATTATGTAGCGTCCGTGGACAAAATCCATCCGTTGGTGCTGAAACGTTTTCTATCGTTGGCTTACCTAAAATCAAACTCATCTGACCGCACAGACAGTAGTAGATGTTGAGCGGTTTCTCTTCATTGTATTCTTCCTGATCTTTGGAGTCCGAACAAACGATACTTCTTGACACAACTTTGGGCATTTTGTCGAGCTAATTCACTTAGAGTTTACGTTAATGTTCCTCGAGTTTATTTCTTTACTGTTTCAAAACAAACATTCACTCTGACACTCCGATGACAGACATGACAGCTCTTGCCACACACATTCACACATACACTTTTAAAAGTAATTACTCCTTTTACTCCAATGTGTCATGTGGTAGAACTAAACGCATTTTCGGTGTGTATGTGCCGCCAATTTTTGAATTTATGATTTATGACACGCAATGTAGTCTGGAGTGTGTCCTACGCTTGATTTACATATGCGCTTAGTTTGTCTTAATCGATTGGTCGTGCAGTTGCTTCTTTCATGATGTCTCAGGAACTCGTGGCCAACACTCAACAATTTCGAATAAGAAACATTGTTTCTGAACGGTGGTGATCGTCACGTGAACAACAACGGCGGTCTCAGACTAGCGTAGTCGTTTCCGTTGCGTTCTTCCAGATTTTTTCAGCACCAGCCCTAAGTTTTTAAAATTACGACGTGTGCTGAAAAAATCCATTTCCTGTCGAGGTACGAACAACGTTTTGTGTACATGACAACTGAAATAGACAAAATAGAAGAGATTAAAGTTTTCAAACTATATATAGGTCCAAATAGCTATATACGAACAATATATAGAACCATATAGCTATATACTAACTATATACAGGTTCATATAGCTATATAGTATATAGTAACGCATATAGGTCCATATAGATATATACTAACTATATATAGGTCAATATAGCTATATAATAACTAAATATAGCTATATCATGGCCCTACGTTAGTGAAGGGCCGTGACGCAAGTCCGTTCACACTGAAAAATTTGACAAAAAAATTTTTCCGCAGGACTGAGGAACATATATACTCACAACCTTTGTTACTTTGTTACTCTGTTAACTGAAACTTTTGAATTTACCGGCGGATTTGGTTGAAATTTTCAGTGTATGTTAAGTACGTAATTCTAAGAAACTAATTTGAAGGAAATTTTATAAAAGCTTATAATTTCGGAGCTATGAGCGTGTTAAGCTATTGAGCTATAGGACTAGAGGTGTGCACCGCCGATTTTACGCCGGCGCGCCGCCGATTTTTTGCTAAATTTTCGGCGCGCCGCCGCCGAAAAATAATAGCTCACGCCGCCGCCGCCGCCGATTGTATTTTCGTCGCGTCGAAATTTTATACGTTTAGTGCTTTCAGAAATTTTAATGGGCGACAATAAATATAAACTTAAATTGAAAAATCTATACAAAAGTGTGTGCCTGAGTACATGTACAAGGTTTTAGCAAATGTTTATCGCTCTTAATTTATAAGTCAGGTTTCTATATGCTGCTATGTTTCTATATGCGTAGAAAGGAGTTTTTTGTTAAAAATTTTTTGTTGAAACTTTGGGTTTTTCTTCTTACTTGCACTGTACGATGGTGATTTTGTTTCTGATGCTACGATAGGGTTATCTTCGAAGTAGCTTTCTATAACGTATCCCATTTCTATCAGTAGATGGCAAGTGTTTTATGCATATTTTTAAATACTTCTTCTTCTTCTTTTTCAGCCTGTTTCTATCCACTGCTGGATGTAGGCCTCTCCAACTTCTTTCCATTTCGTACGATCCATTGCCATTTGCTGCCAGTTTGTACCTGCAATATTCTTAATTCCGTTTGTCCATCTCTCTGGTGGTCTACCTATAGCTCGTCTTTTATATGGTCGCCATATAAATACTAGTCCAAAGAAAAAGTTGGCTGCTGTCTTGGGAAGGGTATCGATGGATACTACTGAGGATGGTCAGATCACGCTGGCCCGAGACCGCCATCGATACCCGAGGTCGAAACAGCATTTGTCTTTTCTGTATCCTCACTTAACGTGAACTCTTGGGTACGTTACTCTATTTTCTGTGCATATAAGAGGAAGAAGAAGGAGAACAAAATTCAGTGAATCAGTCAAAACTACTGTAATTGTAAAGTGGCAAACTTAAGACCTTATGTGGAATTTGGGTGGAAAATGGCGCAAATCACGTGTTTTAGGAATTTATAAAGTGGAAAATCTTTCCGGTTTCAAGTTTTTTCGTCAAAAAGACGAGACACGGGTATCTTTATTTTCAATTTTTAGCTGCTTTATTTAAAAAATTTGGGAAAAAAAATCATTTTGGCGTAGTCTATGCACTTATTACTTATAAATTTAAGTTTATCTAAATCTCTTATTTGCGAAAACCTTCTACTACGATCTCACTCCTTCATCGAAGATGGACTAAAGGCAACGGGAACGGTTATTGCATAAATCGAAAGATAATAGTAGTGAGTTTGCGTAAATGACATAAATTATAAGTTGGAAATAAGAAGCCTGCAGAACATCTGGTATGAAGATGTGACTTAAAATTTCCAAATTATAATTTGACTTATAGCTTACATGTCATTTACGCAAACTCATTAATCATTCTTGGATTCATTAAATTAGATGTTTTCAAAATAATAGGTGATTGTACATTGTACACAATATAAAAGGTGAGATACGCCTCAGTTGATTCCCCTTGTATAAGTGGTTGATACTTCAGATTGCAAGATAGTAAGATTTCAGTGTTCGGAAAAATGATTGCGCACGCTTTTTCAAATGTTTTTGCATTATTTTCGAAAGTTTAGATTTTTTGTAAATTTATCGGCGCGCCGATCGGCGCACCGCCGCCGACTATAAATTTCTTCCGGCGCGCCGCCGCCGATCCCTTACCAGTCGGCGCACCGCCGCCGACTATTTTAAGATCGGCGCACACCTCTATATAGGACCCATAACTCAGAAAATGTGGCAGATAGAAAGTTCGTTTAAAAGACAAATTTATAGAGTTTTAGATTTCAGTCGACACGTGTTTCATGGTTTTCCTAAAAAGTCGCTTATTTGGGAGCTTTGAGCGTTTTAAGTGCGAGCTATGTCAGCCATAACTCCGAAAATACGGCAGATAGAAGGTTCGTGTAAAAGACAAAGTTATAGAGTTTTAGATTCTAGTCGATGCGTGTTTCATGGTTTTCCTAAAAAGTCACTTATTTGGTAGCTTTGAGCGTTTTAAGTGCGAGCTATGTCAGCCATAACTCCGAAAATACGGCAGATAGAAAGTTCGTTTAAAAGACAAATTTTTAGAGTTTTAGATTCTAGTCGACACATGTTTCATGGTTTTCCTAAAAAGTCGTCTATTTGGAAGCTACGAGCGTTTTAAGTGCGAGCTATGTCAGCCATAACTCAGAAAATACGGCAGATAGAAAGTTCGTTTAAAAGACAAATTTTTAGAGTTTTAGATTCTAGTCGATGCGTGTTTCATGGTTTTCCTAAAAAGTCACTTATTTGGTAGCTTTGAGCGTTTTAAGTGCGAGCTATGTCAGCCATAACTCCGAAAATACGGCAGATAGAAGGTTCGTGTAAAAGACAAAGTTATAGAGTTTTAGATTCTAGTCGATGCGTGTTTCATGGTTTTCCTAAAAAGTCACTTATTTGGTAGCTTTGAGCGTTTTAAGTGCGAGCTATGTCAGCCATAACTCCGAAAATACGGCAGATAGAAAGTTCGTTTAAAAGACAAATTTTTAGAGTTTTAGATTCTAGTCGATGTGTTCTTCATGGTTTCCTTAAAAAGTCGTCTATTTGGAAGCTACGAGCGTTTTAAGTGCGAGCTATGTCAGCCATAACTCAGAAAATACGGCAGATAGAAAGTTCGTTTAAAAGACAAATTTTTAGAGTTTTAGATTCTAGTCGATGCGTGCTTCATGGTTTCCCTAAAAAGTCGTCTATTTGGAAGCTACGAGCGTTTTAAGTGCGAGCTATGTCAGCCATAACTCAGAAAATACGGCAGATGGAAACCTCGTGTAAAAATCAAAGTTATAGAGTTTTAGATTCTAGTCGATGCGTGTTTCGTGGTTTCCCTAAAAAGTAGCTTCTTTGGGAGCTATGACCGTTTTTTGTCAAATTTTCAATTTTCGTCAAATTTTTAAATTTTGTCAAATTTTTGATTTTGATCAAATTTTTGATTTTCGTCAAATTTTTGAATTTCGTAAAATTTTCCATTTTCGTCAAATAAAAGCTGGAAGGTTCAGATCAAAGAGATAGTTATACAGTTTTGTAAGAAGAATATTTTCGTTCAAACTGCACAATATTTCTGCGACCAAATTCTAAAAAATCACAACTTACAAAAGAGCTGATATCGCCCAAAACCACTTACAGTGGAGATGTGACGCAAGTCCTGTTATCCACTTACAAAAGAACTGATATCGGTGTAGGTGACGCTTACAGATTCGACACGCAAAAAGATATGCGTCACAAATGGCAGCTGATGAGGAAAGTAGGCGAAAGTTTTATCAACAAAAATTTTACCAGAAAAATTTTAGGAAGAAATTTATAATAAAAAAATTTGCGTCACAAGTGGCAGATGTTGAGGAAGGAAAATTTTCATAATTGTGATATATATTCTTTTAACGAATGGAATTCAAACGGAAGAAAGCCGAATCATCTGCCACTTGTGACGCATATCTTTTTGTGTGTCGAATCTGTAAGCGTCACCTACACCGATATCAGTTCTTTTGTAAGTGGATAACAGGACTTGCGTCACACCTCCACTGTAAGTGGTTTTGGACGATCCTAAATCCACGTATTTTGTGACAGAAATTTTTCTCTTTCACTCTCACAACATCCCCATTGTATTGTAGCGATGGCGCTCTACAATATGCATAGTCACATTTGGTAACATGACTTACGGTATGTTTTTTCGCATCTTCTTTGGTGCGTATTCGTACATCAAAAAGAGACAAAATATGATTTGGTAACATGACCTACGCTGGAATTTCCCATATGATAGAAACCAGACTGGTCTTACACTAAAAATTAAAAAAAATAATATTTAAGAGATGTCATGCGTGATGATGATTGTCGAAGGTGGAACAAATTTGGTTTATCAACGCCTCGCCCTTAAATCGCTCATTCTAACCACTAAACTCGTTGATTGTGTCAATATTTGGGTTTCCGTCCGAGAGTTTCTAGACCTTGCTTCAGTTTAAAAATACTCAAAAATGTTCAACATGAAGAACACGATTCAAAAAATTTTTTAAATTTGAACGAAAGTTTTTTTGCTTTCTAGAACAAAACAACAGCCAGGCCCCTCCGATGTACTAGATATATGCGAATACACTGGGATATAGTCGAATATGCTTGACTTGATATACTCGATAGACTCGAATCTACTCACACTGTGACACATGTTTCAAAATTTCCTTTTTTTTTACTTGTCGACAATTGTCGGTGGTATTTTTTCCGGAGTTATTTTGTCGGTGTTATTTTGACCGAAGTTATTTTGTCCGTGCACCGTTGCCAAATAGAGCAAGGAAGAGTAAAGTAGTAGATTTTTACTCATATTGTCTTAAAGCGACGACATGAAAGCCAGAAGAAGAATCAAATCTTATGAGGGATTGGTATGATTCACCTGGAGTGTCATTCCTTTTGTGCTGGATTTAAAAATAAAAAATCAAAACAGATCGCGACATTTCTTTTCATTCCTTTATTTCTTTGATAAATTTATGTTTTACATTTAAAGTTAATTCGGTTGGGTAGGTTTGTAGGCCCTACTGTCCAACTCAATAGATTTTTGTTTTTCTTATGAAAAGCTTTACCAAATATTTGAATTTAGCTGCTTATAAGCTTAAAAAACACTGACTCAAATGGCACCTTACAGGTTAAGTTAAATGTTTAGCTTTAGTTGTTTCATTTTTTAGATTATCGTTTTTAGATTTCACAATTTTACGACTAAATCTTCTCTTCTTTACAATAAAAAATGAAGAAAGAAAAACAAATTTGTACGAATGACTAGCATAGTTGCCGGTTAATCAATAAATATTTTTACTTTTTAAATTTTATTTTAATCCTTTGCTGTTCAGTGGAAGTTGCGGGAAATGTTCACAATTGATGGACAACAGCTGATACGATAAGTGACCAGTGAAATCCATAAGCTGAATTCATAGTCACTCTGTCTTGTCTTCGTTTTGGCTACATTTTCGTAAAAAAAAACCTCTTTTCTATTGTTCAAACACTTCTGTCAAGCAAAACCGAGTGTGAATTCAGCCTTATAATCGTTTGTTGCATCTACATTGAATAATTGGATTGAAATGATTCGTTCAAACAATCCTCACGCTGCACTTGTTTATTCTTTCAATTATGAAGAAAGCTTGAAACAGTTACCAGGTTATTGGAGTATTTAGAGTACAACGACTCTCGTAACAGGTTATACTCAGATGTGACCGGGTTTTTACATTTTTCACGCGTGAAAACACAGAATTGACAATTGTGACAGTTGGGATCGAAAGTCGGTCTATTTCATCTGTCAAAGTGACGTTTAAAACGTCAAACAAGATTTTTTATGTGAAATGTTCAAAAAATCTGTAATTTTTTCTTAATTCTATTCCACTAACTGCATTAAGGAAAAATAAACGATTTTGTGACCATTTCACCTAAAAAATTTTGTTTGACATTTTAAAATTATTTTACATTGTCATCAGCATTAAACAAATTGGTGTCGACATGAGCAGCCTACCTCACTCCCCAAATTATATTGGGAGGTGCGGGAAAACAGGAAAAGTAGGAAACTATACAATTTTTCTTGCTGTCTATCCAACAGCCACTGTTGTATAAAACCTGATTTTCTTGAAAATTTTATTTTTTGTGTTACCTTTCTGTGCTCCAAAGTAGCGACAGAAGTTCGGAGTCAAGTTCCCTGAACAGCTTGCTTTGTTTTGTCTGTTTTTCACTAGTTTTTCCAGCATTTCTCAGGATGTTTTCGCTCAAAAATGGTGTGCGATATGTCAAATGAAAAGTATTGACGAGACGAAATATAGAATTTTCAAGAAAATCGGGTTTGCACAACAGTGACTACTGGCGAGAAAGTAAGAACTGAATATTTTCCTATTTTTTCTGTTTTCCCGCACCTCCCACTGTCTATTTGACGAGAGTGAAGTTGCTCATTTCGTCAAATTGAAGATTCAATTTTCACACGGCGTTCACTATTGGTAGAATGTAACTTAATGTGACCGAAATTTCAACGGTAATATGGTTTCTGGCAAATTTGGAAAATTGGGAGCGACCTGCGATTTTGGATTGAAAACGACGCAGTGCAAGGTTACAGTTTTTAGAAAGTGTTAGAATATAACACATTTCGCTGGATTCGTGGGAGAAACATAGCTACTGTCATCATAGATTGGTAACGAATGAAACTTGAAACGATGTCGTAAATCTCAGGGAAAGTTTAATATCGCATCGGCTGTTGTGAACGTTTCCCGCAACTCTCTCAGACGAAAAACAATTTTTTTCTTAAATTTGTTAAACTAAATGTACAAATGGAATGGATTGGAGAACCAAATTGTTTTGATTCTTGAATTGAAAATCAAATTTTCGTTTTTTTTATTCTCAAAACTTTTTCTTTTTGATGAACCAAATGGAAAGCTCGGTTGACTGAACATTATAAAATAGCAGAGCTTGTCGCAGTTGTGTGTATGCATACTATCAACGAAAGTGCACATTATCTTCACGGATGTCTAAATTCTAATTAATCTAGGGGTTCGTTCGTCTTCCTGAAATGAGGATGCTCTTGTTTATTGACTGAATATTAAAGACTAAATCCGTTAAACGGAATGTGTATTAAAGATTGCTTCTATGCACGACACTGTCGCAATGAGATTGACTCGATCATCGAAAATATTTGACCAGAACTTGTAGCCTATACGCTTTATATTGGGAGAGATTTTCTTGGAAATTCCTTTCTGTCAATATTAACGCCCACTGAACGTTATAAACACCAACTGAACGTTATTAACGTCAACTGAACGTTTTAAACGTCAACTGAACGTTATAAACGTCAACTGAACGTTTTAAAGGTCAACTGAACGTTTTAAACGTCAACTGAACGTTTTAAACGTCAACTGAACGTTTTAAACGTCAACTGAACGTTTTAAACGTCAACTGAACGTTTTAAACGTCAACTGAACGTTTTAAACGTCAACTGAACGTTTTAAACGTCAACTGAACGTTTTAAACGTTAATTGAACGTTTTAAACGTTAATTAAACGTTTTAAACGTCAACTGAACGTTTTAAATGTCAATTGAACGTTTTTAACGTCAACAGAACGTTTTAAACATCAACTGAACGTTCTAAACGTCACCTGAACGTTTTAAACGTCAACTGAACGTTTTAAACGTCAACTGAACGTTTTAAACGTCAACTGAACGTTATTAACGTCAACTGAACGTTTTTACCGTCAACTGAACGTTTTTACCGTCAACTGAACGTTTTTAACGTCAACTGAACGTTTTAAACGTCAACTGAACATTTTAAACGTCAACTGAACGTTTTAAACGTCAACTGAACGTTTTAAACGTCAACTGAACGTTTTAAACGTCAACTGAACGTTATTAACGTCAACTGAACGTTATTAACGTCAATTGAACGTTATTAACGTCAACTGAACGTTATTAACGTCAACTGAACGTTTTTAACGCCAACTGTGTAAATGTATTTGCAGAGCCTGAAGTCGGAAACATAAAAGCGAACGACAATACTCCAAGATTAGCAATTATACGCGACAACCCTTATCTTATGCGCTGCTATCTAAGCTCACTTGTCATCAATTCGTAGCACATCTCATCTACACACTAAATCTTATCCAATAAAAATCATCTTAAAACTATCGTCATTTGATGCTCCATACGCATTGCAACCGACAAAATCGTTCATTGCGTCTATGCTGACTAGAGGAGAGACAGGGCTCCGTTGCTTAACAATCAACTCGTACAGTTTTCCGTCTATCACAATTTTTCTTACCACAATATGGACCTGTGTCCTCATAACCGCCGGCCACACTTCTTATTCGATAATCTGCAATTCACTCAGCGGCACGTCCGAACTCTCCTTGCAAAAAGTGCTGGATCGCTCGAGCCTCGAATCGATGCGTAACGGTTTGATGTCCTCCACTTCCGGTTCAATTTCCACGCACACTTTGTCCACCTTCTTGTCACACTTGCCGGACCGGCCGTTGACAATTTTCCCATTCGTTTTACCGTTCGTTATCGGTACGGCTTTGGTCGAAGCACTTTTCTTGATCGGTTTTTCGTCATCCAGTTTAGCTGTGCGGCGCAGATGCAGTGTCGTATTGAATGGATTCGGTTTCGAATGCGGCACATTCGACGTTGATTGAGATTTGTTTACGGAGATTTTCTCGGCACGCACTGCTGCCGGCACAGATCGTGTACTGTCGGTGTGGTTGAGTTGTTGTTTCTTTGCCAGAATCTCTTTCGATTTGGCGGAAAGGAAACTTTTCTTTGCCGGCACTGCCTGCTGACTTAGCGTCTTGTGTACGTCTCTCGGCGAACTTAGCGATGATAGACGGCTGCTCTTGGTCGTAACAGACGACGGTGAATTTTCGTTTGTTGTCTGACCGGATAGTGGTCTGGGCTTAGCGATAAATTTGTTCGACAATGGCCGCATCTTCGTTATTGTCGCCGTTGCCGTCGTTGATTGTTTATTGATCACCGGATTCGATCGCGATATTGACTTCAATGCTGGCTTGGTCAAATTGTCCTTCCGTTTGATGATGATCGACTCTTGGGACAAAGTCTTTTCCGTTTTAATGGAACTGAGCATCGATTCACCCAGCGAATCGATCGATCGATCAATGTCGTGAGAACTTCGGTTCTTCGTCAGTTTATTCACCTTGGCCGGCGATGCCAGACTGTCGCGTGACATATTGGTGGAATCATTCTCCTTGTTCTGTTGCTTCTTCACCATCGGTGCATGGTGACGATTCGATGGGCTGGCATTTCGGGAACTGTCACTCGACGAATGGCTTATGGCCTTGACCGCCAAATTACTCGACAATTTACTGTGGGTCGTTTTCGGTTCCAAATAGCGTGGCCGCACATTTGTCAATCGTTCGGTCTTGGCCGTTTTCGTGTTGATGGTCTCCGATTGACTGCGACGATGGCCCAACGAAACAGGTCGTTGATTTTCCGGCTTCCGGATTGTTGAAATCAAATCCGGAACGTGTGCACGAGATGTAGACTTTGACGGCATGCCTGAATGGCGAAAGAAAATTTTAAAATTTTTGCTTCACTGACGGACAACCGTCGCTTCAACGAAACTCACTCATCACCCGATCTGCTGACTTGTCGTGGTTCGTTTGGAGATTTCGCTCTTGAATGTGTCTCTCCAGAACATGGGTCTGCGTATGCGAGTGTGCACTCGGTCGGTACTGTTGATGCTGCTCCTGAGCCGTTCGCTTCGAGTGGGCTTGAATCGACAGCTTCAGTTGATACAAGTCCTGGTTGCGACTGTGAACTGGTGAGGAATTGCTGTATGTCACCGGCTGAAAAGAGAAAAATCGTGAAAATTGAACGGCGTCCCAGTCACCCAAACTTGTACTGCACTTACCTTGTTGACAGCTCTCAATCGTTTGTTCTCAACTGGGTCGGATAGACATGCCAATTTCTGAATTTTCTTCCTCAAATCCAAATCCATTCTCTGCCATTGATTATTACGCATCGCTCTTGAGCACTGTCTGGTCAAGCACTGCTCAACCGCCCTTAATATCTCTGTGACCAGTCGCAAAAATTCCGGATTCCAATCCATTTCCTCTTGATCCAGCATCGATTCATTGTTGATTTGGCAGCCGGACGGTGTCATTTTGAGAGCTTTGCCACCGAGCACCACATTCAATCGAGTGATACGCTGATAACTGCGACACGCCTGATCCGCCGTTAGTGTGGAACCGATGCGCAGTAGGAGATTTTCCAGTCGCGAAATATTCCAACTTTGACCGTGACCGAGTGACAAGAAGCCGTCGCTGGCAATCAGACTGGCAAAATGATCGGCAATGTACGAATGGGCGGTGTCGATAATATCACGGACCGTATTTTCAACGGCAATCGCCCAGCGACATGGAGCCAGTAGCGTGAGGAGATTGTCACAGTCGAGGATGACGTTGAGAACGGTTTCCGACGACTGAAAACGAGCCACGACGATCGTGAGAAATGGAAAACGTTTCGCTCAATTGAAAGTGTCTTACCAAATGGGCGACAATATGCTGCCGACAGCGATTTACAATGTCCGGCGGAAGCTGTGCAAACGCTCTGGTTGGCCAGACTTTGACGTAGTGCTTGCAAGTCCATCGCAAACATTTCCGATACAAATCGTCCAGACCGTGATTCAACGTAACGGGGAAGACCTGCAGAATGCCCTCTATGCATCCTGAAACGTTCAATTTATGTTGCAGCTCAATCATCCGTGCAGTAGCAACCGAAATTGTGCACCTACCTGAACAAGGTTTATGGAAATTGTGACAGTAATTGGTTCGCAGGGCATGCGCAGTCACTTCTTTCAATCCCTCCAGTCCCAATAAATCGGCTAACGCTGCCAGTTCCATCAAACTGATGCCTTCTGGTGGATGGGAAGCGCCCGAATATATGTGACACAAGGCGAAATGTACCGAACCGTATGAGTAGCCGGGCAGTGAGATAATATCCCCAGCACTTTGGACCTGCAATGAAAGTGGTTCGTTGAACGAAAAAGTCTCCCTGCCAGTGTGATTGATGTGCGAAAATGTCATTGTTCAACTTCATACACTCCACCCCATTCATCGGCCGTTATTCAGCCCAAAAGAGACTTACCCAACCGCCAGCTAAAATTGCCGCAAAATATTGACATCGACTGACGAGAATGCATTTGTGGGCTGAAAGAGTAATCGATTAAAGGGGCACGTCACGACGGGCATATCTACCACATCAATCTTACCTCGCATTCGACGACCATTGACTTCGACGATGACATCGGTCGCAATTTCCTGCAAAAACATCTTCAGTAAATCTTCTCCCAGTCGACGAGGCTGACGACACGACAGTGACGACTCGTCGGCCGAATCTGAAACGGATCTGACGTTACAATCAGTTTTCCCCTGAGTGATTTGTCGACCTTACCCATGCCTGATCGGCTGAAACTCGATGTCAAACTGGATGTAGACGATAGGTCGGTTTGAGTGTACTCTTGATAGTCGGATGGACTCTTGTTGACCAGATCGTCGATTTGGAAGTCAATCGGTAAACTGTTGCTGAGTTCTTTGCTCAGATGTGGGAACAGTCTGGTCAGACTTCGGAGATTCTCCACCGACGAGGCGAGGTTGGTTAAATTGTTGCCTGGCGCACAAATAAAAGGTTTGAATTTGTCGTCTGTGACCAGCGACCGAACTATTTCAATTACCTTGAGAACGTGACATAGAGTGCCACGTATTCCGATTAGTTGTCTTGCCATCAATGAACAATCGACCGATGCGTGACGATCCAACCGATTTCGACAGATTCTCTCCGTGCAGTTCAAACTTTGGTCCTTCGAACTTCTTGTCCATATCCGACAGCTTGACGAACGAAGACAACTGCACCTCTTCGTTCACCGTTTCCAGTAACATTTTCTGCTTTTCGATTGTGGCCTGCAACGCTTCCATAGCTTGAATTTCGTCGGCCGTTGGTTTGTGGACTGGTGCCTTTTTCGGTGAATTGGTTTCCTTTGCTTCGACGATCGTTTCCATTAAATGATTCCGAGCGATCGGTTCGTCATTCTGGAATGTTACGTCGTCTGTGTCAGTGGTCGGCGACGAATCTTTGGATAAAATCCCGTCGGTAAGCGATCCCTGACTGCTCTTGTCAAAGGTTTCGTTAATTTTCGCATCCTTTTGCCGCCTACGCGTCGACGTAGCCATGATGTCGGGTACTTCCGTTTTGTTCTTGCACTCAACGCTGGAGTGGATCGAATTCGATGTCAACGAATTGGAATTGTTCGAATAGGAGCTCAATGACTTCGAACAAGAGAATTCGTCGTACGGCGAACGGGGCGAGTCGATGGACATACTGGATGTCTTGGAAATGAATGGAATTTTGTCCAGGATGCTCATGATTCCATTGTCGTTGCACAAACTCGACGATCGGGTGTATGCTTTTGGGTTGTCTGACGGTCGTTCTTTGGATGTGTTCCAGGAATGTCGTTTCGCATCGTTTCTAAATTTGCCCGGCGAACAGGAGCGTCGAGCCACGACCGCATGATCCGAATCTCTGTCCGAATCGCTAGCCTTTTGATTCTGCTCCGAATCGGACTGGGATTGCTCCTCGTTCTGCTTTTGAATGGCTTTGGTTAGACGGGACGTAAACGATGACGGCTCCTTTTTCGCAACGACCTTTTTCACACCGAAATCGATGAACATCGAGAAGATGTTCTTCTTATCTGACTCTTCACCACTTTGTGTCTTAGCTACCGGTGGTGTGCTGGAACGTGAATTTTCATTTTCAGATAAATCCACGTAAAAACCGGACGATTTTCGCACGTCATGCGCACCATTCTTAGTGATTGCATTTTCCTCAGTTTTCTTCGGTTTCATGTCATTCAGCGAAACATAGAAACCTAAGCCACTTTTATGCGAGCTGCCCGAACCACTTCGTTCAATTGGTGGTGTGTCTGTCGATCGATGTGATCCAATGTCCGTCACACTAGACGATGAACTCTCACTGCGATTTCTCTTTGACTTACAATCGCTCATATCGACAACCCATGCATTCCGGGGCGTTACCTTCGGTTTTTCAACAATTTTCGGCTTTGAATCATCCTCAAAGTCAGCCATCAACAGTCCCCCCGATATGATTGGACACGTTTCCGTTTTCCGTCGCACTGACGGACTTTCACACAGCTTGGGGGTAAAATCTGCAATCGATGCACCGCCAGAACAAATTGGTGCCGACTCATCACATTTGAAAGGTTTCTTCGGTATTTTGATGGAACACTCCGACGGGTTATCGGACCGTGAGAAACATCGCGGTGAATCAACGTTCACAATGGAATTGTGTGGCGTGTCTGGATAGATTCCCGATTCGGTTTCCGATAAACAGCGTGAGTAAGCGTGGCCGTACTCGTTGGTGTCGCCAAAATTGCTGCTGTATTGGGAGCTGGTCTCGTAGTTGTGGCCGAAGTCATTGTATGGCTCACTGTTGGTGGAATAGATGCTCGGCAGGGACATATCACTCTCTTCCCGATCGGAATGCAAATTGACCACCGGCTGCACGGTCTGACTGTAATGCTGAATGGAATTTTTGAACAAAAAATTTCCTTGTTTCCGTTCCTGTTCTTGACGTGAAGCAAAGTCAGCATCCAGATCGTCGGCAATGGAATTGGTCTCTTTCGTGACAGAACTATCGTCGTACACTCCCTGACGATCATCCAATGGCGAAGTGAAAATCTTCTGGGTGCTGTACGCATCGCTGGCAAATTGATCTTTGATGTCATAGTCGGTACGTTGCTCTGATCCACGGTGGAATAACTTCTGTTCGTCCGACAAATTTGGACTCTCCAGAACCGCGGCGTGATCGTCCTCGGTCGACTCCAATTTCAGATCCATTTTCCCGATTTCCGATTCTTTGCACACTTCCGTTTGGTCCTTTTCGTGCGAATCTTCTTTCACATCGTCCAGCAATTTGTTGCTTGACTCGCAAACATTGGGACAATTGAGACTAGAGAAGGCCACCTCTGTGTCATCCAACAGAGATGAGGCATCAATGAAACAAGCACCTCTGGAAGTTGTTGATTGATTTTGTGTGAACATTGTGTCGGGTTGTTCGGGTGTCCGCGGCACCGCTACAGGTTGTGCGAGAACTGATGTTCCCGGCACGTTCTCTTTATGAATATTAACCGCCGACGCTGTACGTTGTGGAAATACCGGATCCCAGCTGCCACTCTCGGACGATACAGACGACGATTCCAATATGACTATCTCCTCATTCTGTCGCTGTTTCTCCTCCTTCGACGACAGCCGACTGCGATCACAAAGCTGACGTCGAAACATTTTATTGTTATCGTCCGGCGGATTTGTTTCCACCAAATCAGAGAATCGAATGATCGGCTCGTGATGATTGTTCGACTGATGATTCATTTCGTCGATGATCGACTCTTGTTCGTTCAGCGTTGACGAATTGCTGCGACCATCGGCATTCGAAATGGGACTTTGGAAGTCGACAAATTCGAATGTTGAACTACAATCGGACAACTGATGCGATAGTTGCGGATGATCGGATAGTGGTTGATCGATGTCGGTCAGATCATCGAGTGGATTACTTTCTTGATTCGTATCAATCGTATAGATAGCCGACGTTGCATCTGAGTCGGTGCTATTTGGTATGGTCTGTTGACTAGAATTCGTCCGGTTGCAATTACTTTCAATGCCACTGTCAGCGCCGGACAGATTACCGGGCATTAGATTGTATTCCATGATTTTGTGAGACCGGACTACGAATTTGAATTAATTTTCGCGAATCGTTTCACGTCAGTTGTTCATCCAAAATCGAAAAAAACGGCGGCGTTTTCTATTCAAATTCGGGGCAAATGTGTGATGCCGTTAGCATGTTGTGGTATTCAAACATTCAATGGTGTATAATGTACCTCAACATTCCATTACGGAACTATTCTCTTTATTACTTCGATGCAAATACAATGTCTCGCGCACTGCTTCTCCATCCAAACACAACAATGAAATTCGATTTAAAATTCATAAGACGAATTTTTTGGATTTTAAATTTTTATGCAAACATAATGGGCATGGGGCCGCTCTTAAACTATTTCGCCTTTTTTTTCGCTGGTTAAATATTGTACAAAGTAAATCGAAAATGTATTTTTAAACAATACGCGAAACTGTTGGCTGGATTATTAAATGTGTGTATTATATATGGATGGGTGCTGTGTGGTTACGATATTCGTCTATCTGAAATGAAACGGAATAGAATCTCGTTAATGTGTTGTCCAGCCATTGTGTCGAGCTATGAAACGTTTTTTGTTTTTATTTAAAAAAAAAAATTATTTTGAAATTTTTACTATTCGAAATGTAATTAGATAATGTCATGGTCTCGGTCGCGATCACATTAAGGCTAGTACACAATTCGTTTAAAAATATCTGAAAAATCGACAGTTTCAAATGTGCGACTGAAAATTCTGTTTTACAGTCGGCGACTTTGAAATAAGTGACGCATTTTGTTTCAGCTGTTTTTCGAAAAACGAATGTGCTTATGCTTGTTTATACGGGTGAGCATGAACAGTATACCAGGGACTAATTTTGAGAAAACGTTTTTTCAATTTTCCCAAATTTTTTCAATTTTCCCAAATTTCTCAAATTTTCTTTAAAATTTTCTCAAAATTAGTCCCTGCAATATACAGAGGGATTCTTTTGAAAAACAGCCTACCGAAATCGGACGCATTTTCCAGCCGTACAGGGTCGTGTGGGGTCGTGTGTCGTCATTTGACAGGTCATTTAATGTGCTTTTGGGCCAAATAGGGTCTTATGTGGTTTGGATTCATCTACGATGAAATAGAAGTCGAAATGTCTAGGTGTACATATTTCATCGTAGATGCATCCAAACTTCATAAGACCCCCTTTGGCCCAAAAGTACATAAAATTGCCGTTCAAATGATACCACACACGACCATGTACGTTTTGTGTACCTCGAGAAATTTCAGTAAGAAAAGTGTAAGTCTTCGGTTGAAAACTTCAACTGCGCATATTTCAGTGTCGATGAATTTTAAAACTAATAAGTCCCTATTCGGCTCAATAGTACATGTGATTACCTTTCTAATGACACCCCACACCACCAGTACCGGACTGGCCCGAAAAAGCCCATCGGGGGCTCCATGCAACTCAATTTAAACATAGCTAACGCCGACCCGTACGAAACACCTATTCGTATCAAAAGCCTTTAATGTGAAACTCTTCATTTCTCTTACTTCATTTTCTTCTCTGCTGAAAAACTATTCTTCCTTTTAAATCACTTACATTATCCACTCTTTGCCTTGTTATCATATACAATTAAATTGCCGGAGGCAATATAGTATTTACTATTTACTATTTATTTATTTATCAACAGTATAAAACCAACTGATATTTATGACAAAAATAGAAATTAAAGATAAAAACAAGAATCATATTCAAACAATTGAAGAAAAAATATTCGTCAAAAAGATAAAAAAGAAGCTGAAGAAAATTCAAAAACAAGAAAAAGAAAAGGAAAAGAGGAAAACAAATCAGTAAATCAAATCAATCAAATTGCAATGAACGAAACGGCAGCTAAACACTTAGCTCATCCTGTAGGTGATAAACGAATAGCGCTCTGGTAGCTCCATGGCACGAATGCGATTTCGGAACGTAATCCTAGAGGTTGATCTGTCGTACAAATGTGCAAATCGATTGAAGATCATGCTCATATAATTGACTGGTTCATATAATCCATAGTTGGTTCGGTGTTGGTCGATTTGCAGAAATTCATTCGAACGAAGATCGCGGGCAGGTCGTCGAATGTTTATCTTAGACTTCAGCTCGGGAGCGTCAATTCGTTCGGTGAGGACATCGTACATGAAAGTTACACTCAAATTGATGCGCCTTCTTGATAATGCCTCAATACCAACTGTCCTACAGCGAGAATCATATGAAGGCAGTCTGAAGGTATTGTCACGCCGTACAGTTCGTCTTAGGGCGTAGATGATGAATTGTCTCTGAATGGACTCAATTGCAGATATTTTCGTGGTGCAGTGCGGTTGCCAAACGTTGAATGCGTATTCTAGACGTGATCTTACGTGAGCACAGTAGACGCTTTTTAGGGCGTTGACGGAACGAAACTCGTAACAAATCCTCTTCAAGAAGCCGAGAATTGAGTACGCTTTACTTGTTATATGTTCGATGTGGGCTGAAAAGTCTAATTTTGTATCCAGAATCACACCCAAGTCACGAATTCGGTTGACTCGCACCAGACTTTCACCGTCCATTTTGTAATCGAAGTGAATTGGATGATAGTTCCGATGAAATGAGATCGAATTGCATTTATTTATGCTGACTGTGAGGCCGTTAATCCTGAGCCAATGTGTGACGTCATCAAGATCACGTTGCAAAGCTGAGCAGTCCAATACTGTTCGTATTTTCCGAAAGATCTTCAAATCGTCTGCGTACAATAGACACTTCGCACGTAGTATTACTTTTGTTATGTCGTCGAAGAATAATATGAAGAGAAGGGGACCTAGGTGACTCCCCTGTGGGATTCCGGATGTAGCACAGAACACAGTTGATGATTGACCTCCAATTTTAACGTATTGCAACCTTCCGCTCAAGTATGACTCTATCCAATTTAGCATTTCAGAGTGGACTCCCATTTTACGAAGTTTCGATATCAAAAAATTGTGACGGACTGTATCAAACGCTTTCTTAATATCTGTGTAAACCGCATCCATTTGGTGACCCTTTTCCATGGTACGAATCGCTTTCCTCGTGAATTGAAGCAGATTGGTCACAGTAGAACGACCTTTAATGAATCCATGTTGGTTGATTGAGATTTTGCCCTTAAACTTGTCCGTGAGGAAACTGCAAACGATTGACTCGAACAGTTTGCCGAACGTCAGCCCCGTACGAAGACAAATTTCATAAATTCCTATTTAAACAGCTATATACCGCTATATTTACCTATATTTCACTGTAAATAAACATTTCACAGAGGAATATGCTATTATATAGCTCTATATGCCTGTATATAGCTCAATATAGCTGTATATAGGTATATATAGATGTCCATATATGGAATCCCTGAAACCCCACACACATAACAAATTATTTCCAGAAACTCTCTAAGTATCATTTTTCCCAAGATATTTCTATTTTACTAAAATCCAATATGGCCGCCGGCAGCCATTTTGTTAGGAGACCGGAAATAGTACCGACGCTTTACATTCGTTAATACCTTTCAAACAAAAAAAAATTCATGAAATTCGGTCAAAATTTACTCGAGATATTGACAAAATACTCCACGTTCACTGTACGGCCGAGTAGCCAGATAAGAGCTCACTCCAAGAGACCTAGCTCACGCTCCGGAGAACATAATTTCAAAAACTTTTTTTTTCCTGATTGGTACGGTCAATACCTATCTAATAAAGCTAAAACAGACGAAATATGTTCAAATGTGGCCGACCTACAAGCAAAAACTGCTTGCCGCCCTGTGCCTGTTCCACACCAAGGGGTCTAACTCACGAGTCGGTCATCCGATTTCCATAAACTTTTTTTTTTGTCGATCGGTATTGTAAATACCTTTTATTTGACGTATCACTTACAAGTTTAACGTTTAAATGTCCGGAGATATCTTCGAAAAACCGTAAAGCACTTATTGGGCCACAGCTCGGGAGGGGTCGATCCAAAATCACTCATCTTCGAACTTTGCCTGTCTTTTGACATTACCAAACGGGAAAAAAAAGAATTTTCAAAATCGGATGCGTTTTACTCAAGTTATCGTGCAGACGGACAGACGGACAGACGGACATTTTTTTTTCGCGGATTTGGCATCTCTAGACAACCACAATAGGTTTCCCCTTACTCAGGGAGTCCAATTCGACGTGTTACAAACGTATGCGTAAACCTATAAGACCCCAGTACTTCGTACGGGTCTAAAAAGGCCCACAAATTAAAAATTCTCATACAAAAATCCAAAAGGCCCATCGGGAATTCCCCGAATTCACCATATGGCCAGTCCGGGCCTGCACACCACCCTGTACGCCTCGCGTAACTGAAGAAATTTTTGTAAGAAAAGTGCTAATTTTCGGGTTTTGATCACCTTTCACCAGCCACCCAAACTTCGAAGAATTTTTTTGAAAGTGGTTTTGGCTTCTAGTGTCGAATACCTTTCTAGGCACATAGAAAAAATTCCATTAGAAAATGCGTCCGATTTCGGTAGGCTGTTTTTCAAAAGAATCCTCACGCATGGTAATGGTGAAACCTTTTAAAGTCGTAATCCCAAGGCTCAGCTTATGCTACAATAGTTAAGTGAAGAGGCAATCAAAGTTGGCCTCAAGATGAACTTATCGAAAACAAAAGTCATGACCAACATCGGGGCGATAGAGAAATCAAAACTGGTGACACTGTCATTGAACGAGTCGACAGCTAAGTATATCTAGGACATAAAATGAAGTTACGTCTGGACAACCAAACTGCAGAAATAAGACGTAGGATTGGTCTTGCATGGGCAGCGTTCGGAAAACTCAGACTAATTTTCAAAAGCAAAATGAATAACAGTCTGAAACGCAAAGTGTTCGACACTTGTGTCCTTCCAGTGCTCACTTATGGAGCGGAAACGTTAACTTTAACGAAAGCATCCGAGGATTAATTGAGAGTGACACAAAGAGCCATGGAACGGAGTATGCTTGGAATAACACTCAGAGACAGAATAACGAATCAATGGATTCGACAACAAACCAGGGTCGTTGATGTCATGGAAAGAAGGACAGACGAACGTTGGACCAAAAAGATCATGATCATGGCGACCATATAAAAGACGAGCTATAGGTAGACCACCAGAGAGATGGACAAACGGAATTAAGAATATTGCAGGTAAAAACTGGCAGCAAATGGCAATGGATCGTACGAAATGGAAAGAAGTTGGAGAGGCCCACATCGATAGAAACATTTGTTTGTTTGAGTGTGGATCATCTGAAAAACAGCTGAAACAAAATACGTCTGGTATTTGAGAGTCAGCGACTGTATTCCATTTATTGATTAGCTGTTAGTTGAAGATCAACATTTTGCATCCCATCCAAATTTCAACTATTAAACAATCAAATATTTTCACACATTTCTCATGAACTGCGTACTCATCTTTCTAATATCAGACAATATCTCTGTTTGCCAACATGCGTAAAGAGTCCATACAATGGGAATAATGAAATGACGCTGCCATTATCATTTTTCACAACGCAGGCGAGAAAATAGTCATTTGCTTCACTGTGCTGAAACTTCCAAAGCCCTTGTTGTGAAAAACGGTGTGTTGACCTCGGGAATAGTTTAGGAAATTTCATTTTCCCGAGCTACTTGTTGATCTCGCTACGCTTTGGCCACAAACAACACCATTGAAATAAAAATTTCCATTTTTTTTTTCATTCGTAAGCAAAATACTATTGTATTTGTGCGCTTCCACGACCCGCCCTAACATAGGTTATCCTAGTGTATGTCGGTCGACATAGGCTAAATTGGTGTGAACAAGGTATAAATAGGTCACACGAGGAATGAAGTTTAAAAATTTTAAGTCTGTCTAGCATCTGCTGATAACTTCGATTTCGAAAAGTTGACTTAAAATCGACTCAATAGAAATTTTCAAGTTTTCTGATCATGGTTGTCAAGCTACCTCAAAAATTATCTTTAAATTCCATACGGCATGGAGTCTGACGAAAATACTATTATACAACAGGTCCGTAAGTTCAATCAATGTACAAACCAGGTATGGCCGATTTATCTTGAACGTATTCATGTCAAAACAATATGAAAATGAGTGCGTTTGAATCCTTTTTTAAAATCATTATGTTCTTGTTTGGACATAAGGTCACAGAAAAATGTAGTAGAACAAACACTTTTCTTCTGGCCTAAGTGGACACGATTATGTTTGTAATAAATCCGAATTATGATTACAGAAACGTAATGTCTGCGCTTCAATTCGAAAGACAAGTCGCTGTTTGTTCCGCCTCGATGAGTGACAATGTTACGTGTTCGGTCAACGCACTTCAAGCAAAAGTGCTTCGTGTGACAGCTGCCATTACTTTGCATAAAAAATTTTTACAGATTTTTTTGCAGTGCCAAAATTTGTTCGGTACACTGTCCCGTTTCAGTACTCTATTTAAATTACCACTCATGCTTGAAGTGCGTTGGTTCGGTTTATTTGATCAAGAAACCTACCACTTTGGATTAAATTCGAGTTGGGATTGTCATCGAAAGTTCACAGAGTTCATTGTTTCATGCATTTACTCGATTCGATATGCTACAAATCATATTCGAGTGAAAACTGATGGTTGGGATCACACATCATAAAATTGATTAAGAAAGAAATTGACAAATTCGTTTAATTCATAGAACTCATTACAGACTTCATTTCAAAATATTCAACGGGTAAAATCAAACAAACAGTAAACCGAAATTAGACAAACAATCCACTTGTGTC
The DNA here is from genome assembly GCF_014529535.1 of Bradysia coprophila. Lineage (NCBI taxonomy): Eukaryota > Metazoa > Arthropoda > Insecta > Diptera > Sciaridae > Bradysia > Bradysia coprophila. The sequence continues at coordinate 2,189,021 of NW_023503941.1, read as the reverse complement.
GGACATAACTAGCTTAAACATTAATTGAAAAACCAATTCCTTTACAAAATCATACATCATTTACATGCTTAAACGGAATAAGTCGTTTATCTGCCATTAGCAATTAATAGTCAGCGCCGTTTGTTTTGAATTATATGCTTATGCGGCAACTATTTGTGTAATTAAAATCGTCGAAACTATCTTATGGATTTGTACAAACAAATGAATGGCAGCGAGAGATATTTACGCCGCAATGGATCATCTTCAAGGACGTTTAAAATGCTATCCACGTTAGCAAAATTTCATACAAACATTTAACGAAACTTAAGTGCGGTTACGTCTGAAAGTATCGTAACTTGAAGATAGCATTTCAAACGACCTTGAAGAGGATCTATGAGCAGCTAAAACCAAAAAAAAAGTCTGGTCCAGTAACTTGAATTAATGAAGTAATAGATTTGACCTCAATCTGTTGAAAATACTTTAATAAGTAGAAGCAATGAAAGTATAAAACAGGTAGGGTCTAGTGGCCATACCGTGAATTCAGGGGATTCCCAAAGGCTCTTTCGACATATAATAACTGGTGAGTAAGTTGAAGATAGATCGGTACAATACCCGTTACACTGTGAAGAAGTAAGACATTCGTCAACAATGTTCTCTTGTTTCAGGCATGAGCGCCGACGGAGAAACCTCGGCGGCGGCTAGCCGAAAAAAATTTCTCGGCTGCGGCGAAAAAGTCGGCTTGAGCCGGCTTAAAACGGCTCGGCTGGAGGTTCCTTTTAAATTTTTTTTTTTTTTCAAAATAAAAACGTTTAGATAAATTCATGGAAAGTGAACTAGTAAGCATGAAAATGAAATTGTTCGGAAAGCGAAAATGTAGGTAGATTAGGTTGTTCAAAGTGCAAGTGGAACTGGTCTTGTTACAAGCAAGTCTCTAAGTCTAAGGTTCACTAACACGTCAAGTTTTATTGCCTCAAAACTTGAACTAAATGGAAAATCATGCTCCGGTACACTCATTTAACTCATTAAGAAAATGGTTTTCGATAAGAAATCGAAAGCTCACGAAAATCAAGTAAAAATTGAAAAGAAAAAAAAATCGAGAAAATTCGCAAAGATCGATAAAGTTTTCTCAAATTTGTGAATTAACTGATTGTGCGCCTTCGGCTCGTTCCGCAAAGGTCATACTTGCCAAAACAACAAACTTAGAAGCGAGGACGTAATATACCATTCTGGAAAATTCATGAAAATTCAAGAAAATTTTCAAAATTTTCTTAATTTTGAAAAAAAAAATTCAAAAAGTACTTGAGCTGCTTAGGATCAACAGGAATCTCGGTTTTCAAAATTATTTCACCCATTCACCTTTCGAAATCTTTATTTCATTTTCCAGCCGTTTCAAGCCGGCTTGAGGCGTGTTTTTGGCACCGGCTCGGCTGGGGCGCGGCTTGCTCAAAAATGGCCGACGGCGGCTTGATCGGCGGCTTATTTTCGGCGGCACTCATGCCTGTCTTGTTTCTACATTATACTTCAACATTACAATGAGCGAAAACGTATCAGCTACTCTAATATGTAATGAAGAGCCTCACTCTTCAAATATTTCAAACTAAATGCGCGAACCATTCCAGCGCATCTGGTGAGTGTTGAACGAAAGCAAATGTTTTTTAACAAAGGGTCGTCGTTGTCAAATACTGAAACAATGCGCAAAAAAGCAAGCACACATAACATCGCAGCACAAAAGGTTCCGTTGTTGCAGATAATTGACGTGTACAGACCACTTTCTGTTTCAGTGTAAAAAATTGTCCACAAAAAACGATCGTCATGGATTCCACAATGTCGAGCAATTCGACGTGCGATTCAGCCAGCGGTTTTGAGAATTCTCCGATTGCTGGAACTGCTGTAATCAACAAACGTAAAGCTCCAGTCGGCAGTGAATTCTGCAAACGATCGTGCAGCAAACTCTACTTGGAAGAAGAAACGGCCGACGTTCATTTTGCGTTCAATGCAGATGGAGTCGAGTGCAAAATACCGGCTCACAAGTACATGTTGGCAATCGGGAGTCCGGTATTTGATGCAATGTTTTACGGAGAATTGAAAGAAATGGGAAATGTGACCATAACGGATTGCACGGCGGAATCGTTCAAAGAATTTTTACAATTTTTCTATTTGGATCACGTCGAGCTGACAGTCACAAATGGACCGGAAGTAATGTATTTGATCCACAAGTACGGGACAAGTGAATGCTTTCCGATCTGCGAACGGTTTTTGGCGCAAAATTTTACCATGGAAATGGTCGGCTGGATTTTGGAGCAGACAATGCTTTTCAATCGAATCGGTTTACGAAAATTCGTTCTAAATCGAATTATGAATGAAACTGAGGAGTACTTCCAATCCGACGCGTTCATAAATTGTACCCCGGAATTGCTGAAAATGGTCCTCGAATTGGAACGCTTCAATGTTCGCGAACACTCGGTGTTTTATGCGTGCATCGCTTGGTCAAGAAATGCATGCGTCACGACGAACGCAGATCCAAATATGTCCAATTTACGTCACCACCTGGGTGACTGTTTTCATCTGATTCAATTTGCCGCAATGTCTCGCAACGAAATTTCCGGATGCATATCGAAATACGGCCAGCTATTTACGCACGAAGAACTGATCGAAATTATCAACATAACAACGCTAGGTGACAGGACGAAGCTAACATATTTCGTTGGCAATAGTCGAGTCAGATCCGTCGAATGGAGCGTCAATGCCAGCATGGTTTTTTCGCCCAGAGATTTCGCCGAATGCAGTTTAAGGAAATGCGAGACGGGCCTATTCCGCACCAACACTAACATTTTACTTGGTGCTGTTGCTACACAACCCATCGTTGCGAACACGAAGCAGAGAGGTAAGCTGTTCGGCATATTGAAAATCATCGAAAGTGATGTGACCAGCGAGACCAGTGACTTCTTCGTTCTCACCGAGCAACCATTCTTTGCGACTTACGGTGACGAAACGGTTCCCACAAATTTCACCCAATTGGTCCGACCGATTGTCATTGAACGGAAAAAGGTCTACACAATCCGCATCGAGTTCGATTCGAGTTGGGTCGACGGTAAATTTACGACGAGAGAAATTTGGGACAATCAGTACGTTTCCATCCGCGACTACAAAGTTCTGTTCCAGTCCGGATTTGTTTCCCACTTGTACTGTACTTAAACGATGACGAAATAAAGAGAATTGAAAAGACGATAAAAGAAACGTGCATTTCACTAACAGATACACTTGCACTGAGTGCGCCAGCATGAGCAAAATGAAAACTGAAATCCGTAAGTATGACCTAGACGACGAGGCCCATGCGATATAATAACTGTTCAGTTGTCTAAGTATCAAAAATTACTTAATTGCGACACGCACACATACCATTTATGCAATCGTCTCCGATTAGTTGAACACTTAGTCTTATAAAGATCATCGGTGAATTTTCTCTATCGGATATTGAACCCACTTCACGAACTTAGGGGCGTATGTTAGTATAGAAGCATTTGCAAAAATCTAGGTACCAGGCACGAACGGATGCTATCGTTTTATAGACGATACTAGACGATATTATCGTTTCCTGGACGATATTATCGTTGTTTAACGATAATATCGTTCCTCACGATATAGACCGCGTAGAAACGTCACCTTTCCTTTCTTCACTCTGCTGGACTGGTTGAGAAGTTCCCAGCTTAGCGCGATAAAGTTATGGGATCAGTTCAATCCGTATGAGTCTAAATACAAAAAAAAAAATCATTTCGAAATTGAAGTAAATATTTTGCTCCTCTTATCGCACCAGAAAATGTAAAGAATTTGTTTATAAACAATCGGCGTTTGTGTGTGTTTTAGGCTAGGTGCCGTTGATGTTTTTACTTCTATCATTTTCATTTAAGTTACTTATTTATGTTGAATAACTTAAGCACCATATTGCATTTGAGAGTACTATTTCACACTGTTTATTATACGGAAGCGAAATATATAAAAGGCAGAAGAAGACGATTTGTTGATTTTGATGTTCTTGCACACGTTAGTTAGGTGCAGCATATTGCACATACAACATTGGTGATTTGTGATATTATTTTTAGACTCGAACGAAGCAGTGGTCTCATAACTTTTCTGAAGAATTATTGTAACTTCGGCAATTTTCAACCGAATATAGACAGATAATGAACCAGGGAAACAGGAAACGTCGGGCAATGCTCATTCCGAAGAAAAAACGTCCATCAAAATTAGCTTTGTGCATCAGTCGCTACTCGGATTAAATCATTAAATCTGTAAAAGTAAGTTCTTCTAAGGAAGCAGAGCGATATGCAGTTTTCAGTGCAGCACCTGCGATTCGATAGAAAAATCCACTGTGCGCCAGGGACTATTTTTGAGAAATCGGATTTATCAAAATTTTCTCAAATTTTTCAAAGTGTAAAACATGGTTTAACAATGTAATTTTATGTGCAGAGAGTTACATAAAAGTAACTAGAGAACTCGTACAGTCGAAAAAGAGTAAGAAGAAGTAATTAAAGCCTTCGATATTCAGTTTTCAAGTATTTTCGAAAACTAGCTGTCTAAATCAGTTCCAAAAACGTTTAAAATATTGTCTACATCGTTAGACACGTAGCAAAGTTAATTTTCCTAAACTTTATTCAGAAGAATAAGAAAAATATTTTGTAAAATTTTGAGAAATTTAAAGAAATATTTCTTAAATTTCTCAAAGAATTCTCAAAATTCTCAAAAATAGTCCCTGCTGTGCGCTTTTACAATTTCAAAGCTACCAAATTCACATCATTGTAAGCGTTGTACACTTCTCAAAAACTTCTCAATGTCCGTTTCTGTAATTAATCACAGAACCGACACCGTACGAGTCTCCCTTACCGCTCCCCAATCAACTGAATCGCTGTAATATTTTGTTTTAATCTTGTTACGATGATTTGTAAAGAGGATTACGCTTAAAATAGCTCCAAATTACGTCACCAAATCCGAATCAATTTGTGTGTGGTGCTATTTTGATTTAAATAATTTTTCACGTAAATGAAGTACGTAAATCTTCTGAAAATACGTAGATAAAATGAAGTAATAGATCCGATTCTAATACTGTTGATTTAATGCTTGTCGTATGGGACAGTTGCTAATGTTCAGAGAGAGAGAGAGAGAGAGAGAGAGATTTCACATAAATTTAGTTGCTGAAACTACAGTAAAACGTCAGTGAACTTTAGACATGAATTTGCACCAGCTGGTCCACTCATAGAAAACAAAAGGGATATTATATTTGACCGATAAATTAATTCAAAACTACCGATAAAAAATAATAAATGACCGATAAACTCGCTACCGATAAAAAATAATAAATTACCGATAACGAAATTCCCAAGTACCGATAAAAATATTCAAAACTACCGATAACTTTTTACCGATAAAAAGTACTAAAGTACCGATAAACTGGTCGTTTTATCGATCATTTATCATTTTCTATCGGTAGTTTATTACTTTCCATCGGTAATTCATTATTTTCTATCGGTAGTTTACTACTTTCTATCGATCATTCATTATTTTTAGCCCCGTACGAAGTACGAAGGGGCTTATAGGATTACGATGCCGTGTGTAATTGATGGAATTCGAAGCAGACGGTAAGGGCAAAGTGTTTGCCTACGTTCATAGATGACGAATCTGCAATAAAAATTTTGTCTGTCCGTCTGTCCGTCTGTCCGTCTGTCCGTCTGTCCGTCTGTCCGTCTGTCCGTCACGTCGATATCTTGAGTAAATCAAATCCGATTTCAAAAATTTTTTTTTTCCCTGAAAGATAGTCAAAATAGTGAGGCTAAGTTCGAAGATGGGCATATTCGGGTCGGCCCTTCGTGAGTTAGGGCCACCTAAGTGATTTAAGGTCTTTTGGTGATATTTATGGCAAAATAAACGATGGAAATGTAAATGACACGGCAAATGATAGGTATTGTCAATACCAATCCAGGAAAAAAAAGTTTTTTAAAATCGGGTGAGTGGACCGTGAGTTAGGGCCTTAGAAGTGAAAAGCTACTAGGGCCCTATGTGTATTTTACATATAACTCGACTAAATTTCATATGTTTTCCGTAATTTTTGTTTCATTTGAAAGATAATCGAACACCGAATAGAATGTTGTTGAAAAAAAAAATTGGGTCCTTGGACTAAGGCCGCTACTAGGGCCCTATGTGTATTTTACATATAACTCGAGCAAATTTCATCCGTTTTCCGTAATTTTTGTGTCATTTGGAAGGTAATCGAACGCCGAATAGAAAGTTGTTGAAAAAAAATTAAATTTGGGTCCTTGGACTAAGGCCACTATTAGGGCCCTATGTGTATTTTACATTGAACTCGAGTAAATTTCATTCGTTTTTCGTAATTTTTGTGTCATTTGGAAGGTAATCAAAGGCCGAATAGAATGTTGTTGAAAAAAAATTAAATTTGGGTCCTCGGACTAAGGACGCTACTAGGGCCCTATGTGTATTTTACATACAACTCGAGTAAATTTCATCCGTTTTTCGTAATTTTTGTTTCATTTGAAAGATAATCGAACACCGAATAGAATGTTGTTGAAAAAAAAAATAAATTTGGGTCCTTGGACTAAGGCCGTTACTAGGGCCCTATGTGTATTTTACATATAACTCGAGCAAATTTCATCCGTTTTTCGTAATTTTTGTTTCATTTGGAAGGTAATCAAAGGCCGAATAGAATGTAGTTGAAAAAAAAAAATTGGATCCTCGGACTGAGGTCGATACTAGGCCTATGTGTATTTATACTCAATAAATTAAAATTTTAGGGCTATTTGAAAGTTTTGTTTTATTTGAAAGGAACGTCGTACGGGGCTTCGTAATTGCGCTATGCGCAATTTCTAAGATGTACACATTACATAATAATTTTACTTTAACTACTTTAACCGGCGCATAGGCTTACGGTCAAAGTAGGGTGACAGACCCATTAGGGTCACGTACGCAATAGATATACGGGGCTATAGATAGATATACGGATATACGGTTTGTACGGGGCTCAGTCGCAGCAAACGCTCCGACTGTTCTGATGGCTCGTTTATCGGTAGTTCACTATTTTGTATCGGTAGTTCATCATTTTCTATCGGTACTTTAATTTTTCTATCGGCAGTTTATAATACTTAATGTTAATGGTCAATTGTTGTTATCGATTGGTCAAACATAAATTTTTAGTGCTCAAGATTTTTTAGACAATATGAAAATTATAAAAAACAAAATAGAAAAAAATAACGGAAGTAATAATAGAGAAATGAAAACACAACAAAAACCAATTTATAAATGTCGTAAATGTCGTGAGGCTCCCCGTCCAGGGCCGAACTGGCCATACTGGGCGTTCGGGCGATTCCCGAAGGGCCTTTTGCCTCAGTCGGGCGAGGTCCCGGCAGGGCTTTTTTAAATTTCAACCATTTAGTGTTCAAACAAATGCAGCCCATTTTAGCGAACATATTGGAAATCCTACTGATTGGAAATCGAAAAAATTAACAGAAAGGCCCCAGGAGGAAAAATTTTGATTGGAAATTGAAAAAATTAAGAGAAAGGCCTCAATTGGAAAATTACGATTGGAAATCGAAAACATTTTGATTGGAAATCGAAAAAATTAAGAGAAAGGCCTCAATTGGAAAATTCTGATTTGAAATCGGGAAAAAATTAACAGAAAGGCCCTGAATGGAAACATTTCGATTAGAAAACGAAAAAGTTAAATGGATTCAATGATTTAAGTGACTGGCTCGATCATTTATTGATCTTTAACATCTTTAATCGGTTGTTTGTAAAATCGATTTCGACGGTAGCATCTCATTCATTTCGTCTACTTCGAATTTCATTGCTCACAACGCATCGTAAATAATTAGAATTTGTGTACTGGAATGTCTGTCATATCTAACAAGTTTGACAAAATTTGTACTGTCATCGGACCGGAAAATTTTAATTTCATATTACAACGCAAAAATTTTGACTAGCGAAAAGCTTGGCACCTATTACTTACACTGCTACGGACAGCTCTTTCGTCTGTAGGAGATGATGACTTGGGACGACACATGTGGTCTCACATGGGAAAACCTATGTTCAAAAATATGAAGTAGTAGATTCGAAATGAATCTTTCGCAAACACTTACAACAAATGAAGGAATAGATCCGATAGTGTTGTAGTGTCACCTTTTGATCCCTAACTAACATAATTTAATAGAAAGAGAGCTTGTATACACTCTCTCCATACTAACTTAATTAATTACTTATTATTAATGAATAAACCAGTGTTCAACCTTTATCAAGAGTAGTCACTTATTACCATTACATGGCGACCGTGACAGGACTGCTGATATGTTCGCTGTTACAACAGTACATTGTTAAGCTGTTTCATCATGTAATAAATCAAATTTTCTTTTTTTTGCCGAATTAGATTCAATAGAAATCTATCACTTCTATCGAACATGAGAAAGCACCCACCTCAATTAAATCTTTTCTACTTTGCCTTGCGACAATTAATTTTTTTTAAACGTTTTTTTTAAGTTTAATTTTTTCACAGTTGCGAAAAGCTCGACACATTTTGTTTTAAAACTTATTTAAATAAACAAACAGACAGAGACGGAGAAAAAAATATTTTTTATTTGCTCAATAATGTTGATGGTAAATAGTTAAATTAACCAATTATGCAAATGGTTAATGAGATGTATAAATAATGAAAATTATTAAAAAAAAAAACAACAAAACAAGGCATCAGAACAGTCGGAGCGTTTGCTGCGACTTAGCCCCGTACAACCCGTAATCCTATTTCGTCCGCAACCATAATACGTCCGTAGCCCTAATAAGCCCGGAACCCTAATACGTCTACAACCCTCTAATGCGTCTGTTACCAAAATGCAAGTCAAGTTGGGCATTGTCAAATTTACTGAAACTGTTCATTTTTAAAATTGCGCATAGCGCAATTACGAAAGCCCGTACGAAGTACCTTTCAAATAAAACCAGCAATTTACGACATTATTTTAGAAACCCTCAATTTTTTGCCAACTTTCCATTGGGTATTCAATTACCTCTCAAATGAAACAAAAACTAGCAAAATCGGTCGAGATTTACTCCATTTATGTGCAAAGAGCACTTAGGGCCGAGTAGCGGCCTTAGTGCAAGGGCCCAAATTTGAAACTTTTTTTGCCATCATTCTATTCGGCATTCAGTTATCTTTAAAATGAAACAAAAACTAGCAAAATCGGATGAGATTTACTCGATTTATGTGCAAAAAACACTTAGGGCCGAGTAGCGGCCTTAGTCCAAAGGTCAAAATTTCAAACTTTTTTCGCCACGTTTTTTGCAGTATTCAATTACCTTCCATAAAAAACTAAATCTAGCAAAATCGGATGAGATTTACTCGATTTATGTGCAAAAAACACTTAGGGCCGAGTAGCGGCCTTAGTCCAAGGGCCCAAATTTTAAACTTTTTTCGCCATGTTCTTTTCGGTATTCAATTACCTTCCATAAAATACTAAATCTAGCAAAATCGGATGAGATTTACTCGATTTATGTGCAAAAAACACTTAGGACCGAGTAGCGGCCTTAGTGCAAGGGCCCAAATTTGAAACTTTTTTTGCCATCATTCTATTCGGCATTCAATTATCTCTCAAATGAAACAAAAACTAGCAAAATCGGATGAGATTTACTCGATTTATGTGCAAAAAACACTTAGGGCCGAGTAGCGGCCTTAGTCCAAGGGCCCAAATTTGAAACTTTTTTTGCCACGTTCTTTTCGGTATTCAATTATCTTCTATAAAAAACTAAATCTAGCAAAATCGGATGAGATTTACTCGATTTATGTGCAAAAAACACTTAGGGCCGAGTAACGACCTTTGAGCCCTCCCAACAAGCCCACGTTGCATCTTACCCAAAAACAATGTTCAGCAACTTTGTTCTACTCGTCAATACCTTTCATTTGATATATCACAAGTAGCTATTGCGTGCCTATTTCGGTAGATATCGTCGAAAGACTGAAAAACACCTATAGGGCCCTAGCTCTGGAGGGGCCGACCCTACCATGCCCATTTTCGAACTTGACCTTACTTTTGTCGATACCAATCGGGGAAAAAAAGAATTTTGGAAAAAGGCTGTGATTTACTCAAGCTAGAGGGGTCACGGACGGACGGACGGACGGACGGACGGACGGACGGACGGACGGACGGACGGACGGACGGATGGACGGACGGACGGACGGACGGATGGACGGACGGACGGACGGACGGACGGACGGACGGACATTTTTTTTATTGCGGATTCGTCATCTATGAACATAACCAAATGCTTTGCCCTTACTGTCTGCTTCCAATTCGACGTGTTACAAACGGCATATTAATCTTATAAGCCCCCAGTACTTCGTACGGGGCTAAAAATTCACATCAAGTGAACAAACTTGATGTTTGGTCGGTCTTGCAACAGTTGTTAAGTGTTGTATTTAATATAAAAATAGTTTTTTATTCGGATCAATAAAAATTTGTTCATTAAAAATCGGCTACATTAATCTCAATCACATTCTTTCGATATGAATTTAAAATATGAATTTGCCTTACATTTTGCTGTAATGGCTTATCGGTATAGGGTGACTCGACGGTTTTTGTTTTCTAATAAAATGTAATCAAAACTTCGGCTGTGATGAGTGAATAGTCTTTTCGTCCTACATGCACCGAAAACCGTACTTTTCGATTACATAACTAGAAATAGAAATCAACATCAACATCGGATCAACAAAATTCACACGAAAACAAGACTTTTCATCTTTTTATCCCTAGTTATGTAAAGTACTATTTCATCCGAGCGGCGTGAATAACCTTATTTTCTCCATTCGAATGCGTTGAGAAGATGGCGTTTTGTTAATGCTCTCTCTGATGACAGTTCAGGTTAGCAAATTTGCATTTTTTCAACTCTTGTTTTTCCAATGAGGCGTACACGAGTTTTTTTCTCTTGACAGCTGTCATTTTGTTTTGATTTTGAAAAATGTTGAAACAAATTGAAGGGATTGTTTCGTGGATAAAAATGGTTTGTCAAGTCACGCATGAAATAGTATTTTACATGACTGGGGATAAAAAGATGAAAATTAGAGTTTTCGTGTGAATTTTGTTGATACGAGGCGAAGCCGATGTCAACCAACACAGGGAAACGAGAGTTTTCATTTTTATTCTGAGTTATTTGATAGATTTTACATGCTCGGGGCGTCGAAAGTAGTGCTTGAAACATGAAAAGAACGGTTTTCGAAGCATGTGCATGTAAAATTATGTGCTCTTCACAAGGAGATTTATTTTGTTTGAATTGTTGTGGCACTCTTATGGGACGTCTCTCCTGATGTAAAACTTGCTTTGGACCAAAAGGATATGCTAAGAAAACTGTTTTCTAAGGTTTTCGTTGTTGTTTTACATCAGCAAGTCTATTTTGGCGCGATTAATTTTATGATTTAATTAAAATTCACAGTTTTTGAGAGTGGAATGCAATTTTTTTTTTGTTAAAGCAACCTAACACTTTCTTTCTCTTTACAGAATCGATTGTTGACTTGCACTACGTTCGTCCTACATATATGGTGAGTAACTTTAACAAATTACCAAAGTCGTTTTAGATGTTTTAAGAACAGTTTAGCATAACTTTGAGTTGGTGGTGGCATACTGCTAGTGGCCCCTCCAGGACCTTAGAAGCGAACGTTTTATGTACTAACATTTTTATATAGAAAATATCGTTCGTTACTCAACCTGTTTTCTCCGAACCGTCACTAAATCCAAATTGTTGGCACGAAAGCAAGCTGAATGCTCGAAATATCTTCATTTGACTTTAAGTATTGACACGAATTTAGATTTTCCACAATGTCAAACTGCTAGAATTTGCTTATAGAACTACTAGTCCATCGACAACCACGACAAGAATAAGAAATGAGATTTGAGTAGTGTTGTCTTATTAGATCTATTACATTGTAAACTGGCCGCCCTAAAATCGTCTGCGATAATTCGTATGCTACGAATAATAAACATTCGGTGGTCGAGTAATATCTTCGATTTGTTTGCGTTCTGTTGATATTTTCTTGTATGCGATTTATGTTGCTTACTTTAGATCCTAAGGTCAACTGATCTCACCGATGCCAGGCAATATCAAAAAATTGAATAAATATTTATGTAATAAGCCAAAATGAAAAATGAGTGAAAAATGTTTCGTTAACTTTATACATGTTGACTCGGACGACGGTTTGTTGTGCAATTTTATTGTATGCTATTGGTAGTGGTCATAAAATATTGAAAAATCGCTATTCGGATACGGTAGAACGTGATGAAAACAAAGTAAAAATTTTAACAAATTGACATTCGAACGAGGCGTAGTTCTGGCTACAATGTTCGATGTAACGTTTAAGAAAGAGGTTCAATCGGCTCAGTAAGATTTTGTTATGAAAAGCGAATATTTGTTGCGGTAAGGTATCTATGTCGTTAAATATCTAAGACGCCTTAATTCGTTAGCTTGTCGTTGTCCGTTGTGCTAAGCCAGATTTTTCTCTGAGAGAGGTCCGTAAGAGGCTGAAACACAAAAAGATTGCAGTTTTTTTCATTTTACAGATGACGTCAGTGAGATTTAGACATGAATTCGTTTCAGCTGATTTTCAGTTGATCCATTCATACAAACAAAATTGCTTTATGTCTTCATACGAGTACAATACTATGAAAACGTATGAGCACTTTTGTTTTGGATACTAATAAACGACCGATAAATTAATTCAAAACTACCGATAAATACGGTACCGATAGAAAATAATAAATTATCGATAGACAAATTCACAAGTACCGATAAAAATATTCAAAACTACCGATAACTTTTTACCGATAAAAAGTGATAAAATACCGATAAATTAATAATTTTACGACTATTCATCGGTCAAATTCCATTTTCTATCGGCAGTTTATTACTTTCTATCGGTAGTTCATTGTTTTCTATCGGTAGTTCATCACTGGGGCCTTTCTGTTGATTTTTCTTCGATTTCAAATGGAAATTTTTCTACTGAGGGCCTTTCTGTTAATTTTTTTCGATTTCCAATCAAAATTTTCCAACTGAGGCCTTTCTGCAGGCGTCCCGCTTGTCCGAAATGTCCGCAATTTTACACATTTGTCCGAAATTGTCCGAAATGTCCGAAATGTCCGAAATTTTCTTCAAGATCTGACCGGATTTAAATATTGAAACTTATAAAAGACTCTACAAAAAAAAATCGCCTGCGGCGCGCTTCATACATTTTTCAATTATAATTTCCATATACCAATTCTTTGTCTTAAAATTTATGAGGGAGTACATTAATTTTACGTACATATGTACATATGTACAACCCTTTGAATTATTTGAATTAAGATTCGTCCATCAGTCAACAACAGTCATTCGCTAATTAAATAAGTGTTTTACTAAAAACGATTTTAATTTGATTAAATCGTTACTGAATTTGTTAAGGGCAGATTCCGCCAATAACGGTCTGTTGCGTTACAATTTTTAAGACTGAAAACTCTAGTTTCAAGAAAAAATCGTAGTTTTAGGCATTAGACTGATCCTTTCTCTATTGCCTCAAAGTGTTAAAAATTTGATCTGAGGTAACTGGTCATACAAAACTATTGCAATTGGCGGAGGTCTGCATTTTCAAACCCTTATTCTACGGCGATCTCCGCTATCAAAATTTTTTTTCCGCCAACAACGGATTTGTTCCATAGTTTTTCACGCTCTATCGTCTAAAGCAAGTTTTTTTTCGTTCACCATAGAAACTCAGGCGTCCGCTGATAGACGATTTTACAGATTTTAAAATTTATCATCAGCGAACCGGCGAGCCGCCATTAACTTAAACTACTTTCATTTCACTCGTCACAATCCGAGCCTCCACATAGATATTTTAATAATCGATGAGATAGACATGCTCTCCTGGTTTCTTCAGGATAACTTTAACTTCTGAAGGCAGTCAAATTCAAAAAACTCTGCATCCCATATTGACAAATTTTTAAAGATTTTTTATTCAGTAAGGGAACTATCGATATTGTCGAATTTTTTAAGTTACTTGGAACTAAATAGAAAATTTGCCTGCCTGTGGCGTATCGAGCTTCGAAAAGTAAAAATACGACTGATGTTTTGAAGGTCGACGTATTAGTAGGCATCTAGCACAAATTTGAAGTGCGAACAATAGTACATTACTAAACCAGTGTATAGTATGGCGTTTTACTTTACGAGCGAGGGAAAGGGTTTTCACTAGTGAGAGAAAGGCTACATTCCCTCACTAGTAAAGTAAAATACATTTCTAAGCATTAGTACAAAATTTTCGTGTTTTCAGTGACTTTCAAAATGATTTATAAAAAAGTTTTAACTTTTTTTGGCATATGATACGAGACAAAGTGTCTTATAATTAGGTTCTCCATCGATAAAAAATTTAAAAAAAAATTGTTTTTAACTCAATTGAAGTCGTCTGCGGTAAAAAAGTATGTTGCCTGGAAGTTCAACTAGTTTTATTTGAAGAAAGCCGTTCTAAAACTTTTTCTTTCTTTTTTAAATATTTTCAGCCAGGTTTCAGTTAACCCTCAAATTTAACAATACTTTTAGTAAAACATTTTTCAAGTCCTATATACCACTTAATGATCAATTCATGTCACGTCAAAATATACTCCAAACAAATTTTTGAGTTTAGAATTTGTCACCAAATTCTGCTGATATAAAACGTTGAAATTTGGTGAGGGAATGATTTTAAATGTCTCACAGACTATTCCTATTGCGATTCTTTAGTGAAAACTGGAAAACATTTGTCCGAAATTTTTTCTGGAAATGTCCGAAATTTTATACAAATTGTCCGAAATGTCCGAATTTCGGACAGGGCAAAATTTAGTGGGAGGCCTGCCTTTCTGTTAATTTTTCTTCGATTTAGAATCAAATTTCTTCTACTGAGGCCTTTCTTTTAACTTTTTCGTTTTCTAATCGAAATGTTTCCATTCAGGGCCTTTCTGTTAATTTTTTCCCGATTTCAAATCAGAATTTTCCAATTGAGGCCTTTCTCTTAATTTTTTCGATTTCCAATCAAAATGTTTTCGATTTCCAATCGTAATTTTCCAATTGAGGCCTTTCTCTTAATTTTTTCAATTTCCAATCAAAATTTTTCCTCCTGGGGCCTTTCTGTTAATTTTTTCGATTTCCAATCAGTAGGATTTCCAATATGTTCGCTAAAATGGGCTGCATTTGTTTGAACACTAAATGGTTGAAATTTAAAAAAGCCCTGCCGGGACCTCGCCCGACTGAGGCAAAAGGCCCTTCGGGAATCGCCCGAACGCCCAGTATGGCCAGTTCGGCCCTGGACGGGGAGCCTCACGACATTTACGACATTTATAAATTGGTTTTTGTTGTGTTTTCATTTCTCTATTATTACTTCCGTTATTTTTTTCTATTTTGTTTTTTATAATTTTCATATTGTCTAAAAAATCTTGAGCACTAAAAATTTATGTTTGACCAATCGATAACAACAATTGACCATTAACATTAAGTATTATAAACTGCCGATAGAAAAATTAAAGTACCGATAGAAAATGATGAACTACCGATACAAAATAGTGAACTACCGATAAACGAGCCATCAGAACAGTCGGAGCGTTTGCTGCGACTGAGCCCCGTACAAACCGTATATCCGTATATCTATCTATAGCCCCGTATATCTATTGCGTACGTGACCCTAATGGGTCTGTCACCCTACTTTGACCGTAAGCCTATGCGCCGGTTAAAGTAGTTAAAGTAAAATTATTATGTAATGTGTACATCTTAGAAATTGCGCATAGCGCAATTACGAAGCCCCGTACGACGTTCCTTTCAAATAAAACAAAACTTTCAAATAGCCCTAAAATTTTAATTTATTGAGTATAAATACACATAGGCCTAGTATCGACCTCAGTCCGAGGATCCAATTTTTTTTTTTTCAACTACATTCTATTCGGCCTTTGATTACCTTCCAAATGAAACAAAAATTACGAAAAACGGATGAAATTTGCTCGAGTTATATGTAAAATACACATAGGGCCCTAGTAACGGCCTTAGTCCAAGGACCCAAATTTATTTTTTTTTTCAACAACATTCTATTCGGTGTTCGATTATCTTTCAAATGAAACAAAAATTACGAAAAACGGATGAAATTTACTCGAGTTGTATGTAAAATACACATAGGGCCCTAGTAGCGTCCTTAGTCCGAGGACCCAAATTTAATTTTTTTTCAACAACATTCTATTCGGCCTTTGATTACCTTCCAAATGACACAAAAATTACGAAAAACGAATGAAATTTACTCGAGTTCAATGTAAAATACACATAGGGCCCTAATAGTGGCCTTAGTCCAAGGACCCAAATTTAATTTTTTTCAACAACTTTCTATTCGGCGTTCGATTACCTTCCAAATGACACAAAAATTACGGAAAACGGATGAAATTTGCTCGAGTTATATGTAAAATACACATAGGGCCCTAGTAGCGGCCTTAGTCCAAGGACCCAATTTTTTTTTTCAACAACATTCTATTCGGTGTTCGATTATCTTTCAAATGAAACAAAAATTACGGAAAACATATGAAATTTAGTCGAGTTATATGTAAAATACACATAGGGCCCTAGTAGCTTTTCACTTCTAAGGCCCTAACTCACGGTCCACTCACCCGATTTTAAAAAACTTTTTTTTCCTGGATTGGTATTGACAATACCTATCATTTGCCGTGTCATTTACATTTCCATCGTTTATTTTGCCATAAATATCACCAAAAGACCTTAAATCACTTAGGTGGCCCTAACTCACGAAGGGCCGACCCGAATATGCCCATCTTCGAACTTAGCCTCACTATTTTGACTATCTTTCAGGGAAAAAAAAAATTTTTGAAATCGGATTTGATTTACTCAAGATATCGACGTGACGGACAGACGGACAGACGGACAGACGGACAGACGGACAGACGGACAGACGGACAGACAAAATTTTTATTGCAGATTCGTCATCTATGAACGTAGGCAAACACTTTGCCCTTACCGTCTGCTTCGAATTATAGCTGCGGGAAATATCTTTATATTCTAATTTATCACTCACAACCGTGGAAGGAGAGAATAAAATTTAAGGAAGTCCTAATTGAACGCTTGGACCAATGGACTAGGGTAAAGGTAAGTGCGCAGCATCTTATATTGTGGTTGCGAGCCTTTAGACGTATCTCTTTCATGAATTGAAAGTTTCCTTTCAAAAGTATTGTTTTTATGACCTTCGCTGTTAATGTACTGCGTATGCCAGAGGATATCTGTTATCGAAAATAATGACAAAATAGAGTTCAACTCTGACTAGCATAGGTACGTTAGCTAATGAAGCTAAAAGCATTGTGTAATAAAATTCTTAATTATAGATCAACAGAAGCTAACAGATTTGTTAAAGTTTATACTGATTGCGACTTAAAATACGTTCTTCTTAGTAAGATAAGATATGCTTAACTAATCAATATGTATGGGGGTTGCGAGCCCAAATCAACATGGCAATCACAATTCGCATCACAATAATTTATATTACCAGCTGATTCCCTTATCAAAACACTGCCGATGGATGCATTAATTGATTACGGATAATCAAATAAAATGAGGAGATTTACGGCGTCAGTTCCTTCTTTTCTCGATTCAATCCAACTTTACTGATAGAGAACGATTCACTCTTCCACTGACATGATGTCACTGCAACACAAACATTGCTCAACAGGAAACTAATTAATTTTTTACCTCAAATAAATTGCATCGTATAGCACATGATTTTAGATTCGGGAACCACAATCAGTTTTTTATCAATCGGCTCTAATCGCTTAGCGGAATTAAGTTAACAAAAAGAATATGATTGCAATCGGATGCAATGACAAGAACCGTTTTTAGCCCCGTACGAAGTACAGAAGGGCTTATAGGATTACGATGCCGTGTGTAATTGATGGAATTCGAAGCAGACGGTAAGGGCAAAGTGTTTGCCTACGTTCATAGATGACGAATCTGCAATAAAAATTTTGTCTGTCCGTCTGTCCGTCTGTCCGTCTGTCCGTCTGCTCCGTCTCGTCACGTCGATATCTTGAGTAAATCAAATCCGATTTCAAAATTTTTTTTTTCCCTGAAAGATAGTCAAATAGTGAGGCTAAGTTCGAAGATGGGCATATTCGGGTCGGCCCTTCGTGAGTTAGGGCCACCTAAGTGATTTAAGGTCTTTTGGTGATATTATGGCAAAATAAACGATGGAAATTGTAAATGACACGGCAAATGATAGGTATTGTCAATACCAATCCAGGAAAAAAAAGTTTTTTTAAATCGGGTGAGTGGACCGTGAGTTAGGGCCTTAGAAGTGAAAGTATAGCCCTATGTGTATTTTACATAAACTCGACTAAATTTCATTGTTTTTCGCGTAATTTTTGTTTCATTTGAAGTATGAACACCGAATAGAATGTTGTTTGAAAAAAAAAATTGGGTCCTTGGACTAAGGCGCTACTAGGGCCCTATGTGTATTTACATATAACACGAAGAATTTACATCGTTTTCGTAATTTTTGTTCATTTGGAAGGTATCAACCGAATAGAATGTTGTTGAAAAAAATTAAATTTGGGTCCTTGGACTAAGGCCACTATTAGGGCCTATGTGTATTTTACATATAACTCGAGAAATTTCATCGTTTTTCGTAATTTTTGTTTCATTTGGAGGTAATCAAAAAGGCCGAATAGAATGTGTTGAAAAAAAATTAAATTTGGGTCCTCGGACTAGGCACGTACTAGGGCCCTATGTGTATTTTACTATAACTCGAGAAATTTCATTCGTTTTTCGTAATTTTTGTTTCATTTGGAAGTAATCAAAGGACGAATAGAATGTTGTTGAAAAAATAAATTTGGGTCTTGGACTAAGGCACTGATCAGGCCTATGTATTTTACATAAACTCGAGCAATTTCATCCGTTTTTCGTAATTTTGTTTCATTTGGAGGTAATCAAAGGCGAATAGAATGTAGTTGAAAAAAAAATAAATTTGGTCCTCGGACTGAGGTCGATACTTAGGGCCTATTGTTATTTTACATCATATACTCGAAAATTTCATCACGTTTTTTCGTAATTTTTGTTTTCATTGGAAGGATAATCAAAGGCGAATAGAATGTAGTTGAAAAAAAATAAAATTTGGATCCTCGGACTGAGGTCGCATACTAGGCCTATAACTCAATAAATTAAAATTTTAGGGCTATTGAAATTTTTTTATTTTGAATAGGAACGTCGTACGGGGCTTCGTAATTGCGCTATTGCGCAATTCTAAGATGTACAATTACATAATATTTTACTTTAATACTATTAACCGGCGCAATAGGCTTCACGGTCAAAAGTAGGGGTGACAGACCCATTAGGGTCACGTACGGCAATAGATATACGGGTTTGCTACGGTGGCTCCGTCGCAGCCAACGCCTCCGACTTGTTATGTATGCGCTTCGTTTCAAATCCTTATCGCCAAGCATATAGGGGTCGATTGAAAATGATTACTGTCCTGTAGATCATGATGCCCTATACGATGGCATTTTATTTACTGAAATTCCGTCGAGTAAAAACATTAATTATTGTTCTTGTTTACAATGGTTTTGTCGCAGCCGACATATTTCACGTGAAAGAGTGAATCGTTCTCTATCAGTAGGTTTTGAATTTGAAATAGAAAACAAAGCGGATATTATATTTGACGCGATAAATTGGTAATTCAAAACTACCGCATAAAAGAATAATAAATTGACCTGATTAAACTCCCCCGCTACCGATAAAAATAATTAATACCGATTAAAACGAACAATTCACCCAATAGTACCCGATAAAAATATTCACAAGACTACGATAACTTTTTACTGATTAAAACGTTACTAACAGTACCGATAAACCTGTCGTTTTACTCGGATCACTTTATCATTTTTCTATCGGTAGTATTTTATTACTGTCCATCGGTAATCATTATTTTCTATCGGTAGTTTACTCACTTTCTATCGATATTCATTATTTTGCCCGGTTACCGAAGTACGAAGGGGCTTACTATCGATTTACAGATGCCGTGTGTAATTGATGG